>NC_135572.1:3655262-4327193 GCF_965152235.1 Eretmochelys imbricata
GCAGGGTGATCTAATGGTCCCGTCTGGCCGTAAGCCCTGTGAGACTATGAAACCACCTCCTGCTGAGAGCGGGTGCCAGGCATGGGCGTAACATTACACAGCTATGTCTGCATCTGCAGGATCAGGCCTTCAGGGCTCTGCCCTGTGCTGAGGTGCAACAGCATGGGGTGGGCTGTCCCCGGGGGACACCAGCTTCCTTTTGGGTGCTAAACGCAACGAATAACTCCCAGGTGAATACGGGCGCCATTCCCTCCAATGGGGAACTGTGGCCAGGTGATCCCAGCGGGCCCCTCTGCCAGGAAATCGATGGCCGGAATTGTGGGGCGCGCCTGGCTGTCAGCCATCTTTGTGCCCGGGGGACTCTGGGGTGGTCAGGGATGGAGATGATCCCTGGAATATCTAAGGCAGCCCAGGGAGCTCTCAGTTACACCAGGGTTGTCTCTGAGCAGCTGTGCAACCCAGAATGGCTGTAGCAACCCCTGACTCTAGCCTCCTTCTGCACTGGAGGCGGCAGGGGGCTTGGCTGTCCCACCTGGGGCCTGCCCTGGGTGGGGCTGGGGATTTTACAGCCCCTGAATACGGCTGGAGGGACCTACAGAGGCTGCAGCAGACGGGACAGTCCCTCCCTCTGAATCACGGAGCTGGAAGGCAAACAGCCAAACCACTTTGGTTTGGGCAGTTTACAACAAGTGCTCCCCCAGCCCGGCACCGCACTTCCAACTGACCAGGCTGAGAGACAGGCCCGGCACTGGGATGCCAAAATCACGAGTCAGGCCCTCCAAAGTCACGGGACTGGCTTTGAAATCACGACATTTTAAAAATCTGTTGGATTCTTTCCCCTTTGCCTTCTGGGTATTGAGCCCGGGGGCTTGGCGGTTTCCAGGTTGTCTCCGCACAGGGCCAAACTGGGAACTTAAAAATCTGAAATTTTCCCACCCCCAAATGACTCCGGGAGCTGGGGCTTGAAGAAAAACACTCAAATCAACAAACTGGTCAATAAACCGGAGAGATTCAGCAACGCCAGTTCAGCACCATGCTTCGTACCCCACAGCTGGCCCGCATTTTGAGGGATGCCCAAGTCCCCTACATGCCACACAAGTCTGGCACCTGCCTCAGTTTCCCTGCTCTTACCAATCCCTTCCAGCTTTACCCGCGAAGCAGGAACGCAGGGCTGAGGGAACACAGGGCGCCTCCAGTCAGAGCGGCTGTTCGCACAGAGCGGAAGGCCGCACTCACAGGGAAGGTGCTGGCTTGGCCTCAGCTCTAACCCAGACCTTGGGCAGCTCACTTCATCTCGCTGGGCCCTCGGGCTCCGTGTGCAAAGTGGTACGTCTTTTCTCCCCTTCCTGGTCCTGCCTAGCTAGAGGGCCAGGTCCCTGGAGCTGGGGCTGTCGGCCCAGCCTGGCCTGTGTCGGTTAGACGGGCAAAAGAATCATGCGCCAACCAACAGAGCCATGCCAGCCAAAGTCCCAGTGTCGACACATTTATGCCGGCCAAAGAGCACTTTCCCCGGGAGAGCTTGTTTTGTTTGGGGAAGTGGCATAAGTGATGCTGGCTAAGGTAGTCTTTGGCCGGTATAAGCTGCGTCTCCATTGTGGGGCCTGCCGCTACGGCTGGCCCTGCAGAGCTCTGCAGGCAAAGGCTTGCTAGTGCGGACAAGGCCTTGCTCTGCATCTGTACAGGGGCTGGATCAGCCCTGCTCTTGTCCATGGGCCCTAGTAGCCAATGTAATGCACATAATTCACATGCTCCTCCTTGCGGGGTTTGGCAGCAGCACGGGGCGTCAGGGTGGATCGCAACGTCAGCAGGAGTCTGCAATGTGATGCTGCTGCAAACAAAGCAAATGCAATGTGAGGCTGCATGAGCAGAGGCAGAGCAGGCGAGTCACGGGAGGTGAGAGCACCGCTCCGCTCCGCGCTGGCCAGGCCTCAGCTGCAGCTCGGGGCCCAGTTTGGGGCTCCGATGTGTTGGAAAGATGTAGAGAAACTGGAAAGGATCTAGAGGCGTGAGACAAAGAGGATCCAAGGGATGGAGTACGAGTCATACGAGCAAAGGCTGAAGGAACTGGGTATGTTTAGCTTGGAGACTGGAGATTGAAGGGGGACATGACAGTGGTCTTCAGATCCTTGAATGGCCGCCGTAAAGAAGATGGAGGAAAGTTGTTCTCTCTTGCCACAGAGGGCAGGACAAGAGGGAATGGGGTCAAACTGCAGCTGAGAAGATTTAGATGAAATCTCAGGATAAACGCCCTAACTGTAAGAACAGGAGGATAATGGACCAGACGCCTCGGGAGGTCATGGAGGGTTTCCAAAGGAGGCTGGGTCTGCTTGGGATGGGTCAGACGCAACCCATCCTGCCTCATGGCAGGGGTTAGACTAGCTGACCCTGGCAGCCCCTTCTCGCCCTGTGGCTCTATGAGTCTGTGATCATACCTGGCTCTCACATTCGAGCCGTGGCAGGCCCCCAGCCCACACAATAATCAGACTACGGAGCATCTGCCAGCCTCCCTGCCCCACCCTGACACCAATCAATCTACAGGGGCATTCCCCACCTCCATACATGGCACACCCTGTCCCCACGCCCCACCAGGTGAAGGGCTCTGGCCCAGCGGGCACTGACAGGAATTGGGAGCATTAAACAACAGTTACACAATATGAACCCTGTGCTTTCCTCTCCCCGGTACCTGGGGAGTAAGGTCTCTGCATTGCTGGCATTGCGTGGTATGGCCAGCACACCGTAGAGCCTGAGCAAAAGAACCATAGAACCGTAGGCTGGAAGGGACCTCCAGAGGCCATGTAGTCCAGTCCCCTGTGCTGAGGCAGGGCCAGGTAACCCTAGACCATTCCTGAGAAGCGTTTGTCCAGCCTGATCTGACAAACCTCCAGTGACGGGGATCCTACAACTTCCCTAGTAACTGTTCCAGAGCTTCTGTGCCCTGAGAGTTAGAAAGTTTTTCCTAATATCAGACCTAAAACTCCTCGCTGCAGTTTAAGCCCATTGCTTCTTGTCCTGCCTTCGGTGGCCACAGAGAACAGTCCTCTTTATCACACGCTTTTACATCGCTGAGAACTGTTACCATGTCCCCCCTCAGCCCTCTCTTCTCTAGGCTAACCAGGGCCAGGTCTTTCAACCTTTCCTCATGGGTCAGGTTTTCCAAACCTCTGATCCGTTTTCTTGCTCTCCTCTGGACTCTCTCCAGTTGTCCCCATCTTTCCTAAAGCGCGGGGCCCACAGCAGGACACAGGTCACAGCTGAGGCCTCACCAGTGTGGAGTAAAGCAGAACAATTATCTGCCTTGCCCTACAGGCAACACTCTTGTCAATCCACCCCAGAATGAGATTTGCTTCTTTCGCAACAGCATCAGACTGTTGACTCATGTTTAATTTGTGATCCACTATAGCCCCAGGTCCGGTAAAGCAGTATGACCACCTAGCCAGTCATCCCCCAGTTTGTGGCTGTGCCTTTCATTTTCTTTTCCTAAGTATAGTGGTAAGTTTCCCCTCCCATCACGCGGGAAACCGGGGTTCGATTCCCTGACAGGGAACCATCTGGAACCCACACACCTCCTGGGTGTGGTGTTCTGTCCCATCTAGTGGCACTGAGATCACTTAGAGATTAATGAGTCTGCTCTACAGCCTTAGCTAAGAGCCATGTGGCATTTAGCTCCAGAGGTCCCAGGTTTGATCCTGATGACCGGGGTCTGTCGGTGTTACAGTTGCACTTGTCTTTTTTGAATTTCATCTTGCTGATTTCAGACCAATTCTCCAATTTGTGACGATCAGTTTAAATTCTAATCATAGAACTGAAAGGGACCTCAAGAGGTCATCTCGTCAAGTCACTAAGAATTATCTAGACCATCCCTGACAGGTTTTTGTCCAACCTGCTCTTAAAAGTCCCCAATGATGGAGATTCCACCACCTCCCTAGGCAATTTATTCCAGTGCTTCACCACCCGGACAGTTAGGAAGTTTTTCCTATTGTCCAACCTAAACTTCTCTCGCTGCAATTTAAGCCCATTGCTTCTTGTCCTATCCTCAGAGGTTAATCCTGACCTCCAAAGTGCTAGCAGCCCCTCCCGGCTCGCCGACGTCCACAAACTTGATACGCATTCTCTTCACTCCATTATCCAAGTCATTAACGAAACGTAGAACAGCACTGGACCCAGGACTGACCCCGCCAGGATCCCACTAGATACACCCTCCCAGCTGGATAATGAATCATTGACAATGATTCTTTGAGTACAGACTTCCAACTGGTTGAGCACCCACCATACAGTAATGACATGTGACCGCACTGCCCTAGTTGGCGTGGGGAAAGTCATGGAGGATGGTGTCAAAAGCCTCACCGCAACTGAGATCTCTCGTGTCTACTGCTTCCCCCAGCCGCTAGGCCAGTTACTAAGGGTCCAATTGAAAGACCCACCCCCCATTCCCTCCAGCAGATGTGGGGGTGGGAGGGATGATGTTAATTGCCACAGCTCACAACCCCGGGGTTCGGAAGGACAGTCGGTGCCCTGCCCGAGGATATCCGCATTCACCCTTCCCCACAGCAGGCTACAGAAGAAGGTTAAGCCGTAGGTTTGTTTTGGGATTCAGGCTACATCTAGCTCCAGTTCCTGTTTCTGGCCCAGGGCTAGTCTGTAATGCAGGCTCTCCCAAGTTCCATTTCTGGCTCTGACACACTCTCCCTCTGTGGACTTGGGCAACTCCCGTCCCTGCACTGTGCCTCAGTTTCCCCAATAGTACAATGGGGTGAAGGATCCTGACCTGCCTTCCAGGCAGGGTAGGGTTAATAAATGTGGCTTGGAGGAGGCCTATTTTGCCACTGCCTTACGTGACTAATTTACCATGCCATTAGCAATAGACACTGATACAAACACACAGCCCCTGCACCTCACGTACCCTGCTGGCTCCCCAGACAGTCAGACAGACTCAGGTTCCCGTTCTCAGGCCCTGAGGACAGAGCATTATTGGCCACAACTGTGGGACTTTTTGCCAGACAACACAAGGAAAGGAAGGTCTTGCAGCTAACGCACCGGCCTGGGGCTCAGGAGAGAGGGCTCAAGTTCTGCTCCAGAATCCTGGTCAAGTCACTCAGTTGCCCCATGCCTGGATTTCCCACCTGTTCAATGGGCACCACTCAGCTGCCTCCTTCCCTGGAGAAGCAGCCGTTTCTGCAGGGAGGTGCTTAACCGTGGGCCTGTCTCTGTTCCTGTCTCCCTGCCAGCCTCGCCAACCCCCTGGCGCCAAGGTGCTCAGGTCTTGTATCTATGCCAGTGGGGGATGAACAGCGCACCCACGAGAGACAGCTCAGGGGAACCTCCGAAGCCTCTCTGAGTCGGTCACATGCATCAATACGCGGCCGGTGCCACCCGTGAAAGGGGTCAGGGGCAGCTCCAGGGGAACTTGTGGGGAGAGGGGCCAGACAGGCTGATGGGAAGAACGTGCAGCCTGGAGTAGCCAGAGGAGGGAGTTGCACAAGTGGGAGAAATCAAGAGTGAAGGAGGAAAGGAGGCAGGAGGGGAAGGGAAAGGCGGGGTGCGAGACCCAGGAGGTGGTTAACCACCAGGGCAGCAAAAGAGGAGGGGGGAAGTGAAGCGAAAGCCAGCGCTGGAGAATGAAGAGGCTGGAACCAGGGGAAGTGAGGAGGGACTGAAGCAGCTGGCGGTGGAGCGGAAAGGACGGCAGAGGCCCTGAAGGAGAAGTGAGTGGGATCGGAGGCAGAGAGCTAAGGGGAATGGAGGAAATTCAGGATCCCGGGGAGTGCCCCATAGGAAGTGTGATGGCAGACCCTGGGCTGTGACAAAACCGCTCCCAGCATCTCACCGAATACTTGGATAAATAGAGACTAATTCCTGTGCTGGGGGGATTTTACCACCTCTCCGGGTGGGAGTCCCGAGGTTAAAACCCTCCCGAACAAGCCTAGAAGGTGCCTGAGCCCTTGTGTGACTTTTGCCTTTCCCCGCCTGGGAGGGAGGGCAAAGTCAAGGGGGAAGAGAGAGATTTAAAGGGGGGTGGGGAGGATTTTCTTCCTTCTCCCCTCCAGCTCCCGGCTGACTCCTCATCGTCGCCCTGATGGCGTTCACTCCTGTGTGCCAGGCAGCCTGGCGAAAGCTGGCTCCATGTGGTGACCCACGAGTGCCACAAAACCCACTGCTGGGACCCACCAGAGGAAGACAGCCTGCTACTTTCCAGGCACAGCCCCCCTCGGGGAAATACCGATGGCCAAACCGTCAAATAAAAACCATCCCCTGCAGTCTGCCTGTCGTCCCTTAGTCTGTATGTGCTGCGGGCCCGAGGGCCCGGGGAGGGGCAGGGACGGGGTGCTTGGACATTTCATAACCAGGAGATGGGGTAGCTCATGGCTTGTTTTCTAAGGGCTGGTGGAAATGAGACTTCCCTGCACTCTGAAAGTCGTACATCCAGCAGGGCAGTACCAGGGAGTAGTCAGGCCTGTCACAACTGAACACACACACAGAAATACACAAGCACACACAGAGAAATACAGAGAGAGAGAGAGAGAGAGAGAGAGAAATACACACACACAGAAATACACAAGCACACACACAGAGAAATACACGCTCTCTCACACACACACACAGAAATACACACGCACACACAGAGAAATACACGCTCTCTCACACACACACACAGAAATACACACGCACACACAGAAATACACACACTCTCTCTCTCTCACACACACACAGAAATACACACGCACAGAAAATACATACACACAGAGACACACACAGAAATACACACACTCTCTCTCTCTCACACACACACACAGAAATACACACGCACAGAAAATACATACACACAGAGACACACATAGAAATACACACACGCAGGGAGATACACACACAGAGAAATGCACACACACAGAGAATACACACACACACAAAAGTACACGCACAGAGAGAATACACTCTCTCACACACACACAGAAATATACACACACAGAGAAGTACACACACACAGAATACTCTCTGTCTCTCACACAAACACAGAAATACACACACTCTCTCTCTCTCTCACACACACAGAAATACACACACAGAGAGAAATACACTCTCTCTCTCTCTCACACACACACACTCACACACACAGAGATGTTTTAACAGGACAGTGTATAACACCACACAGGTGTCATGGTGCAAGAAGGCTGCTGCTGCTTCCGCAGGTGTGGTGGGGCTGCTCACGTGTGTAAAGTTACTCGCACGCACAAGTGTCGGTGGGAGCAGGCCCCGGGACTGGGATGGGAGCGCTCCTTCTTTTCTGTGTGCACCAGCGCAGCCAGCTTGAGAAAGACATCATTGAACGGTCAATTTACTACCCACGAAAACACCCGGGGGACGTTCACTGCGCCCTCCCGTGACGAATGCCCCTTCCCGCTTGCCCCTGCAGATCGCCTGCCTGCTAGTGTAGCGATCACCAGGCCCCAGCCCCCTCTCGACGCTCGCTAGGCCATGGCAAGGAGGGGCAGGGGGAGTTTCCGTACCCCTGTGTTGTGCATGCTCTTTTCCGCTCCAATGCAGACACACGGTAATCAGGTGAAAAGATGGAGGGCCTGGCCCAAAAGCAGGCCCTGAAAGTATCTGCACGTGTTTAAATCAGTGACTCACAATGAAGACTGCGCTGCTTTTTCCCTGGAGAGCCAGGGCCCTGCCTGGGCTGCCCCATAGCCTAACATCTCCTTCGGAGCCTGACCCAAAGAGCTGGGCAGCCATTGGCTCCCGCTGGCTCTGGATCAGGCTCACAATTGCTGTGTCTCAGGTGACCCAAGGCCCGTGCGTGGGGCTGGATGGAGGTGGAAGCAGACGCCTAGTCCAACACAAGCACGTCTGTCCTGTGCCCCCCGCCCCCTCCATGGCTCAGGGCAGCATGCAAGGGCTTTGTCCTGCTCTACAAAGCTCTTTACCAGTGTGGACGTGGCTACCCAGAGCCAGCCTCACAATGCGTGGCCCCTAGATGACGCCTTTCCAGAGGTCAGACCCATGTCCCAGTGACCAGGCCCCGGGACCCGGGCAGCCCTGGTGCTCTGGTCATCGTCCTTACCCCGTCGGGCGGGACGGGACCCTGGGGCTGAGCAATAAATCATAGCTCATCTGACTGGCGACCATACTAATACGAGACCGAGGTGTGCCCAGAGCCGACCGGGTTCAAATCAAGGGGGACAAGCAAATGTTTTCATCCAGCCGTCACCCGGGACTTGTTGCCCAGGGTGAGCCTTCCTTTGAGGGGGTGAGCGGGGTGGGCGCAGTCCTTAGGTCTCAGGCTAGACCTCTGCACCACCCTTTGGAAGCTGGGTATGGGAGCTGCCTGGCCGTAGCCGGGAGAACAGATGGAGGGGGACCTGAGCTCTCCGGCTGCATTAGCCCCGGGCACTTTGCCCCTCAGACCACACCCCAACACACATTGCCTCCTCCCCCAGGCTGCCCTGGCAGTGTTGGCCCCGGGCCCGGCCAATGGCCCTGTGGGCTAAGATGAGGAGGAGCCGTGGTTAGGGTATAAAAGTCCCCGAAGGGGACTCCAGCTCAGCTACTGGTTCCTCATTCAGCTGACGCGCCGAGCAGATCCACTCTCATCACCATGACGCACTGGACAGCCGAAGAGAGGCACTACATTACCAGCATGTGGGACAAGATCAATGTGGCAGAGATTGGAGGCGAATCCCTGGCCAGGTAGGCCCAGCCCCATGGCATCTGCCCCGCTGCTTCCCGGGCTGGAGAAGCTACTGCTTCTTCAGGGAGGCTGCACTAACTCCGTTTGTGTCTCTGCTTGTGTCTCCCTCTCTCTAGGCTGCTGATCGTCTACCCCTGGACCCAGAAGTTTTTCTCTGAATTCGGGAACCTCACCAGCTCCAGCGCCATCCTCCACAACGTCAAGATCCAAGAACATGGCAAGAAGGTGCTGAACTCCTTTGGGTCTGCCGTGAAGAACATGGACCATATCAAGGAAACCTTCGCTGACCTGAGCAAGCTGCACTGCGAGACGCTGCATGTGGATCCCGAGAACTTCAAGGTGAGTCCGGCTCCGGGCTGACCCCTCTTCCCAGCCCCCTGCTCATCCCCAGAGCATGGCCAGCAGGAGCAACTGTGGCCATCCTTGGTTCTGGGGCAGTCACTTGCAGGCAAACTCCCAGGAGAGCAGGGTCAAAGGTCGCCTCCCAGGTAGTGGCATCAGGAGCGCCATACCACCCATGGAAGTGATACCAGGCTTGGATGATCAGGGTCTTCACCAGTGAGGGCTCAAGGGGAAATTCTGAATTGTCTCAGGTTCAGGGACCCCTGTGACAAATCTGCCGATGCCATCTGTGGGAGAGGGCTAAACATGAAAGGCATTCAGATTGGGAGGGAAAGTTCTGAGTGGGGAAAGCGTAGAGAGGTGGGCAGCAGGCAAGGGGATGCGCCCGTGGGAGTGCTTCTCCTACAGGCAGGAGGTTCACGCGCGTTGGGGGAGTGGCAGCAAAAGCCTCAAGGGACAGGGTGAGGAAACCACGAGGCAGGCAGGAGAGAGACGAGGAGGGCATGGAGCCATGGTATGGGAGGGGGAAGAAGTCAAAATGTGGTAACGGGTTCCGGGCGCAGGCAGGTGACTGAGGAAGAGGAGGAGTGGAGGCAGGAGGGGAAGGGAAAGGCAGAGAGGGATGGGGAGGAGATGGGTAAAGTGAGGGCAGCCAGGAGGAAGCATAAGGAAAAGTGAAAGCAGCTATGGGAGCAAGAGGAGGTCTGAGCCAGGGGGTGTCAGGAGAGAGACCATCAGCCTGGAGGAGCCAGAAGGACAGTGTATGAGTCAGAAACAGGAGAGACGCAGGAGGAAAGAAGAATGGGATTTGGCGAAGAGACAACCCAGGCATGCCGGTGAGTGCCAGGAGCTTTCTGGGGTGAAACGCATTTCCCGGCAACTCTTTGGTAGCACAAATTCCCACCTCCCTGAATCCTGATATTGCAGTTACTGGGGGCTGTTGTTTGGATTTGTGCTCTGGGCTCGATGCAGGAGGGGAGCATCCTGGCTCGGCAGGTGTCCCAAGGCTAAGAACCTCATGGAGCATTTTGGAAGGCAGCAGGTGCTCGGTTTCATGTCATTCTGCAGAGACACACAGGCTTCTCTGAGCAAGGAAGGGCAGTGAGAAATTCCACTGGCAGAAACACCCGAATGCCAGAGTCCCCCTGGAGTTTGTAACACCAGTGAAAGAGGATGGTCTGGGCTGGGGTGAGGCTGGCATGATGCAATGGAGGCTCAGGCCAACAATCCACATTCTCTATATAGGGCCTCCAAGAGTGCCCTAGAGCTACAGAACCAGGTTGCTGGTTAATCTTCTTTAATGGGCTCTCCTGGGGAGGGAGGTAAGTGAGTTTATATTATAGGGTGGAAAGGAGCACAGTCTCCAGATAGATTTATGAACTCCCAGAATAGTTCGAGGACTCCACAAGGCAAATATCCCCTGCACCTGCCCTGAGATCTGCAAAGAGAGAGGTGGGAGTTCGGAGCGGTGCTTACCTGGGGGTATTTTCTTCCTTCTCCTCCAGCTCCTGGGCAGTATCCTCATCATTGTCCTGGCCATGCACTTCGGGAAGGAGTGCACTCCCACCTGGCAGGCCGCCTGGCAAAAGCTGGTCAATGCAGTGGCCCATGCTCTGACCCTCCACTACCACTGAATCATCTGGAGGGACCCACCAGCGGGAGGTCTCCAGATACCTCCCAGGCTCCTATGCACCCATGGGAATCCCCTTCTGGGAGTGACAGGCTGTAACAACCAAATAAAAACCTTCTGCTGAAGTCTCTCTGAGTCCCTGTGTCCGTGTGTACATGGGTGGGGTGGGGGCGAGGGGCAGCGAGAACCGGGGGGTGCTTGTAGGTTTCCTAGAGCGACAATAGGTCAGTGCCTTCACTGGTTTGTCTTTCTTCGCTTCTAAGGGCCAGGGCCCTGTGCTCTGAAAACCAGCCTCACAAATCAACAGGGCCAGGGGACCTCCAGGCCTGCCACAAGTGAGCGCACTAAGAGAGAGCGTCTCACACACACACATGCTCCACTAAGGAGCAACTTGGATGAGCAGCTGTGTAAGCTGCTGTAAGCAGAAAGCCCACAGTGCATGGGACCCCCTGGGGTATTTCAGTGCACTATTTATTTATTGGTTTCAGAGTAACAGCCGTGTTAGTCTGTATTCGCAAAAAGAAAAGGAGTCCTTGTGGCACCTTAGAGACTAACCAATTTATTTGAGCATGAGCTTTCGTGAGCTACAGCTCACTTATTGTCTTTCTAGCAGCAGGAACAAATAAGAACTACACCCCCCAGCCCCGTCCCCAAAGGGAAGGTTTTTATCAGCCCATGCCCTCTGCTGGCATGCTGCTTCTGAGCAGTTTGCTGACTCACACCCACTCAGTCCAGGCATGGGTGGGGGCAGTTTTTAGATAAATGGTTTAAAGGGAGCTATCAAGACCTGGCCAGACTTGGTTCAGTACATCCCTTGCCAACACCCTTTGGCCGTTGCGTGGCCTCCTGGGGCCTGATCCTGCCACTGTTGTGCATATGAGTAACTTGATGCCCGGGAGTAGCTGCCATCAGTTTCCAAGAGCCACCTCACCCCCCGCCCCTTTGTGTGTGAAGTTAATCACATATATAAGCGTTCGCAGGACGGGACCCGTAGGTTGTAAATAAATGCAAATTAATGCACATTGGAAAACATAATCCCCACTATACATATACAATGATGGGGTCCAAATTAGCTGTTACCACTCAAGAAAGAGATCTTGGTGTTGTGGATATTTCCCCGAAAACATCTACTCAGTGTGTAACAACAGGCAAAAAAGCAAACAGAATTTTAGAACCATGAGGGAAGGGATAGATAATAAGATACAAAATATCATATTACCTCTGTATAAATCCATGGGATGCCAACATCTTGAATACTGCGTGCCGATGTGGTCGCCCCATTTAAAAAAAAGATGTATTGGAACTGGAAAAGGTTCAGAAAAGAGGAAAAAAAAAATGATTTGGGGTATGGAACGGTTTCCATATGAGGAGAGACTAATAAGACTTGGACTGTTCAGCCTGGAAAAGAGACGACTAAGGGGGGATATGAGAGACATCTATGAAATCATGATGGATGTGGAGAAAGTAGATAAGGAAGTGTTATTTACCCCTTCTCAGGACACAAGAACTAGGGGTCACCCAATGAAATTAATAGGCTGCACATTTAAAACACAAATGGAAGTATTTCTTCACACAACGCACAGTCATCCTGTGGAACTCCTTGCCAGAGGAAGTTGTGAAGGCCAAGACTATAACAGGGTTCAAAAAAGAACTAGATAAATTCATGGCGGATAGGCCCATCAATGGCTATTAGCCAGGATGGGCTGGGATGGTGTCCCTAGCCTCTGTTTGCCAGCAGCTGGGCATGAGCAACAGGGGATGGATCACTTGATGATTCCCTGTTCTGTTCACTCCCTCTGGAGCACCTGCCATTGGCCACTGTGGGAAGACAGGACACTGGGCTGGATGGACCTTTTGCTGACTCAGTCTGGCCGGTCTTATGTTCTTATGTAACCTGGCCTGAGCGGGACAGCACTTTCCTTCCTGGCTGCACAGGGCCTGCTGCTTTCATGTGAATAGCCATCAGAGTAACAGAGACATTCTTTACTGTCCAGGAGAACAGGAAACAACAGAGGAAAGTGGTATCCCATAGCAGCAACATGCAACGGATACTTCCCCCTGTCCCCCACCAGCCTCCTTCCCACTACCAAAGGTAGGAGACACTTACGCCTGCCCTCCCCGCCCCCCCCATGCCAAACACAGTGAATAGACTAAGGGGTGTTTGCCACCCGCCAGCCCCCTACGGCAGTAGAGGCTATCGAGTTCCCCGACTTCCCCAGTAGGGGGCAGTCAGTACCTCCTCCGCGCCGCGCCCTCCAGACTTCATGCCGGGAACCACAGTGGGCACATTGGCGTGAGCAGGCGATATAAGCAAAGGCAAATGTCTCCCCAGAGGCCACGCGCTGGGAACAGAGTGGCCGGGGCTGGGGGACTCCTTGTGCGAAGAGATCAGGATGAACCCCAGGCTGACTGGGCTTATGGTCCCGGGGTACGACATACCTTTCCAAGACAGCCTTTGTCCCGAATCAATGCTCCCCAGAATCACACTCCAGTGCCCGAGGCAACCCAGCTTGTGTGATGGACTTTTGTGGGCTTCTGAATTTCAAGCAGGCTGGTGAGAGAGCCGGATTGAGGGACAGGCCCCGGTAGACGGCGGCTTGGGTAGCTGACGGGCTGCCACGTGGCAGAAGGGGTGAGCCGGCCCTGTGGCCTGTTGGTTGGTCGTTTTAAACAGCGGGCAGAGCGTGTGTGTATGGGGGAGCTTTCTGTCCACTCTGAGTGGAGCCGGGGACAAGGAAATTCCCCTCTGCAGAGAGCAGCAGTGCTAACCTGGGTGCCTGCTTATGCCCCTTTCAGAGGGCTTAGAGAGCCCATGTGCTGATCCCCAGGGCGGGGGGTGGAGAGAGGATGCCTGGTAAAGTGTCCCCCGAGGGTCCGAGGGGAATTGTCGTCCCCGCCCCCCACGACTTGTGTAAATGATTATTGCAGGAGAGCTGGTTTTCTGCTTGCTTTGGGGTTCTTTTGAAACAGGCTGAACCTGAGGAGCTCTGCCCCTGCCCCTGGGGCATTTGGCACTGGACACAGGCCCAGCCCAGCCCAGTTGGGAAGGGCTAAGTGGAACTGGACTAGTACCTATCCCTCGGGCCAGCTCCCTGCTGGGGTCACAGACCCCCTTCGAGAGCAGTGGGATGCTGGTATAGAGAGCGGGGGCTAGCACTGAGCCCTGCCCTCATCTTGCCCTGGGGCCCCCTCCTCGGAGATCACACCCTGCCCAGGCCATCCCTCCCCAGCCCGCACAGACCCCACCCCAGGGCTGACCAATGGCCGTGTCCACAGAGAGGGGGAGGAGCGGAGGCCGGAGGATAAAGGCCCCGCTGGGGGTCTGCCCCTCAGCTACAGGTTCCTCCCTCAGCTGCATCTGCAAAGGACCCCTCGCTCCTCACCATGGTGCACTGGACAGCCGAAGAGAAGCAGCTCATTACCGGCCTGTGGGGCAAGGTCAACGTGGCCGAATGTGGTGGCGAAGCCCTGGCCAGGTAGGCCCAGCCCCACGGCATCTGCCCCCCTGTCTCCCGGGCTGGCGAAGCTGCTGCTTCTGCTTCTGCAGGGAGGCTGCAGTAACCCTGCGTCTGTCTCTGCTCCTGTCTCCCTCTCTCTAGGCTGCTGATCGTCTACCCCTGGACCCAGAGGTTTTTCTCTTCCTTCGGGAACCTCTCCAGCCCCACCGCCATCGTGGGCAACCCCAAGGTCCGTGAGCACGGCAAGAAGGTGCTGACCTCCTTTGGGGACGCTGTGAAGAACCTGGACAACATCAAGGCCACCTATGCCAAGCTGAGCGAGCTGCATTGTGACAGGCTACACGTGGACCCCGAGAACTTCAGGGTGAGTCGGGCTCCTGGGTCCCCCTCTGCCCAGCCCCCTAGGGACACAGGTACGGCCTTTTCCCTTCGGGACAGGGAGGCGTCACTTTGGGGGAAGCTCCGGGACAGCGGGCGCTTAGACGCAGTGAGCAAATAATACTGCAGAGAGTTGCCAGCCTGCCATGAATGGGGTCTCCCCCAAAGAGGGGGAGTTTGCAGTGTCCCAGGGCCAGTAATCATGCAGTGAAGGGGTGGGGTATTTGGGGTGGGCAAGGCCTGGTGCCGAGGGGAGCAGAGGTTTAGGGGGAGCAGCAGTGGGGTGGGACTCTGGTGGGAGAGGGGATCCTTTGAGGAAGGCAGGGATTGCCACAGCATGAAGGGCTCTCCTCCACCCCCACTTCCTCCCACCCTGTGTGCGCCGGAGCAGATCTCTGTTTAGTCCCAGCTGCACACAGTCTGGCAGGGAAATGGCCATTTCGGGTTCTTTTTCATGTTAACTTGGTCCAAAATTTGCCAGTTTTCCATAAAAAAAAAACCCCAAACCAGATTGTTTGTTTGTTAAAAATGGACCGTTTTCAGTTTGGGCCTTTGAAAATCTTTGAAAAACAAAACAAAACAGAAAGATTTTTCAGCCAACCCAGGTTTTTTCCCCCTCCAGAAATGTCTGGCTCGTCCACTGACAAAAAACCTTTGGGTGGCATTTTTGGGGACCGGCGCCAGGAAGCGGCACCAGAACGGGTCCCCATAACCGCACTGCAGACGGGGCCAGCTGGGTCAGCCAGTGAAGCGGGGGGCTGAGGGAGGAGGGTCTATGGGAGAGAGTCATTGAAGCAGGGGAAACCGGGGTGGGTGTAGAGAACCAGGGGAGAAAGGCAGGTGTGGGGTGGTGGATAGCAGGTGAACTAGGGCAGGTGGGGCTGGGGGATGCAAAGAAGCAAGGGGTGGAACGAGGCATGTGAAGGGAACACACGGCTTTGGAGGGGACCCCCCCTGGGGCTCACGTGGGACTTAGATACAGTGACCAGCCCTTGTTGGGGCCCTCTGCACGAGGGAGGTGGGGATCAGGGACAGGAAAAGGACTACTGAGAACAATGCTCGCAGTCTATATGCCCTAGAGAGGGCCCCCGGCTGGGCCAGAAAGTGTCTGACGGGCTCTTGTACCCCTAAGCCATGGCCTAGGCTGCCCTTGGTGTGTTTGAAAAGAGACAAGAGACGAGCAGAAACGATGGAGCAAAAGGTTGGGAAGGGGGTTGGGAACCCCGGCAAACAGGTGTGCGGAGGTTCAAGGGGGTATTTTCCTCCTTCTCCCCTGCAGCTCCTGGGTGACATCCTCATCATCATCCTGGCTGCCCACTTCGGGAGGGAGTTCACCCCTGCCTGCCAGGCCGCCTGGCAGAAGCTGGTCAGCGTGGTGGCCCACGCGCTGGGTCACCAGTACCACTGAGCCTTCAGCAGGGACCCGCGGGACGGAGAGAGCTTGCGTCGCTCCAGGCCCCTCTGCACCCTTGGAAATGCCGCCCGGGGGCCGGCAGGCTGTGACAGTCAAATAAAAGCCTTACATTGCAGCCTTCACCGGTGTGTCTGCATCTCTGTGTGTGCTGGGAGGGCCGGGGGCCGGGGGGGACACAGGAGGTCTGGGGGCAGCTGCTGGTGCCTGCTGAGCGGTTAGCTTCTTGTTTTCTAAGGGTTGGAGCAGCCAGAATTCGCTGCCCCCTGAAAATAATCCTCGAGGCCCCACAGCACCAGGGGGAGCACCCAGGTATGCACAAACCGAGCCCCGCCAACCCCCTCCCTCTGTGCCAAAACACGGCAGCTCCTTAGGACAGGCCGGCAAAGGGCCTGGCTGATGCTGCAAATCAACAGGCCTGACACAGAAACAACCCCAGTTCTCCCTCGCCCTGGGGTTCATCAACACATCAATAGGGACGTGATTACTGAATTGCAAGGAAAGCCAGCCCAGGCCAGCAGTTCAAGTGATGCACACTAAAAACCCAGCCAAAGGGTTCTCAGCTGCTCCCCCGCCCCTCAAACTAAGTCACCCCAATACTTGTCGGATGGGCATCCAGCACCCCTTTGAATCCAGACCCAGGGGCAGCGGGCACCCTCCTCCCCACCCCAGAGGCAGTTAGCACCTCTCCCTCTCCAGGTCCATTTGCTCCCCAGCCGTCCTGAGGGGCGGTCACCTCCCCCACTACCCTCAGTCAGGCTAACCCCCTACAAATCATGTAGGACCCAGGATAGCCTCCAGCCCACAGGTGACCTCCACTGTGTGGTGTGTGTCATGCATCCAAACCAGGGAATTTTGCAGGGGCCAGGCAGGCTGGGGTCTACCACAGGCGTGTCCAGGCACTTCCTTCTCTGGGACACTGGGGCCAGGTTTTATTTTCTCTCCCCTCCATTTTTTTAGAGCGTTTAGGATTTTTCTTTGAAAAATGACCTTGCAAAACTGCCCAGCGTGTGGACATAACAAAGCCTCTAAGGGGCCAGCAGCTGCAGGCCACGGTATCTGCCGGGCAGGGAGAGGGGGTCAGATGGACAACCCGCGGGGATGGGGAGAAGGCCAGGCCTTGGCTGCGTCTGGTGGTCTGGCTAGCGCTGGAGGGTGGCCGGGCTGTTAGCAGGTGGCCCTTGCTGTCTGCACGGGGGCAGGGAGCTGCTGTGAATGGCACCGGTCCCCCTTATTCTTAGCCCACACACTGCCGGCTGCTGCCTGACCCCCGGGCTCTGCTCCCAGGGCAGGGGCGCTGAGTCAAGCAGGGCCGGGGTGGGTAGGCTAGCCTGCTCCTCTCCTGCTCAGATGAGGACATGGGGCTTTGGATGTGGGCAGCTCCAGCCCCGGGGCAGCCTGGAGGGCATTTGCAGCTGCTTTCCCCCAGCTACCCTTTGCTCCAGCCCCTCAGGCATGGCAGAGGGGCTGGGGGAGTGCCAGGCTATCCAGTCCCACCAGGACCTGTCTGGAAGCAGGGGGGCTCTCCCCTCAAGAACAGAAGAGGAAAAAAATCCCTGGGTGCAGCCTTCTTTCCTAACTCTCTGTTCGTTTTTGTGGCTGCCGTTGCACACGGAGTGGATGTTTGCAGAGAGCTAGCCACAATGACTCCCAGATCTCTCTCTTGAGTGGGAACAGCTCCATCGTTTTATGTGTGTAGTTGAGATTATGCTTCCCAATGTGCATTACTTTGCATTTCAGCTGCCATTTTGTCACCCAGTTTTGTGAGATCCCTTTGTAACTCTTTGCAGTCTGCTTTGGATTTAAGTAGCCTGAGTAATTTTGTATTCTCTGCACATTTTTCCCCCTTACTGTTTACCCCTTTTTCCAGATCATTTGTTGAATAGGACTGGTCCCAGTACAGACCCCTGGGGGACACCACTCTTCACCTCCCTCCACCATGAAAACTGACCGTTTATTCCTACCTTTTGTCTCCTATCTTTTAACCAGTTACTGATGCACAAAATGACCTTCTCTCTTATCCCATCACAGCTTACTTTGCTTAAGAGCTTTTCGTGAGAGACCCTATCAAAGGCTTTCTGAAAGTCTAAGTACGCTGGATCCCCCTTGCCCTGGTGGTTGTTGACCCCCCCAAAGCATTCTAGTAGATTGGTGAGGCATGATTTCCCTTTACGAAAGGAGGAGGAAGAGGGCAAGAGTGGCAGGAGGGAGGGTGGGAAGCTGAATGGGTGGCAGGCAGAGAGTGTGGGGAGAGGGTGTGGGGGGGTGCTGGCACTTTCTGGAGGGACCCTGGGGGACCTGGGGTAGGGGACTTGAGGGAGTCCAGGGCCTGTACTGAGCCCACCCCACATTCTGTCCCTGCCACCTCCCGTACTCCCGTTCCTCCTGGCTGCTCCTTCCCCGCCCAGGCCCAGCAGGGACACAGTGAGTGGGGAGGCCGCAGCCCCCGCGTTGGCTCCCAGACAGACGGAGCGCAGGAGCAGGGCCCTGGGAGGGCTGAGGGCTGAGGGTCCCCGCTGGGCTGGGGCTGGCGAGATCCACGGCGGGCCCAGGGAGCTGCTGGCTGGTTTGCTTGACACCCGCCTGGGCCTGGCGGTGTAGATTGTCCTCCTGCACAGCCGGCACAAACGCGGCAATTGACCCCGCCCAAGAATTCAGCCCAGTGCTCAGCAGCGTCGGCAAACCCGGGGGAGCAAAGCCAAGCCAGGAGGCCATGTCTGCAAACGGCATTACCCAGCAGGCTCCACCCTGCTCTATCCCACACCAAGCACGTCATCCCAAGAGCCTCTGTCACCCCCTTCTGCCTTGCTCCCCTTCGATTCCTCTGCCTTTGGGCAAAGCCAGGGTAAAGGCAAACCGGCTTCCTCCTCTCAAGGGGGGCTGAGTGGGGACAGGGAGGGACGAGGGGCGTGTGGGCCTAGCTGTTGCCTCCTGAATTTTCAGGGACGTCTCTGTCCTGTGTCCAAAGAACCAGGGGTGGGTTTAGTGCTGGCAACAGGCCTCTTGGGCCCTGGGGAGGGCGGCAAAAGGGTCCTGCCATGGAGCACCACATTGGTGTCTCCCTCAGGAAAAGAGAAGAGTCCCAAAGAAACAGAGGCTTCCCATTCTGGGCAACGGTCAATGCCTGAGGCTCCCAGCTCTGGGCCATAGCCAGCAGCAGTCAGGGGGCCAATGGCCCTCTTGGCAAGTGAAAAGGACATCACAGGCCAGCTGGGCAAATCCCCCACAAGGGCAGCCGAATCTGAGACTCTCAGGCTATGTGCATTTTTTCTCCAGTTTTTAAGCCGATTCAGTTTTACAGTAACAATCCATCAGAGGATCTCAGATCTCACCCCTCCCCTGCCCGCAAGGTAGATAAGCAGTATATTCCTAACTTACAGCTGGAGAAACTGGGCACAGAGCCATTAAGTGACTTCCCCAAGGCCACAAAGGAAATCTGTGGCAGAGCCAAGCAAAGACGGAAGATTTCCTGCCTCCTTGTTCTCTGACAGCTAGACACTGCTCCTGCCACCCTGCTGGTCTCATGTGCTTGGCGGAAGGACACAACCCCGTTGTGCCGGGTGCCGTATAGACAGAGTGAACAACAGACGCCTGCAGTCACAGCGTTTACACCCTTACGCTATGGCAGGACGCCAGAGAAGGGGGGAAGGAACAAATGAGGGAATAATTGCAAGGTAACCACACTGAGAACAGAGAGTTTCATAGGCTGGCTGTGTGCAGCTGCAGGTGTTGAGCGCCAGGAGGGGCTGTTTGCTAATGGAGGGAACTCAGCAGCTCAGCCGCAATAGTCTCCGCTCATCCTCCGCCTCGTCATCACAGAATGGATGCGCTGTGAGCACGGAGGAAGAGTAAACGCTGACCCCCGATCTACATTCCCTGGCCTGAAACACTGGCCCGTTCTGGTGGTGCTATGCCACAGAATCAGCATGGCGCACAGTAAACGGATTCAAAACTGGCTAACTGATAGATCTCCAGATGTAGTGGTGAAAGGGGACTTGTCGACTAGTGGGGTGTTTCTAATAGGGTCCCTCGAACAACAGACAGTCCTTGCTGAGAAAGCCTGCAGACAACACCAGGCAGGCGAGTGGGGAAGGCCTGTGGCTGGCTCCTTGCCCAAACTGGCTTGGAGGAGAGAGATGGCGCCCCTCACCCCGGCCTAACCCCATCCCACCGCATCAGCAGCCCTGCTTGCCTTAGCATCAGAGACTCACAGACTTTGTGTCCAGAAGGGGCCATCGTGATCATTTAGACTGACCTCCTGCATATCACAGGCCACAGAGCCTCCCCATCCTCTCCTGTGAGAGACCCCTGACCTCTGGCTGAGTCACTGACGTCCTCACATCTTGACTTAAAGACTTCAAGTTACAGAGACTCCACCGGCAACACTAGTGTAAACTTTTGTGTCATCTGTGTTTTATTAGCACGCACCCACTTTCTGTGCCAAGGTCATGAATGAAAATGTTCATAGAATCATAGAATCATAGAATATCAGGGTTGGAAGGGGCCCCTGAAGGTCATCTAGTCCAACCCCCTGCTCGAAGCAGGACCAATTCCCAGTTAAATCATCCCAGCCAGGGCTTTGTCAAGCCTGACCTTAAAAACTTCCAAGGAAGGAGATTCCACCACCTCCCTAGGCAACGCATTCCAGTGTTTCACCACCCTCTTAGTGAAAAAGTTTTTCCTAATATCCAATCTAAACCTCCCCCACTGCAACTTGAGACCATTACTCCTCGTTCTGTCATCTGCTATCACTGAGAACAGTCTAGAGCCATCCTCTTTGGAACCCCCTTTCAGGTAGTTGAAAGCAGCTATCAAATCCCCCCTCATTCTTCTCTTCTGCAGGCTAAACAATCCCAGCTCCCTCAGCCTCTCCTCATAAGTCATGTGTTCTAGACCCCTAATCATTTTTGTTGCCCTTCGCTGGACTCTCTCCAATTTATCCACATCCTTCTTGTAGTGTGGGGCCCAAAACTGGACACAGTACTCCAGATGAGGCCTCACCAATGTCGAATAGAGGGGGACGATCACGTCCCTCGATCTGCTCGCTATGCCCCTACTTATACATCCCAAAATGCCATTGGCCTTCTTGGCAACAAGGGCACACTGCTGACTCATATCCAGCTTCTCGTCCACTGTCACCCCTAGGTCCTTTTCCGCAGAACTGCTGCCTAGCCATTCGGTCCCTAGTCTGTAGCGGTGCATTGGATTCTTCCGTCCTAAGTGCAGGACCCTGCACTTATCCTTGTTGAACCTCATCAGATTTCTTTTGGCCCAATCCTCCAATTTGTCTAGGTCCTTCTGTATCCTATCCCTCCCCTCCAGCGTATCTACCACTCCTCCCAGTTTAGTATCGTCCACAAATTTGCTGAGAGTGCAATCCACACCATCCTCCAGATCATTTATGAAGATATTGAACAAAACCGGCCCCAGGACCGACCCCTGGGGCACTCCACTTGACACCGGCTGCCAACTAGACATGGAGCCATTGATCACTACCCGTTGAGCCCGACAATCTAGCCAGCTTTCTACCCACCCTATAGTGCATTCATCCAGCCCATACTTCCTTAACTTGCTGACAAGAATACTGTGGGAGACCGTGTCAAAAGCTTTGCTAAAGTCAAGAAACAATACATCCACTGCTTTCCCTTCATCCACAGAACCAGTAAGCTCATGATAAAAGGCGATTAGATTAGTCAGGCATGACCTTCCCTTGGTGAATCCATGCTGACTGTTCCTGATCACTTTCCTCTCATGCAAGTACTTCAAGATTGATTCTTTGAGGACCTGCTCCATGATTTTTCCAGGGACTGAGGTGAGGCTGACTGGCCTGTAGTTCCCAGGATCCTCCTTCTTCCCTTTTTTAAAGATTGGCACTACATTAGCCTTTTTCCAGTCATCCGGGACTTCCCCGGTTCGCCACGAGTTTTCAAAGATAATGGCCAATGGCTCTGCAATCACAGCCGCCAATTCCTTCAGCACTCTCGGATGCAACTCGTCCGGCCCCATGGACTTGTGCACGTCCAGCTTTTCTAAATAGTCCCTAGCCACCTCTATCTCCACAGAGGGCTGGCCATCTCTTCCCCATTTTGTGATGCCCAGCGTAGCAGTCTGGGAGCTGACCTTGTTAGTGAAAACAGAGGCAAAAAAAGCATTGAGTACATTAGCTTTTTCCACATCCTCTGTCACTAGGTTGCCTCCCTCATTCAGTAAGGGGCCCACACTTTCCTTGGCTTTCTTCTTGTTGCCAACAAACCTGAAGAAACCCTTCTTGTTACTCTTGACATCTCTCGCTAGCTGCAGCTCCAGGTGCGATTTGGCCCTCCTGATTTCATTCCTACATGGCCGAGCAATATCTTTATACTCTTCCCTGGTCATATGTCCAACCTTCCACTTCTTGTAAGCTTCTTTTTTATGTTTAAGATCCGCTAGGATTTCACCGTTAAGCCAAGCTGGTCGCCTGCCATATTTACTATTCTTTCGACTCATTGGGATGGTTTGTCCCTGTAACCTCAACAGGGATTCCTTGAAATACAGCCAGCTCTCCTGGACTCCTTTCCCCTTCAAGTTAGTCCCCCAGGGGATCCTGGCCATCCCTTCCCTGATGGAGTCGAAGTCTGCTTTCCTGAAGTCCAGGGTCCGTATCCTGCTGCTTACCTTTCTTCCCTGCGTCAGGATCCTGAACTCAACCAACTCATGGTCACCGCCTCCCAGATTCCCATCCACTTTTGCTTCCCCCACTAATTCTACCCGGTTTGTGAGCAGCAGGTCAAGAAAAGCGCCCCCCCTAGTTGGCTCCTCTAGCACTTGCGCCAGGAAATTGTCCCCTACGCTTTCCAAAAACTTCCTGGATTGTCTATGTTAAATGAGATTGACCACAAGACCAATCCCTGCTGAAC
Organism: Eretmochelys imbricata; assembly: GCF_965152235.1. Lineage (NCBI taxonomy): Eukaryota > Metazoa > Chordata > Testudines > Cheloniidae > Eretmochelys > Eretmochelys imbricata. The sequence continues at coordinate 3,678,064 of NC_135572.1, forward strand.
TCTGCTAGTAACCTCCCTCCAGCCTAACAGTTCACCTTTCAGTGTGACCCGTTGTAGTCCTCCTTTAGCCAGTTCCCTACCCGCCTTTCCACTCTCATACTAATCCCCATCTTCTCCAGTTTAACTAATAAATTCCTTGTGGAACTGTATCAAATGCCTTACTGACATCCCGGTAGCTTACATTGACTGCATTTCCTTTGCCTAGAAACGTACGAATCTGTGTAAATCAGCCAGTGGCTTAGTCAGAGATGGTTTAACTGTTCATCCCAGGTAACACTGGTTCTAAGTGCAGCCCTATCCCCAGACGTTCCCAGGCAGGCCCTGGCAGATCGATCCCATCGGTGTCTGACCACCTTCTCGTTATTACACCCCAGGAGTTTGTTTGTGGTCTCTGCCGAAAGCTAAGCACTAGCTCAGCGCCATCCTCAGTGCGAGATGTTTGCGTGTGAAATAGTTCCAGCTCTGTGTAACGTGTGATATTTTGTTCCAAATCTGTTGACAGTTCAATTTATCACAGGGCTAACTCCTTCCGCACAGGGGACAAGGGACATCCCTGGAGCGAGCATTTTGCTTACTGTCTGGAGCAGGTGGAGCCTTGGGCATTTACACAGACAAAGGAACCCCAGAAGAGCTCTCTGAAGAGCTGGCCTTCTGGGGTGCAGACAATAGTCTGTAGTGGTATAGAAAGGCACAAGATGGAATCGATTACAGAGAAGGGCTCTGGGGTTGGGTCCCGGCTCTTTGAACCGGGCAAGCACCACAAGGATGGTGAGCAATCCCTTATCAGACAGGAAAGTCCTTTGTTAATTAGCACAGGCCATAGATTGTGTCGTGTTTTCTCATATTTGCAAACCCTTTGACTTGCTTTTATTTGAATTATTCTTCCAAGCACCGTTAAATAAACTTCAGTTTGGTTTTACTATAAACCCATTGAAATGCCTTGGGCTCCATAGCATGCTGGACTGAGGGGAACCCCGGGGACGGGGGAGCCCTGCTTCCCCAGAGGCAGAGGAGTGTGGTACCTGGTGGGTGCCCAGAAGACAAAGCACCGGGCAGCCAAGAGGAGCAAGGTGGGGTGTGTCAGTTGAGAGCTTGCAGAGAGAAACAGTGGGGCTTGAGGAGCCTAGCACGGAGCGTCTGTGCTTCCAGCAGCAGTGAGATGTGGGAGAGTTTCCCTGGTGGGCACAGACAAGATTTAGATAATGGTATATAAAGTTTGCGGACGATACCAAGCCGGGAGGGGTTGCAAGTGCTTTGGAGGAGAGGAGAATAATTCAAAATGATCTGGACAAACTGGAGAAATGGTCTGAAGGGTCTGAAGGGGGGAGGGACGACTGAGAGGGGACATGATAACAGTTTTCAAGTACATAAAAACAGGTTTCACAGACCTAAAAGTGTCAATTCTTCAACAAAAAAACTTCAAAAAGAGACTCCAACCAGAGACTGCTGAATTGGAATTAATTGGCAAACTGGATACAATTCACTTAGGCTTGAATAGAGACTGGGAGTGGATGGGTCATTACACAAAGTAAAACTATTTCCCCATGTTTATTCCCCCCCCCACCCCCAACCCCCACTGTTCTTCAGACCTTCTTGTCAACTGCCGGAAATGGCCCACCTTGATTATCACTACAAAAGGTCGTCCCCCGTCCCCCCCACCCGCTCTCCTGCTGGTAATAGCTCGCCTTAAGTGATCACTCTGGTTACAGTGTGTATGGTAACACCCATTGTTTCATGTTCTCTGTGTATATAAATCTCCCCACTGTATTTTCCACAGTATGCATCCGATGAAGTGAGCTGTAGCTCACAAAAGCTTATGCTCAAATAAATGTGTTAGTCTCTAAGGTGCCACACGTCCTCCTGTTCTTTTTGCTAGTACATAAAAGGTTGTTACAAGGAGGAGGGAGAAAAAACGTTCTTCTTAACCTCTGAGGACAGGACAAGAAGCAATGGGCTTAAACTGCAGCAAGGGCGGTTTAGGTTGAACATAAGGAAACAGTTCCTAACTGTCAGGGTGGTGAAGCACTGGAATAAATTGCCCAGGAAGGTTGTGGAATCTCTATCACTGGAGATTTTTAAGAGCAGGTTGGACAAACACCTGGGATGTCAGGGATGATCTAGATAATGCTTAGTCCTGCCATGAGTGCAGGGGACTGTACTAGAAGACCTCTCGAGGTCCCTTCCAGTCATAGGAGTCTATGGTTCCTAGGACCCGTTCCCCTGTAAGCCTGTGCTAACCATTCACCTCAGACACCTCAGTTCACCCTGAAAAGTGTCACAATGAGACTCCTAGACTAAGCAGACTAAGCAATTGCTGAGGCCCCGAGCACCTCAAGGGGCCCCCTATTCACTTTGTATTGTGTGTTGTGTGTAGTGGGGGCCCCCAAAATATTCTTGCTTAGGGACCCGGTGGGCTAGCATCACTTCTGCATCTTTATTTAAACATTGTCAGAGATGGAGAATCCACCACAACCCTTGGTAAATTGTTCCTGTGGTTAATTCCCCGTGGTTAATACGCTAAGAAGATTCCCCTCACCGTTAAAAAAATCATACTTTTTCCAGTTTGAATTTGTGTAGCTTCAACTTCCAGCTCTTGGATTATGTTAGACCTTGATCTGCTAGTGTGAAGAGCCCATTATGAAAGACTTGTTGCCCATGTAGGCACTTACAGACTATGCTTAAGTCACCCCTTAACCTTCTCAGCGGTAAGATATCTGAAAAGTGCCACTTTTAACGAATGCCCGGTGGTTGTCCAAATTATTGCCAATAACAAACAATGAGACCCTTGTGGGGGAAGACTGGAGGACTAGGAGTCAGGAATTCTGGTTTCTATTCCTTCTGCTACATAGGTTCCCAAAGTGACCTTGAGCAATTAGCTTTGTCACTCTCTGCCTCGGTTTCCCCATCTGTAAAATTGAGAGGTGCCGTGAAACTTAATTTACTGGGGTTTGCAACACATTTGGAAGTTGTGGGATGATGGGATGGATTGCACACTCAGCAAGTTTGCAGATGACACTAAGCTTGGGGGAGAGGTAGATACGCGGGAGGGTTGGGATAGCATCCAGAGTGACCTAGACAGATTGGAGGATTGGGCCAAAAGAAATCTGATGAGGTTCAACAAGGACAAGTGCAGAGTCCTGCACGTAGCACGGAAGAATCCCCTGCACTGCTACAGGCTGGGGACCGACTGGCTAAGCAGCCGTTCTGCAGAAAAGGACCTGGGGATTACATTGTATGAGAAGCTGGATATGAGTCAGCAGTCTGCCCTTGTTGACAAGAAGGCTAACGGCATATTGGGCTGCATTAGTAGGAGCATTGCCAGCAGATCGAGGGAAGTGATTATTCCCCTCTATTCAGCACTGGTAAGGCCACACCTGGAGTATTGCATCCAGTTTTGTTCCCCCCACTACAGAAAGGATGTGAACAAATTGGAGAGAGTCCAGCGGAGGGCAACAAAAATGATTAGGGGACTGGGGCACGTGACTTATGAGGAGAGGCTGAGGGAACTGGGGTTATTTAGTCTGCAGAAGAGAAGAGTGAGGGGTGATTTGATAGCAGCCTTCAACTACCTGAAGGGGGGCTCCAAAGAGGATGGATCTAGACTGTTCTCAGTGGTGGCAGATGACAGAACAAGGAGCAATGGTCTCAAGTTGCAGTGGGGGAGGTCTAGGTTGGATATTAGGAAACACTATTTCAGTAGGAGGGTGGTGAAGCACTGGAATGGGTCACCTAGGGAGGTGGTGGAATCTCCTTCCTTAGAGGTTTTTAAGGCCCGGCTTGACAAAGCCCTGGCTGGGATGATTTAGTTGGTGCTGGTCCTGCTTTGAGCAGGGGGCTGGACTAGATGACCTCCTGAGGTCTCTTTCAACCCCAATCTTCTATGATTCTGTGATTCTTCTATGATTCTATGATTATTTGTCTACAACAAACTCTTTGTAAAATCGTTACGGGCCTTTAGAGAATGACCCGTCCTCTGAGTGTCAGAGACAGGAAATATTGGCCTCCTGGAGCAGGAGCACGATGAAGTCTGCTTTGTGCCTAGCTCCACAGCCTCATGTACTAGACGCCCGGGAGGATGTCTGACCATTCTCAATGGTAAGCACATACATGTTTATTCTCCTGGCAGTGATCCCCTCATCTCAATGGACGTATCATGGGCCTCTCCAGCAGGGAATGAACCCCTTAAAATTCTTGCTGATGTTGAATTGATAAAATTGCACAGGCATTAAAGAGATTCTCACTAGGTCTTCACAGTCCCTAGGTGGAGGGACCATCCAGGTTTTAATATAGGATAATATATAGAGCTACTGCCGGTTCCAGTCTGCACACTCTCCAGAAACATCGGAACAGAGTTATCTTTGCTGTGCAAGAGAGCACCCCCTAAATACAGTCTCCATGACGTCGTCAGCTGCAGTGCTAGGGCTATTATAGAGTAATGCCCGTATATATCCCTTGTGACAGGGTTGGGCTAGATGGCTATAGGAGAGTAATAGAAGGCAGATATATTAGCCCCAAGCTAAGTAGGTCCCTTTTCCCTGGGTAAGGTAACAGGGAAGGTTCCAGAACAATCAAGAACCTTCTGGAGACAATTAAGACAGGCTGATTAGAACACCTACAGCTAATCAAGAAGCTGCTAGAATTAATTAAGGCAGGCTAATCAGGGCACCTGGGTTTTAAAAAGGAGCTCACTTCAGTTTGTGGTGCGTGTGTGAGGAGCTGGGAGCAAGAGGCACTAGGAGCTGAGAGTGAGAACGTGGACTGTTGGAGGACTGAGGTGTACAAGCATTATCAGACACTAGGAGGAAGGTCCTGTGGTGAAGATAAAGAGGTGTTGGGAGGAGGCCATGGGGAAGTAGCCCAGGGAGTTGTAGCTGTCGCCCAGCTGTTCCAGGAGGCACTCTAGCCAGCTGCATTCCACAGGGCCCTGGGCTGGAACCTGGAGTAGAGGGCAGGCCCGGGTTCCCCCCCAAACCTCCCAACTCCTGGTCAGACACAGGAGTCGACCTTGACTGTGGGTTCAGAAAAACGGCCAAGCTGAGGGCTGCCGTGAATCTCCAAGGCGAGCAAATCCACCAATGTTCAATATTGTTCAATATCTTCATAAATGATCTGGAGGATGGTGTGGATTGCACCCTCAGCAAATTTGCGGATGATACTAAACTAGGAGGAGTGGTAGATATGCTGGAGGGAAGGGATAGGATACAGAGGGACCTAGACAAATTGGAGGATTGGGCCAAAAGAAATCTGATGAGGTTCAATAAGGATAAGTGCAGAGTCCTGCAATTAGGATGGAAGAACCCAATGCACAGCTACAGACTAGGGACCGAATGGCTAGGCAGCAGTTCTGCGGAAAAGGACCTAGGGGTGACAGTGGACGAGAAGCTGGATATGAGTCAGCAGTGTGCCCTTGTTGCCAAGAAGGCCAATGGCATTTTGGGATGTATAAGTAGGGGCATAGCGAGCAGATCGAGGGACGTGATCGTTCCCCTCTGTTTGACATTGGTGAGGCCTCATCTGGAGTACTGTGTCCAGTTTTGGGCCCCACACTACAAGAAGGATGTGGCTAAATTGGAGAGAGGCCAGCGAAGGGCAACAAAAATGATTAGGGGTCTGGAACACATGACTTATGAGGAGAGGCTGAGGGAACGGGGATTGTTTAGTCTGCAGAAGAGAAGAATGAGGGGGGATTTGATAGCTACTTTCAACTACCTGAGAGGTGGTTCCAGAGAGGATGGTTCTAGACTATTCTCAGTGGTAGAAGAGGACAGGACAAGGAGTAATGGTCTCAAGTTGCAGTGGGGGAGGATTAGGTTGGATATTAGGAAAAACCTTTTCACCAAGAGGGTGGTGAAACACTGGAATGCGTTACCTAGGGAGGTGGTAGAATCTCCTTCCTTAGAAGTTTTTAAGGTCAGGCTTGACAAAGCCCTGGCTGGGATGATTTAATTGGAGATTGGTTCTGCTTTGAGCAGGGGGTTGGACTAGATGACCTCCTGAGGTCCCTTCCAACCCTGATATTCTATGATTCTATGATTCAATAAGCGCAAGACCCACCAAGGTAGAGCAGGATCTTTGTCACACCCTCTACAAGGAATTATTTTCCTCCAGGAATCGCAGCCTCATGGAGCATTTCTATGCTCAAGACATGAGGCTATTGAGACTTGGGAATATTCATAACAACACGCCGAGCCATAGGCAATTCACAGTTTTGTTTTCACATTTCACTCTGAATGACAAGAAGCACATCTTCTCATGAACAATGCCCCTGCCTCTAGTATGCTGTAGGAAATAGAACCCCTTCATTTTTCAAGTCAACCAGGGCTGTTTCCGGGAGAAAACACGTCTGCCTTTGAAAGAAGGGGGATCGTGCTTGTGTAAAATCGGCTGTTTTCACATCAAAGGTGCATTCTGCTGAAGTTTGGTACCCGGTGAAATTCTCAAAGGCCTGCATGAGGGAAGCATCACACTGAAAGTACATCCATTAGTTGCCTCGGTAAAAGCCAAAGAATTGTTCAAGCAGAGCAGGGACTTTTGCTGACACCAGCCCATTTGTGCACATAATTATCTACATGGATTTGCATGTGCAAATGCAGGGTTTTGCCCATTGAACAGGTGAGCTCTCATTTTGAACAGTGTTTCTCTTGGGTGGGGCTTCGTTAATGTGGCTCTTTCCTGCCAGGGAAACCTACAATGCCAGTAGTTTTTCAGGATGTCCCTATTCACTTGTGTCCACTTACCTCCTTGCTGGGAAACTTCTGAGTCCCATCGGCACATCTGCCTAGCCGGAGACGCATGGCTAACCCATCTGATCTCAGCTGGTGACTTCAATGGAGGTACTTCGATTTACACCGACTAAGGATCTGGCCTTTTGATTGGGTTATGAGTGCAGTAGCAGGGAAAGAGAGCGGGGGGTCCTTTCCTCACCCTGCAGGAGCTGGCCACTGCTTGGCTGCAAAATGATGGGGAGGCAGTGGAGGAAGGTGCCTGCAATGTTCCATGCCTGGAGGTTTGAGGTCAGATTGGGAGCATGGCTCCAGCCCTGTGCCTTATGCACCAGCAAACTCCAGCAGAACCATAAAACAGGAGCACTATCTGCACCCTGAAAAATACCTTCTGGGTGTCGAGGCAATTTCTCACGACCCCTCTCTGGAGCCTCAGCAAGGGGAGGTTTAGCTTCAGTCTCCAGCCTGTCTTCAACTAGTCAGGATGGTCTCAGCTTTTCCGTGTTTGCTCTCTGTCCTGCCCATTGAATCTCCCTCCCTCTTGATCTGGCATCTGTTAGGTTCTGCTATAAACTCTCTTGCCGGAAGGTTGCAACATAAGGCTACTTTATTTCTTGGAATGCCGAACAATAACACACAAGGACCTAAAACAGAGAGAGACAAAGAAGGCTGCTCACCAAGGCACAACAAACCTGCCCTTGCTTTAAACTGTCTCTTTCCAGACTGATTCCAGTTGGAAGCAGGACCAGGAACCTGCCCTGCTCTAAAAGTGATTGCTTGAAATTCCAGTACAGTCCTCCAGATACCACTGCCTCCAGCTCCAGTACACATGCAACAAGTCAGAGCAACCTTTCTTGCAGGCTTCCCTTCCCAAAGTGAACTTCGGAACAGATAGTCTCCACGTGATGGTGCATGGAACCTGCTTGCAGGAGCTGCTGAGAAGGAGAAGATGCTATGCAGGTGTCTGGTCTGCTTCCACAGCACCAGATTGGAACATTCCTACTTGAGGGGTGTCGTATTCCCTATATTGTAAAAAACTGACCGCTATGTTCATGGCACAGACACAGAGAGTTAGAAATCAAACATAAACACCCTTCCTGAAAGATTGCAACTTTACATTGGTTCATTCTTGGCATCCAGAAATCTAGCACACAAAAACCAAATACAGAGAGAGACGAAACAGGCTGCTCCCTAAGGCAGACAGGCACAACTAACCCCGTCTTTGTCCCAGATTGGCTCATTCACAGACTGATTTCTGAGCATCCAGATGATCACATGCTTCTCTCAGAGCCCCCTGGCCTGCAAACAGGACCAGGAACCCCCTTACAACTTAAAGTGATAGCTTGTAATTTTCGATACCCCACACTGACCTCATTTGATGGAATTGGATAAAGTTCCAAACTACACATAGTTTTGGGAATTCTCTTCCTCTCATTTTCCCTACATAGTGTTTTATGGGAGCTCATTTTTTAAAGTTTCTTTATTAGCTCTTCTGAGTCACCCTGGGCGTAGGGTGCTGCAGGGACAATCGGCTTAGCCCCTGGTGGTCCATCGGGTTAGCATGCTCTTCCTACCATGCCCTACCGTCCTCTCTGGCTGACAAAAGGAGAGGCATTGACGGGCATTGGAAGGGTCACTCTAAGCACTGCTTGTCACCCCCACTCACTTCCCTGTCCGTGCATCAGGGACATGCATTAAAGCAGGAAATCCCCTCCCCAGCTCTCCCATATGGAGTGACTGACAGCCAGTATATCCATATGGCTATAGACAGGATCAACAGACATCAAATTAAAGGGAGCCCTCAGCTCCCCAGCAGGGCTTCTAGCAGGGTATGAAACACTCAGCCCTGGCCAAGCCAAGCAGCAGCAGGGAGCTTTCTGAAACAGCTGTTTGTCATGACGTTCTGAGTTCCAAACACTGGGAAAGACCGTGGGGCCAGCCCCCACACTGGCCCCGGCTTCATGCTGATTATTCCAGCACAGGACACCTGAGCCATCCTCTGCTAAAAGCTACTTAGAGCAAAGGTTTCAAAAGTGTCCACGCATTTTGGGTGCCTCCGTTTGTGGATGCCCAAGGTGCAAGGTGTGGAGCCTCGTGCAAATATCTTCTAATCAGTTCTCTGCAGGTTCCCACCCTCATCACCATAGTAACTGAGCACATCCCAAGTGCACATTAACCAACACAACCAATGCCTGGTATATGCAGTTTGTCCTTTTTCTCATTTTCTCCCCCGGGGGAGAACCATTTGGTTTTGGTTTTCAAATGCCCACGCTTCTCTGTGTTTCTGTTACAGAAGGACAGTCAGAGAAGTGCACCTCCAGCTTGGAGAGAAAGTTGGGGAGGTTTGGGATGGTCCTTAGTTCCTCAGGGAAATTGTTCCACGGCCTGACACTGTCCCCTGAGAAAGCTCAATCTCCTGCATGGATGAGTTATACGCTTATGGCAGAAAGGGTCATTGTGTCAGGGGAGTGGAACTGTTGGAACAATTTTCACCATGGAGCTTTAGCTGGTCTTTTACGTATATGCTGGTCCAAAGCCAGGATAAGGGCCAAGACCTGAGTTTGACTCAATATTCTCTGGGGAGCCAGTGCAGAGAGCAGGTCCGATGCGAGCACGGTATCCCGTGCTGCAGGGTTCTGTACCTGCTGGAGTTCATAGAATCATAGAACATCAGGGTTGGAAGGGACCCCTGAAGGTCATCTAGTCCAACCCCCTGCTCGAAGCAGGACCAATTCCCAGTTAAATCATCCCAGCCAGGGCTTTGTCAAGCCTGACCTTAAAAACTTCCAAGGAAGGAGATTCCACCACCTCCCTAGGCAACGCATTCCAGTGTTTCACCACCCTCTTAGTGAAAAAGTTTTTCCTAATATCCAATCTAAACCTCCCCCACTGCAACTTGAGACCATTACTCCTCGTTCTGTCTTCTGCTACCATTGAGAACAGTCTAGAGCCATCCTCTTTGGAACCCCCTTTCAGGTAGTTGAAAGCAGCTATCAAATCCCCCCTCATTCTTCTCTTCTGCAGACTAAACAATCCCAGCTCCCTCAGCCTCTCCTCATAAGTCATGTGTTCTAGACCCCTAATCATTTTTGTTGCCCTTCGCTGGACTCTCTCCAATTTATCCACATCCTTCTTGTAGTGTGGGGCCCAAAACTGGACACAGTACTCCAGATGAGGCCTCACCAATGTCGAATAGAGGGGGACGATCACGTCCCTCGATCTGCTCGCTATGCCCCTACTTATACATCCCAAAATGCCATTGGCCTTCTTGGCAACAAGGGCACACTGCTGACTCATATCCAGCTTCTCGTCCACTGTCACCCCTAGGTCCTTTTCCGCAGAACTGCTGCCTAGCCATTCGGTCCCTAGTCTGTAGCGGTGCATTGGATTCTTCCGTCCTAAGTGCAGGACCCTGCACTTATCCTTATTGAACCTCATCAGATTTCTTTTGGCCCAATCCTCCAATTTGTCTAGGTCCTTCTGTATCCTATCCCTCCCCTCCAGCGTATCTACCACACCTCCCAGTTTAGTATCGTCCGCAAATTTGCTGAGAGTGCAATCCACACCATCCTCCAGATCATTTATGAAGATATTGAACAAAACCGGCCCCAGGACCGACCCCTGGGGCACTCCACTTGACACCGGCTGCCAACTAGACATGGAGCCATTGATCACTACCTGTTGAGCCCGACAATCTAGCCAGCTTTCTACCCACCTTATAGTGCATTCATCCAGCCCATACTTCCTTAACTTGCTGACAAGAATACTGTGGGAGACCGTGTCAAAAGCTTTGCTAAAGTCAAGAAACAATACATCCACTGCTTTCCCTTCATCCACAGAACCAGTAAGCTCATGATAAAAGGCGATTAGATTAGTCAGGCATGACCTTCCCTTGGTGAATCCATGCTGACTGTTCCTGATCACTTTCCTCTCATGCAAGTACTTCAGGATTGATTCTTTGAGGACCTGCTACATGATTTTTCCAGGGACTGAGGTGAGGCTGACTGGCCTGTAGTTCCCAGGATCCTCCTTCTTCCCTTTTTTAAAGATTGGCACTACATTAGCCTTTTTCCAGTCATCCGGGACTTCCCCGGTTCGCCACGAGTTTTCAAAGATAATGGCCAATGGCTCTGCAATCACAGCCGCCAATTCCTTCAGCACTCTCGGATGCAACTCGTCCGGCCCCATGGACTTGTGCACGTCCAGCTTTTCTAAATAGTCCCTAACCACCTCTATCTCCACAGAGGGCTGGCCATCTCTTCCCCATTTTGTGATGCCCAGCGCAGCAGTCTGGGAGCTGACCTTGTTAGTGAAAACAGAGGCAAAAAAAGCATTGAGTACATTAGCTTTTTCCACATCCTCTGTCACTAGGTTGCCTCCCTCATTCAGTAAGGGGCCCACACTTTCCTTGGCTTTCTTCTTGTTGCCAACATACCTGAAGAAACCCTTCTTGTTACTCTTGACATCTCTCGCTAGCTGCAGCTCCAGGTGCGATTTGGCCCTCCTGATTTCATTCCTACATGGCCGAGCAATATCTTTATACTCTTCCCTGGTCATATGTCCAACCTTCCACTTCTTGTAAGCTTCTTTTTTATGTTTAAGATCCGCTAGGATTTCGCCGTTAAGCCAAGCTGGTCGCCTGCCATATTTACTATTCTTTCGACTCATCGGGATGGTTTGTCCCTGTAACCTCAACAGGGATTCCTTGAAATACAGCCAGCTCTCCTGGACTCCTTTCCCCTTCAAGTTAGTCCCCCAGGGGATCCTGGCCATCCGTTCCCTGAGGGAGTCGAAGTCTGCTTTCCTGAAGTCCAGGGTCCGTATCCTGCTGCTTACCTTTCTTCCCTGCGTCAGGATCCTGAACTCAACCAACTCATGGTCACTGCCTCCCAGATTCCCATCCACTTTTGCTTCCCCCACTAATTCTACCGGTTTGTGAGCAGCAGGTCAAGAAAAGCGCCCCCCCCTAGTTGGCTCCTCTAGCACTTGCGCCAGGAAATTGTCCCCTACGCTTTCCAAAAACTTCCTGGATTTCCTGAGTTTCCTGAGTGCTTATGGCTTCATGTCCAGGTATATCGCATGGCTGTAAAACAGACGAGAAGGGACAAGGTGAGCACATCTGAGGCCACGTCCTTGTCTGCTAGGTCGGGATGGAGTGCAGTAGACAACTGCAGATGGGAGAAAGTGCTACTTGCAGATGTTGTTACATGAGAGCGTGCTGTAAGCAAAGACCCCCGTAGCACTCCTGAGCTGCAGACTGAATTGCCCCGTTGTGGGTGTGTGCTTTCAACCAAAGCACACTGCCCCGTGGCTGCAAACTCTTCACCATTCTCTGCCCGCCAGCACCACCTCTGTCTTGCTCAACTTCAGCCAGCAGTTCTTCATCTAGGAGCGGCTCTCGTCCAACCACTGGGCCACCTGAGTGGTAGCAGTGTGGTCATATGCAGGACAGGTAGAGCTGGGTGTTACCTGCTCATGGCAGGCACTTGAGTCCATGTTCCCTGACCAGTTCACTCAGTGGAGACATGAAGATGTTGACGAGGACCAAAGTGGGAACTGATCCTTGTGGGACTCCACAAGTGAGGGGCTAGTGGTGGACGTGCAGTTTCCCATCACTGCTCTTTGGATCCATCCCTCCGGGAAAGACTCAAACCATTTTAGTGCATTCCTCTGGCCACCTGCCACCTCTCTGAGGTGTGTCAGCCGTGTCCTATGGACAGGCCCAGGATGGTGAGAATGGATGTCTGCCCTCTATCCTCTGGCAGGAAGAGATCATCCTTCTGTGTCCTGGCCTGAATCCAGGTTGAACCAGGTCTAGGACATTAGCTTCAGTCAGATGAGACTGTAGGTGTCAGCCTTTAGCTAGCTTCTCTGTGGCCTTGCTCTGGAAAGGGAGGTTTGAGACAGGGTGGGAGGTGGCTAGAACCGATGTCTGCAGGGTGGGTCTCGTCAGCGTTGACTGAGCGATGGTGTGTTTGAACGAGGAAGGGAAGATTCTCCTCTGAATGAAGCATTGGCTGTCTCAGTCAGAAGAGGTGCCATCTGCCAGGAGTGGCGAGGGCCAAATTTCCAGGAGTTGGTCTGCTACCCTGTTAGGGTGTCCAGAAGTTTGTGGGGAGAAAACGTGCTGAATTCTGGCAGGGCAGGTGGGCTGTTTAGTGGCCTGTGGATGGAGAATACTCCATTCCATGTGAGACGCTTTCCTCAGTGCGCTCGATCTCACTGGCGATGAGAAGTAGGATGAAAGCTCTTATGTGCTAAAATGATGTACACACACCCTAGCAGCTTCCTGACTCACAGCTGATTAGACCTTTGTCCACTGCAGAACTCTTTTAAATGTTCTCAAGCATGCACAGCCTCAGAAGAAGACACTGGGAAGTGCAAGTCTGAGGGACACTTCATATGCAAGCTCCTTCGCTGGAGGTTTTCTAAAGGAGGCTGGAGCCATCTGACTGGGATGGTTTAGACCCAACCAATCTTGCATCTTGGCAAGGGGTTAGACTAGATGACCCTGGTGGTCCCGTCTAACTCTGTGGTTCTGTGATTCTATGAAAATTAGACACACCTCTTTTCTATATAAAACAAGCCCTTTAAGTTTGGGATTCTAGATTGTAAGGCCAGAAGGTACCACTGTTACTTATCTACCTCTCGCTTTCTGCATAACACAGGCCAGCGAACACCCCTGTCAGGGTTCCTTCCCCACTCTGAACTCTAGGGTACAGATGTGGGGACCCTCATGAAAGACCCCCTAAGCTTATTCTTACCAGCTTACGTTAAAAACTTCCCCAATATACAAACTTTGCCTTGTCCTTAAACAGTATGCTGCCACCACCAATCATTTAAACAAAGAACAGGGAAAGAGACCACTTGAAGACCTCTTCCCCCAAAATACGCCCCCCCAAGCCCTACACACCCTTTCCTTGTCCATCCTACCCGGTATCCTGACTTCCTACAGTGGCCAATGCCAGGTGCCCCAGAGGGAATGAACAGAACAGGGAATCATGCAGTGATCCATCCCCTATCGCCCATTCCCAGCTTCTGTCAAACAGAGAGTAGGGACACCATCCCTGCCCATCCTGGCTAATAGCCATTGTTGGACCATTCCTCCCTGAATTTATCTAGTTCTTTTTTGAAGCCTGTCATGGTCTTGGCCTTCACAACATCCTCTGGCAAAGAGTGCCACAGGTTGACTGTGTGTTGTGGGAAGAGATATTTCCTTTTGTGTGTTTTAAACCTGCTGCCTATTAATTCCATTGGGTGACCCCTAGTTCCAGTGTTACGGGAAGGAGTAAATAACACTTCCTTATTCACTTTCTCCACACCAGTCATGATTTTATAGACCTCTGTCATATCCCCCCTTAGTTGTCTCTTTTCCAGGCTGAAAAGTCCCAGTCTTATTAATCTCTCCTCATACAGAAGCTGTTCCATCCCCCTAATCATTTGTGTTGCCCTTTTCTGAACCTTTTCCAATTCCAATATATTGTATGATTTATCTTAAGATAGACAGACACACAGATAGATAGATAGATAGATAGATAGATAGACAGATAGATAGATAGATAGATAGATCTAAGAGAACTTCCCCTGTATGGTAGCAAGTATACATCCTTATAAATCCCCTTGATCTTTATGCTTCATGTGACTGATTAAAAACCAGAGCTGTGGCTTAAAATAATAAGCGCTATTTCCCTCAGCTCCTGACTTCAGTTTCCAGGCACTCGTAGGATTATGCGGAGTAGGGCAAGGCGCTATTGTCCTGCTACTCCACCCCAGCCCGCAGTTTCAGAGCAGGGGTAGCAATCGCTGCATCCACATACTCGCCTCTTCCTTTGGGCAGGCATAATGCCCCCCGGAGCCCCCGTCTCTTCCTACCCACCCCCTCCCAGCTCCGCGTGGCTCACAGAGCAATAGCAGAGCCCAGAACCCAGGTGTGGGCTGGAGAGATTGCCAGGGCTGTCGCTCCCAGGAGGGGGCGGAGGAGGGAAAGGCAAGGCAAGCCAACCGCCCTGCACATTTGAAACTCCCAGCTCGTCTGTGGGTCTCACCCTGACCATAAATGTGATTCCTAGCCCGTGGCATCCTGGCACAACTTACTGGTTTCTTTTAATTCTCAAACATTTTTTGGATTTTTTTAAACCAGTTCGTGAAATGACTCTTTGCAGACAATCAGCTCCATAGGCTTTATAAATGAACGGGCCTGATTCTCCTCTCTCTTACCCCAGTTTTATGCCAGTATCCACGGGGTCACGTGAGCCTCGCACTGGGGAGACCCAGGACCGACATATCTCAGCCGGAATGCATGTCAGTGCGTGAGCTGCGGCAGAGTCAGATCCTGCCAGCCCCCGCCCCCGGAAGTGGGAGACCACATACAAGAGTCACTTCCCATCAGCGAGAGCATCACAGGGACACCCCACGTGTTGGCTCTGGCTTCCAGAAAGAAAAGTCCGTTTTATCTGCCCACCCCTGAGCTGGCAGAGGACATGCACCAAAACAAAAACACCCTTAAGTCACCGGTCAGGCTCCCCAGCTGGGTTTATGCAGCCTGCCGCCTCCACGGCATTAGCCCCAGCAAATGTAGCTTAATTGGCCCAGCATTTGGGATCTGGCAGCCAGCACCTGCCAGCCTTTTAACTCCCCCTCCCTACCCCCAAACCGGGAGGGCTCTTTTTATCTACTTCCCCTCTGGTCCCGTCAGGCCCGACTCTGCTTTCTTCAGAAGCCAGGTGGGGCATGTTGAGGGTTAACCAAGGGCAGTTACCCCCTGCGTTTTCTGGCCAGCTAGTGGTTAAGGCAACCTCAGTGATTCCCAGGTGTCAGGAATGGCTGATTCTCCTTTGAGTCCCAAACGAGAGTGAGGAAGGAATTGAAACAAACAAATGCTGCAGCACACACAGACAAAGCAAAAGAAAGAAAGAAAGAAAGAAAGAAAGAAAGAAAGAAAGAAAGAAAGAAAGAAAGAAAGAAAGAAAGACCAAACCGAAGACAAGACGATCCTTCTTACTCTGTTCATACCACATGCGTGCTGAGAGCCATACCACATACAAGACAATGAGATATGGGCCCAGATCCACACAGGTACTCCCACACCTAAATCCCAGATTTAGGCACCTTAGTCCCAGTTTTAGGCCCCACTGGGATCCACAAACACCTGCTCAGCTGTCACTGAACTCTATAGGGTCCTAAACTCCCTTCGTGCCGACATTTATGCTGTGAACTTTCCCTAGGAGCCTCTGTTTCTGTCTCTGGACACAGGGATTGCTGCCCGCCTCTAGGCAGCTGGACAGCTACCTATCCCGCCTACACCCCAGTGCACTCCACGAACCGGGGAAGATGCTCCCCTGCCTTGCTCACCCGCAGGGCCCAATCCAGTGCGTTTGCTCAGAGGCCACCTAACGGGCTGGGTCCCATTCAAAATCTAGACAGAGATGCTGCCAGTGCCCACCTTATAACTTTTAGCTGAGTGGTTGGGGCACCCACATGAGATGCAGGAGATGCAAGTTCAGTTTCCCCTTCTGGCTGAGAGGGAGCGAGGATTTGCACTGGGGTCTCCCACCTCTCAGGAGGTGCGCCCCAACCACTGGGTTCTGGGATAGGCTGCTATGGGCTCGCTCAGTCTCTCTCCCAGTGAAGTTGTTCCACGGTGTATAAATAATTAGTCATTAGAGCTGGGGGACCAGATCCTGGGTCTCCCACAGCCCCTGTGGATGTTCTTATAATAATTGGGCCTACAACCTTACCCGAAATGTGAGCTCAGCTGTAAACCATACGTGGCAGTTCACAGGGTGCAACAGTGACCCGTAATAACAAACGTTGATGGGAAGAGGTATGACAGGGAGACAGAAAGATTGAATTAGTACAAACAAAAAGGTCTCCTTATGTAACTCAAGGACGGGGTAAAGATTGTGCCTGGTAAACAAGAACAGTGGGGGACTGGAAATTAATGATCCAAAATTATGTCCGAAATTAGGCCTAATTGGTGGGCAGAACAATGAGGGGAGGGGCTGTCCTGCCCATCACTGCCTCTGTAGGTCCTTAAGGAAAGAGACTGGGGGACGGGAAATTGGCCACAGGAGCAAGTTTCACCGTCATGTCTGCCACCCCAACCATCTCTTGGGACCCCACCATCCATCTCTTGGGACCCCCACCATCTCTTGGGACTGGGGTCCTGGTTCCAGGGGAGTCAGTGGCAGAACGCCCACTAACTCTGCGGGGACCCAGCTCTCCGCCAGCAGCTGGGCAGGTCCAGTGGCTCGGGGTTAAGGTGTTCAGCTTTGATCTGAAGTGTGGGTTTAAGTCTCCCTTAATTTTACACTTAAAGGCCCCCTTTGGTTCCCTCAGCACAATGAGGGCCCACTCCGAAGGCAGCTGGCCCGTCACTCCCTTGGGTACTGATGTGTGTTAACCGAGAAGCCTGAGGAGCCAGTGGCAGGGGTCCCTTTGGCTCCAGACTGCCAGCGTGAGATCTGTGAGGATAACTGGGAACTTGGCTATCCTGTATCGGTGTCCCATCTGTGTGGAGACGCTGGCCCTGCGATGGTCCGTGCTCCCTGCTTCTCAATCCATTGTCAGATCATCTAGTCTGACCTCTTGCACTTCACAGGCCACAGAGCCTTGCCCGCCTGCTCCTGTAGGAGACCCCTGACCCTTCTGGCTTCAAAACCGATGAGTGTATGAGACTGGCTAGCCACGCAGCCATGCCCCAGGGCTAGGGAGACCAGATGTCCTGATTTTATAGTGACAGTCCCGATTTTTGGGTCTTTTTTCTTATATAATGACAGGTTTCAGAGTAACAGCCGTGTTAGTCTGTATTCGCAAAAGGAAAAGGAGTACTTGTGGCACCTTAGAGACTAACCAATTTATTTGAGCATGAGCTTTCGTCAGCTACAGAAAGCTCATGCTCAAATAAATTGGTTAGTCTCTAAGGTGCCACAAGTACTCCTTTTCCTTTTTCTTATATAGACTCCTATTACCCCCACCCCCTGTCCTGCTTTTTCACACTTGCTTCACCCTGGGTCACCCTACCCAGGGCCCCCTGCCACTGGGTCCTCAGGCTGCTTGGAGTGGGGTTATGGGTAGCTGGATTTGGGGGGGGGGGGGTGGCCAGACCCTCAGGTACCCACAGCCACCAGGATGCTCGATGGGCTGGGCAAGGCAGATTCCGGTTCCTCCTGCTGCTGAGGTTCCACGCAGGGCTGGCGGGTTATCGCCCTTCCCAGGGTAGATGCTCAGGGGCCGGCGCTGTCCTGTACGGAGCTGCTCTCTAAGCTGTCCAGAGTCCAGCTCAGCCTCTGACAGACCATGGTCTGGGAGGAATAAACAGCCCCAAGCCGGAGGGTTGAAGTTAAAAGACCTGTGCCCAGGGAGCCATCAGGGCTCCTGGTAAAGTCATGGGTTGGCATGACAACGAGCTGAAAGAGTCTCGAATAGGGAGGAGATGTTCGGGGCTGAAATCAGTGATTGGGGACTATCAGTGGCGGGAGGGGGCTGCCCCTTCTTGGGCATTGTTTACTGGGGGTCAGCGAGTGGGAGTAAGGGGGATGGATGAACTGGAAGGAACAAACTTTCCCATCATGGCTGCTGCCATCACCCCGGTCTCCTGGGACCCTGGTAGGATCATGCTGATCCTGAGAGACGTCCTTTCAGAGACTGGGCCAGAGAGAGAGACCTCCGTGACATTACCAGGGCTGGCTGGAAAACAACGATTCCAATGGCAAAATAGGTTTAAATCTGGTTTCACTCTGGTGCAGAACAAAAGTGAGCCCTTTAGAAAGTGTTCATGCTCCCCCCCCCACCCCCAAAAAACACCAGGCAAAGAGCACAAGCAAGAGAGAATCCAATAGCCCAGCGGTCAGGGCTCTCACCTGGCGTACGAGAGACCCAGCTTCAAATCCCTGTCCTGGATCAGGGACTGTAAAGGGGACAAGGGCTATTGCTACATGCAGATTTTTTTTCTTAATACTTTATATTTCAAGTGTGTTAACTGATTTTCTTGGTGTCTGTCTGTCCTTAACAGATGGCTTCGAAGATTTGTAATGGTGGTTGCTACAGTAGGAATAAGCCAGTGATTACTTGACTCAAAACCTCAGACGTGCTGAACTATTTAATGAAGTAATAGTAAAAAAGGGCTTTGTTAACATTTTATCCCTTGGGGGGCCCAGACCCGCCGCTTCTCAGTCCAGCAGGGCTGCCCTGCGCACTGCGCAGAATGGGCGCACGGTCAGCACTGAAACCAACATCGGAATAGGCCCCCTGGTATTTGCCTGCCTAGGGAGATACCACACCTGAGAACAAGACAATCAAAGGGATGTCAGGTGTGCAGGTACTCCAGAGCCAAGGGGAGCGTAAAGGGAGAGGGAGCTAGGAGTGAGAAGGTTAATTTGCTTTGTTGTTGCTCTTAGGGCCAGACTCAGGGGACCAATCTCAAATCCAATGGATTTGAAGGACAATGTATAAATCCTCCCTGATCTCCAACAGCTACAGACCCTGAGTGGTGCCGGGGCTCCGTCTGCATTTTGCTGCGCTTGTCAGGGGAAAATACAGCAGCCCCTGACCTGCCGGTGAGCGCTTACCCCAACCACGCACAGGTATTTATTATTACTCGGCTCATAGCCGGAGATACTCAGACCAGCTGTACACCGGAGGCTTAACTAGACAATTGTTTACTATTTGCGGGAGGGGAATGTTATGTTTTTAATCTTCCTTTACGAATTAAGGCCCTGCCTCTGAAATCACAGGTCTAAGTAACTATGCCCACTTCCCATTGAACTCAGTGGAAGTGCACTCATGTACAAAGTCGCTGATATCTGTGAGTTTAGTCGGGGTGTTAATCTCTATGTGCCTCATGAAATGAGGATGGTAATACTGACCGGCCTCCCAGGGGCGTGGGGAAGATAAAGCCATATGCAAACAGGAGGAGCGCAGATAGCAGGAGCCCAGAGAGGTACCTTGACAGAAGCGTTTCAGCAATAAGATTATCTTCAACTGCCAGCTAAATGCGAAATTTCTCCTCCTCTTGATCTTGCAGGGAGCAAAATTTTCGGAAGTGGCCTAGGACACAGGACGCCTGCCATGTCAGCTATCAACAGTACTGACATTGGCTCACACCTCTTCATCCTGCTGGGCATCCCAGGGCTGGAAGCGGCCCACATCTGGATCTCTGTTCCCTTGTGCTCCATGTACATCGTTTCTCTGCTCGGGAACACCGGGGTGCTCGTAGTCGTACTGGTGGAGCGAAGCCTGCAGCAGCCCGTGTACCTTTTCCTTTCCATGTTGGCTACCTCGGATCTCATTCTCAGTTCCACCACGGTGCCAGAAATGTTGCTCATGGTCTGGTTCAAGGCTGGGGAAATTGCTGCCTGTCTCACCCAGATGTTCTTTGTCCATGCGGTTTTTGCTCTGGAGTTGGCCATCCTGCTGGCCATGGCATTTGATCGGTACCTTGCCACCTGTGATCCCCCTGAGGTACAGAGCTGTAGTAACAAAGCCCCTGGTAAGGAGAATAGGGGGAGCAAGCATTCTCAGGAGCGCGTGTGTGGCCCTCCCATTTGTCTTGTTCCTTAAAAGGTTACCACACTGTGGTCACCACATCGTCCATCACACCTACTGTGAGCACATGGGCATAGCCCGGCTGGCCTGTGCCGACATCACAGTCATTATTGTGTACGGTTTGATTGTCCCTTTCTAAGCCATAGGGTTAGATATTATCTTTATCGCTGTGTCCTACGCTCTGATCCTCAGGGCCGTCTTCCAGCTTCCCTCCAAGGACGCCCGGCGCAAAGCTCTTCGCACCTGCGACTCCCACTTCTGCATCATATTAATATTTTACATACCGGCCTTCTTCTCGTTCTTAAGCCATTGCTTTGGGCGCAGTGTCCCCCGCCACATCCACATTCTTCTTGCCAACCTCTACATGCTGGTTCCACCCACATTGAACCCCATCATTTACAGGGTGAAAACCCAGCCGATCTGGGCCAGGGTGCTGAAAACATTCGATCCTCAAAGGTGCAGCCCCTGAAAACTCTCCTGGAATTTTCAGCTGTCTGCTCAGAGCTGCTAATTCCTAAACTGACCTCCTGGCTATCACAGGCCCTTACATTTCACCCGCTTACCCCCGTGTTAAGCCCAATTACTTGAGTTTCATTAATCGTTTTGAGAAAGGATCCAGACCTGATTTGTAGACTGAAAGAGTAGAGTGCACCGCTTTCCTTGGCAGTGTGTTTCAATGGTGAATCGCGCTCCCTGTTACAAATGTGTCTTCTGGTTCATATTCTGAAGATCCCACTGTTTTACTGCCAGGGTTAGTAAGCTCTTTGTGCTAGAAGAGGCTAGAAAACAAAGGCCAAAGAAAACCCCTTTTCCCAGTGACCGGGGACACCACAGTGTGTATAGGGCTGCTGAGCTGATGTCCGTGACATCCAGAGCACCTGCATTACCTGCATGAAATGGATTCAGGATTACATTGCTGTCAATTAGAGCAGGGTTTGGCCCAGTGTGGTGATATGTGTGTGACAATCACATATGCCGGGTCCCTGCACGGGGGGAGGGGGAGGGGGAGGGTTCACCCGTAGAGCTTGATTGTAGCTGGAGCGGATGGGAACTGGGTAATATCTCTTTCAATAGTTTGCGTGTCCTCTAGTGTCTTCCCTGTCAAAAGCCAGCAGAACCCCGCTGGGGCGGCAGGGCCCAGAGACAGCTGGTCTGGTGTGTTCGCACCTAGCCAATAAACGTGGGGATCTGGAAGCCAGCTCTCCAGGTGGTTTCCCCGCACTCTTCGTGCTGCATAGTGAGCCAGGGCTGGTGTGTGGGGCACTGCAGTTCAGCCTGGCCTCGGGCCGGGGGGGGGAAGCAGCCACCTCTCCGCAGCAGATGGGGTCGCATCCACTCCCCCCATTTCGGGGTGGAGTCCGCACACTCAGAGTCGCACAGGCACCGTGACTGTGTCCACCAGGGCAGAAAAACTGCTTGGTGCCAATGAAGGGTTTCAGGGGGAGGGAAATACAGGCAAGATGGTGGGATAACGCAGCTGCATTAACACAGGTACTTTTGTGATCAGCATTTACCCCCACACGCATGCCAGGGGTTCTGGCAACCACCTCAGAGCTCCTTTGGTTCTACCATGCTTGGCTTCTCCTGTTTTTACCCTGCCCGTCTTTGGCAGGACACAACTGAGAGTATCAGTTCACTCCTCCCATTAGGGTTAGACTGCTGAATTGAAATTAGTTTGCAAACTGGATACAATTAACTTAGGCTGGAAGAGAGACTGGGAGTGGATGGGTCATTACACAAAGTAAAACTATTTCCCCATGTTTATTCCCCCCACCTCCCGCTGTTCCTCAGATGTTCTTGTCAACTGCTGGAAATGGCCCACCTTGTTTATCACTACAAAAGGTTCACCCCCCCCCCCCCGCTCTCCTGCTGGTAATAGCTCACCTTAAGTGAAAAGAAAAGGAGGACTTGTGGCACCTTGAATTCCAGAATTCATTTGCAAATTGGATCCTATTAATTTAGGCTTAAATAGAGACTGGGAGTGGCTAAGTCATTATGCAAGGTAGCCTATTTCCTCTTGTTTTTTTCCTAACCCCCCCCCCCCAAGACGTTCTGGTTAAACTTGGATTTAAACTTGGAGAGTGGTCAGTTTGGATGAGCTATTGCCAGCAGGAGAGTGAGTTTGTGTGTGTGGGGGGGGGCGGGGGGAGGGGGGATGAGAAAACCTGGACTTGTGCTGGAAATGGCCCACCTTGATTATCATACACATTGTGAAGAGAGTGGTCACTTTGGATGGGCTATACCAGCAGGAGAGTGAGTTTGTGGGCGGGGCGCAGAGGGTGAGAAAACCTGGATTTGTGCTGGAAATGGCCCAACTTGATGATCACTTTAGATAAGCTATTACCAGCAGGAGAGTGGGGTGGGAGGAGGTATTGTTTCATGGTCTCTGTGTGTATATAATGTCTTCTGCAGTTTCCACGGTATGCATCCGATGAAGTGAGCTGTAGCTCACGAAAGCTCATGCTCAAATAAATTGGTTAGTCTCTAAGGTGGCACAAATACTCCTTTTCTTTTTGCGGATACAGACTAACACGGCTGCTACTCTGAAACCGAGTTTACATAGGAGCTGTTACCCCATGTTTGCTTCCTTTACTTGTTAATTGTGCTTTTTCCTATGGTTCATCAATTGCCAGCTCATCTAGCCGCCCCCCCCTGTGTAGCACAAGACTTAGACTCTCTCCTCGCAGTTCCTATGTCAAGCGCCTCAGTTCTCTGGCAACTGCAGCCCGCGCTTAGGAAGAATCCCCGGCGGAATACAAAGATTCCCAGCGCTGGAGAATTCTCAATAAACTGCTCCAGTGGTTGGGACCTTATTTTGTGTCTGAATTTGTCTAGCTTCAGTTCCAACCACTGGCTGGATCTTGTTCTGCTTTGTCTGCGAGACTACAGAGCCGCTTACTCCCAGCAGTGTCTCCCCCATTCAGTGCTCGGGTTCATCTTATTAAGTCTCTCACTGTGGGGCAGGTTTTCCATGTATAAAAGCAAAATCTCTGTCCTTTGACCCAGGGCTGTCAGGGCCTGATTCAAAGACCCGTGAAGTCAAAGTACAGACTCCCGCTGACTCCACAGTGGTTTGGATCGAGCCTTTACATCCTTTACAGAGAATGCAGGTGCCGAGCTGCTGCATCCATCATTCAGTTCTTAGCCAGCAGATTAGGGCATTTGCCATTCAGAAGACACCAGAGCCCCTTTGACGGCTAGTGCTTTTCCTTCAGTTCTCCAGTCTGCATCCAGAATGAAATCGCTGTCACCTGTTTATATGGTTCTGAAAATGTACTAGATTATCCACGGTTGTTTCCGATCCTTGAAAGCAGAGCCTCTTTCAGTCTGGACATTCTAGTCTTATACATCCCTTTTTCCGAAAGCTTCCCTGTGCCGATAATGGAGCTGGAGGTTACACTAAAATACACAGTTCGGTTTCCCCCCAATTTTTCATACATGTAATATTTATTCAGTGACCAAACAATCCTTTTGAAGGTTTTCCCTGCACACTTTCCAAATACCAGGAGATGATGTTGCACTTTGGAAGAAAAGGAATGGGGTTTATGGGGTAGAGACTATAATTCATTTCTATAGTAAAGTGCATCATATGTATGCCTGGTGGCATGTTCCCAGCATGCCTGTGCTGTGACTCGAGGCAGAACAGGGAATCCTCTGGTATATCTTCCATCTCTAACCCTCCTGTAAATCTGCATTCAGCTAGCTTAGGTTTGGGCTTTACATACATTTGTTTTGTTGCTCCATTGTACATTTCCTTTTCACCACTTATTGTTCACTTGTTCATTTTAATACAGATTATCCCCCGTATACCACGTTATCTTTCAACAGCACCAGCGCGGCTCCTTCCACATTCATCCTGATGGGCATCCGGCAGCTGGAAGCTGCTCGCCTCTGGCTTTCCCTCCCTTTCTCTTCTATTTACATCAAATCACTTGTAGGAAACTGCATGTTTCTGTTTGTCATAAAACACAGCTCCAAGCCTGCATGAGCCCATGTGGGCTATTTCCTTTCTACGCTGGCTGTCAGCGACCTGGGTTTGTCTCTGTCCATGATGCCAATAGTGCTGCGTATATTCTGGTTTAATTCCGGAGCAATTCAATTTGATGCCTGTTTTGCTCAGTTTTATTTTGCTCTTTCATTTCCCTTCCTGGAATCTTCGGTGTTTCTGGCCATGGCCTTGGATAGATATCTCACCATCTGACCCCCTCTGAGATACGCCTCCATCGTCACCAGTCCAAGAATAGAATCATAGAATCATAGAATATCAGGGTTGGAAGGGACCCCAGAAGGTCATCTAGTCCAACCCCCTGCTCGAAGCAGGACCTATTCCCAGTTAAATCATCCCAGCCAGGGCTTTGTCAAGCCTGACCTTAAAAACCTCTAAGGAAGGAGATTCTACCACCTCCCTAGGCAATGCATTCCAGTGTTTCACCACCCTCTTAGTGAAAAAGTTTTTTTCTAATATCCAATCTAAACCTCCCCCACTGCAACTTGAGACCATTACTCCTCGTTCTGTCATCTGCTACCATTGAGAACAGTCTAGAGCCATCCTCTTTGGAACCCCCTTTCAGGTAATTGAAAGCAGCTATCAAATCCCCCCTCATTCTTCTCTTCTGCAGACTAAACAATCCCAGTACCCTCAGCCTCTCCTCATAAGTCATGTGTTCCAGTCCCCTAATCATTTTTGTTGCCCTCCGCTGGACTCTCTCCAATTTATCCACATCCTTCTTGTAGTGTGGGGCCCAAAACTGGACACAGTACTCCAGATGAGGCCTCACCAATGTCGAATAGAGGGGAACGATCATGTCCCTCGATCTGCTCGCTATGCCCCTACTTATACATCCCAAAATGCCATTGGCCTTCTTGGCAACAAGGGCACACTGCTGACTCATATCCAGCTTCTCATCCACTGTCACCCCTAGGTCCTTTTCCGCAGAACTGCTGCCTAGCCATTCGGTCCCTAGTCTGTAGCGGTGCATTGGGTTCTTCCATCCTAAGTGCAGGACCCTGCACTTATCCTTATTGAACCTCATCAGATTTCTTTTGGCCCAATCCTCCAATTTTTCTAGGTCCTTCTGTATCCTATCCCTCCCCTCCAGCGTATCTACCACTCCTCCCAGTTTAGTATCATCCGCAAATTTGCTGAGAGTGCAATCCACACCATCCTCCAGATCATTTATGAAGATATTGAACAAAACCGGCCCCAGGACCGACCCCTGGGGCACTCCACTTGACACCGGCTGCCAACTAGACATGGAGCCATTGATCACTACCCGTTGAGCCCGACAATCTAGCCAGCTTTCTACCCACCTTATAGTGCATTCATCCAGCCCATACTTCCTTAACTTGCTGACAAGAATACTGTGGGAGACCGTGTCAAAAGCTTTGCTAAAGTCAAGAAACAATACATCCACTGCTTTCCCTTCATCCACAGAACCAGTAAGCTCATGATAAAAGGCGATTAGATTAGTCAGGCATGACCTTCCCTTGGTGAATCCATGCTGGCTCTTCCTGATCACTTTCCTCTCATGCAAGTGCTTCAGGATTGATTCCTTGAGGACCTACTCCATGATTTTTCCAGGGACTGAGGTGAGGCTGACTGGCCTGTAGTTCCCAGGATCCTCCTTCTTTCCTTTTTTTTAAAGATAGCCAAGATCAGAATAGCTAGTCTATGCAGATGCATCTTAGCAGCATTCCCCTTACTCTTTCTGCTGAGGGGGTCACCGTTCTGTAGGTCCCATGAGCCCTCTCATTTGTATTGTTTGCATCAAGATATGATCAAGCTGGTGTGTGCTGATATCCCATTCAATAGTACGTAGGGCTCGGCTTTAGCCATTCTCATAGTGGTGCTAGACTGTTGCTCATTGTCTTGGGACGGTTAAGGCGGTCTTGAGCATTGCATCCCAAGAACATCTCACGGCTTTAAACAATTGTTTTTTCAATATTTTCTCTGTCTTCCTATTATACAGTGCTTTTTCACACATGTCCTGATTTTGTAGTGACAGTCCAGATTTTTGGGTCTTTTTTTCTTATATAGACTCTTATTACCCCCCAATGGTTTGCTTGCCTACAGTTCACAGTTTCTGCAGACATGGGAAGGTTCCATGTGCTATAACAATTATGATCTATAGGCCAATGCAGAAGATTGAATATGCACTTGAATTCCCTTATATTGTGCCTCTTCTGTGTGGGTGCAGATATTATTGGTCACCATTCATATTTAATCATTATTAATGTCAAGTTAGATAATTTGGGCCATGTCAATTTATGCCACCTGAGGATTTGTATTTAT
The DNA here is from genome assembly GCF_965152235.1 of Eretmochelys imbricata. Lineage (NCBI taxonomy): Eukaryota > Metazoa > Chordata > Testudines > Cheloniidae > Eretmochelys > Eretmochelys imbricata. Next base: position 3,704,623 of record NC_135572.1, read on the forward strand.
AGATCATAAAGCTTTTTCTGTTCAGTCAGGAGGAAGGAATTTGAACTACACAATGAATGAACTAAGTATACCCAGAAGAAATATAAATGTAAACAGATCAGTTTTATTTATTACAAATCTCCCAGCCTATAAAGTGAGTTGAGGTGGTGAACACGTGGGATGGGACCGGGGGGGCGGGGGGGCTAGCAGACACCAGCTAATAGTGCGTCTTGTGCTGTATCCGTTAGGACCTGGATCCAGAAGCATTCAAGAACATTTTAATCTAGGTTTCTCCTTTTGTGCCACCATTTCATTGATTCGGAAGCCAAAGGGCGCAGTGTGATCAGCCAGTTTGATCTCCTGCATAGCACACGCTACGGGGCTGAATCTTGTGATTCCTGCACTAGTGGATGTTGTTCTTCTCTGCTATGGATTTGATAATATCACTCCCAGTAACTAGAACTGCAGCAGATCTTATTTCCACCTTGAATTTGGCTAGCTTCAATTTCCAGCCATTGGACAATGTTCTGCCTTTGGGTATGTCTATATTGCAATCACAGGGTAAGATGAAAGCTCGGGCTAGCTTTAATCTAGCTATTTTGTGATGGTAGGGGCAGGGCTCAGCAACCATGGGGCTCACTTCCAGTTTATGTTCCTAAAGCTCATGCTTCAGGGCTCCAGCCAGCCCCCTGCAGGGGTCAGGAAGGGATTCTCCCTCCCCCAATACATTCTGGGTGTTTTTAATCTCCTTCATCTGAAGCACCCGAGATGGTCACAGCTGGAGAGTGGGCACTGGATGGGGAGAGCTGGGAGTCTGAGGTGGAACTAATTGCTCTCTCTCTCAGAGAGACCAGCTTGCATGGCTGGTTCTTGCTCACTTGCTCTGGGTCCGACTGTCATATGTAGGGTTGGGAAGGACATCAGATTAGCAGGGACCTTGGGGCTTTTTCGCCTTCCTCTGCAGCGTGGGGGGTGGGTCACTTGCCAGGATTATCTGGGTATCTCTCACTTGATCAGTTCCCTGCCATTGTGGGGGCCTCGTGCCCCTCGGTCTCTCCTGTGCGCCGCTTGGGGCCCAGTCTCCCGAGGGCTGGAATACTTTGGTCTCACTTCAGTGACTGAGTTTAGCATGCGGTGCTGGGTGGGGTTCGAGGCCTGTGAGTTACAGGAGGTCAGACTCGCCTGAGGCTCTCTGACTCGAGGAAACGAAGCTGCAGGCCTGGCACACTGGGTAGACTCGCCCAGGGCCCCCCAGCGCAGACATGCACATTACCGTAGCATCACTGCTCCCAGACCCAGCACTAGCCAGGTTGAAGCTAGTTGGGCTATGTCCAGGGAGTCGCAGCCATACCCCGTGATGACAGCGCGGCCCTCCTGGCTGGCAGCGGAAAGAGGACCCCGTAACATGATGTTCAAACTCAAGGGGGTTTTAACTGAATCTTCATTCATGGCAGCTGATACATTCATGGCCAGGTTCCCAGCTCTCCCCGGAAGCAAGAATGCCGGTGAGAGCCAGGGGCTTGCGCGAACATCAGCACCCCTGGCGTGAGCACGAAACCAGCAGCTCTGCCGTCTACCTGTGTGTCATGCTGGGTAAGGCTGGTCCCAGAGTAAGTTCCATGTGCTCCTGAGTTAATCATTAACTCCCCCCTCGCTTTATTCCCTTCTTTAAATACTTGTAGACATTCCCCACTAATGGAACGGTCCCCAAATGACTTTCATTAGTGGTACATTAAAATTACCCTTGCGCTGCGAGCCTAGCGGGCGCACGCTTCGACCAGTGAAGCCTTATGCCTGGTAAAGAGCAGGTCTGCCTGCTCCCGCGGCCCTGCGTGTTGCTGGTGAGTAGGCTGAAGGGGTACTAGGCGAAGGGCGAGGGGCGGCTGGTTGTGCTCAGCAACAATGTCATTGCCAGGCAAGTCTGTCGGGCAGGTGCTCTTTTAAAAAACTTTCCGCTCCCAAGATGCACCCGACGTTGCCGCAGCTTCAGACATTCCTCCAAGCCTGTTAGTTCCTTGAGAGATCGGGGGGGCCTCTGTGGCACAGGGCGTCGGAGCAGGAGCGTTCACAGCATTTACCACACTGGAATCGTCTTATGGTTTATTGTCCCAAATGGCAACGACACCAGGACAGAGGGTCTTAAAATGAGTCCTTGTCCTCCTGGCCCTTGTGCAACCTGCTGGCACCCGGGAGACCGAGCATTGAGTGAACCTGGCCCCCTGCATATGGAATCCTATTTCAGGCACGGCCGCAATCTAGCAAGAGATTTCAGGCTGGAAAGCTGCCAGTATCCATGTGCACAGCAGGAAACTGGAGACATGCTGCAAGGCACGCCTGGGAAAGTATGTACCATATGCGTGGGATGCATGTGCCCTAGTGCACACATGTGATATGTACTATAATAGGCCCTGATCTTGCAATCACGATGCAATCGCTTGCAATCAATCAGATCCTACTGACTGGACCCCCGTTGCCTGTGTGCAGCCCATTCTAGGGGGCTCGGCAGGAGCCTGTCTGCGAGGGTCTGATTGTAGGACGGGCACCCAGAGACCCTTCACTTGAGAGCTGCCCTGCATTTGCCTCATGTGATCTCCCAGTGCGCTTGTTTCACATGCTGTCGGTGCGATAGGTGTGGGTGAGAATGGACCCGCACAGGGCAGGTACCTGCTTCTTTACCTGGCTGCCTGCTTAGATTTAGGGCACATTTTTCATCTCAAATGTTGCTTGAAAAATCTTGGGTGGGGCAGAGTTTGGGGTGGGAATTGCCCTGCAGGGATTCCCTTGGCTCAGCCAGGGCTCCATCCTGCAGGGTGCTGAGCCTGCAGGCCCCGAGCCCTCAGAGCAATGAAGCACAGGAGTAGCCCCACTGGAGGGGAGCGCTTTGCTGGACTGAGCGCCCAGTGACTCTGCCCTCCCTTGCGCCTAGCAAGGCCTGGCCCTGGACTTGTCGCCCTCACCACGAAGGGGGGTTTCTGAAGGCCAGCGGCGGAGCTGGCGTGGCAGGGGGCTGGCAGGGATGAAGTCAGGTCTCAGATGCTGTATAAGGAACATCAGACAGACAAGATGGGGGAAGGAATATCTTTGACTGGACCAACTTCGGTTGGTGAGAGAGACGAGCTTTCGAGCTCACACAGAGCTCGTCTGCAGGCCTGAAGGCTTGTCCCAGCCTTGCAGAAGAGCTCGGTGGGAGCTCAAAGGCTTGTCACTGTCTCTCACCAACTGGAGTGGGTCTGATCGAAGACATTCCCTCCCCCACCCTGTCTCCCTCCTGTCCCGGGACCACCCCGGCTACAGCACCGTGTCAGGTGTGCCGCGGGTGCGTCGGGGATAGCAGCCATGGGAACGTACGGGGCCAGGTACAATACTTCCAAATGAACCACACTTGATGCAGAGCTGAGAACTGCAGCCTGTCTTTTAGGTGAAGCTGGTCCCTGGAAGTAACGATTACCACCCCGGTATATTATTTGTATCATGGTGGCGCCTGGAGACAACTGAGAACAGGTAAGAGCTGTCAGTGTGACTAAGGATTTGTGGTACAGGGGCCCTGCACTGACCTTTCCTCTTCTCTAATCACAGGGCAACTCACGGGTTCATTTTGCATTTACACAGGGGTTCAGAGCTGACCGGGACAGCGACTGCTCATCATGACAGATTTCAATAGCACCAACTTCCAGCCTGCAACGTTCCAACTGTCCTGGTTCCCGGGCCTGGGAGCTGCTAATCACTGGATCTCGATCCCTTTCTGTGTGTTCTACGTCACCGCCATGGTAGGGAATTGCACTGTTCTCTGCATTATCTGGAAAGACCGGCGTCTCCATCAGCCCATGTATTTGTTCCTTTGCATGTTGTCGATCAACGACCTTGGTGTCTCGCTGTCAACCCTGCCCACAGTGCTCAGCACCTTCTGCTTCGATGTCACAGATGTTGCATTCGACGCCTGCCTAGCCCAGATGTTTTTCATTCACTCCTTTTCCAACATGGGGTCAGGGATTTTACTGGCCATGTCGTTCGATCGCTTTGTCGCCATCTGTGACCCACTGCGCTATGCCGCCATCTTGACCAACCCCAGGATCGTGAGAATCGGGCTGGCCATTGTGATCAGAAGCTTTGGTGTGGTTTTACCATTACCCATTCTTATTAAACGCTTACCTTTCTGCCATGCCAAAGCCCTCTCCCACGCCTACTGTCTGCATTCAGACGTGATGAGGCTGGCATGTGCGGATATCACCGTCAATAACATCTATGGCTTATGTGCTGTTCTCATTGTCTTCGGAATAGATTTGTTGCTTATTGTCATCTCCTACATTCTGATTATGATAACCATCTTCAGTCTCGCCTCTGGGGGGCGGCGTCTCAAGGCCCTGAACACCTGCGTCTCCCACGTCTGTGCTGTCTTAATATTCTACATTCCAATCATCACAGTCTCTATCATACACAGGTATGGCGAGAATTCCCCGCCGCTGGTCCATGTTCTGCTGTCCAGTGTTTACCTCTTTGTGCCCCCTGTGATAAACCCCATCGTTTACAGTATAAAAACCAAGGAGATTCGAAAGAGCATCCTCAAAATGTTCTCTAGGTAACTATCCCAACCTGGGTGTGAGATGGTGTCTGGTGTATATCTCTTTGGTTTGTAAGAGGATGGATGGATGGGTGTCTTAAAGTTTCAGAAGTGGCTAGTGATTTGGGGGTCTTCAGTTCTGGGGTACCAAATTGGAGGCACTGCAAAGGGCCTGATTTTCAAAAAGGGTTGGGCATTTGTTCTCTGAAAATCAACACTTTGAAGACATCTCCAATTGGGCACCTAAAAACGGAAGCAACCAAAATCTCATATCTCATTTGAAACTTTAGGCCATGATTTCTTTACCGGTTGGCTGAGCATGAAAAAAGAGAGGCCACAAAGTCTGAGATTAGGTGGGTGAATTGTGGCCTTTCGGGGGATGTTTGTTCTCTATTTTATTCATTGATTATGCACAATTCTTTGTACGACGCAGGTGGTGTTAAACTTGAATTGACATTGTATGACTGTTCTAGACTCGTTCATATTTGGAGCTGGGGGATATTGCAAATGTCTTATAAATAAAAGCAATGCAAATACAATAATAATATAGCAAGACCACACTAGCCATTCCAGCAGCAGATTCTTATCTGGTCTTTTTCCCGGCAGTACCAGAGTCAGTGCACCGTTGCTTCTCCATGACTTTCAATCTAACATGGGCCGGGCTGTTAACATTTAAGAAATCAGCCCTGTGTATTACACAAACAAATTAACATCCAACGTGCGGCACTCTCCCCAACGGCACGGTCTGTTCTCTTTTAGTCCCCACAGGTATTTAAGTTGAAGGATGCTGCCCCTTGGCATCAACGTCGATCTCATCTCCCTGCCTGGTGTTAATTACAACACATTCAGGGCCAGCCTGTGGCTGCCCGCTCCGTGGGCTTGATGGTTTTCAACCTAGCGCTCCCTCGCCAGAGGCAGTGATAACATGCTGGCGTGCTGATAAGTCAGTGCAGACGGCTGAGAGCCCCTCCGGACACTGCTCTGCTGCAGATCCAAGGAAGGGCTGGAATAACTACCCAGCCTGGCTCAGTGACGATGACAGCCTCAGTCCTGGGCGGGGTTGCATTGACCGCGCCCCTCTATGCTAGTCCCGTGCTACCATGTCGTTGGACGGAGATAGAAAGGTTTAGACAACGAGCTAGTGGTGCCCGTGGAGAGCTGGGGAAAGTGATGGTTTGGGGAGTCTGTTTTGCAGCAGACACAGGGCACTGGACTGGGAGCCCGGAGACCTGGGCTCTAAAGCTCAGCTCTGCCAGTGACTGGCTTTGTGACCTTGGGTGCGTCTCTTCCCTTCTCTGTCTCGCTTTCACCTCCCCCACATTTGCGTGTGTTAGGGCAAGGTCTGTCTGTTACTTTGTGTCTCTCACTGCCCAGGACCTCAGGGGGTGGGAACCAGGCACTAAAAATAAACAACAAGACTTTAAACCCCCATCTTAAAATGGGGCTTGGGAGCTCTGCACACAAACGGCTGCAGAGCCGGGCTGAGTCTATTACTGTGCACCAGGCCTCGGGTGCTAGGGGTGAGGGACCCAGTCTCACATGCAGTGCATCCAGACAGCCACTTTCTCACACCCGCTCTCAAAGGTGGGCTTTGGAAAGGGCTATAGAGGGGCCACCCCCACCCCGGAGTACCCAGGATCCAGGTACTCCGCAAAGCTGCTCGCACACACACGCACAGGGTGCCTAAGATGCCCCATGGGTGCCACTCGGATTCACTTCTGCCGCACATCCACAGGGCACTCCAGGACAATCCCCTTTACACCTGCTTTGTGTCCCTTGTGTGTGTGTGGGGGGGGGTCTGTTCCTATTCATGGCTTCTTTCCATCCAGAGAGCCAGACTTGTACTTCCCACTCTGTGACCCATGGTTCACAAGGTATCGTGCTCCTCCATATCTGCCTCGTCTCTAGGACACCATGTGGGCTCCCCTCCCCTTTATTCTCACTGAGTATCCAATAGTCCGTGTGGGTCTCAGCCATGTTGTACTGGGTGTGATCCAGGGTAACTGTGTCTCTCTAGAGAGTAGATCTGGGGTCACGGGTCACATGGGTATGTAACCTACCATTTAAATCAGCTTCTGTACCAAATGACTGGAGGATAGCTAATGCAACGCCAGTGTTTAAAAAAAGGCTCCAGAAGCAATCCTGGCAATTTCAGGCTGCTAAGGCTAACTTCACCACTGGGCAAATTGGTTGAAACCATAGTAGAGAACAGAATTCTCAGACCCATAGATGAACACGATTTGCTGTGGAAGTGTCATCTTGCCTTTTGTAAAGGGAAATCATGCCTCACCAATCTACTAGAATGCTTTGAGGGTGTCAACACACATATGGGCAAGGGTGATCCAGTGGATATAATGGACTTGGCCTTTCAAAAAGCCTTTGACAAGGTCCCTCATCAAAGGCTCATAAGCAAAGTAAGCTGTCATAGGACAAGAAGCAACAAGAAGTAAGGTCCTCTCATGGGATCAGTAACGGGTTAAAGACAGAAAACAAAGGGTAGGAATAAATAGTCAATTTTCAGAAGGGAGAGAGGTAAATAGTGGGGTCCCTCAGGGGTATGTACTGGGATCACTACTGTTCAACAGATTCATAAGTGATCTGGTAAAAAGGGGGAAACAGTGATATGACAAAGTTTGCAGATGATACAAAATTACTCAAGATAGTTAAGCCCAAAGCTGACTGTGAAGAGTTACAAAAGGATCTCTCAAAACTGGGTGACTGGGCAACACAATGGCAGATGAAATTCAATGTTGATAAATGCAAAGAAATGCACGTTGGAAAACATAATCCCAACTATACATATAAAACAAGGGGGTCTAAATTAGCTTTTACCACTCAAGAAAGAGATCTGGAGTCATTGTGGATAGTTTTCTGAAAACATCCCCTCGATGTGCAGTGGCAGCCAAAAAAGTGAACAGAATATTGGGAACCATTAGGAAAGGGATAAATAATCAGATATAAAATATCATATCGCCTCTATATAAATTATGGCATACGCACACCTTGAATCCTGAGTGCAGTTCTGGTCACCTCATCTTAAAAAAGATATATTAGAATTGGAAAAGGTACAGAAAAGGGCAACAAAAATGATGAGGGGGATGGAACAGCTTCCATCTGAGGAGAGATTAATAAGACTGGGACTTTTCAGCCTGGAAAAGAGACAAGCCGGGGGGGGGAGAAGGGGGGTTATGACAGAGGTCTATACAATCATGACTGGTGTGGAGAAAGTGAATATGGAAGTGTCATTTACTCCTTCCCATTACACAGAGACCAGGGTCACCCAATTAAATTAATAGGCAGCAGGTTTAAAAAAAAGCATAACGTAGGACTTCTTCACACAATGTACAACCTGTGGAACTCATAGCCAGGGGACGTTGTGAAGGCCAAGACTATAACAGGATTCAAAAAAACACGAGATTTTTTGGAGGTCAAGATGGGCAGAGATGCAAAACCATGCTTTGAGTTTCTCTAGCCCCTGCTTGCCAGAAGCTGGGAGTGAACGACAGGAGATGGATCAATTGATAATTGCCCTGTTCTGTTCATTCCCTGTGAAGCACCTGGGCCCTGGCCACTGACACAGGGCAGGATACTGGGCTCGATGGAACTGGTCTGACTCAGTGTGTCTGTTCTTATTTTCTGTCGGGGGTAGCCATGTTAGTCTGTATCCACAAAAACAACCAGGAGTCCGGTGGCACCTTACAGACTAACCAATTTGAATTTGTGAAATCTGTTCATCTTTAAGGTGCCAGGGGACTCCTCATTATTCTTATTTTCTGATGTTTTCATGTAGGATAATGGATACAAGCAACAAAAGCCACAGGGCTCTTGCTACTGTATGTGACCTCTTTGCCTGATTAGCCTGTGTTCAGACTCAGCCTCCAGTTGAGTTCCCAGTGGACTTTGTGACCTCCAAGGAGCTGCTGCAAGGATACAGTGTAAATACTCTCCCGTGCCTGGCAGTCTGTGGTGCATGCTCCAGGCAGGCTAGGTCTGGAGGTTTTTTTTCCTCAATGGTGAAGATTTTTGTCACGTCCACCCTGGTGAGTCAGCTGCAGTTGAGAGAAGAGGGCTGATTACCTGACACCCTCTATTTTGAGTTTTACGGGGAGATATGCATCCAATAAAGCTTTAAAGAAGTTTATAATCAGGACACTTTTAAAATTGATTTCACCGTTTAGCAGGAGATAACCTAGGTGCCTAACTCTCATCTCCACTTTTGAAATTCTGCCCCTTACTTGTTAGTTGGCTCTGGACGATTTTCCTCCTGGACAGATCGGATGAAACGCAGCACGGTCAGCGAAGCCCCGCGTCGCTCTGAGACAGAAAAGCAGGCAGCTGGGGAAGGGGCAGGGTGGATTTTTTTAGATGAGTTTAAAGCCTGAGATCTCCTCAGCTCTGCATGAGAGTTCATTGTCCCGGGGCTTTATCATAAGAGGAGGGATTTGCCCCGTTGCCTCTGGCCAGTGTTCCTCTGCCTCCTGTGGGACCTGCATGAGCTGGGTGGCTCTGTGGTGCACCAAGATGCCGCAGGAATGTCAAATCTCCTCAAGCTCGTCTCACTATTCCCTTGCTAAACCCCAGCCGACACCTCTGCCGTCTGGCCTGACCTGGGCTCTTCAAACCTTAAGGAGAACATTTCCGCATATTTCACTCTCTCTCTCACACACACACACGCACACACAGAAAGACACACCCACACAGAGACACTCACTGGACACACACTCATACAGACACATTCACATGGACACACACACACAGACAGACACACCCACACAGAGACACTCACTGGACACACACTCATACAGACACATTCACATGGACACACCCACACAGAGACACTCACTGGACACACACCCTCACACACACAGACGGACACACACAGACGGACACACACATTCACATGGACACACACACACAGACAGACACACAGACACTGAGACAGACACACACACACTCACGCACACAGAGACAGACAGACACACACATACTCATACAGACACACCACATGGGCACGCAGACACACAATCGCACACACAGACACACCCACACAGAGACACTCACTGGACACACACCCTCACACACACAGACGGACACACACAGACGGACACACACATTCACATGGACACACACAGACAGACAGACACACAGACACTGAGACAGACACACACACACTCATACAGACACACCACATGGGCACGCAGACACACAATCGCACACACCCACACAGAGACACTCACTGGACACACACCCTCACACACAGAGACGGACACACACAGACACACAGACACATTCACATGGACACACACACACAGACAGACACACAGACACACACGGACACTCACAGGGACGGACACACACACACAGACACACACACAGACACGCACACACACGGTTGCAGGTCGGTTTGTCCTCAGCACAGCTCAGCCCTGCCTCTGCCACCACGCCCCACGCCCCACGCCCCCCTGGATGGAAGCTAGCACCAGCGGGTGTCCGTGAGCAGGGGAATCACCCCCCTTGGCTTGCCGTGCAGACTTAGCCTTTGGGACAAATCCTGCCTGGCTTTACAGGCTGTCCAGCCCTACCGAACTCCACAACATTGCACAGCCGGTGTGTAGGTGAGGACAGGGGCCAGCCTGCAACCTGTGAGTTCTCATGGCTAGGGCCTGTCCCTTTAATCGTTTGCAAAGTGTTGATGCGCAACTGGGGAATCCTACTAACGCTCGTTCGCAATAATAAATCTGTCCTTTCCCTGCCTTCAAAGAGTCTAAGAGGGCTGGCGATCGTGTGGCCAGTTAAACGCAGGTCCCGACTACACAGTCAGACGCACGGAGGGGTCATGGGGCTTGCCACCCTTCGCACTGTGCCAGATTCGGAGCCGGCGTGCAGGTTCCAGCCTTCCCATGGCTGTATGGGGGAGAGGGCGGCATGAGGGTGACGGGTGGTGGAGAGGAGCTACGTGCATCATTCGCAGGCTGGCAGAGATGCATAGATTTAAGGCCAGAAGGGGCCACTATGATCAACTGCATTGCACAGGCCAGAGACCTGCCCTGAATTATTTCCTGTTAGAACTAGAGCAGTCTCGGTTGCCAGTGACGGGGAATTCACGGCTGCCCTTGCTAAGTCATTCCAAGAGTTAATTTCCCTTGCGGTTGACAATGTGCACCTTACTTCTACTCTGAATGTGACTAGTGGGGGGCCAATTTATCAGCCTCCTTCCTGATGAACTTTCTTGAACTGTGGATGGCAGAACTGTGGGAGCAGAATCTCTTGGTTCCCTTTAAAAGAGCTAGGGCTAGAAATGAATTCTTGGAACCTGGCTCCTCAGGCTTGATTCAGAACAACTCCTCATTGATTTCACTGGGGAGAGCAGCCCCAGGCTTGCCAGAGAGGGCCCTTGTACATTGGGATTCTGCAAGTCAATGCTGAACTGCAGGTCCCTTCCCTGTCACCTGGTCTCAAGGTAACTGTCAGGTTCATTTTTCATTTACACAGGGGATTGGAGCTGACTGGCACAGTGACTGCTCATCATGATGGATTTCAATAGCACCAGCTTCCATCCTGCCACATTCCAACTGACCGGGTTCCCAGGCCAGGAAGCTGCTTACCACTGGATTTCGATCCCTTTCTGTGTGTTGTACATCACCGCCATGGTAGGGAATTGCACTGTTCTCTGCATTATCTGTGCAGACCGGCATCTCCACCGGCCCATGTATTTGTTCCTTTGCATGCTGTCGGTCAATGACCTTGGTATGTCTCTGTCGACCCTGCCCACGGTGCTCAGCATCTTCTTCTTCGATGCTGCAGATGTCCCGTTTGATGCCTGCCTGGCCCAGATGTTTTCGATTCACTCCTTTTCCTTCATGGAGTCGGGGATTTTACTGGCCATGTCGTTGGATCGCTTCGTCGCCATCTGTGACCCGCTGCATTATGTGGCCATCTTGACCAACCCCAGGATAGTGAGAATCGGGCTGGCCATTGTGATTAAAAGTACCAGCATGCTCTTCCCTTTCCCCTTTCTGATTAAACGGCTGCCAATCTGCAAAGGCAATGTCCTCTCCCACGCCTACTGCTTGCACCCAGACATGATGAGACTGGCATGTGCGGACACAACCGTCAATAACATCTACGGATTATTTGCCATCCTCGTCACGTACGGCTTAGACTCAGTGTTCATCATCCTATCGTATGTTAAGATTCTAAGGACTGTTTTTAATACTTCATCCCATGAACAGCGCCTCACGGCCCTGAACACCTGCGTCTCGCACATCTGCGCTGTCTTACTGTTTTACGTCCCAATAATTGCTGTCTCTGTTATGCACAGGTTCGGGAAAAATGCCCCTGGGCTTGTGCATATTCTTCTGTCCTATGCCTACCTCTTTGTCCCCCCTGTGTTAAACCCAATTGTTTACAGTGTGAAGACGAGGGAGATCCGCAAGAGGATCTCCCGAATATTCTCCAGAGGCGTAATGTGAAGTGGGAGTTGTGTCGGATATGGTTTTGTTGGATGAGCTTTGACTGGCTTGTTGGCTGAACATCGTATCTTTTCAGAGGACATTCAAACCTCTCCAACGATAAAATACTAGAACAATTCAAGCTGTGTATAGGGTCACTGGGCTATTACTGGGGGGTCGTGAGCTGCCAGCCTCCACCCCAAACCCTGATTTGCCTCCAGCTTTTATAATGGTGTTGAATATATAAAAACTTGTTTTCAATGTATGGGGAGGAGGGGTCGCACTCAGAGGCTTGCTGTGTGAAAGGGGTCACCCGTACAAATGTTTGAGAACCCCTGCCTTATGTCTTTAAATTACAGTCTCAGATGTTAAAGGAAACCAAAGTCAGTCAGTCTTTTGAGGCAGGGACTATGGCTTCCAGTGGGTGTGAGCAGTGCCCGGCACTTTGTGGGTGTGACCCGAATACAAAATGTGAATCGGTAGACGGAAACCCACCTCTCAAATCTATAACGTTCTGAGCTAAATCAAGCCAAATTCTGCAGCAGGGACCATGTCTGTCCTGTTTGTGATGGGGGGGCCAGTGCTGTCTCGAAAGCAGCAGATTAACAATAGTTGTAACTGGGGAGAGGCCACACACTTTTCTGCAGCTGCAAATTGAGCAACTTCCACACACCAGGGGCTCCAGGGGTCCTTCTGTTCAACCCCACAAGCCACCCCCTATTTAAGGGGATTCATGCAAATCCCTCACTCCATTTTCCCCATCCCCCCGCATTCTCAGTTCTCTTCTCTCTGTCTGTCAGTCTTCCAAATGGGCGACATTTTAAACTGCTTTGGATGGCCAGAGCTGAGACGGGGGGCAGTTGTTATGCTCCCACCAGCCACTGCTTTAATCTAGATCCAATTCCTGAGGTGGCTGAAGCTGCTGGTTCTGCTAGCCAGATGCCAAGGACTCCTCCTTGTGTTCCCCTTTTCTCCTTTTCTGGTTTGCTGATTGCCACCAAAATCCACAGGGTTGCACCCATTGATGGCTAGAACATTCCCTGAAATTTTGTAATTGTTCTGCTGCATTCAAACGTCATCACATTACAGACAGACAAATAAACAGAGATATGCCATTGGGTTACATGGGCGACCACACCTTGCTTGGCTATATATATTCAAGAACAGAAAACAGCTTTGAGGAATAAGAAGATGGACAGAAATACTTGACAATACAATGGGCCCATGACATAAATTGTATTTGTTGTCTTTAGCCTAATGGTGTCCCTAGCCTGTGTTTGCAGAAGCTGGGAATGGGTGACAGGAATGGATCAATTGATTCCCTGTTCTGTTCACTCCCTCTGGGGCACCTGGCACTGGCCATTGTCGGGAGACAGGATACTGGGCTGGATGGAATTGGCCTGACTCAGTTTGGCCGGCCACATGTTCGTAGGTAGGCACTGTTAAAGTTGCCATTGCTGGGACTGAAGAACTGGCAAGAGCAGTGGGAAGGTGAGGACAGTGCTGCAGAGTGGTGTTGCAATTTGCATAGGAAAGGCTATTCACTAGAGCGAGTGGGACATTTCTCACAGAACGCTTTCCTGTCTGAAAATGCCATATCCAGAACCAAAATGGGCCACAGGAAAGTGTCAATTTTCATAGAATCTCAGGGTTGGAAGGGACCTCAGGAGGTCATCTAGTCCAACCCCCTGCTCAAAGCAGGACCAATCCCCAATTAAATCATCCCAGCCAGGGCTTTGTCAAGCCTGACCTTAAAAACCTCTAAGGAAGGAGATCCTAAACCTCCCCCACTGCAACTTGAGACATTTGCTCCTTGTTCTACTTTGATGACATTCCCAACAGAGACGCGTCAAAATGAATCATTTTGACTTGCTTGTTTCATTTAATGTCAATCTTTTTTTGTTTAAATAAGGTAAAAACATTCCAGGTTGACTTTATTTTTATTTTTTGCATTTCATTTGGACTGTTCTATGACATGAATATATCATATGATTTTTAATCATTTTAAGTCATTTTAATACTTTACATTATAGGAATGAAACAATCAGATATTTCTGAATCACAGGTTTACAGCATGTCCATTCTGTAAAAATGCCTGTACCCCTCTTACAGAAGCAGCGCTCAGCAGTGACTCGCTATGGCTGGCTGCCAGCGATGGAGATTTTACGCTTCCTAAACATACCCGGTGTGGCTCATTCTCGTTATCATGTGCTTAGAGTTCAGTTGTTACTCCCGTAAATTCTCGTAAGGGTTTTTTTTTGTACATCCCTTGTCAATAATTTAAGGAGGAAGGAAGCTAATTATGTCCCCTAGAAACATCCAGCTGTGACATCGGAGAGGGACCAGGCATGGCCCATGAGGTTTTCGGGAAGCCACGAGATGCCAAAGACCTTCCTGGATGAACAGCAGCAGGGTGTTGGAGGCAGCCAAACCTCGGGCTATCAGTAGAGGCTGCAGACCATATACCCCTGCTCACGGGCAGAGCCCTGACTCCACCTCTCCCAGGCACAGGGAGATGATGCCAGGGCAACCCTGTGACGGGCTGTGGCTGAACAACACGGAAAGATTCATCCCCAAAGTGACAAACAGCTGGGACTGGAGTGGCCAGAGAAACTCCCCACCCCCTGGGGATGCAGGATGGGAGTAGAATGAAAGGACCATAGCGGGTGGAGGGAGCATCATGATTGTGTGAATCAGGACACTACCCCAGAGACTGCAGTGTGGCCTAGGGGACAGCGCACTGGACTGGGCTTCAGGAGACCTGGATACTAGTCCCAACTCTGCCACAGGTTTTATGTGTCACCTTGGATGAGTCACTTCACCCTCCTGTGCCTCAGTTTCCCCATCTATAAAAATGGGGATATGAGTCTGACCTCCTTAGTAGCACACTTTGAGCTCTGTTGACGAAAAGTGGTATACAGAGCTAGGGATTGTCACTATTCAGGGCCAGCAGCCGTTGTCATACAGAAATTCAGCTTATTATCTGGTTATGAAATAAATCAACCCCAAAGTTAGGCAAGGATGGCCTGAGGACAAAGACTGAAATCTGGCCTCTGCAGCTGCCCTCTCTTAGGGAGGCCCCTGCGTCTCTCACACGCCCCACCCTGGTCAGACTGAGAAGGGAGGGCTGGGTTTCTCCTCTCCTGGTCCAGCCACCAACCCCACCTGCTTCCCCAGCCCTCTGAGGAACATCCCTGCATCCAACTCTTCACCCCCTCAACCTCCCTGTCACCATCCTCTGCCATCTGCCCAGCTCTTCCCCATCGGCCTCCTTCCAGCTCCAGCTCCTGGCTCGCTCCCTCCCTCTCCTCGCAATGCCCCGCACTCATCCTCGGTCACGGCAGCGTCCGTGTGGATGAGACATCGCACCTCTGAGCTGCCCAATTCCACCCCCTCCTCCTCCATTCGACTGGCACCCCTGGCTCAATGCTCCCATTCGTCACAAGGGCCACTCGCCCCGCCCTGCTCTGTCTGGAGGGCGGAGGGGAATGGGTGTGAGGTCAGGAAAGGGGGCCCCAGGTGTGTGGGAGGTGGTGGCAGGGATGCATGTGGGAGGTGGAGAGGCAGGGGATGGAGGGAGGCCAGGCCTAATTCCAACACTCCCCTGTGAGCCGTGTGCTATCCATGCAATCGCTGGCATGGCTAAATCCAGCGGGGTCCCCCTGACTCCCGGCTCCGCATCTAACAAGCCCCGAAGGGAAGGGGAGAGTTAATCCCTGCTGAATCCTCAGTGCCAGCAGCAGGGCTGGGGGCTCTGCCTCCCAGTGCACTGGCAGGCTGCAAATGGTAAAGGAAGAAATGGATTGTGACCCGCTGTGGGGGTGAGGATAATGAGAGATAAATATCCCCCCTGCCCGGGTTTTTAATGCAAAGGGGACGTTTCACCTGCTCCCCCCCTTCTGATGGCGCACAAATTGGGCGAGGTACATGCTTCATCAGAGACTCCTCCTTCTAGCGGCCTGGCCAGTGGGTCTGGCTCACGTGCTCAGGGTCCAAAAGGTCACCAGATTTGGGATAGGGAAGGGATTTTCCCCTGGTCAGATGGGCACGGACCTTGGTGGTTTTCTGCCTTCTTCTGCAGCCTGAGATGTGGATCGCCTGCTGGGATCACCTGGGCAGGCCTCACCTGATCAATCCCCTGCCACTGCAGGGGCCTCAGGCATTGGGGGCCCCTCGGTCCGTCCGGTTCTCTGCCTGCCGGCTAAAATGCTTTGGTCTAACTAAAGTTTTGGGGCTCAGTAGTGAGGCACCTGGGCGAGGTGCTCTGGCCTGTGCCATGCAGGAGGTCAGGTCTGCACTCGATGAAACATGCTCAGGAACTTACATTTATTTACTCGATTTAATATACGCCTTCTGAGGGTTAGGAAAATCCAGCCCATCACCCAAGAGCATCCCCCCTTCGGATTCGCATTGACCGGCTGTCAGTAGAAGCTTTCCCTGGGCAAGGACGGCAGAATCAGACCAAAGCAAATAGCTGATAAGCTCAGAACATTCTTGCAATGGCGTTTTGCCGTTTGCAGCAGAGAGAGAACTCATGGGTTGCTGGAGCCAGCTCGCTGAGATTGACTGCCCAGCCCAGGCTCTTGTCTGAAAAGTTATTAGCATTTTAAATAGCAACGTCAGCATGGGTCATTGGGAGCTGCCTGGCTAATTTCAGCTCACCAACCGCTCCCGGGGCGGTACAGGGAAACAGGAGGATCCGGCCTGCAGGGAGACGTGTCGCGGTGGATGAGAGGCCCCATGGAAATGCTGATATATTTGATCAATTAGCCAGAGAGTTGCCTTCAGCTGCGGGTCAGTGGGTGCAACTGAGAGCCGCAGTCGGTCCACAGCCCAGAGAAAGGCTGCCGGGTCTGACTGAGCAGGAGCGAATGACACAGCCGCTGTTCATGGACGGTAAAGGCCTGCAAGTGGGCGAATCCTCAGGCTCTGCCATTGGACAGCCAGGCGCACGGCTCACTTTTCCCACACGCGGTACCGGGCAGGATTGGGTGCTTTAGGTTTGACTGACTCTTCCCTTTGGCACTTTGGCTTTGGTCCAATAACAGGGATTTATGGATTCCAGCAGCAGCCGCGCGGGGCGGGGAGGGGAACACATGGGTCAGCTTCATTTTTTTTTCACAGGCTCCTCGGTGACTGAAATGCAGCAAGAGGGACGTTATAACCCGGCAGTGCTGCATTGCCTCCAGGGCGTGTCCCATAAGGGGCACCAAACTCCTCAGCCTTCCAGAGGGGCTTCGCCCTGAAGACAGGCCCCTCTGGGAGGTGGAGGGAAGGGTAAATGGCTGTATCTCTCACCACCAACTCCTTTGATGGTTACAAACCTTCCTCTAATTTCAAGCCTAAACTTGTTGATGGCCAGTTTCTACCCATTTGTTCTTGTGTCCACACTGGCACTTGCCTTAAATAACTCCTCTCCCTCCCTGGTATTTGTCCCTCTGATGTATTTATAGAGAGTGATCATACAACCTTTTGAATTTTGCATGCCAGCAATCTGGTTCCAGTTTGGTTTAAGTGGAGCTCATCCCTCCTGTATGGACCACTCTCCCTCCAGAAGGTTCCCCAGTTCCTAATAACCCTAAATCCCTCCTCCCTGCACCACCATCTCATCCACACATTGAGACCTGCATCTCTGCCTGTCTGACTGGCTCTGCAAGTGGAACTGGGAGCATTTCCGAGAATGCTGCCATGGAGGTCCAGGACTTCAGTCTCTTACCTAGCAGCCTACATTTGGCCTCCAGGACATCTCTCCTACCTATCCCTATGTCGTTGTAGCTACATATACCATGACTGACTCGTCCTCAGTAAGGTTATCTAGATGTCTCATGAGATCCACTACCTTTGCACCCAGCGGGCAATTCACCGTGTGGTTCTCCCAGCCATCGCAAACCCAACTATCTATATTTCTAATAATGAAACCCCCCCATTGCTATTGCCTGTTTCTTCCTAATAATTGGGGTCGCTGCCCTGGAGGCGTGTTGTCAGTCTGAGAGGAGACCATGACATTATCAGGAAGGTGGATCCCCTTTGCTGCAGCTTGATGCTTCAAGATTTACCTTCTCCTTAACAGCACCAGGGGCATTTGTTTCCCAGCTCACATTACCTGTTCATGGTAGCGACATTGGTGTTGGCCCTTGCACCCCACCTGGGGACTACTTACTGCATGGGGAATAAGGCAGGTGTCCATGTGGTTTCTTGCTTACAGTGACATCAGCAGGGATGTCACAGTCCACCCGGGCAGAGCCAGGAGGTTAGGAAGCTATGAGCAGAGGGGCGGCATGGGGCGGTGCACCAGCTGGCATGAGTGCTCTGGATCTGGTCTCTAGACATTCCCAGCCCCTCTGAGTCTCTGGTCTCTCTGCTTTCCTGGAAGGGACCAGCATCGGGTTAACCATGGCTGGAAAGGGACAGGGCCCTGGCGGCAACCCTGCAGCGTTCCAGATCATCAAAGTGACTGTGAAGACCCTCAAGGAAAGGGAGGAGTTTGCAGTGTGGGAGAACAGCACCATCGCTGACTTTCGGGGCGAAATCGCCAAGCGCTTCCATGCTCCCACCAACCTGCTCCTCTTGATCTTTGCTGGGAAAATTGTGAATGACCAAGATACTCTCAGCCAGGCTGGGATCCATGACGGATTCACCATCCACCTCGTCATCAGGCCGCAAACGAGAGCAGACGACCAGCCAGCCACCCTTCCAGCACCAGCCAACAGCGCGTCCCTGGGCAGAGGCCCCCCTGGCTCAGCTGGTCTGGCAGATCGGAGCATACTCTGTGGGAATGCACCCAGCCTTTTAGGTTTCCTAAATGAGCTCCAGCAGCTTCTGGTGGTCAACCCCGAAATGATCCTACAGATTCTGGAAAATCCCTTGGTCCAGAGGGTGCTGTCAAACACCGACCTGATAACACAGTTCTTAAGGGAACACCCCCTGTTCCATCAGTTTGTGCAGCAAAATCCAGGGGTCAGCCACATCTGGAACAACCCAGCCCTCATGCGAGAAACAATCGAGTTCGTTAGGAATGCAGCGATGATGCGGGAAATATTGAGAAACAGGAGCCAGACTCTGCTGCTGGGTGGAGACAAAGTCTTGTGGCAAATGCTCGCTGATACTCCAAAACCAACACTGAATGGACCACAGGCGCAGTGTGCAAATAACCCGTCCCAGAAAAAGCCATCCCCAGCGGGGGTCAGCCAACCATCCCAGACAGAAAACAGAGACCCTTTGCCGAATCCTTGGGCCTCTCAGTTTGGTCCCCAGAGTTCCACCCCTCATCGCAACAGTGGCACTGACGTTGGGAGTATTCATGTCAGCAACAGCCCAAACTGCAGCACGGGGCAGAGCCCCTGGGTGCCGCCTGGAGGACCTGGAGTCGCAGCTGGGATGTGTAACCCGCCGGAAGTGCAGAACGCCCTGCAAGCGATAACCAGGAATGCCCTGCCTTTCCAGAGCATGCTGTCTGTCCCCTACATGAGGAATATAATGCAGGCCTTGAGCCAGAACCCCAGTCTCATTGTGCACTTCATGCTGAGTAACCCCCGGTTCGTTGGAATCATGCATCCCCAACAAGAAGCAACGCGGGAGCTCCAAGCTCTCCTCCAGCTGCTGCACAGCCCAGACATGCTGTTAGTGATGGCAAACCCGAGAGCCACCAAGGCTCTGTCCCAGATTCAGCAGGGTTTCCATGCCCTGGGGATGGAAGTGCTAAGGTTCGCCCAAGGCAGAGCTCCTGGCTCAGGGGCAGTGGGAAGCCCTGCCGATGGCGGGGAAGTAACTGGGACTGGCTCTGAGCCATGTGAGAATGCAAGCCCAGCACCAGGCTCAGCCAAGTCGGGGTGCCAGCTCTGTAATATTGAGCAAATCACGCAGGGTCTTGGTCAAGCAAGTCCCCCAAGTCCCCAGACTCCAGAAACCCAGTTCCAGCAGCAGCTGGAGCAGCTCTACCTAATGGGTTTCCTAAACCACGAAGCCAACGTACAAGCTCTGAGAGCAGCTGGAGGAGACGTCAACACTGCGATTGACAAACTACTGGGCTCCCAGCCATCCTGGCCATGTTAGCCATTCTGGTTTTGCTGATGGCTCTGAAGACTAAACTGCTTGGGGATCTATCCTTTGGACTCCTGTTACCCTCTCTTGCTATAAACTAAAGCTGATCGCCATGCGTCTTGAGCTGTAGTTTTCTTCAAGCAGTGGGGAATCAATGCCTCTGAGTTCAAAGCAAGCTGAGGGTGCACTGTGACTATCAGCGATCATTAATCCATGAGCGTTGGTCTGTCTGGCCTATAGCTCTCAAAAATTAATTTCCTATTAAAATATTAGCCTTCAGCAGTAATAGATGTGCTGTCATTTGTTTACTGATGGCCTAAGCTCCAGCCACACAAGGGGAGGGAACGTGGTGGGCAGAGGAACACATGGAGGAGCTGGTCTCTCCCTCCACTGCTTGTCTTCATGGTCGATTATCAGAGGGTCTTTTTAGGTCCCTAACTACTCGATATCCTGGGGAGGATCACGGCCCAAAACCACCTGTTCTCTTCAGCTGGGCACGAGCTCTCAAGCCTTCCGCGCGATTAACCCAGTGTTGGTAGTGTCTTGCAAAAGGATCTGGGCACTGCCATGCCCCCCCCCCCCGCTTTGATTCTGGGTGCTGCCTCTGACACAAAGGGGGACTCCCCCCTCAACATCCACAAACCCACTTCCTGGCCCTCCTTCAAATCCCACCTCAAAGCTCCCCTTTGCTGTGAGACCTACGAAAAACTGTCCAGTGCTTAGACTGCTGCTGTGCTGAGACCTCTGCCTTCGTGCCTCACTGTTGTGTTTCCTCATCGGGCTGTAGCCATCACTTATCCTGGGGGCAGGGACTGTGGTTCTGGTCTGTGTTTGTAAAACGCCCAGCAAAATGGGCTCTTAGGCGTTACGATAATACAGATAATGAATCATCATCATCGTTTAAGGTGTTGATAGTCACCGAAGGAGGCTGTGCAGTCCAGACGATGGGGCACTAGACTGGAGTTAGGAGGCCCGGTCTCCTTTCCCAGTTTGGCTGGTGACTGTCTCTTGGGTGAGTCACACATTCTCCATACTCCTTTCCTCTCGGCATCCTGGGGATGGTAAGTTTGGATTGGCTCTTGCAGGACGTTTGAGCTCTCTCCATCACTGTTTCTCAACATTTTTGATTTCAGGACGGATATGCTCCTGTTATCCATCCTACCTACCTGTCTGTCCTGACTTCCGATCCTAGCTAACTAGCCTCTCCCATTAGTTCCCCATTACTGTGGTATCTGAAGGCCAGATTTTTAAAGATTTTATTTGGTGCCTAAAGATGCAGATAGGTACCCAAATACCTGGATGTCTCCTACGTGACTGTGACTATTTCCCCATACCCCCCACCTTGTGAGGCAGGGAAGGTTAGCGTCTCCATGTAACAGACGGAGATCTGAGGGAAAGAGAAATTAAGGCCCCTCTGTCCAAAAGTGACCTACAGGAGGGACCTTAAGGTGTCTCAGTTCGGGCACCCAAAATTAGTGTCCAAGGTAGAAAATTTCTGCTTCAGTGACTTCCCCAGAGTAAACCTGTGGCAGAGCGAGGAAGCGAGCGCAGGCTTTCTGGGGCCTCACTCTGTTCCCTCTCCACAAAGCCCCGCTCCTGGGCACAGCAGCTAATGCTCAGGACTTGTCTACATGGCTTTGGGCATGTGTGTGTGTGCGTGTCCACATGGGCCTGTGTTTTGCACAGAGTTTTTTTGGCATGAAAATTACTTCTTCCAACACGTTGCAATTCTTCTTTCAAATGAACTGGCTCCTTTTTTGAGGCCTGCGATGGGGGTGTCGTTCGTGCGGAGAAAGGTTCGCGCTGATTCAGAGGCAAGTAGGTTGAGCCGGCCGTGTGGACGCAATCTTTTCAGACGAGTGATTCCACAAAAGGTTATGTGCAAAACTATATCCCACAAAAGCCAACCCTGTGCAGACAAGCCCCAAGTGCTGGGCCCTTGGCTCTGTTCTGCCCTCTCTGCAGGTGAGCCAGTATCCACTGGCCCTGGACACCCGGAGAGCTAAAGACCCAGGCTCTCAGGCTGGGTCTGTAGCAGACTCCTGTCCTTTGTGGACTGGGCACAGACTGGGACTCCTAACCCCCGCTCCCTGGTGGGTTACCCCCCGTGTTTAGAGGCCCTGATGGCTCCAGGGTAAGACAGCTGGTTAATCAGAGTTATTCCTTGGGCCAGTAGCTGGCAGGGGGCGTACTGGAGGAGTGGGTGGGTGAAATGTGCCGTTCGGAGCACGGCCCAAATGATGAAATAAAAGTCTAGACCATAATGAATGGTTTGGAGACGGGAGGGTGGGAGCGTCTCTGCTCCCTGTCTCCTAACACAAGAACAACGCGCCACTGAGTGAAATTGAAAAGGGTCCGGAGGGATCATGGCTTGCCACGGAGTCAGCCGGCCAATGCGCTGGAACTGCTCCAGATGAAGCCAGTCGGGACTCTGGGGTAGCCTGCCCACTGTTGCCAGGGCAAGAAGCCTGCGTGGCTTCGGCCTTCCTCGGTCTGACCTCAGAGCAGTCGGCAACCCCCGTTTACCAGGCGCTTCCCGCAGCGAGTCTGCCTGAGCCCTGCACCCCCACTCTGCCGTCAGCCGTGACTCTCAGCCAGCCTTGTAAAACGGACGGTTTATTAGTCGACAGGTACACAGCACAGAACAGAGCTTGTCAGCTCAGAAATCAGTGACTTTCAGCCAACCCCATCCTGGGGGAATCCCGGGCCCGATGCCCTGTCTCTCCCCGTCTCCAAGTCCCCCACAGCAGACTGCCTGCCCCCCACTGCCTGGCCTCCAACAGGGCTGTGGCTCCTCCCCGGGGCTTGTCCTGCTTCCTGGGCAAAGCGTCGCCTGGTTACATCCCCCTTTTGGGTCTCAGATTATGAAGGGCACCGGCCATCACTTACTTACGTGCAGGCAGCTGGGCAGCCTCACCTGCTCCTGAGGGCCTCAGCAAAAGTCACACACCCAATTCCCAACACCTAGGCATCGGTGCAGTCCACACGGAAACTGAGCCACACCCAGCACAGTCAGACTCACATGCAACATAACAAAGGGAAAAACCCCACTTCCTCACATAGCTAATGACAACTCAAAAGTTGGCAGGGAAATTCAAGCTTGTGCTTCAGAATTTAAGTCGACTGGAGACCCGGATTAGATCTCCGTGAAGAGCAGGTTGGCCCATTCCTCCAGTGCTCTTATCCCTCCCTCCTCCGCAGCATCTGGAGCCAGCGTTTTTTGTTTGGTTCGGGGGGGGGGATGTTGGTTTGGCGGTTATTTGGCTTGCAAAATGGTGTGGTCTGTAATTGCCTTTGCTGCAGGCCCTTTGGCTTATCCCGCTGGGATTCTGATAGACCTGGTGGGTTTTTTGTGTTTGTTTTCAATTTGCACAAGCCCCAGAGCAGGGGACACCCAATGCCTTTGGGTCAAAATGTAATCTGGATTGGCCTGATTCATGGGACAGAAAACGGGCAGCGTGGGTTACAGCTGCTCAGCGTGGCACAGCCCTTCCCCTGCTGTAGCTCCCGGTAGCACCTCTGACTTCGCCCTCTCCTCCCCGTCCAGAAGCTTTCCTTGCAGTGCCCTGGGCACCTGTATCGCTCATCCGAGGGTTAAATATTAACCGGAGCAGGAGTTCACCTGACTTGTGCATGTGTCTGGAATCGCTGCACGCCGCAGGACCAGGCTGCGTGGCACAAGGCCAAGATAGTCAAACATAAAGTCCAGCTCCGGCCGAGCCCCCAGCTGTTCTCACTCAGACCCCTGGGGACTGCTGGGGGACTCCGCGGTTTTGAAAAACAGGCGTCTTATGTAGGGTCCTGGCTTTAGGCACCTATTGTTGCAACTCTTGGCCATGCTCTGCTGCATTCTGCCCCATGCCCCCTCTGTGCAATAACCACTACACCGGTCAGGATGAAGGCACCGGTCTGAAGTGGGTGTTATAAAGAGCTAACAGAATGCGCTGGGGAAGTCCCCGCCCCACCCTAGACGTGTGCAAAGAGAGAACAGTTCAACGCCAGGAACGCAATGCAAAGGTGAAAGGGCTTGCTCTGAAAATCGTAAAGGAAGGTTAGCCAAATGCGAGGAATGTTCAGATCGGTAGGGCAGGACGTAGACCCAAACGCCGTTCCTTTTCATGGGGTTGATAAGAACCTGTGAGCTCTTTCTTCTGCAGATCTCCCTGGGGAAGAAGAGCTTTTGTAAACTATGTAGAAGCTTGGAGTGGTACTTCAGAAATGTCCAGGAAGGGAGGGTGGTATCACGGTGCCCATTGTACAGACGGGGAAGGTGTAGCTCAGTGACTGTTCCAGGAGGCCTGTGGCAGACATCCTGAATCCCAGCCCTTAAACGAAACTTCGATTCCAAGCCCACTGAAATTGACTTCAGCTGACTTTGGATCAGAGGCAAGTGGCCATCCTTCTTCCCAGAATCCCTCCCAGTCTGTTCCCTGTTTCCTCCCCTCACGTCTGGTGATTCGGTTTAAACACGTGCAGATGAGCAAGTCTCCATTACATGTCAAATCTGCCCCCCCAAGGCGCTGCTGGAGTCCAATGAACATTTCATCCAGAGTTTTTGATGAGCACTGAGGGGCTGAAAAGGGGCCCACCCAGGGCTAAGGGTTAGATGAACCCCTTGCTCCATATTGCAGCATTAAACAGTTCAATGTGGCCCAGGATTTTGTGCCAGGTTATTACTGGTGGCTCCCAGGGTAACAACCACCATTATGAATCTAGAAAAGGAGGACTTGTGGCCCCTTAGAGACTAACCAATTTATCTGAGCGTGAGCTGTAGCTCACGAAACCTGATGATCAAATAAATTGGTTAGTCTCTAAGGGGCCACAAGTCCTCCTTTTCTTTTTGCGAATACAGACTAACACGGCTGCGACTCTGACACCTGTCATTACGAATCTGTCTACTTTTATCAAAGACACCAAAAAAGAGGGGGAAAGCATGAAAGCCTTTGCAATGTAAATTATTAAGTGAGGCTTTCGTTTTAACGCTCCCCCTTATTCCCTTTCCCCGTGGAGAGGTTTGAGAAGGAGACAAGCCCCGGTTTGACAGTCTCTTCAGCGGTTCTCATGACACAAAGAGTTGGTGGCCTCAGAGTGCGGCCACCAACTCTTGCTGGTGGCCGCTCTCACACTTTTCCCTAAAATCCTTGATGAGCTTGAGGACAAATAAACAAATAAATATGCACAGAGACAAGGCCAAATCATCGTCATTTATTTATGGCTTGCTAGCAAGTCTGTTGTGAAAAGTGATATTAACAAGCATGGGAGGATCGCTTTTCACAGCAGACTTACTCAGCCCTGCCAAGCCTGGGGGCAAATTAAGCCCCAGATGGGGGGTCAGGGGAGGCAGCGGAGGGCCAGGGGCAATGGGGATGGGTGGGGGGAGGCACTGGGCGGGGGGGCTGGAGCCCGAAGCCCTGTGGCCAGGGCCTGCAGCCCTTCTGCCCTGCCACCCCAAAGCTGAAGCCCAAAGCCTGACCCCCACTGGCCCTGGGAAGGTGGGGAACTCACCAGCTGCCTGGTCCCCCAGCACTGTGCCCCGGGTGTCTCCACAGGGGGAGCAGGGCCCAACGACTGCTGGTGGCCCCAGCAACCAAGGCAGTGCATCCAGGAGCAACAGGGAGGGGCTGCTACTTCCCCCCGCCCCGCCTAATAACAGCCCAGGAGTCTGTGGCCACCAGGAAAAGCCCTGGTGGCAGCTTTTGAGAACCCCTGTTCTTTGGGGGCTAGGTCAGAAAAGAAGTGAGTTCACAGGGGCTGGAGCTGTCCTGGCTGCTGGTAACATCTGATCCCGTTTCCAAGACCAACACGGACAAGAGGGGAGAGGAAAGACCAGCAAAGAGAGAAAATGCAGCTTCTGTCTCTGATGCTGACTAGAGAAACACAGACCCAGCCCACGGTCTGACCGCCCGCCCCGAGACCTGGCAACCTGGGGCCAGCGCTGGGTGGTTTGGGGCCCTGCTTTCAGCTTCCTCTCTGGCCACAGGCTCTCAGCCATGTTGCAACCCTTGCAGGAGGGGCTGGCTAAGCCAGACACTGGCTCTATTACTGATTCAGTCCACACCTGTACTTCATTAACGGCATCTCCATGGGTCCGGATGGAGGCAGCTGGGCTCGGTAACTGAGCCAAAGAGGAGCAGGACAGAGAGGGAGGAAGCTGGGGGTGGCTATGTAGCATGCTGCAGACCCTGGACCGGGGCAGGTTTGGGCCTGGAAGCCAGACCCAGAGGGCTGACGGAGGTTGTGGGAGGGCCAGGGGATACTCAGAGACAGCTGCAGAGAGCATCTAGGCAGGTGCAGAGACCCTGCGAAGCTCTGGGAGCTGCAGTGGGGGGTTGCAGCCAGAGCACTAGACAAGGGAGGCGGAGACCCGTGGAAAGGCTGCAGCTAGAAAGGGCTGGGTGTGGCTGATTTGGGGCCTTCACTTTGAGGATTGTTTTAAATTGTCTCCTTAATGAACCCAGGCCCAAAGGCTGCTACTGGGCCAGACAGCCTTTGGGGATTACCTCCAGGAGCCTGAGAAGGGGAAACTGAGGCAGGGCACTGCAGAACCAGCCCTGTTCCAAGAAGGCAAGGAGAGAGAGAGAGAGAGAGAGAGAGAGGAGAGAGACGAACTAAGGTGGTGAATTAAAAGGACAGGAGGGGAGGGGTGACAGCAGGAACCCAACTCTCACCCTGTGGGGGCCAGGCAGGTTTTCGCTGGAACACTTTTCAGTGATTTCCTCCTGTTTCTAGAATCATTCAGCTTGTTGTCGTATCAACCTGCGCCTTTACCAGGAGCCCTGCAAACCCCTAACAACGGGTCTCTTCCCCTAAACAATTCCGTCGGGACCAGGCTAGTTATCTCCAACGTTTGCTGCCTTCCCTGGAATCATTTCTGGGTTTCCCTAAAACTCTGCCTGACAGGGGGAAGACAGGTAGATCGCGCTGTAATATGCCCTGTTCTGTACATGCCCCCTGAACCTCTGGTACTGGCCCCACCAGGGACCCGATACTGGGCAAGATGGACAATTGGCCTGACCCAATACCACAGCTCTTCTGTTCTTATCTTCTTAAATGCCCAATAAAGGGAAAAAGAACAGGAGGACTTGTGGCACCTTAGAGACTAACCAATTTAATCGAGCATAAGCTTTCGTGAGCTAAAGTTTATGCTCAGATAAATTGGTTAGTCTCTAAGGTGCCACACGTCCTCCTTTTCTTTTTGCGAATACAGACTAACACGGCTGCTACTCTGAAATCTGTCAATAAAGGGAAAGACACTTCCCTACACAGGCTCGGGCAGGGGCATTTATAAACGAGAGGTGGCCAGATCCACCGGACATCCAGCCCAGCTGCCTGGGCCCCCTACAAGGCTGCGCCTTACTGCACCTCAGGCAACCTGCATACGCCGTCTGGCTAAGCGTGAGCTGGTTCCGGGGCTTTGCAATGGCCGGAGCAGAGATTGCTGACAACACCGCGGGGTATTTGCTGCATTGTTTACTGAGCAGAGGGGGCCAAATTAGCACGTGGGCAGCTCCAGCCGCAGGCACCTGGCACGCAGCCGGCGCAGCTGCCTCCTCTCGCCCCGTCGGTCTCTGTCTCTGCTGTTAACAATCCCTCTGTTGGTCACGAGGGAGAGCCCAGAGCCGAAGTCCCCAGCCCTTAACCGCACTGCTCACATGCAGGCGGCCTGGGCACCGAGCGAACCTCTGGTGCAGCTGTTGATGCCAATGGGAGTTTTAATGCGCTACGGACCGGACCCTCCAGTCCTGCATCCCGGGCAGAGATCACTTAGCCCATTCAAGGCCAGAGGGAAACAGCAGGGAAAAGTGGGGCTGCACGGACAGAGGGGGGCTGGATGCCAGATCAGAGGGAGATGTGGGAAGAGGATGCCCTACGGGCTCCAGGGGGGCTGCTGTGGGCCAAAGGTGGAGTCACGAGGTCATGGGGCAGGAAGGAAAGGGGAGAGATCACAGAAGGAGGAGATTCATGGGTGAAGAGTCCCCAGGATGGGGGGACAGAGAGAGAGAGAGAGACAAAAGAAATGAAGGGAAACCCAGGGGAGTGAATGAAACGGGGCGGGGCAGGGGGTGTGAAAGACCCACAGACTGGGCTCCGATGTGAGGAGAGATCAGGTGTGGGGAGACCAGGGCAGAAAGGCCAGGGCGAGAGGAAAGGGGGCTGGATAGACTGAGGTCCTGTTTACACTATCGATCCCACCCTGGGTGGGAGGGACCAGACCGCAGTACGCCAGGTCCCCGTCAGGCCAATCGACCTCAGAGCAGCCGGCCCCGAGCCGTGTCCCCAGATCCTGGTGCACCTTTGACATCAGCCAAGAACAGCCACCTGGCTGCCAAGCCAGATCCACAGTTTAATCCCGGCCGGGGCCTGGATTAGGCCTTGAACCCTGACGGGGGCCACAACACAGGAGATTGTGTGAATTCCTATCTGGGGAGAGGTGCTCACACCCCACCGGGAAAGTCACAAGCCCAGGGTCAAGTGCAGATCCCTGGCCATTGCTGCCTCCATCCAGCAGAGGAGGAACCAATAAGACCCTCAGGCAAATCCACAACCCCCGGCCCACCCAGCCGAGGGAGCTGACATAACCTCAGCCGATCCTCCCTGGAGGTTTCTCCGTTCACCGTGCTTCATAGAATCTCAGGGCTGGAAGGGACCTCAGGAGGTATCTCGTCCAACCCCCTGCTCAAAGCAGGACCAATCCCCAATTTTTGCCCCAGATCCCTAAATGGCCCCCTCAAGGATTGAACTCACAACCCTGGGTTTCACAGGCCAATGCTCAAACCACTGAGCTATCCCTCCCCATCCCTTCTGAACTGAGTCCCAGCCGCCCCCGGGGTGCTGGGCAGGCGGAGGGAGAGCGTGGGACCCCCGTGTCACTAGAGCCAGCACAGCTCAGGCGTGACCAGCCTCTTTCGATGGCTCTGCTCTCGCAATGGAGACAAGCTACCCCTGATGGAGCCCAGCCATATCAGCTGGGGGCTAGCGGCCGGCCCGCTACTCCTTCTGCTCAGCAGCAGCATTAACGGGTAGAACTGGAATGACTTGTCTAGGGAGGAAAATGTTATTTAACCCTTCACACAATGAACCGGGGTGGGGGGGATCACCCAGTGAAATTCATAGGCAGCAGGTTTGAAATAAACATAAGGCGGTATTCCTCACCCAACACACAGTCAACCTGTGGAACTCCTTGCCAGGGGATGTTGTGAAGGCCAAAAGTATAAGTGGGTTCAAAAAAGGATTACATACATTCATGGAGGACAGGTCCATCAATGGCTATTGGCCAGGATGGGCAGGGATGCAGCCCCACTCTCTGGGCGTCCCTAAGACTCTGAGTGCCAGAAGCTTGGACTGGGTGACAGGGGATGGATCACACAGTAACTGCCCTGTTCTGATCATTCCCTCTGAAGCTCCTGGCACTAGCCCCTGTCAGAAGGCAGGATCCTGGGCTAGATGGACCATTGCTCTGACCCAGTGTGGCCATTCTCATGACACCGGATTGCTCTGGGCCTGGAAGAAATCAGATCTCATGGCTGTATTTTGAAATATATGCAACAGGCATTGGGAGCCTTGGCTAGGCACTTTGTGTCTCTCATGCCCATTGTCAGAAATCCCACAAACTAACACAAGCAGTGCAGTCTCCACACTACACCCAGATGCCCTGTCAATCCAAGTCTCCTGGGGCCTGGACTGAGAAATTTAGAGCCGCTGTCTCCTACCTGGGACTAAGGAGACATGAAGAACTGAGATTCGGCCAGAGCCCTACCTCCCCTGTCTGGCCTGGGAGGCAGAAGTGTTTGGGGCAGGAGTGGTGGTTACAAGCAGTGTACAGGGCTGTGGGGCAGAGAGATGACTGACACTGGAAGCTTGTTTGCAAACTTAACTTGGCGGCTGCGACCCTGGCTTCCTAATCCTGGCTCCCATCAATTTCCGTTACTCGGGATGCTCTGTGGGCTGTCTGAATGGCCAGCGAGGACTAGGTCTGCTGAAGAAAGACAAATGCAATGACAGAACCGTATGTCACACGAAAACGAGTCACACAATGGTGACAGCAAATCCAGGGTTCAAAATCACACTCCCTGCCGAGCCAAGTGAAGGAAGGGTGCAATTCATGAGCTGGACTAGGTGACTCAGGAGATTTGGGTCAAATTCCTGGCCCTGCCACAGACTTTCTGGATGACCTGGGTCAAGTCACTTAGGATACATCTACACAGGGATAAATGCCTTGTGGCACAGCCGCGGCTGGCCCCGGTCAGCTGGCTCGGGCTTGGACTGCAGGGCTACAAACTGCTGTGTAGACATCGAGGCTTGGGCTGGGACCCGTGCTCTGGGACCCCCCACCCTCAGTTTACCTCTGTAACATGGAAATAAAAACATTTCCTTTCCCCCACCCTGTGCCTGTCCCCTCTCTAGCAGAAGCTCTTTGGGGCAGGGACGGACTCTTATTATGTGTGACGTGAGCGCCGAGCACAAGAGGCAGGTCCGGCATGAAACACGGGCAGGGAGCACTTGGGAAGCAAGCCACTGCACACGACCTTCGTATGCACCAAGCTGTTTTTAGTATGTAACAAGACAGGATTACAACAGGCAAAATGAACACGTTACAATATCTTGCTTGATGGCTGGGACTTTGTTAGCATCTCAATGGCTGCATTGATTTCCCCTTCTGTGTTGATTAGAGCCTGTAAATTTGCTTCCCGGTCCTGAAAGCCCATTGTTCCGAGCTGCTCCATTTGTCGCTCAAATCTGACATCTGGCATCTGCTGATCCACGCACTCGTCACTTTCAGGATCATCCTTTTCTGATGCCAGACTGACGTCCTCCTCGGACTCACTGCTGGGCACGGACTCTTCCATGCTTTCCAGCTCCAGTTCCACGTCCCGGTCCCCCAGCCCTAGGATAAAATCTGGGACCTCAGCTGAGAGCGTCTGCAAGCCCAGTTGGATCTGTAACAAAGCCTGCATGGCTCTAGGGCTGGTCAGTAAGGGGGCGATTTCAGCGCTCTCCAGCTCCAGGGGGACCTGGTGTGTCCTTTCGCCTTGAGGCTGAGAACGCCCATCACTGGAGAGGTGGGTATTATTCAGCAGCATCTGCGCTGGGCCGTTGGGATTGGACAACACGCACTCCATGTTCTGCATGAACTCTGGGTTTCCTGTTAGCTGCTGAACCATACTCTGAATTCCTCCTGTGTTGGCAACCCCAGGGCCTGCTCCAGGCCCAAAATTTAGTACAATAAAGCTGTGCCCTGTGCTATGGCTGCTACGATTGCTGTCATGGTTATTCCCAATATCACCACCCCTATTCGTCCGAGTGGCCCAAGGGTTTGGTAAAGGGTCTCTGTTTTCCATGCGGGCTGGCGGACTGGCCCCACCCAAGGGTGGGTTATTCTCCAATGATGCAGATGGGTTGCTCCCAAACTGGGCTTGCATGGCGTTCATCATCGGTTCCTCTATCTCGCTGTACAGCTGCTGCAGGGCACTGTATCCACCCGGGATGCTCTCCAGGTTGCTCAAGGCTCGGTCGTGGTTCCTGATAATTTCTTGCAGCATTGCCGGGCTGCTGGAGACCTCAATCATTTCCCGGATGAAATCTGGGTTGTGGAGAATGTGATTAATCTCAGGGTTTTGCTCTGCCAGCTGCTGCATCTGCGGGTTGGAGAGGAGGATCTCCTGGACCAGGTCTGTGTTGGTGAGGATGTTCTGCACCAAGGGATTCTGTGCCACCTCGCTCATCAAGTCCTGGATGGAACCACTGGCCTCTGAGGCCTCGCTCGTTAAATCTGTCACTTCGGTTGGCTCCAGACCGAGCACGCTCATGCCTGTCACCCCGATGAGGAAGCCCAAGATGAATGGGTTGCTGTTGATGGTGTTCAGATCCAGGTCCGAACTGATGATCTCAAATAAGAGGTTTTCCATGATCTGGGCCACTAACTCCTGGCTGGAGGCCACCAGCTCTTCTAAGCGCCCCTGCAGCTCGGACACGTGGGAGTAGCTCAGGCCGAGGCGCTGCAGAGCCAGGCCCCGTCCCCAGGCAAGCAGGTCAGAAGCGCTGCTGTTCGCGGACGGCATGGGTGGGGTGGCAGTGTTCGTCGGCTCAGCCGGGTGGTCCTGGGGCCTCTTTTGGGACCGGATGACAAGGTGGATGCTGAATCCACTGCGGACCCCATGCTGGCTCAGTGTGTCCTGATCCTTTAGGATCTTCCCAGCAAATATTAGCACCAACAGGTCAGAGGGAGCCTTGAAGCGCTTGGCGACCTCCTCCTTAAACGCCCGGATGGTGCTGCTCTCTGCTACCTCAAACTGCTCCTTCTGCTTGAGGGTCTTCACTGTCACCTTGAGGACGCCGCCGGACTCGGTGGTGATGGCTTCCTGGTTGGCCCCGGGGACCCGTCGGCTTTCGGACATGGTGACCGGGATCCAGGAGCTCCGCGTTGGTCCTTCCTCAGGGAGCGGAGGCGCCAGGGGAAGGAGATGGGACGTGATGGAGGACAATTCCTTTCGGCCGATGTACGGCGGCGGTCGTTCTTGCCGCTCTCGTTACGGGCTTCCGGGGCGGAGCGGTGGGAAGGGGGAACTGGCCTGCTCTCCC
This sequence comes from Eretmochelys imbricata, assembly GCF_965152235.1. Taxonomy (NCBI): domain Eukaryota; kingdom Metazoa; phylum Chordata; order Testudines; family Cheloniidae; genus Eretmochelys; species Eretmochelys imbricata. The sequence goes on from NC_135572.1 coordinate 3,737,230, forward strand.
CGTGGTACTGCTGGAAGCCAAAGCCAGAGCACGCACACCAGCCCGATGTTGGCCTGCTCCTCCCTTCGCTCACCACCTGGCAGGTTCCCTCATGGTCTTTCTGCGGCTGATGCTGCCTGCCATGCAGAATTTCCACCCGGCCTGCCCCGGGGCACTGTGACATCACTGCCGACATCACAGTAAGCAGACAAGACATCGGTGGCTGGCACTTCCCTTGAAAACAGGCCCGGGATCACCATATCCTGGCCCATCCTTCCCTCCATCAGCCTGTCCAGCACCCAGGCACAAGTGTCCCTGTACCCATGGCATCTGGGGGCTCCCAAACTCTCGCTGTTGGCCGCACTGACGCTTTCCCCTGAAATATTTCATTAAGTTTAGGAAAAACAAATACATAGCACAGATCCACATCCAGATCATTATAATTTATGTAGGGGTTTTTGGCTTTTTTTGCAGACTCAGTCATAAAAATATTACTGTGAAAAGTGATGTCTGTATGTTTGTTAATATCACTTTTCACAGCAAGTCCTGGCAAGTTAAGACCTGGATGGAGGGGTGGGGGGGTGAGGCAGCGGGGGCCAGGGACGATGGATGGGGGGCCCCACCACTACCACCACATGGCTGGAGATGTGGGTTGGTGCCTGGGGATGGGGTCAGCGCCGTGGGCCAACACCCACTGGAGACCAGAGTTGGTGCCTGCAGTTACGTGGTCAGGGCCGGGGATCGGCGCCCAGGGCCGGGGATCAGCACCCACTGCCACTCAGCCGGGGGTTGGCACCAAGAGCCGGCACCTGCTCCTGTGTGACCGGGGCCGAGGGTCGGTGCTTGGGGTCCGCACCCGTTGCCACACAGCCGGGGCTAGGAGTCAGTGTCCTGGGCCAGCACCCGCCGGGGCCTGGGGCTGGTGCCTGCTGCCATGCGACCAGGGCTGGGGATCAGCGCCCGTGGCCAGCACCTGCTGGAACCCAGGATCAACGCCCAGGAGCAGTGCCCGGGGTCAGCAGCGAGGGCTGGGGGTCAGAGCGTGCGGCCGGGGTTTGGCTGCCACCGGGGTTTGGGGATGGCACTTGGGGTCTGCGCCTGCTACCGCACGGCCAGGGCCAGGGGTCAGCATCCAGAGCCAGCACCCGCTGGAGCTCAAGGTCAGTGCCGGGGATCTGCACCCAGGGCTGGCAGCTGATGGAGCTCAGGGTTGGAGCCTGGGGCCGGCACCCAGGGTCAGTGACTCGGGCTGGGGGTCAGTGTGCACGGATGTGGGTCAGCACCAGGGGCCAGCGGCTGCCAGTGGGATTGGGGGGTCGGCGCCATGTGTCCAGAGCCAGAGATCGGAGCCTGCCACTGCGCGGCCAGGGGCTGGCGTCTGAGGCCCCGTGGCCGGAGCCCTAGTCTGTAGCCAGGGTCCCCTAGTCCCCTCCGCAAAGCCACCCCAGGGCTGAAGTCCGATACCCACGAAGCCCCCCCATCCGGTGGAAAACTCACAGCGCTCCCGCAGCGTTGTGTCCCCCCTTCTCCAGGGGCCGTGCAGGGCGGTGCATCCAGGAGCAACAGGGAGAGAGGGAGAGGGTCCGATGCTTTGCCACCCCCGGCCCCCATCACCGCCGAGGAAGCCATCCTGGCTGCAGGGAAACCCCCCGGTGGCCGCTTGAGGCCACGGTGGCCGCATTTGAGAAACAGTGGGCTAGCATGGAGTGTGAACCAGCCCGTGCCTGGCCTCCCCGTGTTATCCTCCTTCCCTGCCTAGCTGCTCCCTCTGGGGAAAGCATATCCCCCTGGAAAACATCCTTGCCCCCCTCCTGCCACCCGACAGCAGTGGGGCTGCAGTGGCTCTTGTTCTTGATTGCAGGGCACCGTCCACCCCCTGTCCCAGCACCCACACCATGTCCCTGTGTCCCACTTCTCGCCAGCTGCCGGTCATCTTCCCATGGGACGTGCAGCTCTCCTCCTTGCAGGATCTGTCTTCTCAGACACCCAGCTGGCCCTCCCCTCTCTCAGCTCTCCAGTGGGGAGGCCTGCTACCTCCCATGTCCCTCTGCGCCCCGTGAGACAGGCCTGCTCCTCCAGTGACAAGCAGCAGGACCCCGAAACACCTTCTGTTGGTCCCACTGCTCTGGCCCCTTAGCACTTAGAAGCAACTCCACCCCACAGGGCATGGTAGGTGATTCAATCCAGTAGTCACATTTTAAGTGACAGGGTGCAATGGAGGAATCACGGGGTGGGCTTTCTGGCCTGGCCATACAGACTGTCCAACTGGGCCCTTCTGGGCTGGTGTTTCTGGGTCCCGCTCTCCCAGAGCAAGAGGGTGGTCAGCTCACCCGTTCCTCCAGGAGGGAGACGAGGTGATTTCCTATAATCCTACCCACTGATGAAAGATGACAGAGAGACCAGCTGCCCTCCATCTGAATACCACCACCGCCCTCGGTGTGGATACAAGGGTGTACTGGGCTGCATTAATCCGTGGTGTAACTCCATGGATCTCATGATGGTTTGCCCCCATAAAGAATTTGGCCCTGACTGTTTCTAGTCTCCATGCTGTTACGTGCCTGTGAGATCAGTGTTTACAAAGGAAATGCATTGAGAACGGTTAAGAAAGACAAACCCCTTTGCACCCAGCTAGAAAGTGGATGTTCATTTCCATTGCAGAGCGAAGAGGAGTAAACCTGGATTGCGCTCCCACCTTTGCCACTCATGAGGCCTGGCACAAGTCACTTCACCTACCTGTGCCTCAGTCTCCCCACCTGTAAAGTATGCTCAGATACTGCCCGGGTACAGCCCCTGTGTGCATTTGGTAAATATTAGTAAAACTGCTTTAACTGGTCACTGAGAACAATTTGTTCCTCAAATTTAACTGTAAGCAGAATCAGGATGAGCTCCACCCTGACATCTGGTGGTGAGGTGTGGCAAATTGTGGAAAAGAACTTCAGGGGCCGATCTCATTTGCATAGGCACACCCACCCCGCCTAGAGTGAGGCCATAGCTGCCCAAATGGTCACTTTGGCTGCTGTGGGATCCCCAGTGTCTCTGTTATTGGGGCAGGAAGAATAAATTGTTATTACCCTGATTATGGGAATCAAGGACAGTGGAACTGTACTTGTCCTTTTGTTGTGATGGAGGGACTTGCCATCAACTAAGTAGCACTCGCTAGGCAAGGGACATGGGTTGCAAAACTGTGTGAATTGGGAGAGGCTGGAGGCAGGTATTAGTAGCTGGTGGTGGGGGTCTGAAACATCAATTGCACCTCTGTCTCTCCACTGTAGAATGTCAGAGCTAATTTTGGGTCTGTTAGGAGTCTAGCTACAGGTACTGTGCTGAATTCACTTTGGCCTTATGGTGCCCCAGCACTGAGGCTCCCACTACTACAAGCTGAAATCACTGAGCACTGTGTCAAGTAGTGGGGAGCCTGAAGATCTAGAGCCCAGCAGAGCTGTTCGTGGATGGGCTGGTAGAGCAGTTCATGGGACAGTGGGAGCTGCTTGTGTGGAGCGGAGAGGAGCCATTTGTGGGACGGCTGGTGGAGCGGACCAGAGTGGCTCATAGTGAAGCCCTGTGGGGCAGTCAGCTTCAGCTCACGTAAGGTGCCCCTTACCTCTTCCTCCCCCCCGCACACGCACATTTTTACCCAGACTGGGGAGTAACACTCTGCAGATGAACTTTTGAACTCTGGGGCTGGACTTTTGGGGTTGTTGGACTTTTTGGACTTTGGGTGATTTTTGGATTGCTGGACTCAAGAAACGTTTGGGTTGTGGGACTCAAGAACCTGAGGGAAAGGACATGGCCCAATTTGCTGGGGTGGGTCTTTGCTCATGGTTTGGTTGATGAACCCTAGTTGTGGTTTTTTCCCAATTTAATGCTGATGTTGTTTACCTCATGTTATTAAAGATTCTCTGCTACACCGAGACTCTGTACTTGCGAGAGGGGAAGTATTGCCTCTTTGAGGCGCCCAGGGGTGTGCGTAAGATTTTCCCAGGTCACTGGGTCGGGGCTCGAGCCAGTTTTGCATTTGCTTTGATGAGAGGGAGCCCCTGTGTACTGAATCCGGCACATGCTGCTATCAACTCTGCCTGGCAGAAGGGTTACATAACCCTTCTCTGTCTGCAATTTGGCCCCACACCAATCGTAACATTCCTGATCTTTTTCGCCATCCATGGTTGTTAGACAAAGAGCAGTTATGACCATGTTTTGGCCTCTGACTTGTTTGCAAAGTGTTTAGGTTTGATAGTCAAGGTTTGCTAGGTGAGCAACTAAGTCACATGGCATGGTTTCTGCTTCCTGATTGGATGACATAAGGCTAGCGCTTCCAACACTTCATCACTGACAAATACTGATAGTTAGACCAATAAAAATCTCCTCCGTAAACATCCTTGTGAACAAAACACAAGTTCCCTAATGTGCGCTGAACAGTGAATGAAAAATGGCGCCAACACAGCCGGCCACGGTGGTTGGAGCTTCACAACTATTGGACTGGGACTCAGAAGATCTGCTTCTATTCCAGGCCTCGCACAGCCGCCATGTGTAGTTTTGGATGAAGCAATCTCTTTGTGCTTCAGTTCCCTCATCTACACCATGGGGATCATAACACGGTCTAAGCGTACGGCTATACAGCAAAAACACACACACACAAACCCATGGCAGTGCGTCTCAGAGCCCGGGTCAACTGACTCAGCCCGAATGTTTCCATTGCTATCTGTTTAGCCATACAGCGTGAGTCCTGCAAGTCTGAGTCAGCTGGCTTGGGCTCGGAGACTTTTTTGCAGCCATACCCTTAGCTCACATGGGTGGTGTGAGGATAAATTCTTGACTGCATGTCAGTCAATCAGATACTGCACTCATCCGGGCCCAGGCAGATAGATGGAATATTTGCCCAGCTCTAAATAATATCTACTTCACAGAGCTGTAGTGAAGCTCCTAATTAATTCACTCATTATCTCAAACTCCCTAGAGGACAGCTGCTGGGTAATTGCCCGTTATCAAAAGGCTGAAGCATGCGACATCTTTAGGCAAAAGCTACTGACTTCCGGTCTCTGACAAGAAAGTGACAGCTGCCCACAGAAAGGTGCACCATTATTGGCTTTTGTTTATAAGACCGAAATCCAAGTGAACACGTAACAGACACGGTGCTAGGATGGGTGGGCTGGATGTTTCTGTCTTCCCACGGTTGTGCTGATATCTTCTCCGGTTGCTATGCCCGTTCCCGTCACGGTTCAAGGAGCCCATTGATTCCAGCTACTCCAGTTCTTCCTGAAATTTGATTTCTGGCGCTTGTAAGTGCTGAGGATTCGTCCCAGGAAGAACTTTCAGCATCCGCAGCATGTTTAGATGTTGGTGTCCCGGCTCAGACGCTGCCGGCTCTAGGTGTGACATTTCGCTGGGTGCAGGGCTAGGGCCCGTTGCACTTACAGAGGTCCCAGAATTTCCCAGTCCCCACAAACGGAGAGTAAACCACGGCAGAAGGACAGGGGCCTCTGCTGCCAGCGTCTGCAGCCCTTGCTCAATCTGCAGCCAAGCTTGCATGGCTTTCGGGTTGGACATGGCCACCAACATCTCAGGGTTCTGGATCTGCTGAAGGACATTGGGCAGCCTCTGGGTCACTGGTTCTTGGTGCTGGGGGCTCTCCGCCGAGAAGGTGGCCTGGGCTGCCAGCTGAGCGTTCTGTATCAGCGACAGCATCATGCACTTGGTGTAGGATGCGCACAAGTTCACGATCAGCTGGGGGTTCTCGGTGATCTGCTGCACCAAGTTCTGAATCCCCCCTGCAGTGAACATCCCCGGTCCCAGGCTGGGCACGGAAGAGCCCTGCCCGAGAGGGTTGGTGACACCACTGTCCAGGTCCCCGCAGGTGCTGCTGGTGCAGACGCTTGTGGCGCTCTGGGAGACGGAGGGAGGAGCCGACAGGTCTCTGTGATCTATGCAAGACGGCTGGCCGCCCACACCCTCCAAGGAGGGATTCCTCACCAGCATAGCAAAGGGAAGGTTTCCAAATTGCTCCTGGGCGGCACTCAGCAGTGGTTCCTGGGGCTCGGCATAGGCACATCGCAGGGCATTGTCCCCGCCTGGGATGTTTTCCAGGTTGCTCAAGGCTCGGTCTTGACTCCTCATCTCCTGCATCATTTCTGGGTTCCGAACAATGTCCAGCATCTCCCTCATGATGTCTGCGTTGTTGAGGATGCGGCTGATCTCTGGGATTTGCTGGGCCAGCTGCTGCATCTGCGGGTGGGCCATGATCAGCTGCCTCATGAGGTCGGGGTTGGAAAGCATGCTCTGGATAAACGGGTTCTCCACCTTCTGAGCCATCATCTCGGAGCTGGCCAGAAGCTGCAGTGGGCTCTGCAGTTCCGTGCTGGAGACGTTCACACCCAGGCCCCGCCTGCTTGGATCGAAGGCGCTGCTGTGCGCAGGGATGATGCCGGACGGCTCTGGGGCGGGGGCAACATTCCTGGCCACGTACATGTGAGGAAGCGGATTGTCCTGGGGTCTCTTCTGAGTCCTGATGACGAGGTGGACAGTGATCCCGTCCTGGATCCCCCGCTGCCTGAGGGTGTCCTGGTCTTTCAAAATCCTCCCAACAAACACCAACACCAGCTGGCTGGTCTGGCAGTTGAAGTGCTTGGAGATCTCCTCCTTGAACTGCTTGATGGTGCTGTTCTCCGGCACCACAAACTCCTCCTTCACCTTGGGGGTTTTCACCGTGACTCGGATGATGCGGGGGTTGGCGGCGATGACTGGGCAGGCGATGGTGTTCTCTCCGCTGTCAGCCATGCTTGGTGAGGCTCAGGGAGAGCCAAGGAGAGCCGGAGAGCAGTGGGGGCTGGGTTTGCTTCACTGTGGTGATGTTCGTAGTATTGTTCTTGCTCTTGTGATCACCGATCTACGGGTGGGGAAGGAGGAGAAGGGAACCAACCTCCCCCTGCCCTGCGTAATGCCAGAATCCAGGACCAAATCATGCATACCAGCCCCCACTTCTCCACTCCCAGGGCACCAGCTCCCTCCTGCCCCTCCTGCTTCTGGAGGGGTTCCTGGCACTGCCCCCCGGCTGGGCTGACTGTGACATCACCGATGACATCTTTGTGAGCAGCAATGGCCTTGGCAGCCCCTACCTCCCTGCTCCCCGAAAGGACTCAGCGAAGAGCCATGGGAATGATTAAAGAATTAGAAACCCTGCCTGACAGTGAGAGGCTCAAAGAGCCCAATCTGTTTAGTTTAACAAAGAATAAGTTAAGTTTGATCACAGTGTGTAAATATCACACAGGGAACAAACGTTTAACAATGGGCTCTTGTCCCTTGCAAAGAAAGGTGTCGCACGGTCCACTGGCTGGAAGTGGAAGCTAGGCACATTCAGATAAAGTGTAGATTTCTAACTGGGAGGGAATTAACTGTTGGAACAATTTACAAGGGTTGTGGTGGATTCTCCATCACTGACCATTGTTTAATAAAGATGGGATGTGTTTTTTCTAAAAGCTCTGCTCTGGGAATTATTTGGGGGCAGGCCTCCAGCCTGTGCGATGGAGGGGATCAGACTGGATGAACACAATCTTTCTGGCCTCGGAATTAATGAATCTGAGAATAATGAGGATGTGAAGCCAGCAATGGGAGGGCTTCCTGGGTCAGATTCTCCTCGGCCTTGGTGCGATGTCAAGCCTAGTTTGTAAGCTCCTCAGCTCAGGGATCATGTCTCAGTTTGTGAGGTGTCTGACACAGGCCTTTCGGCCCCATTGGATGCAAGATTAAATAATAATATTTAGCTCTTTTGTCAGTGGATCTCAAAGCAGTCTATAAAGAATGTCAGTATCATTATTCCCATTTTACAGATGGGGAAACTGAGGCACTGGGAGGTGCTGTAACTTGCCCAAGGTTCTACAGGAGGCTGGTGGCAGAGCTTGGGGATACAACCCATTTGTCCTGAATCCCAGTCCTGATTCACAGCCTGTGTGGATTTTGTGGAGTTTTATACCTTAAGGGAACATCCTGTTGTTGGGGACACTGGGCATGGCCACTAAGTAATTTGAGGGGATAAAAGACCATAAGTGTTGATGAAGCCCCCTTGCACTAGGCCCAAGTGTCCTTGGCCCCCCTCCTGGAGGCACTCGCAGCAGTTATGCTGAGGATCTGCAACAATATGTTGCAGAGTCAAACTGCCTAAAACTAAACAAAGCCAAACAGGGCAAATATAAAAAAATATAAAAAAACAATGCTAAATAAAGCAGCTTTATATATAATTTAACAAATAATTCAAAAAACAAACAAACAAAAAAACTAATTAGTAACTAAATTAGCTAGCTATATAAATACTTAAAGCAGCTTACTATTAAATAAATATGCTAAAAAAATATAAAAGCCTATATAACTTCCTGCTCTATATACAAAATTTAAAATTGTATTCTCCCTGTACCTTCTTTGAAGCTTCAAATAAACTTTTTTGCTTCTCCACCCCGTTATAATTATTGGATAAGCCATACCGGGAACAAACCCCTGCTGTTGCTCGCCTCTGGCACTGGATGCCAGCAACACTGTGTCACCCATATGCCTAATTTATATTTAATTTTGATCTTCTCTAAAAATCATGCAATGTGAGCTATCAAGGGAAAGGTTATGAATTGCTGAAACCCACTGTTCTACCTAACTATGTACATCTTTTGTGCATATGAAGTTATGAGAATTATGTTGTATGGTTGTCACTAAAACATGCTGCAAGTTGGGGAATCAGCCAGTTATTAGTTCTGTCAATGTTTCTTCCCCACTCTGAACTCTAGGGTACAGATGTGGGGACCTGCATGAAAGACCCCCCAAGCTTATTTTTACCAGCTTAGGTTAAAACTTCCCCAAGGTACAAACTTTTAGCTTTTGTCCTAGGACCTTATGCTGCCACCACCAAAGTGTTACACAAAGAACAGGGAAAGAGCCCACTTGGAAACATCTTTCCCCAAAAAATATCCCCCCCCCCAAGCCCTACACCCCCTTTCCTGGGGAAGGCTTGATAAAAATCCTCACCAATTTGCATAGGTGAACACAGACCCAAACCCTTGGAACTTAAGAACAATGAAAAAGCAATCAGGTTTTTGAAAGAAGAATTTTAATTGAAGAAAAAAAGTAAAAGAATCACCTCTGTAAAATCAGGATGGTAAATACCTTACAGGGTAATCAGATTCAAGATATAGAGAATCCCTCTAGGCAAAACCTTAAGTTACAAAAAGACACAAAAACAGGAATATCCAGTCCATTCAGCACAGCTTATTTTCTCAGCCTTTTAAACAAAACAGAATCTAACGCATACCTAACTAGATTGCTTACTAACTTAACAGAAGTTCTGAAGAGCATTCCTGATCTGTTCCCGGCAAAAGCATCACACAGATAGACAGACCTTTTGTTTCCCACCCCCTCCAGCTTTGAAAGTAACTTGTCTCCTCATTGGTCATTTTGGGTCAGGTGCCAGCGAGGTTATTCTAGCTTCTTAACCCTTTACAGGTGAAAGGGTTTTGCCTCTGGCCAGGAGGGATTTTATAGTTCTGTATACAGAAAGGTGGTTACCCTTCCCTTTATATTTATGACAAGCTCCCTAGAGGTAACAGCAAGGAAAGTAACCAATGCCCAGGCAGGTTGTCAAAAAAAGCCATCAACAGCCATTGTCCAACAGGGGAGCTACAATTCAGTGTCTCACCTGCATGAGGCCACACCAGGAGAATTGCTCAACCTTGCCTGGAGACTCAGCGGTGCCTCCAGACATGCCTGGACTTGGGTTCTCCAAGCACAAGGGACTGAGGGTATAAAACAGAATACAGGGGCCCCATGCTGGGCCATTCTCCTGCCCCCACCTATGCTGCAAGCAACAAAGACACTCAGAAAACTGAAGACTCCCACAGAGGGGACTGGCCCAGGTTTCAAGGGTGAAATCTGTGTGCTATTAACTGCAATATCCAGTGGGGTGATAAAAAATTCTTAATCTGGATGTTGCCCAGTCTAATAGAGTTGAGAGTTTAGACTGCGTGCTTATATTTTATTTTATTTTGGTGACTAATCTGACTTTTTGCCTATCACTTAATATCACTTAAAATCTATCTTTTGTAGTTTATAAATTTGTTTTACTGTTGATCTTTACCAGTGAGTTTGTATGAAGTTTGTGCAAAACTTTCCATTTTCCATTGATGAAGTGGTGAAACAATTAATATATTTGCACTGTTCATCTGGCGTAGTGTAACATGATATATGCCTGAGGTACAAGGCTGGAAGCTGGGGTGGGATTTGCCTGGTCCCTTTCCCTGTCTGTTTCATGAGTAGTTCTGGGAGCATTCATGCAATCTATCTGGGTACGAGGCTCCACATGTGGTGGTGCTGATGACAAAACCTGGAGGGGCTTCCTGCTGGTCAGTAGCAAGGCATTGTGAGAGACAGTCCAGGCTTGAGAGAGTTCAGGGGACACAGCAGTCCCATGGTTGCAGGCTGGACCATGTGGATCCTGTCACAGATGTCATCCAGGGTCTACATCTCCCTGTCATGCAGACCCTTTCCCCTGGGGTTACAGGACTGGCCTAGGGAGAAAGGAAGGATCCTTTTTCATTTGTCTTTCAGTGATGTACAACAGGAGCGAGAGGCAACTTACCAAGAGCTGGTGTGTAACTGGGTCTGTAACTAACTCTCTGCCTGCCTCCTTCTCCCTGAGCCAGAGCCCCCTCCCCCTCCCTCCCCCGCAACCAGAATCTACTGGAAAAATGGGGAAATTTAAACAGTTGTGAACTTGCAGTTCATTGAGGTACAAACCTCAATCAGGGGAGGCACTGGATGATTGGAAAAAGCAAATATAGTCCCCATCTTTAAAATAGGGAAGAAGGAAAATCTGGGTAATTACAGACGGGCCAGCCTCACCTCAGTCCCTGGAAAAATCATGGAGCAGGTCCTCAATGAATCCCTTTTTAAAGCACTTGGAGGAGAGGAATATGATCAGGAACAGTCAACATGGATTCACCAAGGGCAAGTCATGCCTCACCAACCTGATTGCCTTCTGTGGTGAGATAACTGGCTCTGCGGATTTGGGGGAAGTGGTGGACGAGATATATCTTTCAGAGTGGTAGCCGTGTTAGTCTATATCAGCAAAAACAATGAGGAATCCTTGTGGCACCTTAGAGACTAACAAATTTAATTGGGCATAAGCTTTCATGGGCTAAAACCCACTTCATGAGAGGCATGGAATTGAAAACACAGTAGCAGGTATATTTATACATAGTACATGAAAAGATGGGAGTTGCCTTACCAGGTGGGGGGGTCAGTCTAATGAGACAATTTTATTATCAGTAGAATATCAAGGAAGGAGAAATCAATTTTGTAGTGGTAATGAAGATGGCCCATTTCAAACAGTTGACAAGAAAGTGTGAGTAACAGTAGGCAGAAATTAGTAAGGTAAAATTAGGTTTTGTAATGACCCATCTACTCCCAGTCTTTATTCAGGCCTAATTTGATGGTGTCCAGTTTGCAAATTAATTCCAGTTCTGCAGTTTCACGTTGGAGTCTGTTTTCGAAGGTTTTTTGGTGAAGAATTGCCACTTTTAAGTCTGTTATTGAGTGACCAGGGAGATTGAAGTGTTCTCCTATTGGTTTTTGAATGTTGTAATTCCTGATGTCAGATTTGTGTTGATTTATTCTTTTGCGACCAGACTGTCCGGTTTGTCCAATGTACATGTATAACAATGCTGGTTGTGGTGGGACCCAGCTGAGAGTGCCAATTCAGGACAAATTGCTTAAAGCAGGGCAGTTACAGCCCAAGGCTCGGGTTTCTATGCACACCAAGGCAAACCAAACCAGACAGAGAGAGAGAACTTTGGTTTTACCCCACTGGCTAACCACAAATCACACAAGCCATTCCCTTAGACACTCCAGTTTCCCAGTATCACCACCAGTGCCACTCATTATGGGGACAGATGGTTATGAAAACCAATATCCCAGTAAAAGAAAAAAGGTTCTCTCGATCCCAGAGGACCAAGCCCCAGACCAAGGTCAATATACAAATCAGATCTTACCCACAGATCACGCGGTTGCCAATCCTTTAGAATCTAAAATCTAAAGGTTTATTCGTAAGAGGAAAAAGATAGAGATGAGAGCTAGAATTGGTTAAATGGAATCAATTACATACAGCAATGGCAACGTTCTTGGTTCAGGCTTGTAGCAATGATGGAACAAACTGCAGGTTCAAATCAAGTCTCTGGAGTCCATCCACAGCTGGGGTGGGTCTTTCAGTCCTTGGTTCAAAGCGTCAATGTAGCAAAGTCCCTCCAGAGGTATGAAGCAGGACTGAAGACCAGATGGAGATGAGACATCAGCCTTTTCTAGTCTTCTCCAGGTGTAAGAACACCTCTTTGTTCTTACTGTGGAAAATTACAGCAAAATGGAGTTTGGAGTCACATGGGCAAGTCCCCGGGTCAATTGTATAGCTGATGGTCCTTAATGGGCCATCAAGCAGGCTAGGCAGAGCTGACACCAACTTGTCTGGGGTGTCACCCAGAAGCATAGTGTAAGTTTGAAATATAGACAGTATAAAGCCGATATTCATAACTTTAACTACAAAAATGATACACACATATAGACAGCATAATCATAACTAGCAAACCATAACCTTGTTTTAGACACCTTATTTGACTCCCTTTATGCAAGATTGGTGCCACTACAGGACCTTGGTTGCAACAGTGATCTGTATGGTCCCAGATTATGTCAATAACGTCACAACATGGCAGAGGGGCATTGCTGGCACATGATGGCATATATCACAGTGGTAGATGTGCAGGTGAACAATGCCCTGATGGTGTGGCTGACGTGGTTAGGTCCTATGATGGTGTCCCTTAAATAGATATGAGGACAGAGTTGGCACTGGGGTTTGTTGCAGGGCTTGGTTCTGGGTTAGTGGTTCTGTTGTGTGGTGTGTGGTTGCTGGTGAATATTTCCTTCAGGTTGGGGGGCTGTCTGTAAGCAAGGACTGGCCTGTCTCCCAAGGTCTGTGAGAATAAGGAATCATCCTTCAGGATAGGTTGTAGATCCCTGATGATACGCTGGAGAGGTTTTAGTTGAGGGCTGTAGGTGACAGCTAGTGGCTTTAGATATCTTGACTTTAGAAAAGCTTTTGATACAGTCTCCCATAGTATTCTTCCCAGCAAGTTAAAAAAGTATGGATTGGATGAATGGACTATAAGGTGGATAGAAAGCTGGCTAGATCATCGGGCTCAACAGGTAGTGATCAACGGCTCAATGTCTAGTTGGCAGCCAGTATCAAGCGGAGTGCCCCAAGTGTTGGTCCTCGGGCTGATTTTGTTTAATATCTTCACTAATGATCTGGATGATGGGATGGATTGCACTCTCAGAAAGTTTGCAGATAACACTAAGCAGCAGGGAGAGGTAGATACACTGGAGGGTAGGGATAGGGTCCAGAGTAATCAAGACAGATTGGAGGACTGGGCCAAAAGAAATCTGATGAGGTTCAACAAGGACAAGTGCAGAGTCCTGCACTTAGGAAGGAAGAATCCCATGCACTGCTGCAGCCTGGGGACTGACTGGCTAATTGGCAGTTCTGCAGAAAAGGACCTGGGGATTACAGTGGATGAGAAGCTGGATATGAGTCATCAATGTGCCCTTGTTGCCAAGAAGGCCAATGCCATACTGGGCTGCATTCGCAGGAGCGTTGCCAGCAGATCGAGGGAAGTGATTATTTGCCTCTGTTCGGCACTGGTGAGGCCACATCTGGAGTAATGGGTCCAATTTTGGGCCCCCCACAACAGAACGGATGTGGGCAAATTGGAGAGAGTCCAGCAGAGAGCAACAGAAATGATTAGGGTCCTGGGGCACATGATTTATGAGGAGAGGTTGAGGGAACTGGGCTTGTTTAGTTTGTAAAAGAGAAGAGTGAGGGGGGATTTGATAGCAGCTTGGCTGCTCTCAGTGGTGGCAGATGACGAAACAAGGAGCAATGTTCTCAAGTTGCAGTGGGGGAGTGTGACGGATTGGATCACAGAAACCCCCTGGGGGCTGCCACCTGATGTGCCAAGGCTACTTCTGACCCTGCTTTCCTGTCCTGGCAGCTTGGGACTTCAGTGCCCTGCCTGGTTTGAGCCACACCCACTAGCCTGCTGCAAACCCAGGCCCAGGTCTGACTTACGTCTCCCAACAGCTGTAAGCTTGAACTGAAAGCAGCTTAAGAAGTGTTCCTGTCTTTAACACACAGATGCCCAACTCCCAATGGGGTCCAAATCCTAAATAAATCCGTTTTACCCTGTATAAAGCTCATACAGGGTAAATTCATAAATTGTTTGCCCTCTATAACACTGATAGAGAGATATGCACAGGTGTTCCTCTCCCCCCCCCCCATATTAATACATACTCTGGGTTAATTAATAAATAAGAAGTGATTTTATTAAATACAGAAAGTAGGATTTAAGTGTTTCCAAGTAGTAACAGAGAGAACAAAGTGAATTACCAAACAAAATAAAATATAGCACACAAGTCTATGTCTAATACAGTAAGAAAACTGAATACAAATAAAAACCTCACCCTCATGGGAATTCCAGTAAGCTTCCTTTTACAGACTGGTCTCCCTCTAGTCTGGGTCCAGCAGTCACTCACACCCCCTGTAGTTACTGTCCTTTGTTCCAGTTTCTTTCAGGTATCCTTGGGGGTGGAGAGGCTCTCTCTTGAGCCAGCTGAAGACAAAATGGAGGGGTCTCCCAGGGGTTTAAATAGACTTTCTCTTGTGGGTGGACACCCCTCCCTCGCCCTGTGTAGAATCCAGCCACAAAATGGAGTTCTGGAGTCACATAGGCAAGTCACATGTCCATGCATGACTCAGTTTTTACAGGCAGCAGCCATCGCCCACATGGTATCTTGAATGTCTCCAGGACAACTTCTTATGTGGATTGGAGCCTTCCAAGATCCATTGTGTGTTAAGTTTCAGAGTGTTAAGTGCTTCTTGATTGGGCACTTAACTTGCAAATTCCTTTCTAAAGAAGCTGACCAAATGCCTTACTAAGGTTATTTAAAATCAAACAAGTATATAGCCAGTATTCATAACTTTGAATACAACAGTGACACGTGACACGTGCATACAAATAAGATGAATATATTCAGTAGATCATGACCTTTGCAGATATATGTTACATGGCATATGTAGCATAAAACATATTCCAGTTATTTGATATATACATGCATAAGCATATTTCCATAAAGCCTTATGGGGGGCACCGTCACAGGGAGGTCTAGGTTGGATATTAGGAAAAACTATTTCACTAGGAGGGTGGTGAAGCACTGGAAGGGGTTACCGAGGGAGGTGGTGGAATCTCCATCCTTAGAGGTTTTTAAGGTAAGGCTTGACAAAGCCCTGGCTTGGATGATTTAATTGGGGATCGGTCCTGCTTTGAGCAGGGGGTTGGACTAGATGACCTCCTGAGGTCTCTTCCAACCCTAATCATCTATGAATCTATAAAACCTGTCCCTGCCTTGCCTCCACTCCCCAACCTGGCTCCACACTTGCAGAGTGGGCAGCCTCCAGCGGGATCCCCCCATCCTGAGCTATCAGCCCCCTCGAGCCCCGTCTGCCCAGAAAAATTTCCTCATCTGCAAAGTGTGCTGGATAAGTTTATGGAGGAGATGGTATTATGTGATTGCCTACAGTGGCGTATGGCCCATCTGTGACAGCTAGCAGCAAATATCTCCAATGGCTTTAAAAGATAAACGCAATATGCTGGGAAGAATTAACACAGTCTCTGTAAAGGGAAATCATGCCTCACCAAGGTAATAGAATGCTTTAGGGCATCAACAAGAATGTGGAGAAGGGTGATCCAGTAGCCATACTGCACTTGGACTTTCAGAAAGCCTTTGACAAGGTCCCTTACCAAAGGCTCTTAGGCAAAGTGAGCTGTCATGGGATAAGACGAAGGCCACCTCGTGGATCAGTAACTGGTTAAAATATCGGAAACAAAGGGTAGGAAAAAATGGTCCATTTTCACAATGGAGTGAGGTAAACAGCGGGGGTCCCCAAAGCATCTGTACTGGGACCAGTGCTGTTCAACACATTCCTTAACGTTACGGAAAAGGGAGTGAAGTGGCAAAGTTTGCAAGGATACAAAATTATTCAAGATAGTTAAATCCAAAGTTGACTGAGAAAAGTTACAAAGGGATCTCACAAAACTGGATGACTGGGATATGAAATGGCTGATGAAATTCAGCCTTGATGAGTGAAAAATGATGCACACTGGAATAAATAATGCTAACTACACATATACAAGGATGGGGTTTAAATTAGTTGTTACCACCCAATAAAGAGATTGTAGCGTCACCGTGGACAGTTCTCTGAAAACTTCTGCTCTAGGCACAGCAGTGGTCAAAAGGCTAATGGATTGTTAAGAACCATTAGGAAATGGATAGAAAATATCATACAGCCAGTGTATAAATCCATGGTCTGGCCTCACCTTCAATAGTGCATCCAGTTCTGGTAGCCCCATCTCAAAAAGGACATAGTGTAACTTGAAAAGGTTCAGAGAAGGGCAACAAAAATGATTATGAGTAATGAACGGCTTCCATATGAGGAGACACTAAAAAGACTTGGGCCATTCAGCTTAGAAAAGAGACAACGAAGAGGGGATATGATAGAGGTCTATAAAATCATGACTGTTGTGGAGAAAGTGAATAAAGAAATGTTATTTACTTATACACAGAATGCAAAAACCAGGGGTTACCTGACGAAATTAATAGGCAGCAGATTTAAAACAAACAAGAGGAAGTATTTTTTTCATAGAACACAGAGCTAACCTGTGAAACTCATTGCCAGGGTATGTTGTGATGGCCAAAGGATTAAAAAATAATTAGATAAATTAGATAAATTAGGTCCATCTTTGGCTATAAACCACGATGGTCAAGGATTCAACCCCATGCTGTTGGTGTTCCAAAACCTCTGACCGCCAGAAACCAGGATAGGATGAGGGGGGCTGGATCACTTGAAGATTGTCTTGTTCTGTTCATCCCCTGAAACACCTGGCACTGGCCACTGTTGGAAGACAGGATACGGGGCTAGGTGGACCTTTGGCCTGGCCCAGTATATACCGTTCTTATGAGACATTTCTTCTCAACAGCTGCAGGAATGGAAGGTGAGAATAAAAGGAAAATAGATTCCCACAGCATTTTTGCTGGATGCTGTGTGATGTTAGCAGAAGGTCAAACAAGTCTCCAAGCCCCAGGAGGAGTCAGCATGTTATCCTCAGTGGCAAAACATTCCTTTAGCACAGGGTAAGAAACAGCTAATCGCACACACACAATTCTATTCCCTCTCTCTCTCTCCCACAGTCGGGGGGACCAGAGAGCACGTGCAAATGAACCCCTCACCCACTGCACAAGGCCACAGCACCCCCTCACCTCTCTCCCACCCAGCCACCCCCACTACCCGTGTAGGGAAGAGTGAGATCAGCCTGGGGAAGCCGGGCCCATCCATGCAAAATGTGCCATAAGGCAGCCAAAGCAAGGTCCGTGGGACACAGTCCTTGGCTATGGAATTGGGGACTGAGGCCTGCAAAACTGTGACCCTGAGAAGGATTTAGGAATTTGAGGAGGAAAGAAACTCTCCCAAGGTGACATAGCAGGATGGTGGCAGAACCAAGACTAGAATCCCTCTCTCCCAACGTGCAGCCCAGTGCACTTCGCACTGGCCCATGGCTTGGCCCCTTTGGCTGCTGCTTTCTGTTGCCATTAAGAGTCCAGCTCAGATGCAGCTTGTCAGACAGGAGATGCACACACTGTGCTCTCTCTCATACTGATGTTTACCTTTGTTCTTTCTTGTTTTGCTGTTTTCCTTCAACTTAGAACAAGATTCACTTGGTCTGGGTGTTTTTTTCTGGCTTTGCGCAATGCTATTGTAGCCATGCCAGTCCCAGAATATTAGAGACACAAAGTGGGGGAGGAGATATCTTTCATTGGACCAAATTCTGTTGGCAAGAGAGACCAGCTTTCCAGCTTACACAGTTTAAGTACATAGTAAAAACACCCCTATAGTTCAAATGAAAACCTGGCTTTAATTTCCAAGTCCCAAAGCATTTTCTGTTGTCTTCTTTAGTTCAGCAAGGAGCTTCTGCTCCAGCATAGATAAAAGACGTTGATCACCCGTTTCAGGATCTCTTTTGTTGTAACCCCATACACAATGGGGTTTAACATGGGGGGAATGAGCACGTAAAGGTTGGCCAGTAGGTTTACAATATAACCTGGGATGATGTGCCCAAACTGGTGTGCTAAAGAGGAGAAAACAGCCGGCACGTAGAACATCAGTATGACACAGATGTGGGAGCCACAGGTGCGGAGAGCCTTGATCCGGGCATCCTTGGAGGGGAGCCTGAAGACAGCCCTGAGGATCAAACCATAAGATACAGCAATGAGCACAATATCCAAACCAATTACCAAAATAGCCACAGCTACGCCATACCAGACGTGGATTTTGATGTCGTCGCAGGCCAGTCGGGCTAAGATCATATGCTCACAATAGGTGTGAGGCAGAAGGTTGGTTCTGCAGAACTTCAGCTGCTTCGTGAGCAAGATGAGAGGGAAAATGATACAGAAACTTCTTGTGATAACTGCCAGCCCCATCTTCCCAATCACAGACTTGGTTAGCACGCTGGTGTATCTCAGGGGGTCGCAGATGGCAACATACCGATCAAACGCCATGGCCAACAGGATGGCCGACTCGGCAATAAAACTGACATGGATGAAAAACATCTGGGTCAGGCAGCCAGCAAAAGTAATTTCCCCTGCTCTAAACCAGAATACAGCCAGCATCTTGGGCACTGTCGTGGTAGATAACAGCAGATCAGCAGTGGCCAGCATGGAGACGAATAGATACATTGGCTCATGGAGGCTTTGTTCTGTTAGTATGATGAATAGTATGAGAGAGTTCCCACAAAGTGTCATAACATACATCAGACAGAAAGGGATGCCGATCCAGACATGAGACTCCTCCGTACCCGGGATGCCGGTCAGGATGTAAGTTACAGGGTCAAAAATGGTGTGATTGTCAGCTAGCATCACGTATCAACACTTGGATCTTCTATTCAGTTTCCAGTAACTAACAGCAAAAGAGAAAATCAGTGAGAACTGGAGTGTCAGCTAGGACTGGAATGCATTTGTTGAGAGAATCACAGATACCATCAAAAACTTTGTTGTGTGACAACTGCCTGTCATGCGTGAACGTAAATCCAGAAACACTCTCGTACCGTGGAACTGTAGTAGGAAGAGAGTCTGAGACATAAGCCCTTGTATTAGAGGCCTAGTATGAGGCCTGAGGCCTGGGCTAAAGTAATGGTCAAAACTTTTTTGATATAAAGGAAAATTAGGCTGTGAGCTAGAGGCAGGCCCTGCTCACAGAATCTGGCAAGCACAGGGCTGACATTTCAAAGCCACACATTTCTAAAGGGTGCTGGGCAGAGGGCACTCACTCAAACACATTCCAGAAGAGTGGTACAAGAACATCTTGATACCAACACATCCCCTAAAGATAAGAGGAACCTGGTGACCCATCCTAAAGATAAGGTCAGGATGACAGTGTGATGGATAGAGATGTACAAGGTGATCAGTGGTAACCGGCTATGTCAGAGGGTGTCAATTAACTACATTAGAGGAGCAATATGTATCTTGTTTGTATTGATGTATGAAATGGAGCCTCAAAGGGAGTGTCTCTGTCTAGCCTAGGGAGGAACGGAAAGTCCCGCTGTTCACTGAGCTGGTTCACTGTAACAGGCAGACATGCCTTAGTGGTCCGGTAGGGTCCGCGGGATAGTAGTAACATGCTTCATCGACAATAAACCTGGCTGGGTGCTTTCGTACCTTAAGGGATCTTGTGGTCATTGGGTTGTTCGCTCGAGGTCTGCTGGGCCAGCTGTCTGCGCAGAGCTGGGAAGGACACAGCGAGAACACAGACACACACAGCCGAACATTTTACCACACTGGTGACCCACGACAAGTTACGTACTGCCCCTGTGACGTAACATCTCCATTCCAGAAGAGGGACGATGGTTCGGACGGTTCTGGCCCCAGGTGACGCAGGGCGCGCCCTCCTGGTGTTGCTGTCCACAGCAGAATCTCTCCTCCGCGTGTGTGCTACAGTTGCTCTCAGGGCGCCAGCGGTGACTGTGAACGTGAGTTAAAGCAGCCACAGGACTGGTTCTTCTGGCACTTACCCCAGTTTCACACTCACTACTGCGGAGTCACACCCGGTTAGTCATGGTGTGAGAGCAGAACCTCTTTCATCCACAATCCTCCTGCTGGATCCTACTGGCGCTGACATCTTGACCCAACCAACCCTCAAGTAGACACGTAAACTCATTCATGAGCAACTCCCATTGACATTTATGAAAATACTCACCTGAGTATAGTTGCAAATTTTTTCAGGATTTGGTCCTAAGTATGTGAAGCCAATCTCAATTAAGCTCTAGTCTGCACTACAGACCTATATCGGGATAACCACGTTGCCCAGGGGGGTGAAAAGTCCACACCTGTGAGTGACATAGATATACCAACCTGACCCCCTATGTAGACATGGCTACCACATCTGAGGGAGAAGGATTAACTATGCTGGCGGGAGAGCTCTCCCGCATCAGCGCAGAGTGTCACGGAGTCCCTGGGCGATGCTCTGGAACTGTTCCCCATGAAGCCAGTCAGGACTCTGGGGAAGTCTCCTCTCGGGGAGCAGCCTGTCTGCAGGACACACAGCTCACCCGGCTTCCACCTTCCTGGGTCTGACCTCGGAGCATTCAGCATCCTCTGCCCCTCCCTGCGCTTCCCACAGTGAGTCCGCTCAGGCGGGGCTCCTGGGGAAGCCAGAGGGTCCTGCCCCACAACTCCGCAGTCAGACGGGACTCTCAGCCAGCCAGGAAAACAGAGGTTTATTAGACGACAGGGACATGGTCTAACACAGAGCTTGTAGGTGCAGAGAACAGGACCCCTCAGCCGGGTCCATTTTGGGAGGCAGTGAGCCAGACAACCCCGTCTGCCCTTCACTCCATGTCTCCAGCCAGCCCCCAACTGAAACTCCCCCCAGCCCCTCCTCCTCTGGGCTTTGTCCCTTTCCCGGGCCAGGAGGGCACCTGATTCCTTTGTTCTCCAACCCTTCAGCTTTCACCTTGCAGGGGGGGAAGGGCCCAGGCCATCAGTTGCCAGGAAACAGGGTGTCGGCCATTCTCTGTGTCCAGACCCCTGCACACACCTGCCCTCTAGGGCTCTGCAATGATCATACACCCTTACCCCACCACCTACAGACTTAAGAACTGCCCAGGGGAAACTGAGGCACCCCCACACTATTCAGAGAAAGCATTAAGAACAGTCCTACTTCGTCACACAGAGCGTCTCTACTAACGCACCACAGCGGTGCAGCTGCGCCGGGGCAGCATTTTAAGCCTAGCCGCACTGGTAGCTCTGCTCCGGGGAACTGCAGCTGCAGTCGGCGCAGGGAGACCAGATGTCCCGTTTTTAAAGGGACAGTCCTGTATTTAATCCCTCCTGCAGGTGTCCTGACTTTTTCTTCAAACAGGCATATTGTCCTGAATTTTCTATCTCCCCCCATCCATACCAGCAGGTTCTGCTGCTGGCCAGATCCCTGCTTCCCACATGCCTGCCTTCCTGCGGTGAGTCGGGGGGTGGGGTCTATTGCCCGACGATGCGGGTGGGTGTGCAAGGCTGGTGGCAGTGCGAAGATGCAGCACATGGGACCAATTGCTCCCCATGCTGGTCCCTCAGCTCAGACCCCACTATGTGCTGGCTAAACCCCATGTCCTCTCCCTGCTTTGCCCCTTCACCCCCCCCAGCCCTACTGATCCTCCATATCCCCCCCAGCACTGTGTGGAGAACCAGCCCCTCATTAGCAGCCTGGCCATCAGGCTCCTTCCTCCCCACGCTGCCCCGGGCTGGGCTTAGCAACATCTTCACGCCCGAACTCCCCGCCCTGGATCCTGCCCCTAGGGGTGCTGGGCTGCTCTGTCCCCTAGGCACCCTCCCCTCTCAGCCACCTCTCTGCCCTGGTTTGCTGAAGCCCCTGCAGTCAGGTTCCCAGGGTCCTGGTGCACAATGAAGTCTTAGGGTTTAACCCCTTCCTGCTCGTGCTGCAGCTGGGGGACAGGAGGCAGCTTGGTTACATCGGTGGCCAGCAGCAGCCTTGAAGGTTTAGATGCCTTTTGATACCGGGCAGGCAGGAAGGAAGAAGCTGCTTCCGCCCAAGGGAATGCGGGGGTTGTGGGAGGTAGGGGGAGAGGGCAGCTGTCAAAGAGAAAAGATGAGCTCTGCAAAGACACGAGCCAGGTCATCTTCATGGCAGAGGATGTGAGGGAGATTCACAAACCTGAACCATTCATTGTAGATGACAAATCTGAGGAACTGTCCCAGATTGAGGTGTCATTAGAGGAGGTTTTGGAACAAATTGATAAACTAAACAGTAATAAGTCGCCAGGACCAGATGGGATTCACCCAAGAGTTCTGAAGGAACTGAAATGTGAAATTGCAGAACTACTAACTTAGCCTGTAACCTATCATTTAAATGAGCTTCTGCACCAAATGCCTGGAGGATCGCTAATGTGACCCCTATGTTTAAAAAAGGGCTCCAGAGGTGATCCCGGCAATTACAGGCCGGTAAACCTGACTTCAGTACCAGGCAAACTGGTTGAAATTATAGTAAAGAACCGTATTGTCAGACACATAGATGAACATAATTTGTTGGGGAAGAGTCAACATGGTTTCTGTAAAGGGAAATCACGCCTCACCAATCTGCGAGAATTCTTTGAGGGGGTCAACAAGCATGTGGACAAAGGGGATCCAGTGGATAGATTGTACTTAGATTTTCAGAAAGCCTTTGACAAGGTCCCTCACCAAAGGCTCTTAAGCAAAGAAAGCTGTCATGGGATAAGAGGGAAGGTGCTCTCATGGATTGGTAACTGGTTAAAATATAGGAAACAAAGGGCAGGAATAAATGGTCAGTTTTCAGGATGCAGAGAGGGAAATAGTTGTGTCCCCCAGGGGTCTATTCGGGGACCAGTCCGATTCAACAGATTCATAAATGATTTCGAAAAAGGGGTAAACAGTGAGGTGGCGAAATTTGCAGATGATACAAAACTACTCAAGATAGAGTTGTCACTTTGGATGGGCTATCACCAGCAGGAGAGTGAATTTGTGTGGGAGGGTGGAGGGTGAGAAAACCTGGATTTGTGCTGGAAATGGCCTAACCTGATGATTACTTTAGATAAGCTATTACCAGCAGGACAGTGGGGTGGGAGGAGGTATTGTTTCATATTCTCTGTGTATATATAAAGTCTGCTGCAGTTTCCACGGTATGCATCCGATGAAGTGAGCTGTAGCTCACGAAAGCTCATGCTCAAATAAATTGGTTAGTCTCTAAGGTGCCACAAGTACTCCTTTTCTTTTTGCGAATACAGACTAACACGGCTGTTACTCTGAAAAGTACTCAAGATAGGTAAGTCCTAGATAGACTGCGAAGAGCTACAAAGGGATCTCTCAAAACTGGGCCACTGGAAAAGAAAATGGCAGAAGAAATTCAATGATGATAAATGCAAAGTACTGCGTATTGGAAAACATAATCTCAAGTATACCTATAAAATGATGGGGTCTAAATTTGCTGTTACTATTCAAGAAACAGATCTCGGCATCACTGTGGCTAGTTCTCAGAAAACATCCGCTCAGTGTGCAGCGGCCATCAAAAAAGCAAACAGAATATTGGGAATCTTTAAGAAAGGGATAGATAGCAAGACAGAAAATATCCTATTGCCGCTATATCAATCCATGGTACGCCCACATCTTGAATCCTGTGTGCAGATGTAGTCGCCCCATCTCAAAAAAGATATATTGCAATTGGAAAAGATACAGAAAAGAGCAAAAAAATGATGAGGCGGATGGAACGGCTTCCAAATGAGGAGAGATTAATAAGACTGACACTTTTCACCTTGGGAAAGAGACGACTTAGGGGGGATATGATAGAGGTCTATAAAATCTTTACTGGTGTGGAGAAAGTAAGTAAGGAAGTGCTATTTACTCCTTCTCATAACACAAGAACTAGGGGTCACCCAATGAAATTAATAGGCAGCAAGTTTAAAATCAACAAAAGGAAGTATTTCTTCACACAAGGCACAGTCAACCTGTGGAACTCCTTGCCAGAGGATGTTGAGAAGGCCAACACTGTAACAGGGATAAAAAAAGCACTAGATAATTTCATGGAGGATCAGTCCATCAAGGGCTATTAGCCAGGATGGGCTGGGATGGTGTCCCTAGCCTCTGTTTGCCAGAAGCTGGGAATGAGCAACAGGGGATGGGTCACTTGATGATTCCCTGTTCTGTTCACTCCCTCTGGGGCTCCTGGCAGTGGCCACTGTCGGTAGACAGGGTACTGGTCTAGATGGACCTTTGGTCTGACCCATTATGGCCGATCTTATGTTCTTATCCCTTCTACCCCCTCCTACTCTCCTGCGGCTGGAAGCAGCTCCTGTCCCTTCCCTTCTGCACTGTGCTGAAAGGCTGCTGCTGGCCAGATACTGGTGTGAACCCTGGCAGAAATCTGCCTGTGGGGGGGTGTCACGGAGTGTGGGGGAGTCCAGGCCCTGCACCCCTCTTCCTGGGATTCACTGAGACTCTCAGCCAGCCAGTAAAACAGAAGGTTTATTGGACAACAGGAACACAGTCCAAAACAGAGCTTGTGGGTACACCCAGGACCCCTCAGTCAAGTCCTTCTGGGGGAGCAGGGAGCTTAGACCCCAGCCCTGGGGTTCCCTGTGTTCCTCCACCCAGCCCCAAACTGAAACTAAACCCCCCCAGCAGGTTCCCTGCTGCCGCCTCTGTTCACATTCCCCCATAGAGGTGTTACCTCCCCCTCCCCATCCCGGCTCAGGGGACAGGCTCTCAGGTCTCCCATCCCCAGGGCACATTCCCAGGTCAACACTCCCCCCTCCCCGCTGCCTCACATCCTCACATCGGGGTATGTGACCTTGCATCCCCCCACATGTTGCCTTGGGAAGACATGGCGAGAGGTACCAGGAGAGGCAGGTCCATCCCGGGGTCCCAGCCAGGCATGGAGGGGGAAACGCGCCGGACAGGGAGGGTCAGGTCGGTTGGTCGGTCACCGCCCCTCTGTGAGAGAGGTGTACAGGAGTGTGTGTGTCAGGTCTCCCCGTGGGGATGGGGGGCATTGGGGGGGTGTCACCCCTTCCTGCGTGGACCCTAAAACTTAAAGAGAAGAAGGTAAATGAAAGGAATCCAACGATGCTGTACTTTTTTTAATGGGGACTCAGTCTATTTGTTGTTAATTTGAACATTTCTACTGCACAGTTCTGACGGATTGATGTGGAACTCGCCTGAAGACAAGTAATTTGACCAGCTGTCCCGCATTCAGCGTAGGGAGATGTGGTCACCCGAAGTCGCTGGAACACGGGTATCAAAGCAGCCCTTAGAGTCGGTTGTGCCTGAGTTCTTTAGTTCGGACATTCGCCGCCAGGCTCCTTGAAACCAGCTAATTTCTGCCAAGCGGAACAGACCCAGCCCCGGGGTCCTTATGGCGTTAATGAGAGTGACGGCCTCGGGATTTGGGGTGTAGAATATCACAGGGCCTGAGTAGGTTTCCAATGAGGTTTACTCTGCACAGTCACATAACCAAGAACGGCCCAGTCCAGAGCCCACTGAGTTCAACAGCAAGACCCCCAGGGACTTTCATGGGAGTGGATCAGCATAACCCGGTGACCTCTTCCTAACACCGAACTACAGAGCAGTCACAGGAGCGTTATCTCCGTGCCCCGGCTCCCATCCTGCCCCCGCAGTCAGAATTACACATCCCCCATGCTATCCAACCCCAGCTCAGACATTTCATAGCTTTCATGTGTTTCCATTCGCCCTTCACGGATTCATTCCAGGCAAAGGACTCACCAGGCTCCAGCCCCAGCTGGGGAGGAGGAATCTCCGTCTGTGACCGGGTCAGGGAGCTGAAAGCGGCAGGGAATCCGCACTGACCGGGGCTGAGGTACAGGGATATTTATACTGCTGCCCTGTGAATCCCAGCGGGGGGCTCAGAGCCAGCCCAGAGCCCCAGGGACCTGGCCTTGGAGACTGGCTCGGGCGGTGAACAGCAGCAGAGAATTAACCCTTTCCTCTTCTCATTTGTTTGAGCTGATCATTTCTCCTTTTGTACATTGTTTAGGAAAGACCTTGTGACACTGAGCCCCCTCTCATGTAGCTTGAAAGCCCCCCTCATGTACGCCCCCCATGTAGGGCCCCCATGTAGTTTGAAAGCCGCCCCCCAAATAGCTCAAAAGCGCCCCCACCTCCCATGTAGCTCGAAAGCTTGTCGCTGTCCCAGTAGAAGTTGGTCCAATAAAAGATATGACCTCCCCTCCCTTGTCTGACTCTGTGTGTAGACGTAAGATGGTAGGTGGTAGAGAGAGGGGAAATCGGGAGCTACTCTTCCTCTCATTACAGAAGAACAAGGAACATACAAGGAAAGTAAAAGGTGGCAAATAAAAACCAATACAAGGAAATACTTTCCCACAAAACACGTAATCAAACTGTGGAACTCACTGCTGCAGGACTCTGTTGAGGCCAAGACCTTAACAAGATTCAAAAAGGGATTGGACATTTATCTGGGTATCAGAAATACCCAGAGTTACCAGCGTTAATGACAACACACATTTTGGAAGGGAGAGTGACCCCCATGGCTCAGGCTTTAAGCCAATCTCTGTTAGAGATAAGGATGGGACGCAGGGTGTGAAGGGAAGATTATCCCGTCTCCCCCTCATGAGAGATTCTCACAGCTGCTTCTGAAGCACCTGGTGCTGGCCCCTGTTGGAGACAGGCTGCTGGGCTAGATGGATGCAACAAGGATCCAGTCTGGTGGTTCCCGTGTCCCTCTACCAAGGTGCAAAGTTGGCCTGCTGCAGCCCCCACCCTGGGACACACCTCAGCCAAGATTTCAAGCGGTGCGGAGCACTCGCAGTGCCCACTCTCTGCACCGGAGTGGCGGGTGCTCAGCCGCTGTGAAAGCCAGTCCCTGGATGACTCAAGCTCAGCACCCAAAGGGGTGCGGCGGAAGCTCCAAAAAAGTGTGTGTGTGGTGGGGGGGGCCACTGGTGCCTGAACTGTGGCCTGCCCCCCCGCACCGCCCCTTTCCCCAAGGCCCGGACTTGCCCCACACCACCCCTCCTCCCTGCCCTGCACCTCCCCTCTCCCTGAGGCCCCATCCCACCCCTCCTCCCCAAACCCTGAGCTGCACCACTCCTTCCCCTGAGCCCTCGCTCTCCACTGCCCAGGACCGGCTCTCAGCACCAGGAAGGCACGTGCTCGGGGCGGCAGAATTCCAGGGGGGGCTTTCCGGCCACCCTTTTCTTTTTTATTTTTTTTTTTGCTTGGGCAGTTGCGCTCTCGGAATTTAGGGCGACAAAAACCCCAGAGCCGGCCCTGCCACTGCCCCTTCCCCTGAGGCCTCACCCCACCCCCCCACTCAGTCCTCTCCGCCCCCTCCCCCTGTCCCTCGCCCTTCTGGCTGGTAAACCTTGGGAGGACTTAGCCCTACAACTTTTAAAAATGACAGGGCCCTGGACCTTGGCCCCCATCGTTCTGGTGTGCATCCCAACAGGAAACCCTTAAAATCATCAGCCACTTTGGAAAATGTTTGCCTTGAGTGTAGGGGCTGGGCTAGATGACCTGTTTAGGTCCCTTCCAGTCCTACACGTCTCGGATTATCACTGGGTGATGTCCCCTAGGCATTCCGGGTCAGGTGGGCTGTCCTGATTGCTTGTGTCAGCGAGGGGCAGAGTCAGAGAATTTGTCTTCTCGGTCCAAACTTGATTGGCACCAATAGTAAAGGGTGCCAAGAGAAAAGGCTGCCATCGGCCTGTTTATCTCCATTACTGTCTGGGTGTCAGGGACCTCAGGTCTTGAACATCAGTCTACAGGGCCCTTAGGCACCAGTACACACCTGTGACAAAGTGGATTCTTCCTACTTACTATGTTGTGTGCAAGCCTATTTGAGGCTTACGGTTTTGCATGAACACTGTGTGTGCCTCAGTTTCCCTGTGTACTGCACCAATGACTAGGTGGTGGGAATAGGGGTGTGTGACTTTTGCTGAGGCCCTCGGGGCCAGGTGTGGTGGCTCCAGATGCCTGCACATAAGTGATGGCCAGTGCCCTTCGTCTCCTGAGACCCAGGAGGGGGTGTGACATTGCACTCCATATGCTTTATGAAAATATGCTCATAAATGTGAATATGATGTAACTGGAATATGATGTATGAAAAGTATCTCTTGTAAGGTATCATTACAAACTTATAATCACCTGGGTGTGTTCATCCTATTTGTTTGCATGTATTATTTCTGTGTCTGGAGTTAGGAGAACAAAGGCTTGTCTACACCACGCTTTTATCAAGAAGGCTGGGGGAGCAAACAGCTTAGCATATCTCTCTATCAGTGTTACAGAGGGTGGACAGTTTATGAGTTTACCCTGTATCAGTTTTATACAGAATAAAACGGATTTGTTTGGGGTTTTGATCCCATTGGGAGCTGGGTGTCTGGGTGCTAGAGAGGTAATCTGCTGTGCTGTTTTTGGATGAAGTCTGCAGCTTTGGGGGCGTAGCCCAGACCTGGGTCTGTGTTGCAGCAGGCTAATGTGTCTGGCTTAACAAGGCAGTGTTCTGGAGTCCCAAGCTGGCAGGGAAAACGGGCTCAGAGGTAATTTTCGTACGTCAGCTGTGACGTTATTGACTTGAAGTGGGACCATATAGATCATTGTTGCAAGCAAGGTCCTGTAGTGGCACCAAATCTTATATAAAGGGGGTCAAATGAGGTGTCTAAGACAAGGTTGTGGTTTGCTCATTATGATGATGCTGTCTATCTGTATGTACCATTTTTGTAGTTGAAGTTATGAATATTGGATCTGTACTGTCTGTATTTCAAACTTCTGCTACGCTTCTGGGTGACACCTCAGACAAGCTGGTGTCAGCTCTGCCTAGCCTGCTGGGTGGCCGATTAAGGACCATCAGTGATACAGCTGACTCTTTGAGAGAAGGCAGATACACCTTGTGACTCAGCCAGGGATGCAGGGACCTGCCTATGGACAGAACTCTGCGGTTTTCCAGGCCATGGGATGGACAGCTTGTCTTAGGGACACAGAAAGAGAGGCCACATGGCAAGAGACTGTAAAAACCTGCTGCAGCTCCTCCATCTGGTCTTCAGTCCTGCTTCCTACCTCTGGAGAGACTTTGCTACACTGAAGCTCTGAACAAAGGACTGAGAGAACCATCCCAGCTGGGGATGTTCTCCAGAGACTTGATTTGAACGTGCCGTTTATTCCATCACTGCTGCAAGCCTGAACCAAGAACTTGGCCGTTGCTGTGTGTCATTGAGTACATTGAACCCATTCTAGCTCTCATCTCTATCTTTTTCCTTTTATGAATAAACCTTTAGATTTTAGATTCTAAAGGATTGGCAACAGCATGATTTGTGGGTCAGATCTGACTTGTATATTGACCTGGGTCTGGGGCTTGGTCCTTTGGGATCGAGAGAACCTTTGTTATTTTACTGGGGTATTGGTTTTCATAACCATTTGTCCCCATAACAAGTGGCCCTGGTGGTGATACTGGGAAACTGGAGTGTGAAAGGGAATTGCTTGTGTGACTTGTGGTTAGCCAGTGGGGTGAGACCGAAGTCTTCTCTGTTTGGCTGGTTGTGTTTGCCCCGGTGTGCATAGAAACCCCACCCTTGGGCTGTAACTGCCCTGCTGTAAGCAATTTGTCCTGAATTGGCACTCTCAGCTGGGTCCCACCAGAACCAGAAGGGGTCTCTGTTACTGAACCCTTCATAGGGGGATGCAATCAGGTGACACTTTACCTGGGAAGCGAGACAAAGACCAGGGGAAGGAGCAATGGGCGTGTTGGAGTTTGGGCCGCTGGAAACTGGGCAGTCTGCTTAGGGGGATCCAGAGACAGGGGAGTCTAGGGTGTCCGGCCAGGGGTACCCCCAAGATGGATTTGCTGAAAGTCACGGATTTTGTGTTAACAAGTTCTGTTCCACACTCTGTTCCTTTGACAAATAAACCTTCTGTTTTCCATGCTGGCTGAGAGTCACGGCTGACTGCGGAGTCGGGGTGCAGGGCCCTCTGGCTTCCCCACAAACTCCTCCCTCACCGGGGGGTTTCCCTCGTGCCTCGGATGATGCGGGGGTTGGCGGCGATGACTGGGCAGGCGATGGTGTTCTCTCCGCTGTCAGCCATGCTTGGTGAGGCTCAGGGAGGGCCGAGGAGGGCCGGAGAGCAGTGGGGGCTGGGTTTGCTTCACTGTGGTGTTGTTCGTAGTATTGTTCTTACTCTCGTGATCACCGATCTATGGGTGGGGAAGGAGGAGAAGGGAACCAACCTCCCCCTGCCCTGCGTAATGCCAGAATCCAGGCCCAAATCATGTATACCAGCCCCCGCTTCTCCACTCCCAGGGCATCAGCTCCCTCCTGCCCCTCCTGCTTCTGCAGGGGTTCCTGGCACTGCCCCCCGGCTGGGCCGACTGTGACATCACAGACGACATCTTTGTGAGCAGCAATGGCCTTGGCAGCCGCTACCTCCCTGCTCCCCGAAATGGACAGACCCAAGAGAAATGCTGATCCATTGGAGAGGGCTCAGAGAGGAGCCACGGGAATGACTAAAGGATTAGAAACCCTGCCTGATAGTGAGAGGATCAAAGAGCCCAATCTGTTTAGTTTTACAAAGAAAAAGTTAAGTCTGATCACAGTGTGTAAATATCTACACAGGGAACAAACGTTTAACAATGGGCTCTTCAGTCTAGCCGAGAAAGGTCTCACATGATCTACTGGCTGGAAGTGGAAGCTTGACACATTGAGACTGGGAATAAATTGTAGATTTCTAATAGAGAGGGGAATTAACCTGTCATAAATATAAAGGGAAGGGTAAACCCCTTTGAAATCCCTCCTGGCCAGGGGAAAGCTCCTCTCACCTGTAAAGGGTTAAGAAGCTAAAGGTAACCTCGCTGGCACCTGACCAAAATGACCAATGAGGAGACAAGATACTTTCAAAAGCTGGGAGGAGGGAGAGAAACAAAGGGTCTGTGTCTGTCTGTATGCTGGGTCTTGGCCGGGGATAGACCAGGAATGGAGTCTTAGAACTTTTAGTAAGTAATCTAGCTAGGTATGCGTTAGATTATGATTTCTTTAAATGGCTGAGAAAAGAATTGTGCTGAATAGAATAACTATTTCTGTCTGTGTATCTTTTTTGTAACTTAAGGTTTTGCCTAGAGGGGTTCTCTATGTTTTTGAATCTAATTACCCTGTAAGATATCTACCATCCTGATTTTACAGGGGGGATTTCTTTATTTCTATTTACTTCTATTTTTTATTAAAAGTCTTCTTGTAAAAAACTGAATGCTTTTTCATTGTTCTCAGATCCAAGGGTTTGGGTCTGTGGTCACCTATGCAAATTGGTGAGGCTTTTTATCCAACATTTCCCAGGAAAGGGGGGGTGCAAGTGTTGGGAGGATTATTCATTATTCTTAAGATCCAAGGATCTGGGTCTGTAGTCACCTAGGCAAATTGGTGAGGCTTTTTACCAAACCTTGTCCAGGAGGTGGGGTGCAAGGTTTTGGGAAGTATTTTGGGGGGAAGGACGCGTCCAAACAGCTCTTCCCCAGTAACCAGTATTAGTTTGGTGGTGGTAGCGGCCAGTCCAAGGACAACGGGTGGAATATTTTGTACCTTGGGGAAGTTTTGACCTAAGCTGGTAAAGATAAGCTTAGGAGGTTTTTCATGCAGGTCCCCACATCTGTACCCTAGAGTTCAGAGTGGGGGAGGAACCTTGACATAACCATTGGAATAATTGACAAGGGTTGTGGTGGATTCTTCATCACTGACGATTGTTCATATCAAGATGGGATGTTTTTCTAAAAGTTCTGCTCTGGGAATTATTTGGAGGCAGGCCTCCAGCCTGTGCGACGGAGGGGATCAGACTGGATGAGCACAATGATCCCTTCTGGCCTTGGAATTAATGAATCTGGGAATAACGGGGATGTGAAGCCAGCACCGGGCCAGCTCCCTGGGTTAGATTCTCCTCTGCCTTGGTGCGATGTCTAGCCTAGTTTGTAAGCTCCTCGGGGCAGGGATCTCTGTTTCAGAGGTGTCTGGCACAGGCCATTGGGCCCCATTAGAAACAAGATTAAATAATAATAATTTTGAGCTGTTTCATTGGGGCGTCTCAAAGCACAGCAGTATCATTATTCCCATTTTACAAATGGGGAGACTGAGGCACAGGGCAGCGAAGTGATTTGCCCAAGGTTCTCCAGCAGCCTGTTGGTAGAGTGTAGGGATAGAACCCAGATCTCCTGAGTCCCAGTCCCAATTCACAGCCTGTGTGGATGTCATCCAGGATCTATATCTCCCTGCCACGCAGACCCTTTACCCAGGGGTTACAGGACTGGCCTAGGGAGGAAGGAAAGATCCATTTTCTCTTGTCCTTTAGTGAGGTACAGAGGGAACAAGAGGTAACTAACTTAGAGCCAGTGTGTAACGGGATCTGTAACAAACTCTCTGCCTGCCTCTTTCCTTCCCAAGCCAGAGGGCCCCCAACCCCCGACCAAAAGCTGCAGGAAAAATGGGGAAAATTAAACAGGTTGTGAACTTCAAGTTCATTGAGGTGCAAACCTGCTCCTGCCCTGCCTCCGCTCCGCA
The DNA here is from genome assembly GCF_965152235.1 of Eretmochelys imbricata. Taxonomy (NCBI): domain Eukaryota; kingdom Metazoa; phylum Chordata; order Testudines; family Cheloniidae; genus Eretmochelys; species Eretmochelys imbricata. The sequence continues at coordinate 3,769,914 of NC_135572.1, forward strand.
GCCTGGCTCCGCCCTCGCAGAGGTGGCAGCCCCCAGCTGTGATCCCCCATCCTGAGGTATCAGCCCCCCTCAGGCCCACTCTGCCTCCCAGAAATTTCCTCATCACAAAGTGAGCTGGATGAGTTGATGGATGGGATGGGATAATGAAACAGCCTCTAGTGGCCTATGGCACATCTGCGACGGCTAGCAGCAAATATCTCCAGTGGTTTACAAGATAAACACAATATGTGGAGAAGAGTTAACACTGATTTTGTCAAGGGAAATCATGCCTCACCAAGCTAAGAGAATTCTTTAGGGCATCAACAAGAATGCGGAGCAGGGTGGTCCAGTGGCTATAGTGCACTTGGACTTTCCGAAAGCCTTTGACAAGGTCCCTCACCAAAGGCTGTTTAGAAAAATAAGCTGTCATGGGATAAGACGGAAGGCCCCCATGTGGTTCAGTTACTGATTAAAATATAGGAAACAAAGGGGGGGGAAATGTTCCATTTTCACAACGGAGTGAAGTAAATGCTGGGGTGCCCCAAGGATCTGTCCTGAGATCAGTGTTGTTCAACACATTCCTTAATGATCCAGAAAACTGAAGTGGCAAAGGTAGCAGGGGATACAAAATTATTCAAGCTAGTTAAGTCCAAAGCAGACTGTGAACAGTTACAGAGGGATCTCACAAAACTGGATGACTGGGCTACGAAACAGCCGATGAAATTCAGCACTGATAAGTGCAAAATGGTGCACACTGGAATAAATAATCCTAACTACACATATATAAGGATGGGGTCTAAATTAGCTGATACTACCAACAAAGAGATCATGGAGTCAACATGAGTAGTTCTTTGAAAAATTCTGGTCTAGGCATAGGAGCGGTTAAAAAGGCTAATGGATGGTTAAGAACCATTAGGGAATGGATAGAAAATATCATACTGCCGCAATATAAATCCATGGTACGCTCACACCTTCAATAGTATGTCCAGTTCTGGTAGCCCCATCTCAAAAAGGATATAGTGTAACTTGAAAAGGTTCAGAGAAGGCCAACAAAGATGATTAAGGGGATGGAACAGCTTCCGTATGAAGAGAGACTAAAGAAACTTGGACTGTTCAGCTTGGAAAAGAGACAACCAAGGTGTGGAGAAAGTGAATAGAGAAATGTGATTTACTTTTTCACACACTGCACAAACCAGGGCAGCAGATTTAATACAAAAAAGAGAAAGTTTTTTCTTTTTTTATGGAACACAGAGCTAACCTGTGGAACTCATTGCCAGGGGATGTTGTGATGGAAAAGGATTGAAAAGGACTTACATAAGTTTAAGGAGGATAGGTCCATCAATGGCTATTAGCCACGATGGTCAAGGATTCAACCCCATGCTGCTGGTGTCCCAAAAACTCTGACTGCCAGAAGCCGGGATGGGATGACAGGGCATGGATCACTTGATGATTTTCCTGTTCTGCTCACTCCCCTGAAGCACCTGGCATTGGTCACTGTCAGAAGGCAGGACACTGGGCGAGATGGACCATTGGTCTGACACAGTATATGCCATTTTTATGTTCTTATGAGACATTTCTACTGCACAGCTCCAGGAATGGAAGGTGGGAATAAAAGTAGAAAAACTTTCCCGCAGCATTTTTGTGCATTAGCAGATGGTTACACAAGCCTCTAATCCCCAGGAGAAGTCATCACATTATCCTCAGTGGCAAAACATCCCACTAGCAGGGGGTAAGGCACAGCTAACCACACACAAGATTTTTGTCTCTCTCTCCCACGTTCGGTGGACCAGAGAGCACGTGCAGATGAGTCCCTCACCCACTGCACCTGGCCACAGCACCCCCTGACCTCTCTCCCTCTCGGTCAGCCCCATGAAGCCACCTATGTAGGGAAGAGAGTGAGATCAGCCTGGGTAAGTAGGGCCCATCCATGCAAAATGTGCCGTAAGGTACCAAACACAAGGTCCTTGGCTACGGAATGGGGGACGGAGGCCGGCAAACCAGTGACCCTGAGAAGGATTCAGGAGATTGCATATCTTTGTGGAGAGTGCCTTAGCCAAACACAAGTTATTGGGCTGAATACAGAGGTCACTGGCTGAAATTCTAGGGCCTGCTTAAACACTGAATCACCATGTTTGCCCTGGGATGGTGTGTGGGGTTTGTGCTGCCCTAGCCATTTCCTATTAGGGTGGATCTCCAGGTCAAGGAGGCCCACGATGGCACACTCAAAGCCACCCCTGCTCAGGTTCTGGGCTGTGTGCAGGAGGCCCATATAATCACTGCACTGTCTCCCTGAGTAGAGGAGACTTGCTCCTGACTTCCATGCAGGCCCCAAAGTGTGCTCACTTTGCCAATGAGGAAACGAAGGAGGAAAGAAACTCTCCAAGGTGACACAGCAGGTCAGTGGCAGAATGAACACTAGAGCCCCTGTGTCCCAATGTGCAGCACAGTGCACTTCCCATGGCTGTATGGCCTGGCCCCCTTGGCTGCTGCTTTCTGTTGCCACTAAGAGTGCAGCTCAGATGCAGCTTGTCACGGAGGAGATGCACACACCGTGCTCTCTCACAGGCTGATTTTACATTTGTGCTTTCTTGGTTTGTTGTTTCCCTTCATCTTAGAACAGAGACTCATTCAGTCTGGCTGCCTTTTGTGGAAGTGATCGGTGCTGTTGTAGCCCTGTCAGTCCCAGGATATTAGAGAGACAAAGTGGGAGTGGAGATATCTTTCATTGGACCCAAATTCTGTTGGCAAGAGAGACCAGCTTTCGACCTCACACAGTGTAAGTACATAGTAAATACACCCCTGTCGTTCCAATGAAAACCTGGCTTTAATTTCCGAGTCCCAGTGTAATTTCTGTTGCCTGCTTTAGCTCAGCAGGAAGCTCCTACAGCACACTGACGACACACATTGATCACCCGTTTCAGAACCTTTTTCGTTGTCACCGCATAAACGATGGGGTTTAACATGGGGGGAATGAGCACGTAGAGGTTGGCCAGCAGGATGAGAATATAACCTGGGATGATGTGCCCAAATCGGTGTGCAAAAAAGGAGAAAAAGGCCGGCGTGTAGAACATCAGTATGACACAGACATGGGAGCCGCAGGTGCGGAGAGCCTTGAGCCGGGCATCCTTGGAGGGGAGCCGGAAGACGGCTTTGAGGATCAGCCCATAAGATACAGCAATGAGCACAGCATCCAAACCGATTGCTAATATAGCCATGGCTACGCCATACCAGATGTTGACTGTGACATCGTCACAGGCCAGCCGGGCTACACCCATGTGCTCACAATAGGTGTGAGGCAGGAGGTTGCTTCTGCAGAACTTCAGCTGCTTCACCAGAAAGATGAGAGGGAAAATGATACAGAAACTTCTTGTGACAATTGCCAGCCCTATCTTCCCGATCAGAGACTTGGTTAGCACAGCAGTGTATCTGAGGGGGTCACAGATGGCAACGTACCGATCAAACGCCATGGCCAGCAGGATGGCTGACTCAGCAATAAAACTGACATGGATGAAGAACATCTGGGTCAGGCAGGCAGCAAAAGAAATTTCCCCCGCTCTAAACCAGAATACAGCCAGCATCTTGGGCACTGCAGTGGTAGATAACAGCAGATCAGCAGCGGCCAGCATGGAGACGAATAGATACATGGGCTCATGGAGGCTTCGTTCTGTTAGTATGATGAATAGTAGGAGAGAGTTCCCACAAAGTGTTGTAACATACATCAGACAGAAGGGGATGGCGATCCAGACATGAGACTCCTCCGTACCCGGGATACCGGTCAGGATGTAAGTCACAGGGGCAAAAAAGGTGTGATTGTCAGCTGGCATCATTTACCATTGCTTGGATCTTCTATTCAGTTTCCAATAACTAACAGCAAAAGAAACAATCAGTGAGAACTCAAGTGTCAGCTAGCCCTGGGGTGCATTTGTTGACAGCGTAACGGGTTCCCCCAGGGGTGCCACCTGGAACTGGGGTTTCATTGAGCCCTCTGTCCCACCAGTCTGCACTCCCTCTCACACTGTGCTGCTGTCAAAAACTGCAGACCTGCTCCCAGTCTTACCATTACACCAGGATACACACAGATCAGGATGCACACCCAGCTGCAGTGACATGCAGGCTCTTTAACCAGCCACCGCATGTGAACCAACAAAAGAGAGGCTGCAGCCAAATTAACCACCAGCTTCCCAGATTCATACCACCCACTGGAGTATAAACCCAAAATGTTACCATCTTACCCTGCACACATAACTGTACAGCGTAAGCTCATAGAATTTGCCCCTCCCTGAATGAGTAAAGGAATATACAACAGCCTTTGTCCCTCGAGCTATGATTTCCCCATGCACTTCATTCCAACTCACTAGTTTAGATAAAGCAAAAACAATGTTATTAACGATGAAAGACAGATTTTAAGTGATTATAAGTGAAAGCAAACAGATCAAAGCAGATTACCTAGCAAATAAACAAAAATGCAACCTAACCTTTATATAAAATCTTATAATCTATCTTTTGCAGTTAATAAACTTGTTTTGTCATAATCTAAACCAGTGAGCGTTGAGTAGAGTGCTTGGTGAAAATCTCTGCTTGGTTACCCCAAGTGTGCAAGGTCCTCTTCACATTGAGGGAGAGGCGACCGGGTATTAAACACACACACTGGCCAGATTTGACCAGGGCAGGATGGTTCTGCTCTGGGGTCCTAGCCTGGAAAGCTGGTGGTTAAAGAGCCTGCGTGTAATTGCAGCTGGGTGTGTCTCTACCTGTGTGAATGCTGGTGAAGGTGCAGGCTGGAGGGCTTTGCAGCTTGTCACAGCAGTACAGGGTGAGTGGCAGCCCAGGTGGGTGGGTCAGCGGGCTCAGTGGTACCCCAGGTCCAGATGGCAACCCGGGGGAGAACCCGTCACAATCAGCATCAAAAGAGCCCTTATAATTAGTTGTTCCTGGGTTCTACAGTTTGGAGATTCACAGCTCTGCTGCTTGAAACCAGCTAACTTCTGCCAAGCGGAACGGACCCAGTCCTGAGGTCTATACTGATTTCAATGGAAGTTTTGCGTTAGTGAAGGCTTCAGGATTTGGGGTGCAGAATAATACAGGGCCTGAGTAGGTTTTCAATGAGGTTTACTATGCACAGTCACATAACCAAGAACGGCCCAGTCCAGAGCCCACTGAGTTCAACAGCAGGACCCCCAGTGACTTCCGTGGGAGTGGATCAGGGTAACCCGGTGACCTCTTCCTAACACTGAACCTCAGCGCAGTCACAGCAGCGTTATCTCCGTGCCCCGGCTCCCATCCTGCCCCTGCAGTCAGAGGTTCCCCCCGCATTGTATCTAACCCCAGCTCAAACATTTCATAGCTTTCATGTGTTTCCATTTGCCCCTTCACTGATTCTTTCCATGCAAAGGACTCACCAGGCTCCGGCACCAGCTGGGGAGGAGGAATCTCCGTCTGTGACCCAGTCAGGAGGCGGCAGGGAATCCACACTGACCAGGGCTGAGCTACAGGGATATTTATACTGCTGCCCTGTGAATCCCAAAGGGGGACTCAGAGCCAGCCCAGATCCCCAGGGACCTGGCCTCTGTGGTAGGCTCAGGTGGTGAAGAGCAGCAGAGAATTAACCCTTTCCTCCCCTCGCAAAGAGTTCCCTGTTCTTTCAAACAGCTCTCATCTCAGGCCTGACAAACACACGACACCACAAACCAGTCTTATGCAATATTTACCCATAAAGAGAAGCACGTGAGGGCTGTGCAGAAACCTTGTAAAGTCTCAAGCTTCATAACCATTGCAAAAGGCATGTCCAGGTAATAGTTAAGGAATAACAGATATTGATATTGACAGTGGCTCTCTGGACTTGAGTGGAAGGTAAGTCACCAGGGCATAGTGTGTCGCCCACTCTCTGCCACCGGAGTGGCGGGTGCTCAGCAGCTGTGGACAGTCAGACCCTGGATGACTCAAGCTCAGCATCCAAACAGGAGCGGCGGAAGCTCCAAAAAAGTGTCCGTGTGGTGTTGTGGGGGGCACCGGTGCCTGAACTTTGGCCTGCCCCTCCACCCTCATCTCCCCTTTCCCCAAGGCCTTGACTTGCCCCTCCCCTCCTCCCTGAGCCCCCACCCTACACCGCCCCTTCCCCTAAGCACCTTGCCCTGGCACAGCCCCATCCCCTGATGTCCCGTCTTCGCACCACCCCTCACCTGATCCCCCATCCTGCAACAGCCCTTCCCCTGAGCCCCCGCCCTGGCACGGCCCCTTCTCGTGAGGCCCCGCCCTGCACCACCCCTTCCCTGATCCCCCAGACTCGCACCACCCCCCCTGCACCCCAAACCTGCACTGCCCCTCCCCCTGAAGCCCCAGCCCACCTGTTCTCTCAAATCCCACCCTCACACCACCCCTCCCACTGATACCCCACCCCCTCCCTTCTCCCCAATCTTCTGCCCCCCACTCACTCCTCTCCACCCCATCCCCCTCTCGCTTGCCCTTCTGGCTAGTAAACACTGCGAGTTCTCAGCCCTTCAACTGTTGTAAGTGATGGGGCCATGCACCTTGGCCCGCCTCGTTCTGGTGCCCCTGCGTCCAAACCTGAAAATCTTTAAATCAGCAGCCACTTTGCAAAATGTTTGCCTTGAGTGTAGGGGACTGGACTTGATGAGCCGTTTAGGTCCCTTCCAGTCCTACACGTCTCGGATTATCACTGGGCGATGTCCCCTAGAGATTCTGGGTCAGGTGGGCTGTCCTGATCGCTTGTGTCAGCGAGGGGCAGAGTCAGAGAATTTGTCTTCTCGGTCCAGACTTCATTGGCAGCAATAGTAAAGGGCGCCAGGAGAGAAGGCTGCCATCGGCCTGTTTGACTCTGTCTCCATTACTGTCTGTGTGTCAGGGATCACAGGTCTTGAACATCGGTCTACAGGGCCCTTCGGCACGACTACACACCTGTTACAAAGTGGGTTTTTCCTCCTTATTATGTTACATGCGAGCCTATTTGAGTCTTACGGTTTTGCATGAATACTGTGTGTGCCTCAGTTTCCCTGTGTGCTTGACCAATGACTAGGTGGTGGGAATAAGGGTGTGTGACTATTGCTGAGGCCCTCGGGGCCAGGGGAGGTGGCTCCAGCTGCCTGCATGTAAGGAATGGCCCGTGCCCTTCATCACCTGAAAGCCAGGAGGGGTATGCGACCAGGTGGCACTTTGCCTGGGAAGGGAGACACAGACCAGGAGGAGGAGCAACGGGCATGTCGGAGATTAGGCCGCTGGAAGCTGGGCGTCTGCTGTGAGGGACTCGGGAGATGGAAGTCTGGGGTGTCCAGACCGGTCTCCCCAAAGTGGATTTGCTGAAAGTCGCGGACTTTGGGCTAACAAGTTCTGTTCTACACTCTGTTCCTTCGACAAATAAACCTTTTGTTTTCCACACTGGCTGAGAGTCACAGCTGACTGCGGAGTCGGGTGCAGGGCCCTCTGGCTTCCCCACAAACTCCTTCCTCACCTTGGGTGTTTCCACCGGGCCTAAAAAGACTTGGGCTGTTCAGCTTAGAAAAAAGACCTCTACAGGGGGATATGACAGCGGTCTATAAAATTATGATTGGTGTGGAGAAACTGAATAGAGAAATATTATTTACTTTCTCACAATATACAAAAACCAGAGGTTACCCGATGAAATTGATAGGCAGCAGATTTAAGACAAAGAAGAGGACGTATTTATTCATGCAACGCAGATGTAACCTGTGGAACTCATTGCAAGGGGATGTAGTGATGGCCAAAAGTACAACTACATTCGAAAAAGAACAAGACATGTATAACTGGGATCAAAAAAGAAATAGATAAGTCCATGGAGGATCAATCCATCAATAGCTGTTAGCCAAGACGGTCAGGGAGACTGAATGGAGGAGGCAGCATAGTGACAGAGGATATGGAAAAAGCTGAAGAACTCAGTGCTTTTTTCGTCGTGGTCTTCACAGACAAAGTCAGCTCCCAGACTACTGCACTGGGCAACACAGCATGGGGAGGAGGTGACCAGCCCTCTGTGTTGAAAGAAGAGGTTGAGGACTATTTAGAAAAGCTGGACATACACAAGTTCATGGGTCCAGATCTAATGCATGCAAGGGTGCTGAGGGAGTTAGCTGATGTGATTGCAGAGCCATTGCCCATTATCTTTGAAAATTTCTGGAGATCGGGGGAGGTGACGGACAATCAGAAAAAGGCAAATATAGTGCCCATCTTCAAAAAATGGAAGAAAGAGAACGTGGGGAATTTCAGACCGATCAGACTCACCTCAGTCCCCAGCAAAATCAAGGAGCAGATCCTCAAGGAATCCATTTTGAAGCACTCGGAGGAGAGGAGGATGATCAGGAACAGTCAACATGGATTCACCAAGGGCAAGTCATGCCTCACCAACCTGATTGCCTTCTATGATGAGATAAGTGGCTCTGTGCATGTGGGGAAAGCAGTGGATTTATATCTTGACTTTTGCAAGCTTTTCATATGGTCCCCCACAGTATTCTTGCCACCAAGTTAGAGAAATATGGATTGGACGAATGGACTGAAAGGTGGATAAAAAGCAGTGACCCTGAGAAGGATTTAGGAGTTCACATATCGTTGTGGAAGGTGCTGTAATGAAAAATAAATTACTGGGTTCAATAAAGGGGTGAATGGGTAAAATTCTAGGGCCTGTGTTATACAGGCAGTCAGACTGTGGTTCCTTCTGGCCTTAAACATTATGAATCACCATGTTTGCTGTGGGGTGGAGTGTGGGGTGTGTGGTACCCTTGCCATGTCCTCTTGGGGCGGATCTCCAGGTCAAGGAGGCCCATGAGAGCACAGTCAAAGCCACCCCTGCTCGGGTTCTGGGCTGTGCAGAGGAGGGCCATGCAATCCCTGTGCTGCCTCCCTGAGGAGACTTGCTCCTGACTTCCATGCTGGCCCCAAAATGTGCTCACTTTGCCAATGAGGAAACCGAGGAGGAAAGAAAGTCTCCCACGGTGACACAGCAGGTTGGAGGGAGAACCAAGCCTCGAGCCCCTCTCTCCCAATGTGCAGTCCAGGGCACTTCCCACTGTCCCGGGACATGGCCCCCTTGGCTGCTGCTTTCTGTTGCCACTAAGAGTGCAGCTCAGATGCAGCTTGTCACGGAGGAGATGCACACACCGTGCTCTCTCACAGGCTGATTTTACATTTGTGCTTTCTTGGTTTGTTGTTTCCCTTCATCTTAGAACAGAGACTCATTCAGTCTGGCTGCCTTTTGTGGAAGGGAGCTTTGTTGTTGTAGACATGTTGGTTCCAGGATATTAAAGAGACAAGTTGAGGAGGGAATAGCTTTCATTGGACCCAAATTCTCTTGACGAGAGAGACCAGCTTTCGAGGTTACACAGTGTAAGTACATAGTAAATACTCCCCTACAGTTCCAATGAAAACCTGGCTTTAATTTCCAAGTCCCAGAGCATTTTCTGTTGCCTCCTTGGGCTTAGCAAAAAGCTTCTGCTGCAGCATCGATAAAATAGATTGATCACCTGTTTCAGGATCTCTTTTGTTGTCACCGCATAAACTATGGGGTTTAACATTGGGGGAATGAGCACATAGAGGTTGGCCAGTAGGTTGAGAATATAACCTGGGATTATGTGCCCAAATCGGTGTGCAAAAGAAGAGAAAAAAGCTGGCATGTAGAACATCAGTATGACACAGACATGGGAGCCGCAGGTGCGGAGAGCCTTGATCCGGGCGTCCTTGGAGGGTAGCTGGAAGACAGCCCTGAGGATCAACCCATAAGACAAAGCAATGAGCACAGCATCCAAACCGATTGCTAAAATAGCCACGGCTAAGCCATACCAGACATTGACTGAGATGTCATCACAGGCCAACCTGGCTACGCCCATGTAGTCGCAATAGTTGTTAGGCAGGAGGTTGGTTCTGCAGAACTTCAGCTGCTTCACCAGAAAGATGAGAGGGAAAATGATACAGAAACTTCTTGTGACAACTGCCAGCCCTATCTTCCCGATCAGAGACTTGGTGAGCCTGGTGGTGTATCTCAGGGGGTCGCAGATGGCAACGTACCGATCAAATGCCATGCCCAGAAGGATGGCCGACTCTGCAATAAAACTGGCATGGATGAAGAACATCTGGGTCAGGCAGCCAGCAAAAGAAATTTCCCTCGCTCTAAACCAGAATACAGCCAGCATCTTGGGTACTGCGGTGGTCGATAACAGCAGATCAGCAGCGGCCAGCATGGGCAGGAAAAGATACATGGGCTCATGAAGGCTTCGTTCTGTTAGTATGATGAATAGTAGGAGAAAGTTCCCATGAAGTGTTGTAACGTACATCAGACAGAAGGGGATGGCGATCCAGACATGAGACTCCTCCGTACCCGGGATACCGGTCAGGATGTAGGTCACAGGGGCAAAAAAGGTGTGATTGTCAGCTGGCATCATTTACCATTGCTTGGATCTTCTATTCAGATTCCAATAACTAACAGCAAAAGAAACAATCAGTGAGAACTCAAGTGTCAGCTAGCCCTGGGGTGCATTTGTTGACAGCGTAACGGGTTCCCCCAGGGGTGCCACCTGGAACTGGGGTTTCATTGAGCCCTCTGTCCCACCAGTCTGCACTCCCTCTCACACTGTGCTGCTGTCAAAAACTGCAGACCTGCTCCCAGTCTTACCATTACACCAGGATACACACAGATCAAGATGCACACCCAGCTGCAGTGACATGCAGGCTCTTTAACCAGCCACCGCATGTGAACCAACAAAAGAGAGGCTGCAGCCAAATTAACCACCAGCTTCCCAGATTCATACCACCCACTGGAGTATAAACCCAAAATGTTACCATCTTACCCTGCACACATAACTGTACAGCGTAAGCTCATAGAATTTGCCCCTCCCTGAATGAGTAAAGGAATATACAACAGCCTTTGTCCCTCGAGCTATGATTTCCCCATGCACTTCATTCCAACTCACTAGTTTAGATAAAGCAAAAACAATGTTATTTACAATGAAAGACAGATTTTAAGTGATTATAAGTGAAAGCAAACAGATCAAAGCAGATTACCTAGCAAATAAACAAAAATGCAACCTAACCTTTATATAAAATCTTAAAATCTATCTTTTGCAGGTAATAACCTTGTTTTGTTATAATCTAAACCAGTGAGCGTTGAGTAGAGTGCTTGGTGAAAATCTCTGCTTGGTTACCCCAAGTGTGCAAGGTCCTCTTCACATTGCGGGAGAGGCGACCGGGTATTAAACACACACACTGGCCAGATTTGACCAGGGCAGGATGGTTCTGCTCTGGGGTCCTAGCCTGGAAAGCTGGTGGTTAAAGAGCCTGCGTGTAATTGCAGCTGGGTGTGTCTCTACCTGTGTGAATGCTGGTGAAGGTGCAGGCTGGAGGGCTTTGCAGCTTGTCACAGCAGTACAGGGTGAGTGGCAGCCCAGGCGGGTGGGTCAGCGGGCTCAGTGGTACCCCAGTTCCAGATGGCAACCCGGGGGGAACCCGTCACAATCAGCATCAAAAGAGCCCTTATAATTAGTTGTTCCTGGGTTCTACAGTTTGGAGATTCACAGCTCTGCTGCTTGAAACCAGCTAACTTCTGCCAATCGGAACGGACCCAGTCCTGAGGTCTGTACTGATTTCAATGGAAGTTTTGCGTTAGTGAAGGCTTCAGGATTTGGGGTGCAGAATAATACAGGGCCTGAGTAGGTTTTCAATGAGGTTTACTCTGCACAGTCACATAACCAAGAACGGCCCAGTCCAGAGCCCACTGAGTTCAACAGCAGGACCCCCAGTGACTTCCGTGGGAGTGGATCAGGGTAACCCGGTGACCTCTTCCTAACACTGAACCTGAGCGCAGTCACAGCAGCGTTATCTCCGTGCCCCGGCTCCCATCCTGCCCCTGCAGTCAGAGGTTTCCCCCGCATTGTACCTAACCCCAGCTCAAACATTTCATAGCTTTCATGTGTTTCCATTTGCCCCTTCACTGATTCCTTCCATGCAAAGGACTCACCAGGCTCCGGCACCAGCTGGGGAGGAGGAATCTCCGTCTGTGACCCAGTCAGGAGGCGGCAGGGAATCCACACTGACCAGGGCTGAGCTACAGGGATATTTATACTGCTGCCCTGTGAATCCCAGAGCGGGGCTCAGAGCCAGCCCAGATCCCCAGGGACCTGGCCTCTGTGGTAGGCTCAGGTGGTGAAGAGCAGCAGAGAATTAACCCTTTCCTCCCCTCGCAAAGAGTTCCCTGTTCTTTCAAACAGCTCTCATCTCAGGCCTGACAAACACACGACACCACAAACCAGTCTTATGCAATATTTACCCATAAAGAGAAGCACGTGAGGGCTGTGCAGAAACCTTGTAAAGTCTCAAGCTTCATAACCATTGCAAAAGGCATGTCCAGGTAATAGTTAAGGAATAACAGATATTGATATTGACAGTGGCTCTCTGGACTTGAGTGGAAGGTAAGTCACCAGGGCATAGTGTGTCGCCCACTCTCTGCCACCGGAGTGGCGGGTGCTCAGCAGCTGTGGACAGTCAGACCCTGGATGACTCAAGCTCAGCATCCAAACAGGAGCGGCGGAAGCTCCAAAAAAGTGTCCGTGTGGTGTTGTGGGGGGCACCGGTGCCTGAACTTTAGCCTGCCCCTCCACCCTCATCTCCCCTTTCCCCAAGGCCTTGACTTGCCCCTCCCCTCCTCCCTGAGCCCCCACCCTACACCGCCCCTTCCCCTAAGCACCTTGCCCTGGCACAGCCCCATCCCCTGATGTCCCGTCTTCGCACCACCCCTCACCTGATCCCCCATCCTGCAACAGCCCTTCCCCTGAGCCCCCGCCCTGGCACGGCCCCTTCTCGTGAGGCCCCGCCCTGCACCACCCCTTCCCTGATCCCCCAGACTCGCACCACCCCCCCTGCACCCCAAACCTGCACTGCCCCTCCCCCTGAAGCCCCAGCCCACCTGTTCTCTCAAATCCCACCCTCACACCACCCCTCCCACTGATACCCCACCCCCTCCCTTCTCCCCAATCTTCTGCCCCCCACTCACTCCTCTCCACCCCATCCCCCTCCCGCTTGCCCTTCTGGCTAGTAAACACTGCGAGTTCTCAGCCCTTCAACTGTTGTAAGTGATGGGGCCATGCACCTTGGCCCGCCTCGTTCTGGTGCCCCTGCGTCCAAACCTGAAAATCTTTAAATCAGCAGCCACTTTGCAAAATGTTTGCCTTGAGTGTAGGGGACTGGACTTGATGAGCCGTTTAGGTCCCTTCCAGTCCTACACGTCTCGGATTATCACTGGGCGATGTCCCCTAGAGATTCCGGGTCAGGTGGGCTGTCCTGATCGCTTGTGTCAGCGAGGGGCAGAGTCAGAGAATTTGTCTTCTCGGTCCAGACTTCATTGGCAGCAATAGTAAAGGGCGCCAGGAGAGAAGGCTGCCATCGGCCTGTTTGACTCTGTCTCCATTACTGTCTGTGTGTCAGGGATCACAGGTCTTGAACATCGGTCTACAGGGCCCTTCGGCACGACTACACACCTGTTACAAAGTGGGTTTTTCCTCCTTATTATGTTACATGCGAGCCTATTTGAGTCTTACGGTTTTGCATGAATACTGTGTGTGCCTCAGTTTCCCTGTGTGCTTGACCAATGACTAGGTGGTGGGAATAAGGGTGTGTGACTATTGCTGAGGCCCTCGGGGCCAGGGGAGGTGGCTCCAGCTGCCTGCATGTAAGGAATGGCCCGTGCCCTTCATCACCTGAAAGCCAGGAGGGGTATGCGACCAGGTGGCACTTTGCCTGGGAAGGGAGACACAGACCAGGAGGAGGAGCAACGGGCATGTCGGAGATTAGGCCGCTGGAAGCTGGGCGTCTGCTGTGAGGGACTCGGGAGATGGAAGTCTGGGGTGTCCAGACCGGTCTCCCCAAAGTGGATTTGCTGAAAGTCGCGGACTTTGGGCTAAAAAGTTCTGTTCTACACTCTGTTCCTTCGACAAATAAACCTTTTGTTTTCCACACTGGCTGAGAGTCACAGCTGACTGCGGAGTCGGGTGCAGGGCCCTCTGGCTTCCCCACAAACTCCTTCCTCACCTTGGGTGTTTCCACCGGGCCTAAAAAGACTTGGGCTGTTCAGCTTAGAAAAAAGACCTCTACAGGGGGATATGACAGCGGTCTATAAAATTATGATTGGTGTGGAGAAACTGAATAGAGAAATATTATTTACTTTCTCACAATATACAAAAACCAGAGGTTACCCGATGAAATTGATAGGCAGCAGATTTAAGACAAAGAAGAGGACGTATTTATTCATGCAACGCAGATGTAACCTGTGGAACTCATTGCAAGGGGATGTAGTGATGGCCAAAAGTACAACTACATTCGAAAAAGAACAAGACATGTATAACTGGGATCAAAAAAGAAATAGATAAGTCCATGGAGGATCAATCCATCAATAGCTGTTAGCCAAGACGGTCAGGGAGACTGAATGGAGGAGGCAGCATAGTGACAGAGGATATGGAAAAAGCTGAAGAACTCAGTGCTTTTTTCGTCGTGGTCTTCACAGACAAAGTCAGCTCCCAGACTACTGCACTGGGCAACACAGCATGGGGAGGAGGTGACCAGCCCTCTGTGTTGAAAGAAGAGGTTGAGGACTATTTAGAAAAGCTGGACATACACAAGTTCATGGGTCCAGATCTAATGCATGCAAGGGTGCTGAGGGAGTTAGCTGATGTGATTGCAGAGCCATTGCCCATTATCTTTGAAAATTTCTGGAGATCGGGGGAGGTGACGGACAATCAGAAAAAGGCAAATATAGTGCCCATCTTCAAAAAATGGAAGAAAGAGAACGTGGGGAATTTCAGACCGATCAGACTCACCTCAGTCCCCAGCAAAATCAAGGAGCAGATCCTCAAGGAATCCATTTTGAAGCACTCGGAGGAGAGGAGGATGATCAGGAACAGTCAACATGGATTCACCAAGGGCAAGTCATGCCTCACCAACCTGATTGCCTTCTATGATGAGATAAGTGGCTCTGTGCATGTGGGGAAAGCAGTGGATTTATATCTTGACTTTTGCAAGCTTTTCATATGGTCCCCCACAGTATTCTTGCCACCAAGTTAGAGAAATATGGATTGGACGAATGGACTGAAAGGTGGATAAAAAGCAGTGACCCTGAGAAGGATTTAGGAGTTCACATATCGTTGTGGAAGGTGCTGTAATGAAAAATAAATTACTGGGTTCAATAAAGGGGTGAATGGGTAAAATTCTAGGGCCTGTGTTATACAGGCAGTCAGACTGTGGTTCCTTCTGGCCTTAAACATTATGAATCACCATGTTTGCTGTGGGGTGGAGTGTGGGGTTTGTGGTACCCTTGCCATGTCCTCTTGGGGCGGATCTCCAGGTCAAGGAGGCCCATGAGAGCACAGTCAAAGCCACCCCTGCTCGGGTTCTGGGCTGTGCAGAGGAGGGCCATGCAATCCCTGTGCTGCCTCCCTGAGGAGACTTGCTCCTGACTTCCATGCTGGCCCCAAAATGTGCTCACTTTGCCAATGAGGAAACCGAGGAGGAAAGAAAGTCTCCCACGGTGACACAGCAGGTTGGAGGGAGAACCAAGCCTCGAGCCCCTCTCTCCCAATGTGCAGTCCAGGGCACTTCCCACTGTCCCGGGACATGGCCCCCTTGGCTGCTGCTTTCTGTTGCCACTAAGAGTGCAGCTCAGATGCAGCTTGTCACGGAGGAGATGCACACACCGTGCTCTCTCACAGGCTGATTTTACATTTGTGCTTTCTTGGTTTGTTGTTTCCCTTCATCTTAGAACAGAGACTCATTCAGTCTGGCTGCCTTTTGTGGAAGGGAGCTTTGTTGTTGTAGACATGTTGGTTCCAGGATATTAAAGAGACAAGTTGAGGAGGGAATAGCTTTCATTGGACCCAAATTCTCTTGACGAGAGAGAGCAGCTTTGGAGCTTACACAGTGTAAGTACATAGTAAATACTCCCCTACAGTTCCAATGAAAACCTGGCTTTAATTTCCAAGTCCCAGAGCATTTTCTGTTGCCTCCTTGGGCTTAGCAAAAAGCTTCTGCTGCAGCATCGATAAAATAGATTGATCACCTGTTTCAGGATCTCTTTTGTTGTCACCGCATAAACTATGGGGTTTAACATTGGGGGAATGAGCACATAGAGGTTGGCCAGTAGGTTGAGAATATAACCTGGGATTATGTGCCCAAATCGGTGTGCAAAAGAAGAGAAAAAAGCTGGCATGTAGAACATCAGTATGACACAGACATGGGAGCCGCAGGTGCGGAGAGCCTTGATCCGGGCGTCCTTGGAGGGTAGCTGGAAGACAGCCCTGAGGATCAACCCACAAGACAAAGCAATGAGCACAGCATCCAAACCGATTGCTAAAATAGCCACGGCTAAGCCATACCAGACATTGACTGAGATGTCATCACAGGCCAACCTGGCTACGCCCATGTAGTCGCAATAGTTGTTAGGCAGGAGGTTGGTTCTGCAGAACTTCAGCTGCTTCACCAGAAAGATGAGAGGGAAAATGATACAGAAACTTCTTGTGACAACTGCCAGCCCTATCTTCCCGATCAGAGACTTGGTGAGCCTGGTGGTGTATCTCAGGGGGTCGCAGATGGCAACGTACCGATCAAATGCCATGCCCAGAAGGATGGCCGACTCTGCAATAAAACTGGCATGGATGAAGAACATCTGGGTCAGGCAGCCAGCAAAAGAAATTTCCCTCGCTCTAAACCAGAATACAGCCAGCATCTTGGGTACTGCGGTGGTCGATAACAGCAGATCAGCAGCGGCCAGCATGGGCAGGAAAAGATACATGGGCTCATGAAGGCTTCGTTCTGTTAGTATGATGAATAGTAGGAGAAAGTTCCCATGAAGTGTTGTAACGTACATCAGACAGAAGGGGATGGCGATCCAGACATGAGACTCCTCCGTACCCGGGATACCGGTCAGGATGTAGGTCACAGGGGCAAAAAAGGTGTGATTGTCAGCTGGCATCATTTACCATTGCTTGGATCTTCTATTCAGATTCCAATAACTAACAGCAAAAGAAACAATCAGTGAGAACTCAAGTGTCAGCTAGCCCTGGGGTGCATTTGTTGACAGCGTAACGGGTTCCCCCAGGGGTGCCACCTGGAACTGGGGTTTCATTGAGCCCTCTGTCCCACCAGTCTGCACTCCCTCTCACACTGTGCTGCTGTCAAAAACTGCAGACCTGCTCCCAGTCTTACCATTACACCAGGATACACACAGATCAGGATGCACACCCAGCTGCAGTGACATGCAGGCTCTTTAACCAGCCACCGCATGTGAACCAACAAAAGAGAGGCTGCAGCCAAATTAACCACCAGCTTCCCAGATTCATACCACCCACTGGAGTATAAACCCAAAATGTTACCATCTTACCCTGCACACATAACTGTACAGCGTAAGCTCATAGAATTTGCCCCTCCCTGAATGAGTAAAGGAATATACAACAGCCTTTGTCCCTCGAGCTATGATTTCCCCATGCACTTCATTCCAACTCACTAGTTTAGATAAAGCAAAAACAATGTTATTTACAATGAAAGACAGATTTTAAGTGATTATAAGTGAAAGCAAACAGATCAAAGCAGATTACCTAGCAAATAAACAAAAATGCAACCTAACCTTTATATAAAATCTTAAAATCTATCTTTTGCAGGTAATAACCTTGTTTTGTTATAATCTAAACCAGTGAGCGTTGAGTAGAGTGCTTGGTGAAAATCTCTGCTTGGTTACCCCAAGTGTGCAAGGTCCTCTTCACATTGCGGGAGAGGCGACCGGGTATTAAACACACACACTGGCCAGATTTGACCAGGGCAGGATGGTTCTGCTCTGGGGTCCTAGCCTGGAAAGCTGGTGGTTAAAGAGCCTGCGTGTAATTGCAGCTGGGTGTGTCTCTACCTGTGTGAATGCTGGTGAAGGTGCAGGCTGGAGGGCTTTGCAGCTTGTCACAGCAGTACAGGGTGAGTGGCAGCCCAGGCGGGTGGGTCAGCGGGCTCAGTGGTACCCCAGTTCCAGATGGCAACCCGGGGGGAACCCGTCACAATCAGCATCAAAAGAGCCCTTATAATTAGTTGTTCCTGGGTTCTACAGTTTGGAGATTCACAGCTCTGCTGCTTGAAACCAGCTAACTTCTGCCAAGCGGAACGGACCCAGTCCTGAGGTCTGTACTGATTTCAATGGAAGTTTTGCGTTAGTGAAGGCTTCAGGATTTGGGGTGCAGAATAATACAGGGCCTGAGTAGGTTTTCAATGAGGTTTACTCTGCACAGTCACATAACCAAGAACGGCCCAGTCCAGAGCCCACTGAGTTCAACAGCAGGACCCCCAGTGACTTCAGTGGGAGTGGATCACGGTAACCCGGTGACCTCTTCCTAACACTGAACCTGAGCGCAGTCACAGCAGCGTTATCTCCGTGCCCCGGCTCCCATCCTGCCCCTGCAGTCAGAGGTTTCCCCCGCATTGTACCTAACCCCAGCTCAAACATTTCATAGCTTTCATGTGTTTCCATTTGCCCCTTCACTGATTCCTTCCATGCAAAGGACTCACCAGGCTCCGGCACCAGCTGGGGAGGAGGAATCTCCGTCTGTGACCCAGTCAGGAGGCGGCAGGGAATCCACACTGACCAGGGCTGAGCTACAGGGATATTTATACTGCTGCCCTGTGAATCCCAGAGCGGGGCTCAGAGCCAGCCCAGATCCCCAGGGACCTGGCCTCTGTGGTAGGCTCAGATGGTGAAGAGCAGCAGAGAATTAACCCTTTCCTCCCCTCGCAAAGAGTTCCCTGTTCTTTCAAACAGCTCTCATCTCAGGCCTGACAAACACACGACACCACAAACCAGTCTTATGCAATATTTACCCATAAAGAGAAGCACGTGAGGGCTGTGAAGAAACCTTGGAACGTCTCAAGATTCATAACCATTACAAAAGGCATGTCCAGGTAATAGTTAAGGAATAACAGATATTGATATTGACAGTGGCTCTCTGGACTTGAGTGGAAGGTAAGTCACCAGGGCATAGTGTGTCGCCCACTCTCTGCCACCGGAGTGGCGGGTGCTCAGCAGCTGTGGACAGTCAGACCCTGGATGACTCAAGCTCAGCATCCAAACAGGAGCAGCGGAAGCTCCAAAAAAGTGTCCGTGTGGTGGTGTGTGGGGCACCGATGCCTGAACTTTGGCCTGCCCCTCCACCCTCATCTCCCCTTTCCCCAAGGCCTTGACTTGCCCCTCCCCTCCTCCCTGAGCCCCCACCCTACACCGCCCCTTCCTCTAAGCACCCCGCCCTGGCATGGCCCTGGCCCCTGATGTCCCGTCCTCGCACCACCCCTCACCTGATCCCCCATCCTGCAACAGCCCTTCCCCTGAGCCCCCGCCCTGGCACGGCCCCTTCTCGTGAGGCGCCGCCCTGCACCACCCCTTCCCTGAGCCCCCAGACTCGCACCACCCCCCCTGCACCCCAAACCTGCACTGCCCCTCCCCCTGAAGCCCCAGCCCATCTGTTCTCCTCAAATCCCACCCTTACACCACCCCTCCCACTGATACTCCACCCCCTCCCTTCTCCCCAATCCTCTGCCCCCCACTCACTCCTCTCCACCCCATCCCCCTCTCGCTTGCCCTTCTGGACAGTAAACACTGGTAGTTCTCAGCCCTCCAACTGTTGTAAGTGATGGGGCCATGGACCTTGGCCCGCCTCGTTCTGGTGCCCCTGCGTCCAAACCTAAAAATCTTTAAATCAGCAGCCACTTTGCAAAATGTTTGCCTTGAGTGTAGGGGACTGGACTTGATGAGCCGTTTAGGTCCCTTCCAGTCCTACACGTCTCGGATTATCACTGGGCGATGTCCCCTAGAGATTCTGGGTCAGGTGGGCTGTCCTGATCGCTTGTGTCAGCGAGGGGCAGAGTCAGAGAATTTGTCTTCTTGGTCCAGACTTCATTGGCAGCAATAGTAAAGGGTGCCAGGAGAGAAGGCTGCCATCGGCCTGTTTGACTCTGTCTCCATTACTGTCTGTGTGTCAGGGATCACAGGTCTTGAACATCGGTCTACAGGGCCCTTCGGCATGACTATACACCTGTTACAAAGTGGGTTTTTCCTCCTTATTATGTTGCATGCGAGCCTATTTGAGTCTTACGGTTTTGCATGAATACTGTGTGTGCCTCAGTTTCCCTGTGTGCTTCACCAATGACTAGGTGGTGGGAATAAGGGTGTGTGACTATTGCTGAGGCCCTCGGGGCCAGGGGAGGTGGCTCCAGCTGCCTGCATGTAAGGAATGGCCCATGCCCTTCGTCACCTGAAAGCCAGGAGGGGGATGCGACCAGGTGGCACTTTGCCTGGGAAGGGGGACACAGACCAGGAGGAGGAGCAACGGGCGTGTCGGAGATCAGGCCGCTGGAAGCTTGGCGTCTGCTGTGAGGGACTCTGGAGATGGAAGTCTGGGGTGTCCAGACCGGTCCCCCCAAGATGGATTTGCTGAAAGTCATGGACTTTGGGCTAACAAGTTCTGTTCTACACTCTGTTCCTTCGACAAATAAACCTTCTGTTTTCCACACTGGCTGAGAGTCACAGCTGACTGTGGAGTCGGGTGCAGGGCCCTCTGGCTTCCCCACAAACTCCTTCCTCACCTTGGGTGTTTCCACCGGGCCTAAAAAGACTTGGGCTGTTCAGCTTAGAAAAAAGACCTCTACGGGGGGATATGACAGCGGTCTATAATATTATGACTGGTGTGAAGAAAGTGAATAGAGAAATATTATTTACTTTCTCACAATATACAAAAACCAGAGGTTACCCGATGAAATTGATAGGCAGCAGATTTAAGACAAAGAAGAGGACATATTTATTCATGCAACGCAGATGTAACCTGTGGAACTCATTGCAGGGGATGTAGTGATGGCCAAAAGTACAACTGCATTCGAAAAAGAACAAGACATGTATAACTGGGATCAAAAAAGAAGTGGATAAGTCCATGGAGTATCAATCCATCAATAGCTGTTAGCCAAGATGGTCAGGGAGACTGAATCGAGGAGGCAGCATAGTGACAGAGAATATGGAAAAAGCTGGAGAACTCAGTGCTTTTTTCGTCGTGGTCTTCACAGACAAAGTCAGCTCCCAGACTGCTGCACTGGGCAACACAGCATGGGGAGGAGGTGACCAGCCCTCTGTGTTGAAAGAAGAGGTTGAGGACTATTTAGAAAAGCTGGACATACACAAGTCCATGAGTCCAGATCTAATGCATCCAAGGGTGCTGAGGGAGTTGGCTGATGTGATTGCAGAGCCATTGCCCATTATCTTCGAAAATTTCTGGAGATTGGGGGAGGTGACGGACAATCAGAAAAAGGCAAATATTGTGCCCATCTTCAAAAAATGGAAGAAAGAGAATGTGGGAAACTACAGACCGATCAGACTCACCTCAGTCCCCAGCAAAATCAAGGAGCAGATCCTCAAGGAATCCATTTTGAAGCACTTGGAGGAGAGGAAGGTCATCAAGAACAGTCAACATGGATTCACCAAGGGCAAGTCATGCCTCACCGACCTGATTGCCTTCTATGATGAGATAAGTGGCTCTGTGCATGTGGGGAAAGCAGTGGATGTATATCTTGACTTTTGCAAGCTTTTGATATGGTCCCCCACAGTATTCTTGCCACTAAGTGAGAGAAATATGGATTAGATTAATGGACTATAAGGTGGATAAAAAGCAGTGACCCTGAGAAGGATTTAGGAGTTCACATATATTTGTGGAAGGTGCTGTAAAGAAAAATAAGTTACTGGGTTCAATAGAGGGGTGACTGGGTATAATTCTAGGGCCTGTGTTATACAGGCAGTCAGACTGTGTTTCCTTCTGGCCTTAAACATTATGAATCACCATGTTTGCTGTGGGGTGGAGTGTGGGGTGTGTGGTACCCTTGCCATGTCCTCTTGGGGCGGATCTCCAGGTCAAGGAGGTCCATGATAGCACAGTCAAAGCCACCCCTGCTCGGGTTCTGGGCTGTGCAGAGGAGGGCCATGCAATCCCTGTGCTGCCTCCCTGAGGAGACTTGCTCCTGATTTCCATGCTGGCCCCAAAGTGTGCTCACTTTGCCAATGAGGAAACCGAGGAGGAAAGAAAGTCTCCCACGGTGACACAGCAGGTTGGAGGGAGAACCAAGACTCGAGCCCCTCTCTCCCAATGTGCAGTCCAGGGCACTTCCCACTGTCCCAGGGCATGGCCCCCTTGGCTGCTGCTTTCTGTTGCCACTAAGAGTGCAGCTCAGATGCAACTTGTCACAGAGGAGATGCACACACCGTGCTCTCTCACAGGCTGATTTTACCTTTGTGCTTTCTTGGTTTGTTGTTTCCCTTCATCTTAGAACAGAGACTCATTCAGTCTGGCTGCCTTTTGTGGAAGGGAGCTGTGTTCTTGTAGCCATGTCGGTCCCAGGATATTAAAGAGTCAAGGTGAGGAGGGAATAGCTTTCATTGGACCCAACTTCTCTTGACGAGAGAGAGCAGCTTTGGAGCTTACACAGTGTAAGTACATAGTAAATACTCCCCTACAGTTCCAGTGAAAACCTGGCTTTAATTTCCAAGTCCCAGAGCATTTTCTGTTGCCTCCTTGGGCTCAGCAAAAAGCTTCTGCTGCAGCATCGATAAAATAGATTGATCACCCGTTTCAGGATCTCTTTTGTTGTCACCGCATAAACGATGGGGTTTAACATGGGGGGAATGAGCACGTAAAGGTTGGCCAGTAGGATGAGAATATAACCTGGGATGATGTGCCCGAACTGGTGTGCAAAAAAGGAGAAAAAGGCCGGCATGTAGAACATCAGTATGACACAGACATGGGAGCCGCAGGTGCGGAGAGCCTTGAGTCGGGCATCCTTGGAGGGGAGCCGGAAGACGGCCCTGAGGATCAACCCATAAGACAAAGCAATGAGCACAGCATCCAAACCGATTGCTAAAATAGCCACAGCTACGCCATACCAGATGTTGACTGAGATGTCATCACAGGCCAGCCGGGCTACGCCCATGTATTCGCAATAGTTGTGAGGCAGGAGGTTGGTTCTGCAGAACTTCAGCTGCTTCACCAGAAAGATGAGAGGGAAAATGATACAGAAACTTCTTGTGACAATTGCCAGCCCTATCTTCCCAATCACAGACTTGGTTAGCCAGGTGGTGTACCTCAGGGGGTCACAGATGGCAACGTACCGATCAAATGCCATGCCCAGCAGGATGGCCGACTCGGCAATAAAACTGACATGGATGAAGAACATCTGGGTCAGGCAGCCAGCAAAAGAAATTTCCCTCGCTCTAAACCAGAATACAGCCAGCATCTTGGGTACTGTGGTGGTAGATAACAGCAGATCAGCAGCGGCCAGCATGGACAGGAAAAGATACATGGGCTCATGGAGGCTTCGTTCTGTTAGTATGATGAATAGTAGGAGAGAGTTCCCATAAAGTGTTGAAACGTACATCAGACAGAAGGGGATGGCGATCCAGACATGAGACGCCTCCGTACCCGGGATGCCGGTCAGGATGTAAGTCACAGGGGCAAAAAAGGTGTGATTGTCAGCTGGCATCATTCACCATTGCTTGGATCTTCTATTCAGTTTCCAATAACTAACAGCAAAAGAAACAATCAGTGAGAACTCAAGTGTCAGCTAGCCCTGGGGTGCATTTCTTGACAGTGTATTGGGTTCCCCCAGGGTGCCACCTGGACCTGGGGTTTCATTGAGCCCTCTGACCCACCAGCCTGCGCTCCCTCTCACACTGTGCTGCTGTCAAAAACTGCAGACCTGCTCTCAGTCTTACCATTACACCAGGATACACACAGATCAGGATGAAGGAGTTCTTGTGGCCCCTTAGAGACTAACCAATTTATTTGAGCATAAGCTTTCGTGAGCTACAGCTCACTTCATCGGATGCATACTGTGGAAAGTGTAGAAGATCTTTTTATATACACACAAAGCATGAAAAAATACCTCCTCCGACCCCACTCTCCTGCTGGTAATAGCTTATCTAAAGTGGTAACTCTCATTACAATGTGTATGATAATCAAGGTGGGCCATTTCCAGCACAAATCCAGGGTTTAACAAGAACATCTGGGGGGTGGGGGGGGGAGGAAAAAACAAGGGGAAATAGGTTAACTTGCATAATGACTTAGCCACTCCCAGTCTCTATTCAAGGCTAAGCTGATTGTACCAAATTTGCAAATGTATTCCAATTCAACAGTTTCTCGCTGGAGTCTGGATTTGAAGTTTTTTTGTTGTAATGTAGCAACTTTCATGTCTGTAATTGCGTGACCAGAGAGATTGAAGTGTTCTCCGACTGGTTTATGAATGTTATAATTCTTGACATCTGATTTGTGTCCATTTATTCTTTTACGTAGAGACTGTCCAGTTTGACCAATGTACATGGCAGAGGGGCATTGCTGGCACATGATGGCATATATCACATTGGTGGATGTGCAGGTGAACGAGCCTCTGATAGTGTGGCTGATGTTATTAGGCCCCATGATGGTGTCCCCTGAATAAATATGTGGACACAATCGGCAACAGGCTTTGTTGCAAGGATAGGTTCCTGGGTTAGTGGTTCTGTTGTGTGGTATGTGGTTGCTGGTGAGTATTTGCTTCAGGTTGGGGGGCTGTCTGTAGGCAAGGACTGGCCTGTCTCCCAAGATTTGTGAGAGTGTTGGGTCATCCTTCAGGATAGGTTGTAGATCCTTAATAATGCGTTGGAGGGGTTTTAGTTGGGGGCTGAAGGTGATGGCTAGTGGCGTTCTGTTATTTTCTTTGTTAGGCTTGTCCTGTAGTAGGTAACTTCTGGGTACTCTTCTGGCTCTATCAATCTGTTTCTTCACTTCCGCAGGTGGGTATTGTAGTTGTAAGAATGCTTGATAGAGATCTTGTAGGTGTTTGTCTCTGCCTGAGGGGTTGGAGCAAATGCGGTTGTATCGCAGAGCTTGGCTGTAGATGATGGATCGTGTGGTGCGGTCAGGGTGAAAGTTGGAGGCATGTAGGTAGGAATAGCGGTCAGTAGGTTTCCGGTATAGGGTGGTGTTCAGGATTTGGGGTGCAGAAAAATACAGGGCCTGAGTAGGTTTCCAATGAGGTTTACTCTGCACAGTCACATAACCAAGAACAGCTCAGTCTAGGGCCCACTGAGTTCAACAGCAAGACCCCCAGTGACTTCAGTGGGAGTGGATCACGGTAACCCGGTGTCCTCTTCCTAACACCGAACCTCAGCGCAGTCACAGGAGCGTTATCTCCGTGCCCTGGCTCCCATCCTGCCCCTGCAGTCAGAGGTCCCCCCCGCCATTGCATCTAACCCCAGCTCAAACATTTCATAGGATTATTGTGTTTCCATTTGCCCCTTCACTGATTCCTTCCATGCAAACGACTCACCAGGCTCCGGCCCCAGCTGGGGAGGAGGAATCTCTGTCTGTGACCCAGTTGTGGGGCTGCAGACGGCAGGGAATCCGCACTGACCAGGGCTGAGCTACAAGGATATTTATACTGTTGCCCTGTGAATCCCAGGGGGGCTCAGAGCCAGCCCAGATCCCCAGGGACCTGGCCTCTGTGGTAGGCTCAGGTAGGGAACAGCAGCGGAGAATTAACCCTTTCCTCCCCTCGCAAAGAGTTCCCTGTTCTTTCAAACAGCTCTCATCTCAGGCCTGACAAACACACGACACCACAAACAAGTCTTATGCAATATTTACCCATAAAGAGAAGCACGTGAGGGCTGTGCAGAAAGCTTGCAACGTCTCAAGCTTTATAACCATTGCAAAAGGCATGTCCAGGTAATAGTTAAGGAATAACAGATATTGATATTGACAGTGGCTCTATGGAGTTGAGTGGAAGGTAAGTCACCAGGGCATAGTGTGTCGCCCACTCTCTGCCACCGGAGTGGCGGGTGCTCAGCAGCTGTGGACAGTCAGACCCTGGATGACTCAAGCTCAGCATCCAAACAGGAGCGGCGGAAGCTCCAAAAAAGTGTCCGTGCGATGGGGTGGGGGGCACCGGTGCCTGAACTTTGGCCTGCCCCCCACCGCATCTCCCCTTTCCCCAAGGCCTTGACTTGCCCCTCCCCTCCTCCCTGAGACCCCACCCTACACCGCCCCTTCCCCTAAGCACCCCGCCCTGGCATGGCCCTGGCCCCTGATGTCCCGTCCTCGCACCACCCCTCCCCTGAGTCCCCATCCTGCAACAGCCCTTCCCCTGAGCCCCCGCCCTGGCACGGCCCCTTCTCGTGAGGCCCCGCCCTGCACCACCCCTTCCCTGATCCCCCAGACTCGCACCACCCCCCCTGCACCCCAACCCTGCACTGCCCCTCCCCCTGAAGCCCCAGCCCTTCTGTTCTCCTCAAATCCCACCCTCACACCACCCCTCCCACTGATACTCCACCCCCTCCCTTCTCTCCAATCCTCTGCCCCCCCCTCACTCCTCTCCACCCCATCCTCCTCTCGCTTGCCCTTCTGGCCAGTAAACACTGGGAGTTCTCAGCCCTTCAACTGTTGTAAGTGATGGGGCCATGGACCTTGGCCCGCCTCGTTCTGGTGCCCCTGCGTCCAAACCTGAAAATCTTTAAATCAGCAGCCACTTTGCAAAATGTTTGCCTTGAGTGTAGGGGACTGGACTAGATGACCCGTTTAGGTCCCTTCCAGTCCTACACGTCTCGGATTATCACTCGGTGATGTCCCCTAGAGATTCTGGGTCAGGTGGGCTGTCCTGATCGCTTGTGTCAGCGAGGGGCAGAGTCAGAGACTTTGTCTTCTTAGTCCAGACTTCATTGGCAGCAATGGTAAAGGGCGCCAGGAGAGAAGGCTGCCATCGGCCTGTTTGACTCTGTCTCCATTACTGTCTGTGTGTCAGGGATCACAGGTCTTGAACATCGGTCTACAGGGCCCTTCGGCACGACTACACACCTGTTACAAAGTGGGTTTTTCCTCCTTATTATGTTGCATGCGAGCCTATTTGAGTCTTACGGTTTTGCATGAATACTGTGTGTGCCTCAGTTTCCCTGTGTGCTTCACCAATGACTAGGTGGTGGGAATAAGGGTGTGTGACTACTGCTGAGGCCCTCGGGGCCAGGGGAGGTGGCTCCAGCTGCCTGCATGTAAGGAATGGCCCGTGCCCTTCGTCACCTGAAAGCCAGGAGGGGGATGCGACCAGGTGGCACTTTGCCTGGGAAGGGGGACACAGACCAGGAGGAGGAGCAACGGGCGTGTCGGAGATCAGGCCGCTGGAAGCTGGGCGTTTGCTGTGAGGGACTCGGGAGATGGAAGTCTGGGGTGTCCAGACCGGTCCCCCCAAGATGGATTTGCTGAAAGTCATGGACTTTGGGCTAACAAGTTCTGTTCTACACTCTGTTCCTTCGACAAATAAACCTTCTGTTTTCATAGAATCATAGAATATCAGGGTTGGAAGGGACCCCTGAAGGTCATCTAGTCCAACCCCCTGCTCGAAGCAGGACCAATTCCCAGTTAAATCATCCCAGCCAGGGCTTTGTCAAGCCTGACCTTAAAAACTTCCAAGGAAGGAGATTCCACCACCTCCCTAGGCAACGCATTCCAGTGTTTCACCACCCTCTTAGTGAAAAAGTTTTTCCTAATATCCAATCTAAACCTCCCCCACTGCAACTTGAAGCCATTACTCCTCGTTCTGTCTTCTGCTACCATTGAGAACAGTCTAGAGCCATCCTCTTTGGAACCCCCTTTCAGGTAGTTGAAAGCAGCTATCAAATCCCCCCTCATTCTTCTCTTCTGCAGGCTAAACAATCCCAGCTCCCTCAGCCTCTCCTCATAAGTCATGTGTTCTAGACCCCTAATCATTTTTGTTGCCCTTCGCTGGACTCTCTCCAATTTATCCACATCCTTCTTGTAGTGTGGGGCCCAAAACTGGACACAGTACTCCAGATGAGGCCTCACCAATGTCGAATAGAGGGGGACGATCACGTCCCTCGATCTGCTCGCTATGCCCCTACGTATACATCCCAAAATGCCATTGGCCTTCTTGGCAACAAGGGCACACTGCTGACTCATATCCAGCTTCTCGTCCACTGTCACCCCTAGGTCCTTTTCCGCAGAACTGCTGCCTAGCCATTCGGTCCCTAGTCTGTAGCGGTGCATTGGATTCTTCCGTCCTAAGTGCAGGACCCTGCACTTATCCTTATTGAACCTCATCAGATTTCTTTTGGCCCAATCCTCCAATTTGTCTAGGTCCTTCTGTATCCTATCCCTCCCCTCCAGCGTATCTACCACTCCTCCCAGTTTAGTATCGTCCGCAAATTTGCTGAGAGTGCAATCCACACCATCCTCCAGATCATTTATGAAGATATTGAACAAAACCGGCCCCAGGACCGACCCCTGGGGCACTCCACTTGACACCGGCTGCCAACTAGACATGGAGCCATTGATCACTACCCGTTGAGCCCGACAATCTAGCCAGCTTTCTACCCACCCTATAGTGCATTCATCCAGCCCATACTTCCTTTTCCACACTGGCTGAGAGTCACGGCTCACTGCAGAGTCGGGTGCAGGGCCCTCTGGCTTCCCCACAAACTCCTTCCTCACCTTGGGTGTTTCCACTGGGCCTAAAAAGACTTGGGCTGTTCAGCTTAGAAAAAAGACCTCTGCGGGGGGATATGACAGCGGTCTATAAAATCATGACTGGTGTGGAGAAAGTGAATAGAGAAATGTTATTTACTTTCTCACAATATACAAAAACCAGAGGTTACCCGATGAAATTGATAGGCAGCAGATTTAAGACAAAGAAGAGGACATATTTATTCATGCAACGCAGATGTAACCTGTGGAACTCATTGCAAGGGGATGTAGTGATGGCCAAAAGTACAACTGCATTCGAAAAAGAACAAGACATGTATAACTGGGATCAAAAAAGAAATAGATAAGTCCATGGAGGATCAATCCATCAATAGCTGTTAGTCAAGATGGTCAGGGAGACTGAATGGAGGAGGCAGCATAGTGACAGAGGATATGGAAAAAGCTGAAGAACTCAGTGCTTTTTTCGTCGTGGTCTTCACAGACAAAGTCAGCTCTTAGACTGCTGCACTGGGCAACACAGCATGGGGAGGAGGTGACCAGCCCTCTGTGTTGAAAGAAGAGGTTGAGGACTATTTAGAAAAGCTGGACATACACAAGTCCATGGGTCCAGATCTAATGCATGCAAGGGTGCTGAGGGAGTTGGCTGATGTGATTGCAGAGCCATTGCCCATTATCTTTGAAAATTTCTGGAGATCGGGGGAGGTGACGGACAATCAGAAAAGGGCAAATATTGTGCCCATCTTCAAAAAATGGAAGAAAGAGAATGTGGGGAACTACAGACCGATCAGACTCACCTCAGTCCCCAGCAAAATCACGGAGTAGATCCTCAAGGAATCCATTTTGAAGCACTCGGAGGAGAGGAAGATGATCAGGAACAGTCAACATGGATTCACCAAGGGCAAGTCATGCCTCACCAACCTGATTGCCTTCTATGATGAGATAAGTGGCTCTGTGCATATGGGAAAAGCAGTGGATGTATATCTTGACTTTTGCAAGCTTTTGATATGGTCCCCCACAGTATTCTTGCCACTAAGTTAGAGAAATATGGATTGGACGAATGGACTGAAAGGTGGATAAAAAGCAGTGACCTTGAGAAGGATTTAGGAGTTCACATATCTTTCTGGAAGGTGCTGTAATGAAAAACAAGTTACTGGGTTCAATAGAGGGGTGACTGGGTATAATTCTAGGGCCTGTGTTATACAGGCAGTCAGACTGTGGTTCCTTCTGGCCTTAAACAGTATGAATCACCATGTTTGCTTTGGGGTGGGGTGGGGGTGTGTGTGCTGCCCTTGCCATGTCCTCTTGGGGCGGATCTCCAGGTCAAGGAGGCCCATGATGGCACAGTCAAAGCCACCCCTGCTCGGGTTCTGGGCTGTGCAGAGGAGGGCCATGCAATCCCTGTGCTGCCTCCCTGAGGAGACTTGCTCCTGACTTCCATGCTGGTCCCAAAATGTGCTCACTTTGCCAATGAGGAAACCGAGGAGGAAAGAAAGTCTCCCATGGTGACACAGCAGGTTGGAGGGAGAACCAAGACTCGAGCCCCTCTCTCCCAATGTGCAGTCCAGGGCACTTCCCACTGTCCCAGGGCATGGCCCCCTTGGCTGCTGCTTTCTGTTGCCACTAAGAGCACAGCTCAGATGCAGCTTGTCACAGAGGAGATGCACACACCGTGCTCTCTCACAGGCTGATTTTACCTTTGTGCTTTCTTGGTTTGTTGTTTCCCTTCATATCTTAGAACAGAGACTCATTCAGTCTGGCTGCCTTTTGTGGAAGGGAGCTGTGTTCTTGTAGCCATGTCGGTCGCAGGATATTAGAGAGACAAGGTGAGGAGGGAATAGCTTTCATTGGACCCAACTTCTCTTGACGAGAGAGAGCAGCTTTGGAGCTTACACAGTGTAAGTACATAGTAAATACTCCCCTACAGTTCCAATGAAAACCTCACTTTAATTTCCAAGTCCCAGAGCATTTTCTGTTGCCTCCTTTAGCTCAGCAGGAAGGTTTTGCTGCAGCATCGATAAAATAGATTGATCACCCGTTTCAGGATCTCTTTTGTTGTCACCGCATAAACGATGGGGTTTAACATGGGGGGAATGAGCACATAGAGGTTGGCCAGTAGGATGAGAATATAACCTGGGATGATGTGCCCAAATCGGTGTGCAAAAAAGGAGAAAAAGGCCGGCATGTAGAACACCAGTATTACACAGACATGGGAGCCGCAGGTGCGGAGAGCCTTGAGTCGGGCGTCCTTGGAGGGGAGCCGGAAGACGGCCCTGAGGATCAATCCATAAGATACAGCAATGAGCACAGCATCCAAACCGATTGCTAAAATAGCCACGGCTAAGCCATACCAGACATTGACTGAGATGTCATCACAGGCCAGCCGGGCTACACCCAGGTAGTCGCAATAGTTGTTAGGCAGGAGGTTAGTTCTGCAGAACTTCAGCTGCTTCACGAGAAAGATGAGAGGGAAAATTATACAGAAACTTCTTGTGACAACTGCCAGCCCTATCTTCCCTATCAGAGACTTGGTTAGCACAGCAGTGTATCTCAGGGGGTGGCAGATGGCAACATACCGATCAAATGCCATGCCCAGAAGGATGGCCGACTCAGCAATAAAACTGGCATGGATGAAGAACATCTGGGTCAGGCAGCCAGCAAAAGAAATTTTCCCCGCTCTAAACCAGAATAGAGCCAGCATCTTGGGTACTGCAATGGTAGATAACAGCAGATCAGCAGTGGCCAGCATGGACAGGAAAAGATACATGGGCTCATGGAGGCTTCGTTCTGTTAGTATGATGAATAGTAGGAGAGAGTTCCCACAAAGTGTTCCAACGTACATCAGACAGAAGGGGATGGCGATCCAGACATGAGACTCCTCGGTACCCCGGATGCCGGTCAGGATGTAGGTCACAGGGGCAAAAAAGGTGTGATTGTCAGCTGGCATCATTCACCATTGCTTGGATCTTCTATTCAGTTTCCAATAACTAACAGCAAAAGAAACAATCAGTGAGAACTCAAGTGTCAGCTAGCCCCGGAGTCCATTTGTTGACAGCGTAACGGGTTCCCCCAGGGGTGCCACCTGGAACTGGGGTTTCATTGAGCCCTCTGTCCCACCAGTCTGCACTCCCTCTCACACTGTGCTGCTGTCAAAAACTGCAGACCTGCTCCCAGTCTTACCATTACACCAGGATACACACAGATCAAGATGCACACCCAGCTGCAGTGACATGCAGGCTCTTTAACCAGCCACCGCATGTGAACCAACAAAAGAGAGGCTGCAGCCAAATTAACCACCAGCTTCCCAGATTCATACCACCCACTGGAGTATAAACCCAAAATGTTACCATCTTACCCTGCACACATAACTGTACAGCGTAAGCTCATAGAATTTGCCCCCTCCCTGAATGAGTAAAGGAATATACAACAGCCTTTGTCCCTCGAGCTATGATTTCCCCATGCACTTCATTCCAACTCACTAGTTTAGATAAAGCAAAAACAATGTTATTAACGATGAAAGACAGATTTTAAGTGATTATAAGTGAAAGCAAACAGATCAAAGCAGATTACCTAGCAAATAAACAAAAATGCAACCTAACCTTTATATAAAATCTTAAAATCTATCTTTTGCAGTTAATAAACTTGTTTTGTCATAATCTAAACCAGTAAGCTTTGACGGGAATGCTTGGTGAAAATCTCTGCTTGGTTACCCCAAGTGTTTAAGGTCCTCTTCACATTGCGGGAGAGGCGACCGGGTATTAAACACACACACTGGCCAGATTTGACCAGGGCAGGATGGTTCTGCTCTGGGGTCCTAGCCTGGAAAGCTGGTGGTTAAAGAGCCTGCGTGTAATTGCAGCTGGGTGTGTCTCTACCTGTGTGAATGCTGGTGAAGGTGCAGGCTGGAGGGCTTTGCAGCTTGTCACAGCAGTACAGGGTGAGTGGCAGCCCAGGCGGGTGGGTCAGCGGGCTCAGTGGTACCCCAGTTCCAGATGGCAACCTGCGGGGAACCCGTCACAATCAGTATCAAAAGAGCCCTTATAATTGGTTGTTCCTGGGTTCTACAATTTGGACATTCACAACTCTGCTGCTTGAAACCAGCTAACTTCTGCCAAGCAGAACGGACCCAGTCCTGAGGTCTGTACTGATTTTAATGGAAGTTTTGCATTAGTGAAGACTTCAGGATTTGGGGTGTAGAATATCACAGGGCCCGAGTAGGTTTCCAATGAGGTTTACTCTGCACAGTCACATAACCAAGAACGGCTCAGTCCAGGGCCCACTGAGTTCAACAGCAAGACCCCCAGTGACTTCCGTGGGAGTGGATCAGGGTAACCCGGTGACCTCTTCCTAACACTGAACCTCAGCGCAGTCACAGGAGTGTTATCTCAGTGCCAAGGCTCCCATCCTGCCCCTGCACTTACAGTTACACACCCTCATTGTATCTAACCCCACCTCAAACATTTCATAGGTTTCTTGTGTTTCCATTCGCCCCTTCACAGGTTCATTCCATGCAAACAACTCACCAGGCTCCGGCCCCAGCTGGGGAGGAGGAATCTCCGTCTGTGACCCAGTCGGGGGGCTGCAGGCAGCAGGGAATCTGCACTGACCGGGGCTGAGCTACAGGGATATTTATACTGCTCTAAACGAGAATAGAGCCAGCATCTTGGGCACTGTGGTGGTAGATAGGAGCAGATCAGCAGTGGCCAGCATGGACAGGAAAAGATACATGGGCTCATGGAGGCTTCGTTCTGTTAGTATGATGAATAGTAGTAGAGAGTTCCCAAAAATCGTTGCAACGTACATCAGACAGAAGGGGATGGCGATCCAGACATGAGACTCCTCCGTACCCGGGATGCCGGTCAGGATGTTGGTCACAGGGGCAAAATAGGTGTGATTGTCAGCTGGCATCATTTACCATTGCTTGGATCTTCTATTCAGTTTCCAGGAAGTAACAGCAAAAGAGAAAATCTGTGAGAACTCGAGCGTCAGCTAGGACTGGAGTGCATTTTTTGACAGTGTGATGTGTTCCCCCTTGGGTGCTACCTGGAACTGGGATTTCATTGAGCCCTCTGTCCCACCAGCCTGTGCTCCGTCTCACACTGTGCTGCTGTGAAAAACTGCAGACCTGCTCCCAATCTTACCATTACACCAGGATACACACAGATCAGGGTACACACCCAGCTGCAGTGACATGCAGGGTCTCTAACCAGCCACCGCATGTGAACCAACAATAGAAAGGCTGCAGCCAAACTAACCACCAGCTTCCCATATTTATACCACCCACTGGAGAATAAGCCAAACAGATCAAAGCAGATTACCCTGCAAATAAACAAAAACGCAAACTAATCCTAAAATGCTAAAACGATAGGATATGTAATAGCAACTTCTCACCCTGGCACATGGTACAAGCAGGCTGGCGGATTCTCAAGCTTTACAGCTTGGAAGCCCCAGGTCTTTCATACACATGCTAGAAATCCCTTTAGCCAGGGTCCAGCACTTTCCCCCAGTTCAGACTTTGTTCCTCGGGTATTTCCAGGAGTCTTCTTGTGTGGGGAGTGAAGAAGAAAAGATGAGGCCACTCCCCCTCTTATAAAGCTTTAGCATATGATGGGAACCTTGTGTGTCAAAACTTGGTTCCCACAACAGTTTGTTGAACTATACAGACATCGCAAGATGGAGTCCAGAGTCACATGGGCTGGTCACATAACTCTGGAGAGTGATAGCAGCCATTATCCATTGGCCGTCTGGAGCGTTCTCAGGAAGGCTCATCAGGTGGGAGATAAGTTTCTCTGAAGGCCTCTTGTTTCCCCAATGGCTCATTGGCCTGAATAGCCCCGTCCCAAGCAGCTATCTAGACTTGAAGCATCTTGCCTAGAGGGCATTACCAGGTGTAACCACAATTGAAGTACAGATACATAGTCAATATTTATAACTTTAGATACAAACGTCCAGGAACACAAATAGGATAATCATATTCAGCAAATTAGAACGTTTCCAGTGACCTCTCCCTTGACTTATCTTCTACAAAATGCATCATAATAATATCACTGTGAGGAGCATGGGTGCAGTGTGACAGACAGAATTACAGATGCCATGAAAACCGTCATGCGAGAGCTGCCTGTCGGGCAGGACCAGAAATCCAGAAACACTCTCCTGCTACGGAAGGTCTCCATTCCAGAAGAGGGACGATGGTTCGGACGGTTCTGGCCCCAGGTGACGCAGGGCGCGCCCTCCTGGTGTTGCTGTCCACAGCAGAATCTCTCCTCCGCGTGTTTGCTACAGTTGCTCTCAGGGCGCCAGCGGTGACTGTGAACGTGAGTTAAAGCAGCCGCAGGACTGGTTCTTCTGGCACTTACCCCGGTTTCACACTCACTACTGCGGAGTCACTCCCAGTTTATAATGGGGTGAGAGCAGAACCCGTTTCATTCACAATCCCCCTGCTGGATCCTTCAGGCTCTGAGGCCTCAACCCAACCAACACTCAAGCACACGAGTAAACTCATTCATGAGTGGCTCCCATTGACCTTTATGAAAATACTCACCTGAGTAAAGTTGCAAGTTTTTTCAGGATTTGGCCCTAAATATGTGAAGCCAATCTCAATTAAGCTCTGGTCTGCACTACAGACCTATATTGGGATAACCACCTTGCCCAGAGGGGTGAAAAACCCCTCCCCACTCCCGAGTGACGTAGTTACAACGACCTAATCCCATGTATAGGCAGCGCTCTTTTGGTGGGAGAGCTGCCTCTCAGAGAGGAGGATTAACGATGCTGACAGGAGAGCTCTCACCCGCCGGGGGAGCCTTCCTGTGAACACTACAGACAGCCTCCAAATAATGGCTGCTATGACTCTACAAGGACATGTGACCAGACCACATGTCTCTAGACTCCATCCTGGGATGTCAGTGGTTTTCCACAGACCAGTCTGGGAACCAAGCTTTGAAACAAAGCGTTCCCACCTTATACAAAATCTGTTTAAGGCAGGGAGTGACATGATCTGGGGTTCTTCACTTCCCACACAGGAAGACTCCTGGAAATACCTGAGGAACAAAGACTGAACTGGGGAAAGTGCGGGGCCCAGGCTAAAGGGATTTCTAGCCTGTGTATGAAACACCTGGAGATTTCAAGCTGCAAACAAGTGTAGCTTGTGCCTTAAGAATCTAAAAGTCTGCCTGTATCTTCAGCTAGTGTGAGAATCTGCTAATTCATATTGAGTCTGTTTCGTATAGTAAGCTTATATAGTTTTTGTTTATTTGCTAGGTAATCTGCTTTGATCTGTTTGCTATCACTTAAAATCATAGACTCATAGAATATCAGGGCTGGAAGGGACGTCAGGAGGTCATCTAGTCAACCCCCTGCTCAAAGCAGGACCAATTCCCAACTAAATCGTGTAAATCTATCTTATGTAGTTAATAAACTTGTTTTGTCATAATCTAAACCAGGAAGCTTTGACGGGAATGCTTGGTGAAAATCTCTGCTTGGTTACCCCAAGTGTGCAAGGTCCTCTTCACATTGCGGGAGAGGCGACCGGGTATTAAACACACACACTGGCCAGATTTGACCAGGGCAGGATGGTTCTGCTCTGGGGTCCTAGCCTGGAAAGCTGGTGGTTAAAGAGCCTGCGTGTAATTGCAGCTGGGTGTGTCTCTACCTGTGTGAATGCTGGTGAAGGTGCAGGCTGGAGGGCTTTGCAGCTTGTCACAGCAGTACAGGGTGAGTGGCAGCCCAGGCGGGTGGGTCAGCGGGCTCAGTGGTACCCCAATTTGGGGGGAACCTGTCACAATCAGTACCAAAGCAGCCTTTATAATCGGTTGCTCCTGGGTTATACACTTTGGAAATTCACATCTTTGCTGCTTCAAACCAGCTTACTTCTGAGAACCAGAATGGACCCAGTCCTGAGGTCTTTATTGATTTTAATGGAAGTTTTGCCTGAGTGAAGGCCTCGAGATTTGGGGTTCAGAGATTTGGGGTGAGTAGGTTTCCAATGAGGTTTACTCTGAACAGTCACGTAACCAAGAACGGCCCAGTCCAGAGCCCACTGAGTTCAACAGCAAGAGCCCCAGGGACTTCCGTGGGAGTGGATCAGGGTAACCCAGTGACCTCTTCCTAACACCGAACTACAGAGCAGTCACAGGAGCGTTATCTCCGTGCCATGGGCTCCTCTCCTGCCCCTGCAGTCAGAATTAGACACCCCCATTCTATCCAACCCCAGCTCAGACATTTCATAGCTTTCATGTGTTTCCATTCCCCCTTCACGGATTCATTCCATGCAAAGGACTCACCAGGTTCCGGCCCCAGCTGGGGAGGAGGAATCTCCGGAGGTCTATGACCCTGTTGGAGAGCTGCAAGCGGCGGGGAATCTGCACTGACCAGGGCTGAGGTACAGGGATATTTATACTGCTGCCCTGTGAATCCCAGCAGGGGGCTCAGAGCCAGGCCAGATCCCCAGGGACCTGGCCTTGGAGACTGGCTCAGGCGGTGAACAGCAGCAGAGATTAACCCTTTCCTCTTCTCATTTGTTTGAGCTGATCATTTCTCCTTTTGTATGTTACTTACAAAGGTTGTTGTGACACTGAGGCCCTGGCAAAGAGTTCCCTGTTCTTTGCAAACAACTCATCTCAGGCCTGACAAACTCCCTACACCACACACATGTCTTATGGAATATTTACCCGTAAAGAATAGCATGTAAGGTGTGTGCAGAAAGCTTGTAGCGTCTCAGCTTCATAACCATTGCAAAAGGCATGTCCAGGTAACAGTTAAGGAATAACATATATTGATATTGACAGTGTGCTCTATGGACTTGGAGTAGAAGTTAGTCACCAGGGCATAGTGTGTCTTGGTGATGGTCACTCCAGGAGGGCATCATCACCCTGCGCTGGTTAGCCGGAGATGTAACGCCAGACTCAGTTCTCCAGCCATGCTCCTTCCCAAGATGATCAATGGAAAACCATCAGAGACAACTGCAAACAATCCACACCACTTGGAGGTAAATGAAGGAACATTACAAGATATGGGGTTGTCCTGACTATGGACAGAGACAAAAAACTGTTTCAAGAGAACACAGAGCAGGGAGAGTCCCTCTGGAGCCTTTCACTGAGGAGACATCACCTGGTGCGGGGACGTTCTCATGAAAAGTTGGATCCTGGAGTCAGGGGGTAACGAGGTGACCCCCAGTCCTGGGAGATCTGAGAATCATCTCTGTAGTTCTTATACAGACTGCCTTTAGTCTCACTTTGTCCAACCATCCTGAAAACCTATATGTGTGTGTGCCATGTCGTTGTAGCTCCATCAGGCCCGAGATATTAGAGAAACAAGATGGGGGAGGGAATATCTTTTACTGGACCGACTTCTGTAGGCCTGAATGGTCCCTTAGAATAGGTGTGAACTACTCATGCTAAACTATCTGGTCCACCTTGTATTTAGCTGGGAAACTCTCAATACCTTTCCCAGACCTGAAGAACTGTTCCATGTAGCTTGAAAGCTTGTCACTCACCCCAGCAGAAGTTGGTTCTATAAAAGATATCACTTGCTCCTGTGATCACCGATCTACCGGTGGGGAAGCAGGAGAAGGGAACTGACCTCCCCCTGCCCTGCGTAATGCCAAAATCCAGGCCCAAATCATGCATACCAGCCCCCACTTCTGCACTCCCAGGGCACCAGCTCCCTCCTGCCCCTCCCGCTTCTGCAGGGGTTCCTCGCACTGCCCCCCGGCTGGGCCGACTGTGACATCACCGATGACATCTTTGTGAGCAGCAATGGCCTTGGCAGCCCCTACCTCCCTGCTCCCCGAGAAAGACCCAAGAAAGATGCTGATCCATTGGAGAGGGCTCAGAGAGGAGCCACAGGAATGATTAAGATAGTGAGAGGCTCAAAGAGCCCAATCTGTTTAGTTTAACAAGGAGAAAATAAAGTCTGATCACAGTGTGTGAGTATCTACACAGGGAACAAACTTTTAACAATGGGCTCTTCAGTCTAGCCGAGAAAGGTCTCACACGATCCACTAGCTGGAAGTGGAAGCTAGACACATTCAGACTGGGAATAAAGTGTAGATTTCGAACAGCGAGGGGAATTAACCATTGGAACAATTTATAAAGGTTGTGGTGGATTCTCTATCACTAAACATTGTTCAATCACTATTGGATGTTTTACTAAAAGTTCTGCTCTGGGAATTATTTGGGGGCAGGCCTTCAGCCTGTGAGGTGCAGGGGGTCACAATAGATGAACACAATGTTCCCTTCTGGCCTTGGAATTAATGAATCTGTGAATAACAGGGATGTGAAGCCAGCAACAGTCCAGCTTCCTGGGTCAGAATCTCCTCTGCCTTGGTGCAATGTCTACCCTAGTTTGTAAACTCCTCGGCGCAGGATCTCATCTCGGTTTGGGAGGTGCCTGGCAGAGCCCTTGGGCCCCAACGGAAACAAGATTAAATAACAATATTGAGCTGTTTTATCAGTGGGTCTCAAAGCACTCTACAAAGGACGGCAGTATCATTGTTCCCATTTTCCAGATGGGAAAACTGAGGCACAAGGATGTGCTGTAACTTGCCCAAGATTCTCCAGCAGGCCGGTGAGAGAGCTTGGGGATTGAACCCAGATCTCTTGAATCCCAGCCCAGACTCACAGCCTGTGTGGAGGTTGTGACATTCTATACCTTAAGGGAGCATCCTGTAACACCCATATTCCTCATTTATATGTAATTGTGATCTTGCATAGAAAGCTGAAACCTGCTGTTCTATCTAACTAAGTACATCTTTTGTGCATATGAAGTTATGAAAATTGTGTTGTATGGTTGTCACTAAAACATGCTGCAAGTTGGGGAATCAGCCAGATATTAGCTCCCTAGAGGCAACAGCAAGGAAAGTAACAAACAGCCGGATGGGATGTCAATCAACCCATCAACAGTGTATTGTCCAGCAAGGGAGCCACAATGCAATGACTCACCTGCATGAGGCCACACCAGGAGAATTGCTCAACCTTGCCTGGAGACTCAGCAATGCCCCCCAGACATGCCTGGACTTGGGTTCTCCAAGCACATGGGACTGAGAGTATAAACACTGTGTGATTTGTGAGTGGCTCTGGGAGCATTCATGCAAACTAACTGGGTGTGGGGTCCACTTGCGGTTCTGCTGAGTGACAACAGCACCTGGAGGGGTTTTCTGCTGATCAATAGGGAGGCATTGTGAGAGACAGATCAGGCTGGAGAGAGTTCAGGGGGCACAGCGGTTCCAGAGTCCCAGGCTTCCCCCTGGGGATCCCGTCACACATGTCATCCAGGGTCTACATCTCCCTGCCATGCAGACAATTTTTCCATGGGGTTACAGGACTGGCCAAGGGAGAATGGAAGGATCCTTTTCTCTTGTCCTTCAGTGATGTACAGCAGGATCAAGAGCAATTAACCTAGAGCCGGTGTGTAATGGGGTCTGTAACTAAGTGTCCGGCTCCCTCCTTCCTCCCCGAGCCAGAGGCCCCCCACCCAAAGCAGAAGCTACCGGAAAAATGGGAAAATTAAACAGGTCGTGAACTTCCAGTTCATTGAGATACAAACCTCGATCCGGGGAGGTCATGGACGATTGGAAACAGGAAAATATAGTGCCCATCTTTTAGAAAGGGAAGAAGGAGAATCTGGGGTACTATAGACAGCTCAACCTCACCTCAGTCCATGGAAAAAGCATGGAGCAGGTCCTCAAAAAATCCATTTTGAAGCACTTAGAGGAGAGGAAGGTGATCAGGAACAGTCAACATGGATTCACCAAGGGCATGTTATGCCTGACAAATCTAATTGCCTTCTATGATGAGATAACTGGCTCTGTGGATATGGGGAAACCGGTGATATGATATATCTTTTGATACGATCTCCCACAGTATTCTTGCCAGCAAGTTAAAAAAGTATGGATTGGATGAATGGACTATAAGATGGACAGAAAGCTGGCTAGATCATCGGGCTTAATGGGTAGTGATCAATGGCTCGATGTCTAGTTGGCAGCTGGTATGAAGCGGAGTGCCCTGGGGTCTGTTTGTTCAACATCCTGGCTTTGTTTAATATCTTCATTAATGATCTGGAAGATGGGATGGATTGCACACTCAGCAAGTTTGCAGATAGCACTAAGGTGGGGGGAGAGGTAGATACGCTGGAGGGTAGGGATAGGGTCCAGAGTAACCTAGACAAATTGGAGGATTGGGCCAAAAGAAATATGATGAGGTTCAACAAGGGCAAGTGCAGAGTCCTGCTCTTAGGACGGAAGAATCCCATGCACCGCTACAGGTTGGGGACCGACTGGCTAAGCGGTAGTTTGGCAGAAAAGGACCTGGAGATTACAGTGGATAAGAAGGTGGATATGAGTCAGCAGTGTGCCCTTGTTGCCAAGAAGACCAACAGCATATTGGGCTGCATTACTAGGAGCATTGCCAGCAGATCTAGGGAAGTGATTATTCCCCTTTATTCAGCACTGGTGAGGCCACATCTGGAGTATTGCTTCCAGTTTTGGGCCCCCCACTACAGAAAGGATGTGGACAAATTTAAAAGAGTCCAGCAGAGGGCAACGAAAATGATCAGGGGTTCGTGGCACGTGATTTACGAGGAGAGGCTGAGGGAACTGAGGTTATTTAGTCTGCAGAAGAGAAGAATGAGGAGGGGATTTGATAGCTGCCTTCAACTACCTCTAGGGGAGTTCCAAAGGGGATGGAGCTCGGCTGTTCTCCATGGTGGCAGATGACAGAACAAGGAGTAATGGGGGAGGTCTAGGTTGGATATTAGGAAAAATTATTTCACTAGGAGGATGGTGAAGCACTGGAATGGGTTCCCTAAGGAGGTGGTGGGATCTCCACCCTTAGAGGTTTTTAAGGTCAGGCTTGACAAAGCCCTGGCTGGGATGATTTAGTTGGGGATTGGTCCTGCTTTGAGCAGGGGGTTGGACTAGATGATCTCCTGAGGTCCCTTCAAACCCTGATATTCTACGATTCAATGAAACCTGCCCCTGAGCTGCCTCCACTCCACAGCCTGGCTTCACACTTGGAGAGTGGACAGCCCCCAGCTGGGATATCCCCCATCCCGAGCTATCAGCCACCCTCGAGCCCACTCTGCCCCCAGAAATTTCCTCATCTGCAAATAGGTTTATGGAGGGGATGGTATAATGAGATTGTCTACAATGGCGTATGGCCCTTACGTATGCCTATGTGGCGTATGCAACCGCAAGCAGCAAATATTCCCAATGGCTTTAGAAGATAAACACACTATGTTGGGAAGAGATAACTCCGATTTTGTAAAGGGAAATCATGCCACACCAAGCTAATAGAAATCTTTAGGGCATTAACAAGAATGTGGAGAAGGGTGATCCAGTAGCTATAGTGCACTTGGACTTTCAGAAAGCCTTTGACAAGGTCCCTTACCAAAGGCTCTTAGGCAAAGCGAGCTGTCATGGGATAAGACAGAAGGCCCCCCATGGCTCTGTAACTGGTTAAAATATAGGAAACAAAGGGTAGGAAAAAATGGTCCATGTTCACAATGGAGTGAGGTAAACGCCGGGGTGCCCGAAGGATCTGTACTGGGACCAGTGCTGTTCAACACATTCCTTAATGATCCGGAAAAAGGGCGTGAACAGTGAAGTGGCAAAGTTTGGAGAGGAATCAAAATTATTCAAGCTAGTTAAGTCCAAAGCAGACTGTGAACAGTTACAGAGGGATCTCACAAAACTGGATGACAGGGCTATGAAATGGCCGATGAAATTCAGCATTGATAAGTGCAAAATGATGCACACTGGGATAAATAATCCTACCTACACATATATAAGGATGGGGTCTAAATGATCTGATACCACCCAACAAAGAGATCGTAGCATCACCGTGGACAGTTCTCTGAAAACTTCTGGTCTAGGCACAGCAGTGGTCAAAAAGGCTAATGGATTGTTAAGAACCATTATGGAATGGATAGAAAATATCACACTGCCAGTGTATAAATCCATGGTATGCTCACACCTTCAATAGTGTGTCCAGTTCTGGTAGCCCGTCTCGAAAAGGACATAGTGTAACTTGAAAAGATTCAGAGAAGGGCAACAAAGATGATTGAGGGGATGGAACGGCATCCGTATGTGGAGACACTAAAAAGACTGAGACCATTCAGCTTAGACAAGAGACAATGAAGGGGAGATATGACAGAGGTCTATAAAATCATGACTGGTGTGGAGAAAGTGAATTGAGAAATGCTATTTACATATACACAGAATGCAAAAACCAAGGGTTACCTGACAAAATTAATAGGCAGCAGATTTAATACAAACAAGAGGAAGTATTTTTTCATAGAACACAGAGCTAACCAGTGGAACTCATTGCCAGGGGATGTTGTGATGGCCAAAGGATTAAAAAAGAATTAGATAAATTAACAGAGGATAGGTCTATCAATGGCTATAAGCCAAGATGGTCGGGGATGGAAGACCATGCTGCTGGTGTCCCAAAACCTCTGACCACCAGAAGCCAGGATGGGACGAGAGAGGATGGAT
The DNA here is from genome assembly GCF_965152235.1 of Eretmochelys imbricata. Lineage (NCBI taxonomy): Eukaryota > Metazoa > Chordata > Testudines > Cheloniidae > Eretmochelys > Eretmochelys imbricata. The sequence continues at coordinate 3,812,901 of NC_135572.1, forward strand.
CACTTGATGATTGCCCTGTTCTGTTCACCCCCCTGAAGCACCTGGCATTGGCCACTGTGGCACTTTGGCCTGGCCCAGTATACACCGTTCTTATGAGACGTTTCTTCTCAACAGCTGCAGGAATGTAAGGTGAGAATAAAAGGAAAAAAGATTCCCACAGCATTTTTGTTGGATGCTGTGAGACGCCAGCAGAAGGCCAAACAAGCCCCCAAGCCCCAGGAGGAGTCAACACATTATCCTTAGCGGCAAAAAAATTCCTTTAGCACAGGACAAAAAACAGCTAATCGCACACACACAATTCTATTCCCCCCCTCTCTCTCCCACAGCGGGAGGACTGGAGATCATGTGCAAATGAGCCCCTCGCCCAGTGCACCAGGCCACAGCACCCCCTGACCTCTCTCCTACCCAGCCACCCCCACAAAGCCTCGAGTGTAGGAAAGAGAGCGAGATCAGCCTGAGGAAGCTGGGCCTATCCACACGAAATGTGCCATAAAGCAGCAAAACACAAAATCTGTGGGATGCAGGTCTTAGCTCCAGAATGGGGGACTGAGGCCAGCAAAGCTGTGACCCTGAGAAGGATTTAGGAGTTTGAGGAGGAAAAAAACTCTCCCAAGGTGACATAGCAGGTTGGTGGCAGAACCAAGACTAGAGCCCCTCTCTCCCAAAGTGTAGCCCAGTGCACTTCCCACTGTCCCATGGCATGGCTCCATTGGCTGCTGCTTTCTCTTGCCATTAAGAGTGCAGCTCAGATGCAGCTTGTCACAGAGGAGATGCACACACCATGCTCTCTCTGTCTCATGGTGATTTCTACCTTTGTTCTTTCCTGTTTTTCTGTTTCCCTTCAACTTAGAACAAGACTCACTTGGTCTGGCTGCCTTGTTTGGCAGTGCACAGTGCTATGGTAGCCATGTCAGTCCCAGGATATTAGAGAGACAAAATGGGGGACTAGATATCTGTCATTGGACAAACTTCTGTTGATGAGAGAGACCACCTTTCGAGCTTATGCAGTGAAAGTACATAATTATAACACCCCTATAGTTTACATAAAAACCTGGCTTTAATTTCCAAGTCCCAAAGCATTTTCTGTTGTCTCCTTTAGCTCAGCAGGGGGCTTCTGCTGCAGGATCGATAAAACCTGTTGATCATGCATTTCAGGATCTCTTTTGTTGTCACCCCATAAACGATGGGGTTTAACATGGGGGGAATGAGCACGTAGAGGTTGGCCAGTAGGATGAGAATATAATCTGGGATGATGTGCCCAAATTGGTGTGCAAAAGAGGAGAAAAAGGCCGGCATGTAGAACATCAGTATGACACAGAAGTGGGAGCTGCAGGTATGGAGAGCCTTGAGCCGGGCATCCTTGGAGGGGAGCCGGAAGACAGCCCTGAGGATCAACCCATAAGACAAAGAAATGAGCACAGCATCCAAACCAATTACTAATATAGCCATGGCTAAGCCATACCAGATGTTGACTGTAATGTCGTCACAGGCCAGCCGGACTATGACCATGTGCTCACAGTTGGTGTGAGGCAGGAGGTTGGTTCTGCAGAACTTCAGCTGCTTCACGAGAAAGATGAGAGGGAAAATGATACAGAAACTTCTTGTGACAACTGCCAGCCCTATCTTCCCAATCACCGGCTTGGTTAGCCTGGTGGTGTATCTCAGGGGGTCGCAGATGGCAACGTACCGATCAAACGCCATGGCCAGTAGGATAGTCGACTCGGCAATAAAACTGGCATGGATGAAGAACATTTGGGTCAGGCACCCAGCAAAAGTAATTTCTCCCGCTCTAAACCAGAATACAGCCAGCATCTTAGGCACTGTCGTGGTAGATAACAGCAGATCAGCAGCGGCCAGCATGGAGACGAATAGATACATGGGCTCATGGAGGCTTTGTTCTGTTAGTATGATGAATAGTAGGAGAGAGTTCCCACAAAGTGTCGTAATGTACATCAGACAGAAGGGGATGGCGATCCAGACATGAGACTCCACCGTACCCGGGATGCCGGTCAGGATGTAGGTCACAGGGTCAAAAACAGAGTGATTTTCAGCTGGCATCATGTACCATCACTTGGATCTTCTATTCAGCTTCCAGTAACTAACAGGAAAAGAGAAAATCAGTGAGAACTCAAGTGTGAGCTCGGACTAGAATGCATTTGTTGAGAGAATCATAGACACCATCAAAAACTTTGTTGTGTGACAACTGCCTCTCGGGTGGGACCATAAAACCAGAAAGACTCTCTGTCCGGGTTCCCTCCCCACTCTGAACTCTGGGGTACAGATGTGGGGACCTTCATGGAAGACCCACTAAGGTTATATTCCACCATCTTAGGCTTAAAACTTCCCCAAGGCACAAATTCCTTTCCTTGTCCTTGGACGGTGTTGCTGCCACCACCAAGTGATTTAAAAAAACAATCAGGGAGGGACCACTTGGAGCCCTATCCCCCCCACAGAAATATCACCCCAAGACCCTTCACCCCTTTTCCTGAGGGGACTTGAGAATAATATACCAACCGATCGGTTAACAAAGTGAGCACAGACCAAATCCCTGGGTTTTAGGACACTGAACATCAATCAGGTTCTTAAAAGAAGAATTTTATTAAAAAAAAAAAAAGTAAAAGAATCACACCTGGAGAATCAGGATTGAAGACAACTTTACAGGGTAAATAAAAAGATTTAAAACCAGAGGATCCCCCTCTGACTCTGCTTCCCAGTTACAAAACAGGCATAAAATTACCTCTTAGCATAGAGAAAGTTCACAAGCCAAAACAAAAGATAATCCTTGCTATTACTTACAATTTCTGTAATTTTACATGTATCATTTCAGCATCTTTTTAGGAGCTGGGTTACTTGGTTGGTCTCTCTCTTTGTCCCGAAAGGGCACACACAAAGAGAGCACAAAAAAACCTTCCCCCTCCCCCAAATTTGAAAGTATCTTCTTTCCCCATTGGTCCCTCTGGTCAGGTGCCAACTAGGTTAATTGAACAGATTAACTCCTTTCAGGTAAGTGATTCTGTACCTCTGACCAAGAGGGATTTTATATGACTGCATACATAAAGGTTGCTACCCTTCCCTTTATATTTATGGCACTCTCGTACTGCGGGACTGTAATAGGAAGAGAGCCTGAGACATAAGCCCTTGGATTAGAGGCCTAGTATGAGGCCTGAGGCCTGGGATAAAGTAATCAAAACCTTGTTGATGTAAAGCACAATTAGGCTGTGAGCTAGAGGCAGGCCCCGATCACAGGATCTGGCAAGCACAGGGCTGATATTTCAAAGCCACACATTTCTAAGAGGTGCTGGGCACAGGGCACTCATGCAAACCATTAAACAAAAGAAAATCTAATGCATGTTCTAGCTAGATTACTTACTAACTTTACAGGAGTTGTAAGGCTGCATTCCTGATCTCTTCCCGGCAAAAGTATCACACAGACAGACAAAACCCTTTGTTTCCCCCCGCCTCCAGATTTGAAAGTATCTTGTCCCCTCATTGGTCATTTGGGGTCAGGTGCCAGCCAGGTTACCTGAGCTTTTTAACCCTTTACAGGTGAAAGAATTTTGCCTCTGGCCAGGAGGGATTTTATAGCACTGTATCCAGAAAGCTGATTACCCTTCCCTTTATATTTATGACAGTGACCCATCCTAAATATAAGATCAGGATGACAGTGTGATGGGTAGAGATGTACAAAGTGATGGCTGGCATCTGGCTACGTCAGAGGGTGTTAATTAACTACGTTGGAGGGTCAGTACGTAATTTGTTTGTATTGATGTATGAAATGCAGCCTCAAAGGGAGTGTCTCTGTCTAGCCTAGGAACGGAAAGTCCCGCTGTTCACTGAGCTGGTTCACTGTAACAGGCAGACATGCCTTAGTGGTCCGGTAGGGTCCGCGGGATAGTAGTAACATGCTTCATCGACAATAAACCTGGCTGGGTGCTTTCGTACCTTAAGGGATCTTGTGGTCATTGGGTTGTTCGCTCGAGGTCTGCTGGGCCAGCTGTCTGCGCAGAGCTGGGAAGGACACAGCGAGAACACAGACACACACAGCCGAACATTTTACCACACTGGTGACCCACGACAAGTTACGTACTGCCCCTGTGACGTAACATCTCCATTCCAGAAGAGGGACGATGGTTCGGAAGGTTCTGGCCCCAGGTGACGCAGGGCGCGCCCTCCTGGTGTTGCTGTCCACAGCAGAATCTCTCCTCCGCATGTTTGCTATAGTCGCTCTCAGGGCGCCAGCGGTGACTGTGAACGTGAGAAAGCAGCCGCAGGACTGGTTCTTCTGGCACTTACCCCAGTTTCACACTCACTACTGTGAAATCACCCCCAGTTTATAACAGAGTGAAAGCAGAACCTGTTTCACTGACAGTCCTCCTGCTGGCACTGGGGCCTTGAACCGACCAACACTCAAGCCCATAAGTAAAGTCATTCAGGAGCAACTCCCATTGACTTTTATGAACATGTGCACATGAGCAAAGTTGCAAGTTTTTTTCAGGATGTGAAGCCAATCTCAATTAAGCTCTGGTCTGCACTACAGACCTATAGCGGGATAACCACGTTGCCCATCCACACCCGTGAGTACATGGATACACCAACCTGACCCCCTGTGTAGACATGGCTACGTCCCATGGGGAGGAGGACTAACTACGCTGCCGGGGGAGCTCTCCCCCCTCAGCGCAGAGCATCTCCACTAACGCACCACAGCGGTGCAGCTGCGCCGGGGCAGCATTTTAAGCCTGGACGCTGGTAGCTCTGCTCCGGGGAACTGCAGCTGCAGTCGGTGCAGGGGGACCAGAATCCCGTTTTTAAAGGGACAGTCCCGTATTTAAGCCCTCCTGCAGGTGTCCTGACTTTTTCTTCAAACAGGTAAATTGTCCCATATTTTCTCACTCCCCCCATCAGTACTGGCAGGTCCTGCTGCTGGCCAGATCCCTGTTTCCCAGATGCCCACCTTCCAACGGTGAGTGTGTGTGTGGGGGGTCTTTTGGCCAACGACGCGGGTGGCTGTGCAAGGCTGGTGGCAGGGCGAAGATGCAGCCCATGGGTTCAGCCGCTCCCGCTGCTGGTCCATCAGCGCAGCCCCCACTACATGCCGGCTCTCGCCCAGCGGGGCCCCGCCCCCCGTCCCGTTTCCCATCGTCACTGGCTGGGCGCTGCGAGCTGCAGTGGCCGGTGAGTGCGGGCAGGCACCAGGCAGCAGCCAGTTACGTGTTACCTCTACTGCCACCCATCAGCCCTTTACATGTTCCCCCTCTCGCTGACCTCTCCTTGCCTTGCCTCATCATGCCCCATCCCAGCTCCGCTGCTCCGCCCCCACATACCGACCCCCACTGGGGCATGTGTGGTGCAGAAGGGAGTGGGGCAGGTTTGACCTGGGGGTGTTGCAGGGGAGTTTCATTGGGGATGGGAGGCTTCCCTTGAGGGAAGATACCTCAGCCTGTAACCTGAGCCCAGGAGGGGGGTTGGGGCCAGGTGACACCTTCTGCCTGGGAAAGTGGACAAAGGCTGGAGGAGGAGCTGGGGTGAGGCTGGGTGAGATGGCTGGAGGGGTTTCCAGTTTTGGGGGTTGGCTGGGGAAGAGGAGGGAGCCCCAAGGCTGGGGTCTAATCTCCCTGCCCCACAGAACGGCCTGACTAAGGGATCCTCTTTATGCCTGTACACTCTGATTTGAACTGTGTTCCTGTCCTCTCCAATAAACCTTCTGTTCTACTGGCTGGCTGAGAGTCACGGTGAATCGCAGGAAGTGGGGGTGCAGGGCCCTGACTCCCCCTCACGTCGTGACAACTGGTGGCAGAGGTGGGATCTACTGCACCCCGTAGACAGCGCTTCCTGCCGTCAGTGACTGGGGAGCAGTAAACGAAGGGGGATTGACAGGGACCAGGCGTGCTGAAGCTTCAGAGAGAAGTGGTTTCGGAGGGTGGAGGAGCTACACTTAACCCCTGGGAGTGTGTGATCAGCGAGAAACTGGCTAGGTCATCTTCACGGCTGAGGATGTGGGGAAGATTCACAAATCTGAGCCATTCTTTTTAGATGACAGATCTGGGGAACTGTCCCAGATTGAGGTGTCATTAGAGGAGATTTTGGAACAAATTGATAAACTAAACAGTAATAAGTCGCCAGGACCAGATGGGATTCACCCAAGAGTTCTGAAGGAACTCAAATGTGAAATTGCAGAACTACTAACTGTAGCCTGTAACCTATCATTGAAATCAGCTTCTGTCCCAGACGGCTGGAGGATAGCTAATGTGACGCCAGTTTTTGAAAGGGGCTCCAGAGGTGATCCTGGCAATTACAGGCCTGTAAGCCTGACTTCAGTACTGGGCAAACTGGTTGAAACTATAGTAAAGAACCGTATTGTCAGACAAATAGATGAACATAATTTGTTGGGGAATAGTCAACATGTTTTTTCTAAAGGGAAATCACGCCTCACTAATCTATTCAAATTCTTTGAGTGGGGTCAACAAGCATGTGGACAGGGGGGATCCAGTGGACATAATGTATTTAGATTTTCTGAAAGCCTTTGACAAGGTCCCTCACCAAAGGCTCATAAGCAAAGTAAGCTATCATGGATAAGAGGGAAGGTCCTCTCATGGACTGGTAACTCGTTAAAAGATAGGAAACAAAGGGTAGATATAAATGGTCAGTTTTCAGAATGGAGAGAGGTAAAGAGTGGTGTCCCCCAGGGGTCTGTACGGGGATCAGTCCTATTTGTTATATTCATAGATGATTTGGAAAAAGGGGTAAACAGCGAGGTGGCAAAATTTGTGGATGATACAAAATTACTCAAGATAGTTAAGTCCCAGGCAGAGTGTGAAGAGCTACAAAAAGATCTGTCAAAACTGGGTGACTGGACTAGAAAATGGCAGATGAAATTCAATGTTGATAAATGCGAAGCAATACACTTTGGAAAACATAGTCTCAACCGTACACATAAAATAATGGAGTCTAAATTAGCTGTTACCACTCAAGAAAGAGATTTTGGCATCATTGTGGAGAGTTATCTGAAAACATCCACTCAGTGTGCAACGGCAGCCAAAAAAACGAACAGAATGTTGGAAATCATTAAGAAAGGGATAGGCAATAAGACAGAAAATATCATGTTGCCTCTATATAAATGCACGGTATGCCCACATCTTGAATACTGCATGCCAATGTGGTTGCCTCATCTCAAAAAAGATATATTGGATTGGGAAAGGTTCAGAAAAGGGCAACAAAAATGATTCGGGGTATGGAACGGCTTCCATATGAGGAGAGATTAATAAGACTGGGACTTTTCAGCTTCGAAAAAAGATGACTAAGGGGGGATATGATAGAGGTCTATAAAATCATGACTGCTGTGGAGAAAGTGAATAAGGAAGTGTTATTTACTCCTTCTCATAACACAAGAGCCAGGGATCACCCAACGAAATTAATAGACAGTAGGTTTAAAACAAACAAAAGGAAGTATTTCTTCCCACAATGCACAATCAACCTGTGAAATTTTTGCCAGAGGATGTTGTGAAGGCCAAGACCATAACAGGGTTCAAAAAAGAACTAGATGAGTGCATGGAGGATAGGTCCAACAAGGGCTGTTAGCCAGGATGGGCAGAGATGTTGTCCTTAGCCTCTGTTTGCCAGAAGCTGGGAATGAGCGACAGGGGATGGATCACTGCATGATTCCTGTTCTGTTCATTCCCTCTGGGGCACCTGGCACTGGCCACTGTCAGAAGACAGGACACTGGGCTAGATGGACCTTTGGTCTGACCCAGTCTGGTTGATCTTATGTTCTTATCCTTTCCCCCACCCCCTCCTCCCCTGCGGCTGGAAGCAGCTCCTGTCCCTTCCCTCATGCACAGTGCTGAAAGGCTGCTGCTGGCCAGATTCTGGTGTGAACCCGGGCAGAAATCTTGGGGGGAGGGAATATGACCTTGCATCCCGCCCCCCCCCCCCGCACACACACACACGTTGCCTTGAGAAGACACGGCACGAGGTACCAGGGAAGCAAGCCCTTACCAGGGCCCAGCCAAGCATGGAGGGCGGAGCGCGCCGGACAGGGAGAGTCAGGTCAGTCGGTCAGTCACCCCACGCCCCACCCAGTGTGAGAGAGGTGTACGGGAGTGTGTGTGTTTCAGGTCTCCCCGTGGGGATGGCGGGGGTGTCACCCCGCCCTGTGTGGACCCTAAAGATTTAAAGTGAAGAAGGTAGTTAAAAAAGAATCCAATTATGCCAAATTGTTTTTAACAGGGACTCAGTCAACTTGATGTTAATTTGAACATTTCTACTGCACAGTTCTGACGGATTGATGTGGAACTCGCCTGAAGACAAGTAATTTGACCAGCTGTCCCGCATTCAGCGTAGGGAGATGTGGTCACCTGAAGTCGCTGGAACACGGGTATCAAAGCAGCCCTTAGAGTCGGTTGTGCCTGAGTTCTTTAGTTTGGACATTCGCCGCCAGGCTCCTTGAAACCAGCTAATTTCTGCCAAGCGGAACGGACCCAGCCCTGGGGTCCTTATGGCGTTAATGAGAGTGACGGCCTCGGGATTTGGGGTGTAGAATATCACAGTGCCTGCTTAGATTTACTCTGAAGAGTCACATTAACGAAGAATGGCCCCGTCCGGGGCCCACTGGTTTCAACAGCAGGACCCCAGTGACTTCCGTGGGAGTGGATCAGGGTAACCCGGTGACCTCTTCCTAACACCAAACCTCAGTGCCGTCACAGGAGCGTTATATCCGTGCCCCGGCTCCCATCCTGGTCCTGCAATTACAGTCACACCCTCCCCATGCTATCCAACCCCAGCTCAGACATTTCATAGCTTTCATGTGTTTCCATTCGCCCCTTCACAGATTCATTTTCCATTCAAATGACTCACCGGCTCCTGTCCCAGCTGGAGATGAGGAATCCCTACCTCTGACCCAGTCAAGGAGCTGCAAGCGGCGGGGAATCTGCACTGACCAGGGCTTTGGTACAGGGATATTTATACTGCTGCCCTGTGAACCCCAGTGGGGGGCTCAGAGCCAGCAGGGAGCCCCAGGGACCTGGCCTCTGTGACTGGCTCAGGTTGTGAAAAGCAGCAGAGAATTAACCCTTTCTTCCTCTCACTTGTTTGATCTGATCATTTCTCCCTTTTTATGTTATTTAGAAAGGTCGTTGTGACACTGAGGCCCTGGCAAAGAGTTCCCTGTTCTTTGCAAACAACTCTCATCTCACACACAAGTCTTACTGAATATTTATCCATAAAGAGAAGCATGTAAGGTGTGTGCAAAAAGCTAGTAACTTGTCCAGGTAATAGTTAAAGAATAACATATTGATATTGACAGTGTGCTTTATGGACTTGGAGTAGAAGTTAGTCACCAGGGCATAGTGTGTCTTGGTGATGGCAATTCCTGGAGGGCGTCGTCACCCCACCCTGGTTAGCCAGGGATGTAATGTGAGGCTCAATTGTCCACCCTTGTTCCATCCCAAGATTATCAATGGAAAACCATCAGAGACAACTGAAAATAATCAACACTACTTGGAGGTAAATGAAGGAATATTACAAGAGATGGGGTTGCCCTGACTATGGACAGAGACAAAAGACTGTTTCGGCAGAACACAAAGCAGGGAGAGGCCCTCTAGATCCTTTAACTGTGGAGACATCTCCTGGTGCCTGGACCTTCTCATGGATCTTGAAATCAGAGGGTAATGAGGTGACTCACAATCCTGAGAGCCCTGAGAACCATCACAGTAGTTCTTATACAGATTGCCGTTAGTCTCACTTAGTCCAACCATCCTGAAAACCTATATGTGTGTGTGTGCCATGTCGCTGTAGCCCTGTCAGTCCTGGGACATTAGAGAAACAAGGTGGGGGAGGGAATATCTTTTACTGGATCAACTTTTGTCGGCCTGTCAACTTGAACTGTCCCTTCAAATCGGTGTGAACTACTCATGCTAAACTATGTGTTCCACCTTGTATTTATCTGGCACACTCTGAGTGCCTTTGTCAGACCTGAAGAACTGCTCCATGAGCTGGAAAGCTTGTCTCTCTCCCCATCAGAAGTTGTTCCAATAAAAGATATCACCTGCCCCATCCCTTGTCTCTCCCTATGTAAGAAAGTATATATGTATATGGAAGAGAGTAGGTGGTAGAGAGAGGGGAAATCGGGAGCTACTCTTTCTCTCATTACAGTAGAACAAGTGACATGCAAGGAAAGTAAAAGGTGGTAAATAAAAACCCATACAAGGAAATACTTTCCCACAAAACACGTAATCCAACTGTGGAACTCAGTGCTGCAGGATTTTGTTGAGGCCAAGACCTTTGCAAGATTCAAAAAGGGATTGGACATTTATCTGGGTATCAGAAATACCCAGAGTTACCAGCGTTAATGACAACACACATTTTGGAAGGGAGAGTGACCCCCATGGCTCAGGCTTTAAGCCAATCTCTGTTAGAGATAAGGATGGGACGCAGGGTGTGAAGGGAAGATTATCCCGTCTCCCCCTCATGAGAGATTCTCACAGCTGCTTCTGAAGCACCTGGTGCTGGCCCCTGTTGGAGACAGGCTGCTGGGCTAGATGGATGCAACAAGGATCCAGTCTGGTGATTCCCGTGTCCCTCTACCACGGTGCAAAGTTGGCCTGCTGCAGCCCCCAGCCTGGGACACACCTCAGCCAAGATTTCAAGCGGTGCGGAGCACTCGCAGTGCCCACTCTCTGCACCGGAGTGGCGGGTGCTCAGCCGCTGTGAAAGCCAGTCCCTGGATGACTCAAGCTCAGCACCCAAAGGGGTGCGGCGGAAGCTCCAAAAAATGTGTGTGTGGTGGTGAGGGGGCCACTGGTGCCTGAATTGTGGCCTGCCCCCCCGCTCCGCCCCTTTCCCCAAGGCCCCGACTTGCTCTGCCCCTCCCCGTGAGACTTCGTCCCACCCCTCCTCCACAAGCCCCCACCCTCACACCAGCCCTCCCCCAAGGCCCCAGCCCACCCCTTCTCCTCAAACCCCACGAAGAAGTTCTGTTCCACACTCTGTTCCTTCGAGAAATAAACCTTCTGTTCTACACGCTGGCTGAGAGTCACGGCTGACTGCAGAGTCGGGGTGCAGGGCCCTCTGGCTTCCCCGCAAACTCCTCCCTCACCGGGGGGTTTCCCTCGTGACTCGGATGATGCAGGGGTTGGCGGCGGTGACTGGGCAGGCGATGGTGATCTCTCTGCTGTCCACCATGCTTGGTGAGGCTCAGGGAGGGCCGAGGAGAGCCGGAGAGCAGTGGGAGCTGGGTTTGCTTCACTGTGGTGTTGTTCGTAGTATTGTTCTTGCTCTCGTGATCACCGATCTACGGGTGGGGAAGCAGGAGAAGGGAAGTGACCTCCCCCTGCCCTGCGTAATGCCAGAATCCAGGCCCAAATCATGCATACCAGCCCCCACTTCTCCACTCCCAGGGCACCAGCTCCCTCCTGCCCCTCCTGCTTCTGGAGGGGTTCCTGGCACTGCCCCCCGGCTGGGCCGACTGTGACATCACCGATGACATCTTTGTGAGCAGCAATGGCCTTGGCAGCCCCTACCTCCCTGCTCCCCGAAATGGACAGACCCAAGAGAAATGCTGCTCCATTGGAGAGGGCTCAGAGAGGAGCCACAGGAATGACTAAAGGATTAGAAACCCTGCCTGATAGTGCGAGGCTCAAAAAGCCGAATCTGTTTAGTTTTACAAAGAGAAAATAAAGTCTGATCACAGTGTGTAAGTATCTACACAGGGAACAAACATTTAACAATGGGCTCTTCAGTCTAGCCGAGAAAGGTCTCACACGATCCACTGGCTGGATGTGGAAGCTCGACACATTGAGACTGGGGAAAAAGTGTAGATTTCTAACAGGGATGGTAATTAACCATTAAGGTTGGAACAATTTACAAGGGTTGTGGTGGATTCTCCATCACTGACCATTGTTCAATCAAGATGGGATGTTTTTCTAGGAGATCTGCTCTAGGAATTATTCTGGGACAGTTCCCTAGCCTGTGTGATGCAGGGGGTCAGACTGGATGAACACAATGGTGCCTTCTGGACTTGGAATTAATGAATCTGTGAATAATGGGGATGTGAAGCCAGGGGTGAGCCGGCTCTCTGGGTCGGATTCTTCTCTGTCTTGGTGCAGATCCGGAATAGCTCCACTGAAAGCAAGGAGAGCGGTGCAGGGTAGGAATCAAAGCCCATGGCCCTGCTTCACATCTGCCCAAGGTTCTCCAGCAGGCTGGTGGGAGAGCTTGGGGATAGAACCCAGATCTCCTGAGTCCCAGTCCAATTCCCAGCCTGTGTGGATGTCATCCAGGGACTACATCTCCCTGCCATGCAGACACTTTGCCCTGGGGTTACAGGACTGCCTACTGAGAAAGGAAGGATGCCTTTTTTCTTGTGATGTACAGCGGGAGCAGAAGGCGGCGAACCGAGAGCCGGTGTGTAACCGGGTCAGTAACTAACTCTCTGCCTCCCTCCTTCCTCCCAGAGCCAGGAGATACTGGAAAAATGGGGAAAATTAAACAGGTTGTGAACTTCCAGTTCACTGAGGTACAAACCTGCCACGGCCCTGCCTGCTCTCCCCAGCCTGGCTCCACACTCGCAGAGTGGGCAGACCCTGGCTGGGACACACACCCCCTCTCCTGCCCCAAGCCATCAGCCTCCCTCAAGCCCACTCTGACCCCAGACAGATGTCTATCACGCCATCTCAGTGGAGTGTGCTCTTCAATTTCCTCATTGGAAAAGTGAGCTGGATACGTTGATGGATGGGATGGTATAATGAGATTGCCTACAATGGCCCCACAAAGTCACAGGACCTCCTGGTCAACCTCCTCCTAGCCCTGGCTAAAATGGCCATCTATAAAACCAGGGAGAGGAGGTTGGCCGATGGGGTCTCCTATGACTGTGGGGCCTATCCTTGATCCTCCATCCGCTGGCTCCCTTGACGCCTTCGAGGAGCAGTGGGCGCTGTCCAGGGTTCTCTGCCTGGTGTCCCCATCAGGTTCCCTTCATTTGACCCTTTGACCTCACTTCTGTCCCTGTTATCTCATTAGTTGTCCTCTGGAATCATTTGGCTTCCAGGTCATGTGGATCCTCCCCTTAGGCTGTGGGGGGGTTGGGGGGAGGGGGGTCCTATAGTAGTGGGTGGGCTTCTGCCTCCCTGCTTCCTGGATTCCAATAGGATGGCGTATGGCCCATCTACGACTGCTAGTAGCAAATATCTCTAATGGCCTTAGAAGATAAACACAATGGGCTGGGGAAAAGTTAACACAGTTTTTAGAAAGGGAAATCCTGTCTCACCAAGCTCTTAGAATTCTTTGAGGGGGTCAACATTCCTATGGAGCAGGGTGGTCCAGTTACTCTGAAACCAGTAGCTATAGTGCACTTGGACTTTCAGAAAGCCTTTCCCAAGGTCCCTCACCAAAGGCTGTTCAGCAAAGTAACCTGTCCTGGGATAAAAGGGAAAGTCCTCTCATGGGTCAGTAACTGGTTAAAAGAGAGGAAACAAACGGTAGGAATAAATGCTCAGTCTTCATAATGCAGAGAGGTAAACAGTGGGGTCCCCCAAGGGTATGTACTGGAAGCAGTGCCATTCTACATATTCACTAATGATCAGGAAAAGGGAATGAACAGTGAAGGGGCAAAGGTAGCAGGGGATACAAAATTATTCAAGCTAGTTAAGTCCAAAGCAGATTGTGAACAGTTACAGAGGGATCTCACAAAACTGGATGACTAGGCAACAAAATGGCCAATGAAATTCAGCATTGATAAGTGCAAAATGCTGCACATTGGAAAAAAATAATCCCAACTACACATGTAGAAGGATGGGGTCTTAATTAGTTGATAATACCCAATAATAAGATTTTGGAGTCATTGTGGACAGTTCTCTGAAAACTTCTGCTCGCTGCACAGCAGTGGTCACAAAGGCTAATAGATCATTAAGAACCATTAGGAAATGGATAAAAAAATATTATTCTGACACTATATAAATCCATGGTATGCCCACACCTTCAATAGTGTGTCCAGTTCTGGTTGCCCCATCTGAAAAAAGGATTTTGTATGTGTCATAAATATAAAGGGAAGGGTAAACCCCTTTGAAATCCCTCCTGGCCAGGGGAAAGCTCCTCTCACCTGTAAAGGGTTAAGAAGCTAAAGGTAACCTCGCTGGCACCTGACCAAAATGACCAATGAGGGGACAAGATACTTTCAAAAGCTGGGAGGAGGGAGAGAAACAAAGGGTCTGTGTCTGTCTGCATGCTGGTCTTGGCCAGGGATAGACCAGGAATGGAGTCTTAGAACTTTTAGTAAGTAATCTAGCTAGGTATGTGTTAGATTATGATTTCTTTAAATGGCTGAGAAAAGAATTGTGCTGAATAGAATAACTATTTCTGTCTGTGTATCTTTTTTGTAACTTAAGGTTTTGCCTAGAGGGGTTCTCTATGTTTTTTAATCTAATTACCCTGTAAGATATCTACCATCCTGATTTTACAGGGGGGATTTCTTTATTTCTATTTACTTCTATTTTCTATTAAAAGTTTTCTTGTAAAAAACTGAATGCTTTTTCATTGTTCTCAGATCCAAGGGTTTGGGTCTGTGGTCACCTATGCAAATTGGTGAGGCTTTTTATCCAACATTTCCCAGGAAAGGGGGGGTGCAAGTGTTGGGAGGATTGTTCATTGTTCTTAAGATCCAAGGGTCTGGGTCTGTAGTCACCTAGGTAAATTGGTGAGGCTTTTTACCAAACCTTGTCCAGGAAGTGGGGTGCAGGGTTTTGGGAAGTATTTTGGGGGGAAAGACGTGTCCAAACAGCTCTTCCCCAGTAACCAGTATTAGTTTGGTGGTGGTAGCGGCCATTCCAAGGACCACGGGTGGAATACTTTGTACCTTGGGGAAGTTTTGACCTAAGCTGGTAAAGATAAGCTTAGGAGGTTTTTCATGCAGGTCCCCACATCTGTACGCTAGAGTTCAGAGTGGGGGAGGAACCTTGACATGGTGGCATAGTGGTGGGATTAACCTGAAATCATTTTGAGATCCAGTTGAGATTTTTTGAACTAGAAATACAGATTTTAAAAAGGAATTTTTTTTTTTCCTGTGGCTTTGAAGCAGCTTTGAAACTGAAAGCAGCTTGGGTTTTCCCTGCTTTGTGGCCAAGCAGAGACAAAAGGGGATTATCTTTGTGAATTGCAGGTTTTCTTGGCCTGGAAGCAGGGTACTTAACTCCTGCAGGGAAATTCACAGTCTTCCAACCCAGAGTTTTTTTTTCTTTTCTTCCTAAAAGTAAATAGGGGGGGTGTGCTCTACCCATTTGCTTGGAGACAAAAGTGGCAGGGTTTTTTTTTTTTTAGGATTTTGATTTTTTTGTTTTACAAGGAGCACAGGTTTGAAAGGGAATTTTTTTTTCTTTGGGCTGGGTAAGCAGGTTTCCAAGTATTTGGAGGTTTTTTGCTTTAATTTGGGCCCAGAGCAGAGACAAGGGAATTGTCTTTTTCTGTAGGCTGACAATCACTATCAGAGAATAGGTATTCTATTCCAGCACAGCAAAATTTTACAGCCAAGTTTTGTTTGTTTATTTCTAAACCTCGGGTGTAAAGTTAGTTAAAAACAGAGAGGTTAGAATGGCAAAATCCGTGGCTCGACTACAGCTCGAATTAGCCAAATTTCAGGCTGAGGAAAGACAAAGGGAACATAAAAGACAGATAGAACTCATGCAGCTGAAGAAGGAACAAGAAAGGGAGGCAGAACAACACCAAGCGGCTGCTCACAGGAGAGCTATGGAAGCGAGGGACAAAGAACTGGAGGAGAAGGAAAAAGAGAGGAAGTATGTGGAGGAGATGGAGAAGATAAAGTCTCAGCAGAATATCCCAACAAACCCTAGTAATCCTTCTCCAAGTACCACTTCCCATCCCAGAAAGTTCCCCACCTACAAGGCAGGCGATGATACTGAGGCCTTCCTAGAAAACTTCGAAAGGGCCTGCCTTGGGTACAACATCTCTACTGACCAATACATGGTAGAGCTGAGGCCGCAGCTCAGTGGACCCTTAGCTGAGGTGGCAGCTGAAATGCCTAAAGAACACATGAACAAGTATGAACTGTTTAAATCCAAGGCGAGAGTCAGAATGGGGATAACACCCGAGCAGTCTCGTCGGAGGTTCAGAGCCCTAAGGTGGAAACCAGACATGTCATTTACCCGACATGCCTACCACATTGTGAAACATTGGGATGCCTGGATATCAGGAGCAAGTGTTGAATCTCCAGTAAATTTGCCCTTCCTAATGCAAATGGAACAATTCTTAGAGGGTGTTCCTGAGGAAATAGAAAGATACATCCTAGATGGGAAACCCAAAACTGTAATTGAGGCAGGAGAGATTGGAGCCAGATGGGTGGAAGTGGCAGAGAAGAAGAAAACTGGTCGCAGTTGGAGCGGAGACCAGAAGGGACCACCCCAGACCACACCCTATTACCGGGGGCCGCCCAAAGCCCCACCTACCTCCCAAAGAACCCTCCAGACCCCTTATCGTCCTGCCACCCCTTTCTCCAGCAACCCTCCTCGCCCCAGTGACCCGTCAGCTGGACGATGTTTTAAATGTAATGAGCTGGGGCATGTAAAGGCCAACTGTCCCAAGAACCCCAACAGATTACAGTTCATTGCACCGGAATCACACCAGAGGTCCACAGGCCCAGATACCTCCCAGATACCCTTTGAGCGGAGGGAAACTGTGAGTGTGGGCGGGAAGAAGGTCACCGCGTGGAGGGACACCGGAGCACAAGTGTCAGCTATCCATGCTTCCTTAGTGGACCCCAATTTAATCAACCCAGAGATCCAAGTGACGATTCAACCCTTCAAGTCCAACTCTTTCAATTTGCCTACAGCCAAGTTGCCTGTCCAGTACAAGGGCTGGTCAGGAACATGGACTTTTGCAGTCTATGATGATTATCCCATCCCCATGCTGTTGGGGGAAGACTTGGCCAATCATGTGAAGCAGGCCAAGAGGGTGGGAACAGTCACCCGCAGCCAGGCTAAACAAGCCGTGAGGCCTAGCTCTGTTCCAGAAACTGCTATCAGGACCCAGTCAGAGGTGATGGACTTGGACCTTAGGCCAATGTCTGCAACAGCAGTAGTGGATCCAGTCCCAGAGACCCAGACGGAACCAGTCCCAGAACCGGAACCAGCCGAACAACCAACACCAGACCCTGTGTCAGCACTGAATCCAGTACTTGCAACTTCAACACCAGAGGGCCCCACTGAACCTGAACTGGCAGCAGCCGATAACCCTACACAAGAGGCTCAGCCGGAGCCTGAATCCCAACATAGTGCACCAGCGGAGAGCGGTTCACAGTCAACAGAAACAGCTCCATCCCCTATATTGCTTCCAGAGGGACCAAGCCTAGGTCCACAATCCAATGAGGGACTGATGTCTCCAGCATCAAGGGAACAGTTCCAGACTGAACAGGAAGCAGATGAAAGCCTCCAGAGAGCTTGGACAGCGGCACGGAGCAACCCACCGCCTCTCAGCTCTTCTAATCGATCCAGCCCAGGGAGAAGATGATGCTGAGTGGCCTGAAGGTGTCTACTACGAAGGGAAATGTGCTGGTGGTGTGGAAGAGGTGAACCTCTCCATGACCCTTGGGCGTATGCAGCGACAGCAGATCCAGGAGCTGTGCACTAGCTACGCGCCAACGTTCTCAGCCACCCCAGGACTGACTGAACGGGCATACCACTCCATTGACACAGGTAATGCTCACCCAATTAGGGTCCAACCTTACCGGGTGTCTCCTCAAGCTAAAACTGCTATAGAACGGGAGATCCAGGATATGTTACAGATGGGTGTAATCCGCCCCTCTGAAAGTGCATGGGCATCTCCAGTGGTTCTAGTTCCCAAACCAGATGGGGAAATACGTTTTTGCGTGGACTACCGTAAGCTAAATGCTGTAACTCGCCCAGACAACTATCCAATGCCACGCACAGATGAACTGTTAGAGAAACTGGGACGGGCCCAGTTCATCTCTACCTTGGACTTAACAAAGGGGTACTGGCAGGTACCGCTAGATGAATCTGCCAAGGAAAGGTCAGCCTTCATCACACATCTCGGGCTGTATGAATTTAATGTATTCCCTTTCGGGCTGCGAAATGCACCCGCCACTTTCCAAAGACTTGTAGATGGTCTCCTAGCGGGATTAGGAGAATATGCAGTCGCCTACCTTGACGATGTGGCCATATTTTCGGATTCCTGGGCAGACCACCTGGAACATCTACAAAAAGTCCTTGAGCGCATAAGGGAGGCAGGACTAACTGTTAAGGCTAAGAAGTGTCAAATAGGCCTAAACAGAGTGACT
Source organism: Eretmochelys imbricata (assembly GCF_965152235.1). Classification (NCBI taxonomy): domain Eukaryota; kingdom Metazoa; phylum Chordata; order Testudines; family Cheloniidae; genus Eretmochelys; species Eretmochelys imbricata. Next base: position 3,831,193 of record NC_135572.1, read on the forward strand.
TACCTTGGACACCAGGTGGGTCAAGGAACTATCAGCCCCCTACAGGCCAAAGTGGATGCTATCCAAAAGTGGCCTGTCCCAAAGTCAAAGAAACAGGTTCAATCCTTCTTAGGCTTGGCCGGTTATTACAGACAATTTGTACCGCACTACAGCCAAATCGCTGCCCCACTGACAGACCTAACCAAAAAGAAACAGCCAAATGCTGTTCAGTGGACCGGAAAGTGTCAGAAGGCCTTTAACAAGCTTAAAGCGACACTCATGTCTGACCCTGTACTAAGGGCCCCAGACTTTGACAAACCGTTCCTAGTAACCACAGATGCATCCGAGCGTGGTGTGGGAGCAGTTTTAATGCAAAAAGGACCTGATCCAGAATTCCACCCTGTAGTGTTTCTCAGCAAAAAACTGTCTGAGAGGGAAAGCCACTGGTCAGTCACTGAAAAAGAATGTTATGCCATTGTCTACGCTCTGGAAAAGCTACGCCCATATGTTTGGGGACGGCGTTTCCACCTGCAAACCGACCATGCTGCACTAAAATGGCTTCACACCGTCAAAGAAACTAACAAAAAACTTCTTCGGTGGAGTTTAGCTCTCCAAGATTTTGATTTCGACATCCAACACATCTCAGGAGCTTCTAACAAAGTGGCTGATGCACTCTCCCGTGAAAGTTTCCCAGAATCAACTGGTTAAAATCGTCCTTAAGATGTGGAAAATATTGTTAGTCTTTATGTACTTGGTAGTATATTTAGAGATGCATGTGTCTTATTAACTCTGTTTTTCCTAGAGCTCCAGGAAGAAATCCCAGCCAGTGTTTCACCCTAGCTGAGATTTGGGGGGCGTGTCATAAATATAAAGGGAAGGGTAAACCCCTTTGAAATCCCTCCTGGCCAGGGGAAAGCTCCTCTCACCTGTAAAGGGTTAAGAAGCTAAAGGTAACCTCGCTGGCACCTGACCAAAATGACCAATGAGGGGACAAGATACTTTCAAAAGCTGGGAGGAGGGAGAGAAACAAAGGGTCTGTGTCTGTCTGCATGCTGGTCTTGGCCAGGGATAGACCAGGAATGGAGTCTTAGAACTTTTAGTAAGTAATCTAGCTAGGTATGTGTTAGATTATGATTTCTTTAAATGGCTGAGAAAAGAATTGTGCTGAATAGAAGAACTATTTCTGTCTGTGTATCTTTTTTGTAACTTAAGGTTTTGCCTAGAGGGGTTCTCTATGTTTTTTAATCTAATTACCCTGTAAGATATCTACCATTCTGATTTTACAGGGGGGATTTCTTTATTTCTATTTACTTCTATTTTCTATTAAAAGTTTTCTTGTAAAAAACTGAATGCTTTTTCATTGTTCTCAGATCCAAGGGTTTGGGTCTGTGGTCACCTATGCAAATTGGTGAGGCTTTTTATCCAACATTTCCCAGGAAAGGGGGGGTGCAAGTGTTGGGAGGATTGTTCATTGTTCTTAAGATCCAAGGGTCTGGGTCTGTAGTCACCTAGGTAAATTGGTGAGGCTTTTTACCAAACCTTGTCCAGGAAGTGGGGTGCAGGGTTTTGGGAAGTATTTTGGGGGGAAAGACGCGTCCAAACAGCTCTTCCCCAGTAACCAATATTAGTTTGGTGGTGGTAGCGGCCATTCCAAGGACCACGGGTGGAATACTTTGTACCTTGGGGAAGTTTTGACCTAAGCTGGTAAAGATAAGCTTAGGAGGTTTTTCATGCAGGTCCCCACATCTGTACCCTAGAGTTCAGAGTGGGGGAGGAACCTTGACAGTATGTAACCCTTCTGCCCGTCAGAGTTGGCAGCAACAAGGGCCAGGTTCAATATCTAGGGGTTCCATTCCAATAACACAATGCAAACCGGCTCGAGCCCCCACCCAGTGACCTGGGACAAATATATACCACCCCCGCTGGGTGCCTCCAGGAGGCAATACTTCCCCTCTCGCAAGAACCTAGTCTGAGTGTAGCAAAAAGCCTTTTAATAACAGAGAGAAACAATGTGACATTATGTTGGGGAAACACCACCAACAGGATTCATAACACAACCCATGGGCAAAAAACCCACCCCAAGCAAATTGGGGCATGTCCTTTCCCTTTGGTTCTTGAGTCCAGCAACCCAAAATCACTCAAAGTCCCAAAAGTCCAACGACCCAAAAGTCTCTGTCCCTGGTCAGGGCAGCCCCAGAGTTCGAAAGTTTATCTGCAGAGTTTTACCTGCCAACCTGAGTGGAGATGGGGGGGGGCGTTTAAGGGGCACCTTACATGGTCCAAAGCTGATGGCCCCACCTCTCCATGGGGTTCCACTCTGCCAGCCGCCCCATGAGCTGCTCTAGGCATCCGACAAACTGCTCTGCTTCACCAGCCGCTCCGCTCCGCTCGCCGTCCCACAAACTGCTCCACCATATATCTTCAGGCTCCCCCACTACTTAACACAACACTCAGTGATTTCAGCTCTTAGTAAATTCAGCTCTTTTATGATTTCAGCTTGTAGTAGGGGAGCCTCAGTGCTGGTGCACCATTAGCCCAAAGTGAGTTCAGCTCAGCAGCCTGTAACTAGACTCCTAATGGAATCAAAATTTTAGCTCTGATAGTCCACAGTAGAGAGAGAAGGAAGTGCAATTAGCATGTAAGGCCCTCACCAGGGGGCCCATGCCACTAAGTATTAATACCTATCCCAAGCCTCTCTCAATTCACAGAGTTTTGGAACCCATGTCCCTTGCCTAGCGAGTGCTACTTAGTTGATGGCGAGTCCCTCCATCGTAAGAAAAGGCCAAGTACAGTTCCACTGTCCTTGATTCCCATAATCAGGGTAATAACAATTTATTCTTCCTGCCCCAATAACAGAGACACTGGGGATCCCACAGTGACCATTTGGGCAGCTATGGCCTCACTCTAGGCAGGGTGGGTGTGCCTATGCAAATGAGATCGGCCCCTGAAGTTCTTTTCCACAACTTGCCACACCTCACCACCAGATGTCAGGGTGGAGCTCATCCTGACTCTGCTTACATCTATAATTTGGAAAGGGTCAGAGAAGGGCAACAAAGATGATTAAGTGTATGGAACGGCTTCCCTATAAGGAGAGACTAAAAAGACTTGGACCGTTCAGCTTAGAAAAGAAACGACTAAGGGGGGATATGACAGAAGTCTATAAAATCATGACAGGATAAAGTGAAATGAGAAATGTTATTTACTTTTTCACACAATACAAAAACCAGGGGTTACCCGATGAATTTAATAGGCAGTAGATTTAATACAAACAAGAGGACATATTGTTTCATGCAACACAGAGATATCCTGTGGAACTCATTGCCGGGGTTATAGTGATGGCCAAAAGTACAACTGGGTTCAAAAAAGAACTGGACACATGTATAACTGGGATCACAAAAGAATTAGATAAGTCCATGAAGGATCAATCCATCAATGGCTATTAGCCAAGATTGTCAGGGCAACTCGAAACCTCTGAATGACAGAAGCTGGGATGGGAGGACAGGGGATGGATACCTCCATAACTGCCCCGTTCTGTTCACCCCCCTGAATCTGTGGTACAGGCCACTGCTGGAGACAGGATGCTGGACTAGATGAACAGGTGTCCTGACCCCGTACAGGCTGTTCTTTGTTTTTTCTGAGGCATATCTTCTCAACAGCTGCAGAAATGGAACAGCTGCCATATGAGGAGAGATTAATAAGACTGGGACTTTTCAGCTTGGAAAAGAGACGACTAAGGAGGGATATGATAGAGGTCAATGAAATCATGACTGGCGTGGAGAAAGTAAATAAGGAAGTGGATAAAAAAAGAACTAGATACGTTCATGGAGGTTAGATCCGTCAATGGCTATTAGCCAGTATGGGCAGGGATGGTGTCCCTAGCCACTGTTTGCCAGAAGCGGGGAATGAGCGACAGGGGATGGATCACTTGATGATTCCCTGTTCTGTTCATTCCCTCTGTGGCACCTGGCATTGGCCACTGTTGGAAGACAGGATACTGGGCGAGATGGACCTTTGGTCTGACCTGTATGGCCAATCTTATGTTCTTATGTTCTTTATGGAAGGTGGGTAAAAAGAGGGAAAAAAAGATTCCTGCAGCATTTCTGTAATGTTAGCAGGTTAAACAAGCCTCCAAGCCCCAGGAGGATTTGGCAGGTTATCCTCAGCAGCAAAACATTCTTTTAGCATGGGATGAAACGCACTTATCACACACACAGGATTATGGGGGGGGGGACTAGAGATCACGTGCAAATGAGCCCCTCACCCACTGCACCCCCTGACCTCTCTCCCACCAGTCACCCCCCACAAACCCACCTGTGTAGGGAAGAGAGCGAGATCAGCCTGGGGAAGCCGGGCCCATCCGTGTGAAATGTGCCATAAGGCAGCCAAACGCAAGGTCCGTGGGACACAGGCCTTGGGTACGGAGTGTGGGACTGACACTGGCAAAGCAGTGACCCTGAGAAGGATTTAGGAGTTCACATATCTTTGTGGAAGGTGCTTTAACGAAAACCAAGCTATTGAGTTCAATAGAGGGGTGACTGGGTATAATTCTAGGGCCTGTGTTATACAGGCAGTCAGACTGTGGTTCCTTCTGGCCTTAAACATTATGAATCACCATGTTTGCTGTGGGGTGGGGTGGGGGGTGTGTGCTGCCCTTGCCATGTCCTCTTGGGGTGGATCTCCAGGTCAAGGAGGCCCATGATGGCACAGTCAAAGCCACCCCTGCTCGGGTTCTGGGCTGTGCAGAGGAGGGCCATGCAATCCCTGTGCTGCCTCCCTGAGGAGACTTGCTCCTGACTTCCATGCTGGCCCCAAAGTGTGCTCACTTTGCCAATGAGGAAACCGAGGAGGAAAGAAACTCTCCCATGGTGACACAGCAGGTTGGAGGGAGAACCAAGACTCGAGCCCCTCTCTCCCAATGTGCAGTCCAGGGCACTTCCCACTGTCCCAGGGCATGGCCCCCTTGGCTGCTGCTTTCTGTTGCCACTAAGAGTACAGCTCAGATGCAGCTTGTCACAGAGGAGATGCACACACCGTGCTCTCTCACAGGCTGATTTTACATTTGTGCTTTCTTGGTTTGTTGTTTCCCTTCATATCTTAGAACAGAGACTCATTCAGTCTGGCTGCCTTTTGTGGAAGGGAGCTGTGTTCTTGTAGCCATGTCGGTCCCAGGATATTAAAGAGTCAAGGTGAGGAGGGAATAGCTTTCATTGGACCCAACTCCTGTTGAGAAGAGAGACCAGCTTTGGAGCTTACACAGTGTAAGTACATAGTAAATACTCCCCTACAGTTCCAATGAAAACCTGGCTTTAATTTCCAAGTCCCAGAGCATTTTCTGTTGCCTCCTTGGGCTCAGCAAGAAGCTTCTGCTGCAGCATCGATAAAATAGATTGATCACCCGTTTCAGGATCTCTTTTGTTGTCACCGCATAAACGATGGGGTTTAACATGGGGGGAATGAGCACATAGAGGTTGGCCAGTAGGATGAGAATATAACCTGGGATGATGTGCCCAAATCGGTGTGCAAAATGGGAGAAAAAGGACGGCGTGTAGAACATCAGTATGACACAGACATGGGAGCTGCAGGTGCGGAGAGCCTTGAGCCGGGCATCCTTGGAGGGGAGCCGGAAGACGGCCTTGAGGATCAATCCATAAGATACAGCAATGAGCACAGCATCCAAACCGATTACAAAAATAGCCACAGCTACGCCATACCAGATGTTGACTGTGATATCATCACAGGCCAGCCGGGCTACACCCACATAGTCGCAATAGTTGTGAGGCAGGAGGTTGGTTCTGCAGAACTTCAGCTGCTTCACAAGAAAGATGAGAGGGAAAATGATACAGAAACTTCTTGTGACAACTGCCAGCCCCATCTTCCCAATCACAGACTTGGTTAGCACACTGGTGTATCTCAGGGGGTTGCAGATGGCAACGTACCGATCAAACGCCATGGCCAGCAGGATGGCTGACTCAGCAATAAAACTGACATGGATGAAGAACATCTGGGTCAGGCAGCCAGCAAAAGAAATTTCCCTCGCTCTAAACCAGAATACAGCCAGCATCTTGGGCACTGTCGTGGTAGATAACAGCAGATCAGCAGCGGCCAGCATGGAGATGAATAGATACATGGGCTCATGGAGGCTTTGTTCTGTTAGTATGATGAATAGTAGGAGTGAGTTCCCAAAAAGTGTTGCAACGTACATCAGACAGAAGGGGATGGAGATCCAGACATGAGACTCTTCCGTACCTGGGATGCCGGTCAGGATGTAAGTTACAGGGTCAAAAAGAGTGTGATTGTCAGCTGGCATCATGTACCATCACTTGGATCTTCTATTCATTTTCCAATAACTAACAGCAAAAGAGAAAATCAGTGAGAATTGAATGTCAGCTGGGACTGGAATGCATTTGTTGAGAGAATCATAGATACTATCAAAGACTTCATTGTGTGACAGCTGCCTGTTAGGTGCACCAGAAATCCAGAAACACTCTTGTGATGGGGTGTACAAATCCCACACTAGGCTACAAGGGGCTGAGGGATTATTTTGGTCTCAGACAGCCCCACCCCACCAAACTTACAGCAAATGCTCCATCTGCGGGAGCAATTAAATACAGGGAATTAGCTTGTTTGGGTGGCAAAGCTGGAGGTGAGCAGACCTGCAGCCCACAGCTCCAGCAGACCAGAGGGAAGCCTAAGACTCTGACACAGCTGCCAAAAGGGGCCCTCCCCAAGAGAAGGGAGGGACACACCCCGGAGACAACCAGAGAGGGACGTTCCCTGTGGACTGTGGACATTGGTAACCCCCCTCTTAGCCATTGTGGTTTGGGTTTCCCCACTAGGGGGAAACCTTGGACTAAGCTGACCCCAAGGATGGTGGACAAGAGGAAGAGGCCCAGGAAGGACAGCCAGACTGTTGGTAGCCCAAAGGGCTGACCGGTGTAGTTGGAGGGCCCGGGCTCCCCTCCATACAACCCACTTGGCAGTCACGAGTTGCAGCCATGACCATTAGGCCACACTCCCCATGTGGGAACCGTTACAACTCTCCTGCTACGGAAGGTCTCCATTCCAGAAGAGGGACGATGGTTCGGACGGTTCTGGCCCCAGGTGACGCAGGGCGCGCCCTCCTGGTGTTGCTGTCCACAGCAGAATCTCTCCTCCGCGGGTGTGCTACAGTTGCTCTCAGGGCGCCAGCGGTGACTGTGAACGTGAGTTAAAGCAGCCGCAGGACTGGTTCTTCTGGCACTTACCCCGGTTTCACACTCATTACTGCGGAGTCACTCCCAGTTTATAATGGGGTGAGAGCAGAACCCGTTTCATTCACAATCCCCCTGCTGGATCCTTCAGGCTCTGAGACCCTGACCCGACTAGCACACAAGTAAACTCCATCACGAGCAATTCCCATTGACTTTCATGAACATACTCACCTGAGTAAAGTTGCAAGTTTTTTCGGGATTTGGCCCTAACTATGTGAAGCCAATCTCAGTTAAGCTCTGGTCCCCACCACAGACCTATATTGGCATAACTACGTTGCTCAGGGGTTACTCCTGAGTGCCCTAGTTACACCAACCTAACCCCATGTAGACATGGCTACCGCCTCTGGGGGAGGAGGACTAACTACGCTGCCGGGGGAGCTCTCCCCCCTCAGCGCAGAGCATCTCCACTAACGCACCACAGCGGTGCAGCTGTGCCGGGGCAGCATTTTAAGCCTGGACGCTGGTAGCTCTGCTCCGGGGAACTGCAGCTGCAGTCGGTGCAGGGGGACCAGACGTCCCGTTTTTAAAGGGACAGTCCCGTATTTAAGCCCTCCTGCAGGGTGACCCAACTTGTTCTTAAAAAGAAATCGGCACTGGCTGGTCCTGCTGCTGGCCAGACCCCTGCTTGGCAGATGCCCACCCCACAGTGGTGAGGGGGGGGGTCTAGTGGCCGACTGTCAAGGTTCCTTCCCCACTCTAAACTCTAGGGTACAGATGTGGGGACCTGCATGAAACCCCCCTAAGCTTATTTTTACCAGTTTAGGTTAAAAGTTCCCCAAGGTACAAACTATTTTACCTTTTTCCATTGGACTTTTTTGCTGCCACCACCAGGCGTCTACCAAATATATAATAGGGAAAGAGCCCGCTTGGAAACATCTTTCCCCCCAAAATCCTCCCCAAACCCTACACCCCCTTTCCTGGGGAAGGCTTGATAAAAATCCTCACCAATTTGCAGAGGTGAACACAGACCCAAACCCTTGGATCTTAAGAACAAGGAAAAAGCAATCAGGTTTTTAAAAGAAGAATTTTAATTGAAGAAAAAAAGTAAAAGAAACACCTCTGTAAAATCAGGATGGTAAATACCTTACAGGGTAATCAGATTTAAACATAGAGAATCCCTCTAGGCAAAACCTTAAGTTACAAAAAGACACAAAAGCAGGAATATCTATTCAGTTCCGCACAGCTTATTTCTCACCCATTTAAACAAACAGAATCTAACGCGTCTCTAGCTAGATTACTTACTAAGTTCTAAGACTCCATTCCTGTTCTGTCCCCGGCAAATGCATCACAGAAACAAAGAGAGAGAGAGTTTTTTTCTCCTTCCCTCTAGCTTTTGAAAATATCTTGTCTCCTCATTAGTCATTTTGGTCAGGTGCCAGCAAGGTTACCTTTAGCTTCTTAACCCTTTACAGGTGAGAGGATTTTTCCTCTGGCCAGGAGGGATTTTAAAGGGATTTACCCTTCCCTTTATATTTATGACACCGACAATGCGGGTGGCTGTGCAAGGCTGGTGGCAGGGCGAAGATGCAGCACATGGGGCTGACCACTCCCCCTGCTGGTCCATCAGCGCAGCCCCCACTATGTGCCGGCTCTCGCCCAGCAGGGCCCTGCCCCCCGTCCCGTTTCCCATCGTCACTGGCTGGGCGCTGCGAGCTGCAGTGGCCGGTGAGTGCGGGCAGGCACCAGGCAGCGGCCGGTTACCTGTTGACTCTGCTGCCCACCCATCAGCCCTTTACATGTTCCCCCTCTCGCTGTCCTCTCCCTGCTTTGCCCCTTCACCTTCCCCAGCTCTGCTGCTCCCTCAGATCCGCCCGCAGTGGGGCATGTCCCACTCCCAGCGCTGTGCGGAGAACCTGCCCCTCATCGGAGAGTTTAGCTTATCAGCAGACTGGCTGGCATGATCCTTCCTTCCCGCACTGCCTCTGGCTGGGCCGGCGCCCCGGGAAAACCCAAGACCTTCCGGCCCAGGGTGCTGGCCAGGACGTGCTGATACCTGCATGTGCCAAAGCCCCGCACAGCGCTGGCATGAGGAAGCCTCTCTGCCCCTCAGCTAAGCTCCGGAGTGGCGGGGGGAGGAAGGGGAAACAATTTCCAGCCTGTTCATGTCCCGAACCTACAGGCTCCACAACAGCCCCTGTGGCAGGTCCTAAGCACGCCTCTTCACTCCCTAGCCCCACACCCTGGATCCTGGCCCCAGGGAGCGTGGGGCTGCTCCGCCCCCTAGGCATCCTCCCCTACTAATCCACTTCTCTGGCCCGGTTCTCTGAAGCCCTTGCAGTCAGTTTCCCTGGGCCCTGGTGCACAATGCATCTTTAGGGCTTAACCCCTTCCTGCCCGTGCCGTAGCCGGGGGACAGGAGTTGGTTGGGTTATGTTGGTGTGGGTAGGAAGGGAGAAGCTGCTTCCAGACATGGGGAGGGTGGGGAAGAAAGAGATGAGCTCTGCAAAGACATGGGCCAGATCATCTCTTCACCCCCTCCTCCTTCCCTGAGACTGGAAGCAGCTCCCTTCCCTTCCCCCACACATGCAGTGCGGAAAGGCTGCTGCTGGCCACATTCTTGTGTGAACCCTGCAGAAATATGGGTGTGTGTTTGTGTGTGATGCTGTGTGATCCTTGAAACCAGCTAATTTCTGCCAGCTGGAATGGACCCAGTCCTGGGGTCCTTATGGCGTTAATGGAAGTGTTGACTGAGTGACGGCCTCGGGATTTGGGGTGTAGAATATCACAGGGCCTGAGTAGGTTTCCAATGAGGTTTGCTCTGCACAGTCACATAACCCAGAACGGGCCAGTCCAGAGCCCACTGAGTTCAATAGCAAGACCCCTAGTGACTCCCATGGGACTGGATCAGGGTAACCCGGTGACCTCTTCCTAACACCGAACTACAGAGCAGTCACAGGAGCGTTATCTCCGTGCCCCGGCTCCGGTCCTGCCCTGGCAGTTAGAGTTACACACCCCCATTCTAACCCCAGCTCAAACATTTCATAGCTTTCATCTGTTTCCATTCGCCCCTTCACAGATTCATTCCACGCAAACGACTCACCAGGCTCCAGCCCCAGCTGGGGAGGAGGAATCTCCGTCTGTTACCCTGTCGGGGAGTTGCAGGTGGCAGGGAATCTGCACTGACCAGGGCTGAGGTACAGGGATATTTATACTGTTGCCCTGTGAATCCCAGCAGGGACTGAGTGCCAGCCCAGAGCCCCAGGGACCTGGCCTCTGTGACAGGCTCAGGTGGGGAAGAGCAACAGAGAATTAACCCTTTCCTCCTCTCACTTGTTTGATCTGATCATTTCTCCTTTTGTACATTATTTAGAAAGGTCCTTGTGACACTGAGGCACTGGCAAAGAGTTCCCTGTTCTTTGCAAACAACTCTCATTTCAGGCCTGACAAACTCCCTTCACCGCACACAAGTCTTTCAGTATATTAACTCATAAAGAGTAGCATGTAAGGTGTGCGCAGAAAGCTTGTAACTTGTCAAGCTTCATAACCACTGCAAAATGCATGTCCAGGTAATAGTTAAGGAATAACACATTGATATTGACAGTGTGCTTTACGGACTTGGAGTAGAAGTTAGTTACCAGGGCAGTGTGTCTTGGTGATGGCTATTCCTGGAGGGCATCGTCACCCCACCCTGGTTAGCTGGGGATGTAATGCCAGGCTCAGTTATCTACCCTTGCTCCATCCCAAGATGATCAATGGAAAAGCATTACGGACAACTGCAAACAATCAGCACCACTTGGAGGTATATGAAGGAACAATAAAAACAAAGAGGATTGCCCTGCCTGTGAACAGAGACAAAAGACTATTTCAGAATAACACAGAGTGGGAAGAGGCCCTCTGGATCCTTTCACTGAGGAGACATCTTGGAGTGAGGGGATGTTCTCATGAAAAATTGGATCCTGGTTAATGTGAATCCAGCCAGCTCTGCAACAGACTAAACTTTGAGAGGGAGGAACCTACTTTATTAGTAGGAAAGGGAACTATTGACCCAAGTTCTCATTTTGTGATGTTATATTGTAACCATTTGTTTCCACCACTTTCTCGTTTCTAGTTAACTCTCCATTCTTCTTAAATACACCAACTTTTATTTTATTGTACGTGCTCACACGCACCGTGTGTAATACAGGAGTGGAGATTTACTTCAAAACTGATAAACTGGGATACGCTGCTCCTTTTGGGGCAGAGATTCTGGATTTCTCTAAGTAGCCAGTGTCAGGGGCTGGATGTCACAGGGGAATGCTTCACAGGGGCTCAGAAGTGGAGGTGCCCTTATCATTAACCTGTCGGGTGAAGTCAGGGCTGGCCTAGCCCAGAGGAAGGCTCCTGAGTGGCTGACGGGCAGGTGGTGTCCAGGAGCCAGCACCCAACCACCGCCCAGCGAGACTCCCGCTCTCTGAGGCAGGGGGTACTGAGGTGACTCACAGCCCTGGGACCCCTGAGAGCCATCACAGTAGTTCTTATACTTATCGGCTCCACCCGCGCCTCTCATGGCGGTGGAGTATAGGAGTCGACAGGGGAGCGGCAGCTGTCAACTCACCGTAGTGAAGACACAGCGGTGAGCAGGTCTAAGTACGGCGACTTCAGCTACGTTATTCACATAGCTGAAGCTGCGTAACTTGGATCGATCACCCGTCCCCCATAGTGTAGACCGGGGCTTAGAGAAGACATACCGAGCCACACATCAGGGCTCAGTCACTTGCTTTTGGCAAAAATGGCAAACTATCTCCTGATCTGTTTCGTTAATGATTTGGCCTGTGCGGTGTTTGCTGGGGAGAGGTGCCAGATGGACAGGGCTGGGGGCTGGAGTGCCCGGAGCAGATGCAAGATGGGCAGCCACAGTGCAGGGAGCCCCATCCCCAACCCCTACTAGGGTACGGCAGCCACCAGCTGCCAATTAACTACCCGGGGTGAATGCACTGCAGGATCTCAGCCACCATTCTAGACAGGAGCCTACGCTGCATGATCGGTGTTTGGATCCAGTTTGGTTGTCCTGCTTCAGGCTGTTTTTATAAGATAGGGGCCACTGGCAGGCAGCCAGGGCTGTGGTTCAGATTCCAGCCATACCCCAAGACTCAGGGATGTCTGGCGTGTTAGGTGTTTGGAATATACGTGTCTCAAACCGTACGGCTGCTGGCCTCTGGGACCAGCTTCCTGGGCTAAGCACCGGCCACACCAGTGTCAAGCCATCCTTGTCTCCAGCCCCGTGGGACCCAGCAGCTGGCTTCGGCTGGGGCACAGACCCTAGGCTGCAATCTCTTGGGGACTGGGCTGGTTTTGAGTTCTTTGTTTCTTCAGGGCCGAGTACTATGGGGCCCCGACCGATTGCCACGGAAACGATAATAAACATCACTAATCGTGTGAATCTGGCCCTTGATATTTTGACACGGGGGTGCTTTACGCCCACTCTGCCCTGGTGGCAGGCACAGCACGAGGTGCAGAGCAGGGCAGAACTAGCTTTTCCCCAGATTTTTGGAAATCATAGAATCATAGAATATCCGGGTTGGAAGGGACCCCTGAAGGTCATCTAGTCCAACCCCCTGCTCGAAGCAGGACCAATTCCCAGTTAAATCATCCCAGCCAGGGCTTTGTCAAGCCTGACCTTAAAAACCTCTGAGGAAGGAGATTCTACCACCTCCCTAGGTAACGCATTCCAGTGTTTCACCACCCTCTTAGTGAAAAAGTTTTTCCTAATATCCAACCTAAACCTCCCCCACTGCAACTTGAGACCATTACTCCTCGTTCTGTCATCTGCTACCATTAAGAACAGTCTAGAGCCATCCTCTTTGGAACCCCCTTTCAGGTAGTTGAAAGCAGCTATCAAATCCCCCCTCATTCTTCTCTTCTGCAGGCTAAACAATCCCAGCTCCCTCAGCCTCTCCTCATAAGTCATGTGTTCTAGACCCCTAATCATTTTTGTTGCCCTTCGCTGGACTCTCTCCAATTTATCCACATCCTTCTTGTAGTGTGGGGCCCAAAACTGGACACAGTACTCCAGATGAGGCCTCACCAATGTCGAATAGAGGGGGACGATCACGTCCCTCGATCTGCTCGCTATACCCCTACTTATACATCCCAAAATGCCATTGGCCTTCTTGGCAACAAGGGCACACTGCTGAAATATCTGAATAGGGAAGGGCCTAGAAACTGGGCCATTTCCCCCCAGCTGCAGCTTCCCTGCCTCTCGCTCCAATCACAGTCCGCACCCCACTGGGCCCTGCTGAATGCCGGAGAGCTGCCCCCAACCCAGATGGTTGATGCCAACAACGCACCAGGCTCCTGCCCAGCGGGGGATGAGGAATGTCTGCCTGTGACCTGGGTGGGGAGCGGCAGGCAGTTGGAAACCCGCACAGGGATATTTATACTGCCGAGCCAGAGGGAGCCCACAGCACTGATATAAACCTGCTGCAGGTGCCTTAAATGCTTAATATTCAGATGCTGTTTGCAGTGTAGATGCAGCTATGTCCATCCCACCTTGTCTCTCTAATATTCAGCTCTGACTTCCTCAGCTTTTTTTTTCCCTTCCCTCTTTCCGTCAGGTGCAATGAACACAGCCCAGCCCGGAATAACCCACATCACAGGAGATGCTTCTGTGCATGCCCATCGCTCCTTCTGGCTACGTCTCTCATGTGCCAAGTCACTGTAGTACCTGAGCAGCTCCTGGTTTGTAGGGTATTTATCCTCACAGCAGCCCTGTGAGGCAAGGCAGGGTTGTTGTCCCCAATGAGGCGCAGAGAGGTTAAGTGACTCACCCAAGGCCGCGCAGGAAGTTGGCAGTGATGCAGAGAATTGAATGGGGAACTCCTAGCTACCAGGGGGGTGTCCAATCCATGGCCCATCCTGTCTCCCATACAGTCTATCTGAGGGTCTCAGTGAGCTTCACACACATCCATGAGTCAGTCTAACCCCCCTTCTCCTGCTCTGTGAGCTGAGTCAGCAGTGTTAGCTGCATTTTACAGATGGGGAAACTGAGGCACAAGGGGAGGGTAGTGATTTGCTCAAGGTGACACAGTGATTTGGTAGCAAAACTGGGTGTAGCCCGGGGCCCCAAAAGCCCAGGCACATCCTGTAACTACTAGGCCTTACTTCCTCTCATGTGTTTCTGTGGGCGATCATACCATCCGTGGCTATGCATTAAACATCCCAGGGGACAGACACCCACAAGCTGCAGGGCAGAAGCCATCCAACAGCCGATGAGAGTGAGGAAAAAAACTCTCCCTATGAGCAGGTTACTCCAGAACTGCCCCATGCTGGGACTTCTTGTAGGGCTGGTCTGGGTCAGTGCCAGGACACTGGGCCGGCCGCCCCCTGCTCTAATGGCAGGTCCTGTGTCCACCTGTGCCTAGCCTGGCCAGGCTGAACTCACCCAGCCCCTCTGAGCGGAGGGCTTACAGCCACGTTCCTCTGCTGCCCTCCACAGGGCCGAGGAGAGCGTGAGAACTTCAGACGGGGCTGCTCAGGCCCGCCCGCTTTTCACTCCCCTTATGCTGGGGACAGTTTCACAGAGCAACAGATGAAACCTCTTCGCGAACGTCGACAAAGCCTGACAGCTATGGTCACTGCAAAGGGTGGTTTTTTCCCCCTCTCTTATCTGGAATTTTGTCTGTGCTCAATAATGCAGATGCTGAAACAATTGGTTACATAGTACAACTAATAGTATTATTCAGTCTTCAGTATAATAGCCAGGGGACAGAAGGCAGGAGACCTCCAGTGGTCAGACATCCTAATCCCTGGTTTGCTTTACGAAGGTATCACGTGTGTATATAAGGCCAACTCACGCAGGGGTCATAAAACCCCTCATGCATTTAGTTCCAGAGGTCCCACATTTGACCCCTACTGCTGACACCCCTGTGGGGGTTGATATATAGCTACAGTCCTGCTTTGGGTGCATTAGACCCGACTAGACGACTTACTGAGGTCCCTTCCAGCCCTTTGTTTTACAGTCAAAATAACAATTCGCTAGCAAGCCCTGTCAGTCCGGCGAGGCTGCGTTCTTACTGCTGTGCTGGACCAGCTGCTCTGGAGTGCTCTTCATAAGAAGGAATTTGGAAATGTTACTTGTGCAGGTGAGAGGAGCTGCTTTATGGGAAAGGCAGATACCGGATTCCTAAGAAGAGAAAGAAAGGGAATGGTCATTCCCACTGTCAGTATTGAAAAGGTTCCTACAGAAAGTCCTGCTGTTGGCTCTCGCAAGCCTGGGGCTGCACGGCCTGTGTAAGTACCTGGAGCCCGAGAGAGGAACTCCAGCACAGAATTGGTAAGTAGATTGACTTCCCTCCCCTCCACATAGGTCACATTTTTTAAAAAAGGAGGCGGGGGGGAGTCCAGAGGTTAGACAGGGCTCAGGGCACTCACCTGGGATGGAAACCCAGGGTCAAGCTGCTGCTCAGACTCAGCAGAGCACTGGAACGTGGGCCCCCGACATCCGAGGGGAGGGTTGCACCACTGGATCCAGTCCATCTCCGTTTTCTCCCAGTGGAAGCTCATTAGACGTTCCCCGGGCCAAAGAGCTAGAGACCGACTCTTGAGCCCAGTGACAGGTGCCTTCCCTGGGGAGACCCGGGGCCGCGTCTCTGCTCCAGCCACCACACAAAGTGGACCAGCTCCAAGGGAAGGGACAGCAAGAGCCCTGTGACTGCCCAAAGTGACCCCCCCACCCCCCAAGTCCAGTGTGCCTGTGACTCAACAGCTGCCCCCAACCTGGGTGTAAGTGAGGGCACCTGGGCCGGAGGAGGGGGCAGGGGAGGGCTGGGGAGACCGAAGGAGCAGCAGAGGCCTGCCTGAGGGAAAGCTGCCAACAGAGAGTTTGGAGGACAGCTGGTGGCGGGGACTGGCTGGAGTCGGGGAGCCCTGCTGAGTGGCAGGGAGGCTCCTAGGAACGAGGGGAAGAGCCAGCATGGACCGCGTAAGCCAGACCCAGACGCAGGGCTCACAGCCAGGAGGTCTGAGGAGCGTGCCAACGCAAGGAGCCCTACGGCAGAAGACCTGGCACCCAAGTGGAGGGCTGTGGGAGGAGCCAAGGAACAAGGGGGGGTACTGGCAGGAGGTTCCCCAGAACAGGGGTAGGACTCCTCGACTGGGAGGCCGGGACGAGTGGAATCCTGCCAGGGGCCCTCTCACAGGAGACCTGAGTGGGAGCGACGGGAGAAGAGTTGCGGAGGGAAGCGAGTCTGGGAGGTCTTGGGGGGAGGCCTGGAGAGTGGAGGCCTGGAAAGGGGGCTGATGAACCAGACAGAGGGGTGAGACAATACTCCTTTGCATGGGCAACTACAGGGGAAACTGAGGTAGGTGCATCTGTCATACTGCCATTTGCTATTGGAAGTAGCCCCAGGCAGGGCTGCTTTGTCACAAGCCCCATCCCAGAATACCCCATAGCCTGGTAGTTAGGGGACACCCTGGGATGTGAGGGACCCAAATGAAGACCCTGCTCTGAGTCAGACAGATTAATCACAAGATGGGGTGGGTCACAGAGACCCCCTTGGGACTTCCACCTGATGTGCCGAGACTGCCTCTGAGCCTGTTTCTCCTGGCAGCTTGGGAGCCCTGCCTGGTTGTGCCAGACACACTAGCCTGCTGCAAACACAGACCCAGGTCTGACCCATGTCCTCCAGAGCTGGAGACTTAACTGAAAACAGCTTAAGAAGTGCTCCTGTCTCCAGCACCCAGATACCCAGTTCCCAATGGGATCAAAACCCCAAATAAATCCATTTTACTCTGGATAAAGCTTATACAGGGTAAACTCATAAATTGTCCACCCTCTATAACATTGATAGAGAGATTTGAACAGCTGTTTGCCCCCCCCAGGTATTAATCACTTACTCTGGGTTTATCAACAAACAAAAGTGATTTTATTAACTATAAAAAGCAGTATTTAAGTGGTTCCAAGTAATAACAGACAGAACAAAGTAAATTACCAAGCAAAACAAAACAATAACACGCAAGTCTAAGCCTAATACAGTAAGAAACTGATTACAGATGAAACCTCACCCTCAGAGATGTGCCAATAAGCTTCTTTCACAGACTAGACTCGTTTCTAGTCTGGGCCCAATCCTTCCCCCGGGTACAGCCCTTGTTCCAGCTCAGGTGGTAGCTAGGGGATTTCTCATGACTGCAGCCCTCTTTGTTCTCTTCCACCCCCTTATATGGCTCTGGCACAAGGCAGGAATCTTTTGCCTCTCTGGGTCTCCATGCCTCCTTTTAAATGGAAAAGCACCAGGTTAAAGATGGATTCCAGTACTAGGTGACATGGTCACATGTCCTGTGAGATCCCAAGCCTTCATTCCTCCCGGCCTGACTCACAGGAAGGCTTGCAAGTAAACCGCGCACTGCTCAGTCAATTGTCCTCATTGATGGGTGCCATCAAGATTCTACAAAAAGAACAGGAGTCCTTGTGGCACCTTAGAGACTCACAAATTTATTTGAGCATAGGCTTTCGTGGGCTACAGCTCACTTCATCGGATGCATGTGGATACAGACTAACAGGGCTGCTACTCTGAAACCTATCAAGATTCTAAACCACCATTAATGGCCCACACTTCGCATAACTACACGTGATGTTATGAGTGTAATATAATATCTCATTGAAAGGTGATAGGTCCAGAAAGAGTTAATTAACTCACAGACTGACCTGACCCAGGGCCAGACTCTAAAGACTTGTTAGGAAGAGATGTAAATGAATAGAGCTTTGTAATGCAAGCCTGCATTGTTAGAGATAGAAGGATAGATGTTTGCTCAGGTCTTGTGATGTCAGCAAACAAGTCTTGTCTATGGCTATAGCTTTGATTCAAAGATCAAAAAAGTCATATGAACATTTAGGAAGACACTTGAGTGAAATAGTATAATTGTCTATATGTCTCTTTGAAGGTTGTGGTAACCTGTGTCTGAATTGTTTAATGGATAAATTACCCTGTGCTAATTGCCATGATGTTTAGGAGAAGGAAAGTTAAGACTATTGTTTTCTCAGCCCAAAAGGCTGCTGGAAATGTATAAAAACCCTGGGACATGATCCTTCTTCATCTCAGATCTGCTTTGGGTTTCAAGAAGGGGAAACCTTAAGCCATAAGGATTGAGATCCCCAGTCACTGACGGGAATCTCCCTGAATATGGACATTGGACTATAACCTCTGGACTATTTCTAAAAGGACTTTTGGCAACTACAAGCTCATCTCTGCTCTGTATCTGAACCTCAAGAATTGAACTCAAGTCTGTCTGTATATTGATCTTTTAACCAACACTCTCTCTCTTTTCTTTTTTAATAAATTTTAGTTTAGTTAATAAGAATTTACTATAAGCATGTATTTGGGGTAAGAGCTGAGTTATCATTTGATCTGGGTCTGGGGTTTGGTCCTTTGGGGTCAGGAGAACCTTTTCTTTTATATGATGAAATCAGATTTTCAGAATTTTATCATCCTATGTTTGACAGGTGTGTCTGGATGGAGGCCTGAGGCTGGATCGCTTTAAGGGAACTGCATTATTTGGGCTTCTGAGTAACCAGGGAGATGCTGTAGAAGCTGTTTTGGGCTGGCTGGGTAAATCTAAGTATTGGAATATCCAACAGCCTTTGGGGTTTGTCTGCCCCGGTCTGTTTGCAGTTCACCCTGATTGAGTGACCTCAGCTGGCTCCCACGGGCAGCATCGTCACGCTACAATAGGACCTCAGAATTATATTTCATATTTCTACAAGAATAATACATTTATACAAATAGGATGACCACACTCAATAGATTATAAGCTTTGTAATGATACCTTACAAGAGACCTTTCACATGAAGCATATTCCAGTTACATTATATTCACACTCATTAGCATATTTTCATAGAATCATATGGAGTGCAACGTCACAAATCAGTTAACGACAGTGTCGCAAAACATACACAGGGCGGGGCTGTGCTCAGACTGCCAGGGCCCTCTGGCATGTCCCAACATGTGAATGCTTGACATTGCAACCTTAATAATGTTCTTTTTAACATTGTGTTTTGCACGTGCTATCGATCCGTTTGTTCTCTTTATAATAATTTCTAAGAAGCTCGTCATCTCAGCTCCTGTAGTTCGAGAAGCTCAGAGGAACAGCTATTTTCGATTTGCAGAGGACTTTGATTGACAAGTACGAAATACACTCAGCCCATGGTGGAATTAGAGCAGTATGGGGAAGCATCAAATGAAACGACGTGTATCAGGAATGGTAGCCTGCCAGATTCAGCTTCATTATGTGGTGTCCTACCTTGTCCCACTGCATTTCTCTACCCAACATCATTTCAACCCAATTTCATTTCTAAACAGACTCTTTGGCGAGTTTCATGGTTCAGCCCAGCTGCCACATTCAACGTGAGAAGACGTGGGTCGCTCCTTCCCACACCTGTTTGCTCCTCACCCCGTAAATGATGGGGTTCAGCATGGGGGGGATGATGACATAGAGGTTGGCCAGTAGGATGAGGGTATGGTGGGGGATGTGGCTGCCAAACCGATGGGTGATCCAAGAGAAAAACGCTGGGGTGTAAAACATCAATATGACACAGATGTGGGAGCCGCACGTGTTCAGAGCCTTGAGATGGATGCCCTGGGATGGCAACCTAAAGAGAGACCTGAGGATGGAAGCGTAGGAGACTGCAATAAAAAGAGCATCCAATCCTGCTGATAGGAAACCAGCTGCTAAACCATACCAAATATTGACTGTTAGGTCCCCACAGGCCAGCGTGGCCACACCCATGTGCTCGCAGTACGTGTGAGGCATAATATTATGTCCACAGTAGTCGAGCCGTTTAAGGAGAAAGACGGCTGGGAACATTATACAGAAGCTCCTGGTTAGAGCGGCCATGGCTATCTTCCTGATCACGGAGTGTGTTAATACAGTTGTGTACCGCAGGGGGTCGCAGATGGCAATGTACCGATCAAAGGCCATGGCCAGTAGGATGGCCGACTCGGTAATGAAAATAAAATAAATGAAAAACATCTGGGTGAGGCAGCCATTGAAAGAGATCTCCTTGGAGAGAGACCAGAAAACACTTAGGGTTTTCGGCACCGTGGAGGACGATAACAGCAGATCGGCCACTGTTAACATGGATAGGAAGATGTACATGGGCTCATGGAGACTCGACTCTGTTATGATGGTGAATAGGAGGACAGAGTTCCCGAGAAGGGCAACAACGTACATCAGACAGAAGGGGATGGAGAGCCAGATGTGCACCTGCTCCATGCCTGGGATGCCGACCAGCACGAATGTTGCGGGGTGGGACCTAGTGGAATTGATCACTGACATGGTACGATGCAGGCCACGCAGGCTCCCCGGCCTGTGGGGGAAGACAAGAACAGTCGCTGTCAGAATCACTAAAACTACAGAGTTCATTGCCAGTAATGTTCATAGTCCCCCTTCCCCCATTTGGGTGAGCTGGCGTTCTCAGGGTGTATTCTCTATTTGCAAATGGTCAATGACTAGTTTGAATGAATGTCGGATGGTGGTTTGGTCATGAGCTTGTTTCCTCCAGCTATTCACTACTCATTATCTGAGCTCTGTGATTGGCCACTGTCACAGACCCACAGGATCCTGCTGCACCCCCAGCTTTGGAACCCCTTCAGCATGCCAGACCCCAAGTGGTCTCCCTCTTCCTCTGGAGTAGGTCATTCAGCCCTCCGGCTTCACACCATGAGCTCTGCCCAGCGAGTCCAACAGAGGCAGACAGACCCCTGGGAGACACTGGTCATAGAATCATAGAATCACAGAATATCAGAGTTGGAAGGGACCTCAGGAGGCCATCTAGTCCAACCCCCTGCCCAGAGCAGGACCAATCCCCAACTAAATCATCCCAGCCAGGGCTTTGTCAAGCCTGACCTTAAAAACCTCTAAGAAAGGGGATTCCACCACCTCCCTAGGCAACGCATTCCAGTGTTTCACCACCCTCCTAGTGAAAAAGTTTTTCCTAATATCCAACCTAAATCTCCCCCACTGCAACTTGAGACCGTTACTCCTCATTTTGTCATCTGCTACCACTGAGAACAGTCTAGAGCCATCCTCTTTGGATCCACCTTTCAGGTAGTTAAAAGCAGCTATCAAATCCCCCCTCATTCTTCTCTTCCGTAGACTAAACAATCCCAGTTCCCTCAAAATAAGAAGGTCCATGCTGCAGGGGTTAATGCCCCTTGCCCAGCATTTGCAGTGACACTCAAACAGCATTGTCAAAACAGTGGGCTTATTCCTCAAGGAATGCAGCATGGGAAGTCCTAGGTAAGCACAGAGAACTGATGGTTAAAGCATCATTTGTTCTGATCAGCCCAGGGCCCTGCCAAGCTGGAGTGAGCCCCATTGTTCAGGCTCTGTCTGTCTCTGGGTCAATGTCCCGGTGACTGGCTTTGCCATTGTCTTCTCCAATTCTCCACTGATATGGGGACCCCTCGGCCAGTCCTATTTAGTGACCCATTCAGGCTCAGATAGCTGGGAGACATTCCTAACTATGTTTCTTAGCCTACCCCGAGAGCAAACAGTCCTCCCCCACTCCCCCGGATAACAATGCAAAATAGCGGGGAAACTGAGGCATGTGTAGGCTACATAAAAATATGACAGAAAATTCTCACTTCACCACAGCCACGTGGAATCATGTCTGCTTCCTGAATGGGATCATTTTGATAAGGAGAATAACAAACATATGGAAGGGACAATGCCCTTCTGGGTTGTATTTTGGAGGGACAAACATTCATGCTAAAATGTAGGAAACATTCAGATTTTCAATACCTTGTGTGACCATGCCCTCCTGGGCAAAGTCTTCCCAGCCTGATCGAGTTGCTGTCTCACAGTAACTTAGCACCAGGGTGAGTGATGGCACAAAGTGCTGGCCAGGAGAGAATCAGACTGGGTGAAAAGACCCGCAGAACAGAATCCCACCCCAACAGATTTACTGTCATCGAATCCCGATAGCCCCGTGTGCCAGGCATCGAATCCCAATAGCCTCATGTGCCAGGCGTCGAATCCCGGTAGCCCAGCTGTTCAAGGGGACCTACAGATTCGTTTTACAGTACCTAAAGAGGAGAAAAAAGCAAAAAACTTCCAGCCCCAGTTTGGGTCTCAAACTCCAGTTACCAATGGGCGTTTGATATTTCGGTGCGGTCACACCCTGACATCCAGCTCTCTGAGGCAGGGACTGGCTTTTTCTTATGTGTCCATACAGCACCTAGCACAATGGGGCCCTGATCCCCAATGTGGGCCCCTAGGCCCTACTGCGATACAAAACATACTCCTAATCGTCCCCTGAGGCTCTTCACCCCTGTCTTCTGGAGTGTGGCACGGGGCAGGAGCCAGCCCAGCATCTGTGGCATACATGGTGGTGTGCACTGTCCTGACATCAGAGATGGACTCGCTCCATACGGTCCCGCTCCAGGCAGAGGAATCGCCTGGCTAAGATCTGAGCAGGTGACTCTGCTGACCCCATGGAAGTACAGGTCCCATCCCCCTCCCGGGGATCCTTACCTCTGTCGGCTCAGGGCATGGCCAGGTGTCCTGGGCAGCGAGGTCACATTATACTAAACCTGTCTGGGCCAGTGGCGTCTCCCAGCTCCGAGCCTAGAAGCTGCATTTCCTCCAGGTACAGATTCCCTGCCCCTCCCTCCAATCACAGCCCTCACCCCACCGGGCCCTGCTGAATGCCCAAGAGCTGCTCCCGACCCAGACGGCTAAGGCCAGCAACTCACCAGGCTCCTGCCCCAGCCGGGGAGGAGGAATCTCCGCCCGTGATCCGGGTGCGGAGTAGCAGGTGGTGGGGAATCCGCACTGACTGGGGCTGGCATCGGATATTCATAGTGCTACCCTGGGGATCCCAGCGGGGGCTCCAAGCCAGCAGGGAGCCCCAGGGACCTGATCTCTGTGACTCAGGTGGTGAAGAGCAACAGGGATTTAACCCTTTGTTTCTCTGTGCATTTTTCTGCATTAGCATTATCGGCATGATAAGTCTGCCCTCCTATAGCCCAAGGTGCTTTCTCATTGAACCGGGATCCCATTTCCGTATCTGATGGGGCTGTGCTCAGTAACCCAGGAGGTCCCTTCCAGCCCCACACACCAGCCCCCCCCGTGCAGGAACGATCGGCCCGGTTAGGCGGCGACAGAGCATCAAGCCCTGGGTTCGCAAAAAGAAAAGGAGTACTTGTGGCACCTTAGAGACTAACGAATTTATTTGAGCATGAGCTTTCGTGAGCTACAGCTCACTTCATCAGATGCATACCGTGGAAACTGCAGCAGACTCTATATATACACAGAGAATATGAAACAATACCTCCTCCCACCCCACTGTATCAGCCCCAGAACAGAGACCAGGGATCTCTGCCGAGTGTGCTGCATGGCTCTGGCTTGGCAGGTGCCCCGTCCTGTGGTCCCTGGCAAGGGAATCAAAGCGGGAGCATTTTATACCCACTCTCGACAGCTGTGCCTGCGGAGGCAGGTCGCCCGGCAGGGCAGCCTCAGGCCCTCTGCATCAGGTGTGGCATCTCACCCAGGGACTGTTACCACTTTGCAGCAGCGATCTGCAATTTCAGTGGCTCTTTAACTTTTCTGCGCCCACAGGCGCAGAGCAACACAGGTGATAAAGGGTTAATCCTTGTGGAAATTCCAGTAGCCAGTTTTCTGGTCGTCAGCTGGTTCTGGAACCCAGCAATGGATTTATCGGGCCCCTGGTTCCCGGGGCTACTGGTCCTCCCCGAGAAATCAGCAGAGACCTAGGAGAGGTTTGGAATGGAGTCTGCTGGAATTTCTACAGAGCAAGCAGCCACTTGCATTGCATGCTGCAGGGAGGCTGAAATCAGAGGAGAAGAGACGGCAGTCCTGTGCTTGGAGTGGGTCACTGGGAGCTAGGACTCCTGGGTTCAGCTGGTATCAGCCAGCTTCCCAACAGGCATGGAGCTTTGAGAGGCCAGTCTGGATTTCTCCAGAATTAGGAAGTCATCAGGAGGCCAGAATACAGCTGAGTAAATCAACTAATCGCTCACTCACGGCTCTGCTGTTGGGCAATTTTAGGCAAGACCGTTATAATCTGTTAGCCACCCAGTGAAATCGGGGTGCTAACCCTTGCTCACAAGGAGTTTCATTGGCCGTGTTGCTGCAGCGGTGTCAGTCCCAGGATGTTACAGAGACAAGGTGGGGGAGGTGATAACTTTTATGGGACCAACTTCAGCTGGTGAGCTTGTCTCCCTCCCCACCTTGTCTCTCCCAGAGTCCTGCAGCGAGAAAAGGCACCTATGAAGGCCTTGATCAGCAGCACACTTAAGCGCATGCTTTACTTTAAGCATATGTTAATTCTGTCCCCATTCAGTAAAGTACTCAAGTATATGCTTAACTTTAAGATAAAAGGTGTGGCTACACTGCAATTAGAAACCCAGGCCTGGCTCATGCAGCTGACTCAGGCTCCAGGAGCCTGAGCCCCGATGTCTACACCACAATGAAACAGCCCCTTCACGCGAGCCCTGGGGGCCCAAATCAGCTAGCTGGGGCCCAAATCAGCTGGCCTGGGCCAGCCACAGGGGTCTAATTGCAATGTAGCCATACTCACTGGGTCTTAAGTGTGTACTTAGAGCAGGGGTGGCCAACTTGTGGCTCCGGAGCCCCACACGGCTCTCCAGGAGTTAATGGGCGGCTCCTTGTCTAGGCACCGACACCGGGGCTGGACCTACAGGTGCCAACTTTCCAATGTGCTGGGGGGGCGCTCACTGCTCAACCCCTGGCTCTGCCACAGGCCCTGCCCCCACTGCACCCCTTCCCCTGAGCCTGCCGTGCCCTCGCTCTCCCCCCACCCCCGCAGCCTCTTGCATGCCACGAAACAGCTGATCGGGAGGGAGGGAGGGGGAGGCGCTTATGGGCGGGGCTGCAGGTGAGCAGGGGGTGCTGGGAGTGTGGGGGGGAAGCTGATTGGGGGCTGCTGACATATTACTGTGGCTCTTTGGCAATGTACATTGGTAAATTCTGGCTCCTCTTCAGGCTCGGGTTGGCCACCCCTGGCTTAGATGGATGCAAGCACACACATTAAAGCACAGACCATGCTTAAGTGCTTTGCCAAGTTAGGGTCTAAGGGCAAATAATCACAAAGGGCCCACTGTAAAGTCCAGTGAAGTCACTGGGAGGGTTTCTATGGACTTCAACGGACTCTGGCTCAGGCCCCAAATCCACCTTGCATTTCGCTCAGCCCCTTTCCTGCCTGGCTGGCTTCTGAGTGAGGCGTGCAGGAAGGCCAACTGCGGTGAAAGCCCCGACGTGCGATATGTGAACCAGCCTCGCTAGCCAAGCAGCTGCCCGGGGAGCTAGCCCAACCCTGGTGTTCAGAAAGATATTTTCTGTCCGCGAGGGAGCCATTGGAAAGGAGCTGTGAACACTGTGCTTTCCCAAGGAGCAGTGGGGCAATTCAGCTAACATTTTAACCAAGCTCCGAGTATAAATCTTCCTAAGGAGCTGACTAATTTGTCATTATGTACGAGTTGAACCGGCAGGCGCTGTGGAGCTGGTGACTGATTGACCAAGTGGTTCTTTTCCTCTCTTTCCCAAACGTGCATAACCTGTGCAAAAACCTGCCCGAGGCCCCTTAGTCCCCCTCAGAGCAGGGCTACAGCCAGGGTTTGAAAATACTTCCACCTCCTTTGCAGGATGGCTGCAGAGTCTGACAAAGGGCCGGATTGATTTCTAGGCGTACAGTGAGCGTTTGTTCTATGGTTCAATGCCGTCCTTTTCAAACTGGGCTACATAACCCAGTCACCTCAGTCCTCTAAGTGCCAGCCGGCTGGTCTTTTAGAGCCACGGAGCACCAATAGCCGCTGTTTAGGTGAGTGGGACCACTCCTGTAAGTGAAGTTACTCGTGTCCTCAGGCATTAGCAGGCCATGAGCTCCATGAACTGGACAATTCAGCAGCTGGTGTGCTGAGCCCATGGCCCATCACGCTGGCCAAGAGTGTCTCATTTGTTCCTGGCATGCCCCCATCTGTCTGTCTGCACCTCTCCTCCTATACTTCTTGTTCTGTGTTTATACTGTGTCTGGCACAACGGGGACTTAGTCCATGGCTGGGATTCCTTGGCGGGAGGGTAATACAAATAGATAACGATAATTAATAAAACAAGACACACCACACAGGGGTAACACACGGGGCCCTAACTAAGCAAGGAGCTTAAACGTGCACCTAACTTTAAATGCATGGGCAGCCCCACGTGCTCGCAGTTAGGCATGTGCCGATGGACCTCGCTGACTTGGGCCCCAGGGGAAGGAATGCGGAGGAAGAGACGGGGAGCAGGGGAGTAACAGTGTTAGGAGCCATGGGTAACACACATGCGATGAACAGTCACGAGAACGACGTTTTCGAAATATAAATAAATACATGTTGTGTAGTAGACAGAGAGCCGGGAACATGGGCCTGGTTCAAGGCCTAAACCACAGCCAGCGAAAAGTTACGCTACAAGCAACAGTCAGGCCCTGTCAAAAGCAGATGCTTCCCTAATCCCGGCCAGTCAGCGTCCGGTACCCGAACTCAGTGCTTGGATTGCTAGAACACACTGAACAGGTGAGCCCATGCCAGCAGGCCAGCACAAGAAAACCCCAGCCTCGCACACGATAAGACAGTTTGACAAAATATCTTGTCTGAAATATGAGGAATAAAAGTACAAAGACAGATGATGAATAGGGAGGTTTCTGCTTTTCACAGGGCCTGACCGTTGCTCAGAGCGTAACTTTTGCTGGCTTTGGTTCAGGCTCCAGGCCTTGAACAAGGCCTGTGCTTCTGGCTCTCTCTTCCTACTACAATTGGTAACTGATTATTATTAGAGCTGGTCAGAAATGTTTAATCAAAAAAAAAAAAGAATTCAACCAAAAATGACCTTTTTCCTCCACCTTTGTAGGTGTTCATCAAACAGCTGCTAAAAACCACCAGGAAATGGTTTCCTCCACCTTTTGTTCTTGGAAAATAAAATACATTTTTTTTTTGGATAGCTCTAATTTTTTCTTCATATCACTTTATTTGCTTCTGATGCAGGAAACCCCTTTTACAGAGGAAGCTTTGAGCCCGAATGCGGCGACGGCTGCTGCTCTCCTACCTTAGGCAGAGTGACACGACCTGGAATGAAATAAACAAAAATGGGGCTTGAAAGATTTACGGTCTTTTTATCAGAAATCATGGTGTTCTTTTCGGTTTGGGTTTTTTTCCTGTTAAGCGGCAGCCGTGCTGGGAGCCCGAGAGCCTGTTCGTTGTCGCCTCAGCGTCGTCTCTTGCTGCTAGCAGAGCTGGTGAATTTGCACGGCGGCTTGGGAAGCCCATTGCAGTCAGCAGCTCCAGCTGCTCGTCAGAGATTTGGGGCGTGCTGAGGATTTGCTCCAGCTAGGGCCTGCAGCATCTGCTGAACAGTGAACTCCTGGTTTGGCGCGGCTGAGGCTGGCTGTGCAGCTTCCTTGAGCCCAGGGCTCGGGGGCGCTCTCTCTGCTGAGCCTGCCGTGTGCCCCGACCCCGCTAAAGGAGACAGGAGCTGCAGTGGGATGCCGGGTTCCCCCATTGCCAGTGCCTGCAGCCTCTGTTGAATCTGTGCCATCGCTTGCATTTCTCTAGAGCCCGGCACGGCCGCCGGCTCCTCTGGGTGCCAGATTTGCTGATGGAAGGTGGGGAGGGGCTGCGTCGGGGGCTGCCCAGCTGTCGGGGGGCTCTGCGGCAGCGTCTTTGTCCCCAGGTCGGGGTTCAGGCCGAACGACTGCTGCACGCTCCTCGCACCGGGCCCGACCAGGACGTCCTGCACAAGCTGTTTGACCGTCTGCTGCAGCAAGCCCTTGATGGCCGTTGAGAGGGCAGCGGTGCTTCCTGGGTCTGGAGTGGGTCCGAAGCAGCTCCGTGCTGGGTAGTCGCTAATGCTACGGCTGCTGCTGGTGTCACTGGGGGAGCTGGAGGGCGGAGTACAAGCCGGGGGTGAAGGAGCTCTTCTTCTTCTACTCAAAGGGGTCTGGCTGCTGGTGAGGGATGAGCTGCTCCTCAGAGAAGCAAATGAGTTCCCCGCAGCCTGTGTCTGTGCTTCCTTCCGCGTTAAATCGGGGTGATCCCTGCTCACGTGCTGCGAGGCACGGCCTCCGCCCAGGATGCTGGCCAGAAAGCTCAAGGCCTGGCTGGGGTCCTTCATGATTTCCCGCACGGTGGCTGGGCTCCGCGCGAGCTCCAGCATGAGCCGCAGCATGTCGGGAGTGTTCAGGAAGTGGCCGATCTCCGGGGTTTTCTGGATCACTTGCTGCTTCAGAGGATTGTCCGTGATCAGCTCGGTCATCAGGTCGGGGTTGGAGAGCCGGCTCTGAATGAAGGGGTTCTCCAAGAGCTGGAACATCATCTCGGGGTTGGACGTGAGCTGGCTCTGAAACTCGGAGAAGTTGGCCGTGTTCAGGCCGAGGTTGCTGACAAGCTCCTGCAGGCCGGCCGTGCCGTAGGCCATGCTGCTGGCAGAGCCCGGCCTGGAGAGGCAGCCGTTCTCCAACTGGATGGCGGCCGCACCCTCCGGGGAGCCGGCGCGCTGACCCGGACGCTCCTGGGGTCTCCTTTGCGACTGGACGACGAGGTAGATGGTGGCGTCATCCTGGATGCCATGTTGGCTCAGGGTCTTGTGATCTTTTAAAATCCTGCCAGCAAATATCAGCACGAGCCGGTCGGTGGGAGAGGAGAAACGGGTGGAGACGCGGGCCTTAAACTCCCTGATGAGCCTGTCCTCGGGCACCACAAACTCCTCCTTCTGCCCGGGAGTCTTGACTGTCACCCTGATGAGCTGGGGAGCCGCGGCAGCCTCTAGACCAGCTCCAGGGACTTCTCCGCTTCTGACCATGCTTAGTGGGATGGAGCCTCAGTAACAGGACATTTGCAAAGCTTTGGCACAGGGATGGGGGTGTGAGGCAAAGGACACAGCGTCTTCTGCTTCCCCGCTACTGGCCCCCTCTCATCATGAGCCTCTGGAGAGGACCAAGGGGGAGACCTCCTCGGTGTCTCCAACCAAGGCCCAGGCTCCCCTGCTGCTCTGCTCCTCTGCTGACCTGCAGCAGGTGTTGGAGCTGCCTGCAACCTCCTGTGTCTGCACTGTGACATCACGGCTGATGCCATAAGCTGCCATGGCACCTGTGGGTGAGACCAGCCGTTTCCTCTACATTAACCCCCACGCAAGCCACTCGCTCTGAGAACCTCAACGTGGCAATTTCCTGGCAAAGGCCCAAATTCTTTCCCGGTGGCATAGGTAGATGCAACTAGACCAAGGGCAATGGAGCTGGGTCTTCGCACATCACAGGTGAATTTGGCCCCAAATCTGTAATAATCTTAGTTCTACTAATAAATAATTCTGGGATCCTTACTCAGTCTTTACTCAGGCAACTTCTGTGGGGAGGGAATGGAGATTTCTCTGTCATCCATCATTTTTACCCAGCACAAACTAAAAATGTCATTCTGGGCTGGGTTAAATCCGGTTGAAGTTGCGGGAGTGTAGCAGCCGCCTTTCATTCAGGATGAATGTGAAGAAGTGAGTAAGCTCCTTTATTAACCAGGGAACTGAAACACCCATCACACAGGCTAGGTTTGAGTAAAGGCTGAACTGTGTGGCCCACCGAAGCGCTGGTGGAGTGGCCCTGAGAAAGGTCAGAGAGAGCTTTTTGGCAGAGTGCTGGCAGAAAGAGGCTTGGAGCTGCAAACAAGGAAACTATCCTTAGTTCCTCCTGGAGTCAAGGAACAAGGACTTTGTACCTGCTGTGTAAATAAACAGGATTCCATCAAACAAATGTGTGACTGCATCATCAGGTTTGCCTCCTAACAGAAACAACTTGCAGGGCCCCAAACTTTGTCCAACCGCTTAGGCCAAAAGGGGTAACAATACAAATAAAGTTTTACTTCCCTGACAAGGGAACCAGAGGGTCTTACAAAAAGCCATAATCCAAACTTGAAACACACTTAGCAGCTGCAGACAGCCAGACCCTCCAGTGGTGTTCATCAGCAGAGCTCCATTGAGACTGAGTTACACCAGTTGAAGGGGAGAGGATGAGACAATGGGTGGACAGATGTTTCCCAAGAACCCACAGAATAGTTCTTGGAGAACTTCCGTTCTCTAAATCCTTCAGCTTTCCAGTCAGCTCCTTCTCCATGCTGCATGTCCCTGCTGGAACTCCTTGCGTGATCTTCACAATTAGCACAGCCATGTCCTATAAGTCAATGTATTGTCCCATCCTTAGAAAAACAGACCCCTGGGCCCATAAAACATGCAACACCCAGCCAGCCTGGCCCCTAGGGAATCCAATCCAGCTGCCCAAACAAACCCCTCCTCAGGGCAAACCCTGACTCCCAGAGAAACCCCCAACCTCTCCCCGAACCTGTAGTGACTGTCACAACTCCCCCAGGAGGAGGGACTGGACGAGGCCTTCAGGGGTTGGCCAGAGAAGGAAGCTTGTTGAGTGTGTTTCTGCATGTTCCTGCCCCACAGTTAAGCTGCACTGACATCTGCCAGTCTCTGAGCGGGTGGTTGAGACACGTTTCACTGCCATTCGCCCCACTTTGACCCTGAGGGGTGCCCTCCCAGGACAGACACCTGTCCCAGACCGTCTTTCTCAGGAGCCCCATGGGGGGGTCTCTAAAACAATGGGGAGGATGTGGGTCAATTCCTGGCTCTGCCACCAACTCCCTGTGTGGCCTTGGGTGAGACCCAGAACCTTGTTTCCCCTTCTGTGAAGTGGGGAATAAAATGCTGCCCTACCTCGCTGGGTCCCACAAAAAAGCCTCTTAGTAAGACAGCAGCCACGCCACAGGGGTGACCAGGGACCTGAGCAGTGAGGCGTGGGGCGGGGTAGAGCTGTCATTCAGATAAGTTCCCCCTCCTGCTCAGCAGCTCCCCAAATCCTTCTTGAGAAGTGGGTTGGATTCCCCCCCAACGTCCGACCCCTATTTCTCATTGGGTTCACTTTCCTCCACCAGCATTGCAATAGGTTCTAGAGATTTTCTCCCGAGCCAAGCCAGGGTCGGAGCCCAGCTGAACATCACTGGGCAAGGAAGGGGATTGGATTTCTTTCGGTAAATGTCAGTGTCACATGCCAAACCTGACCAAAAAATATTTCCATCTGTAATCATTGAAACTGGCAGCCAGGCAAGAAATATGCTGCTTGAGAACATATGAGAGTTCAATTTAAGGTGATTTACTGTGTATATTTTCACACACGATGTCGACAATTTGGGTTTTCATGGCTATAAAGATTTAACTGTTTGAATCTCACCATGGCCTGTCATTGAATAATTATTGTCTCATCCCCCCTCATCATTTCTCGCAACTGTGAAAATTTACAGTCTTGAAAATCAAAAAGAAAAATGCTTCGAACCCGTAGCCGTGCACAACTGAGAAAATTTCAATCAATAAAGCTAGGGAAAAAATGCTTAAAAATAAACATTGAGCTTATTTGCTGAAATGATACAAATAAAAAATCCCATTCTGCCAAGTGTAAACATCATCCACCCTGCCCTCCCACACAGCAACGTCAAGGCCCTGGTGCCCGCCTGAAACCTGGATGAACTACGGTTTTAAATTGAGCATAGATCTTAACATGAGTGATAGCCCCAGAGCATGTGACCAAAAAGAATGCGATCCTGAGCAAGAGGGGCTGGTTGTGTTGGACTTCTAGTGCCCCTGGAAATACCAGGGTTATTTCATTCAAGGTTTGGGTTAAAGCAGTAGAGACAAAGAAAACGTAGTGAGTTGGACACCAGGGACAGTAAACAATCAGTTTCTTTAGTTTATTGTAAAGAAATGCAGCTTAGAACGAAATATGGGAAAATGAGATAAGAAGGAAACCTTGGGAAGAAAGGGGCCAAGCCATGAATCTTCTCCTACCCAGACCTGAGGGCAAGGTTCACCCCTAAAATTCCCTCACCTGGCTTTAGCTAAGGTCCAATAACTGTCTTTGTCTCCAACAGGCCTACATAATCTAGAAACACACGTCCCGTTGGTTTACAGTAGCTTTGACTTCCAATGGGGCTGCTGCTCCTAAGTCACTTAGGTGTTTGTGAAAATCCCATCCCAAGGGAACCGAGTGCTTTTAGCCTCTGCTTGGCCCCGGAAGAGGGAGGAGCAGAAAGGGACTGGGCTGCCATTCGAGCAACTCTGAGCCCCGTATTGTAATGCTCCAGAGGTCCGCAGACAGCCATCCCAGTGCTGAAAGAGCTGCCGCCATCTTGTGTTTTCCCTTCTCTGTGAGGCAATCATGTCTGGCCCCTCCATTCCCTTACCCCAGAGCAACTTCATTATGGGCCACATCTAACCCCTTCCCAGCCCACGTTCCCATCTCACCAGAGCCGCCGGGCATGGCCCAGAGAGTTTATCAGCACCACGGGAAGGAACCTTCCTTTCAAAGGCGCTGCCATTCTCTCCTTACTTGGGGGCAGGGGGAAATTGATGGCAGCAGGTCCACCACCTTGCCCCATAACCCTGATGCAGAGGGACCCTGCACATGGCACAAAGATGAGGTAGATCCGGGTGCAGACATCGCTGAACCATGCCTCCAACAGAGTGGAACTGGGTTCACCTTAGACAGGCCCCTTCTGCCCTATAAGGGGATGGGCCAGGATTTGCCTAGATCAGTGGAGGTTTCGGCAGATCTAGCACAGAGGGCATTGAAACAATTGGGGGCATTCATGCTCTAAACATAAACCCCAGCCACGTTCACTCTTTGTAGGTTCCATGGGCCTGATTCCCTGCCCAGCTCCTAGTAATTCATTTGCTCCTCTGCAGAGTGCATGTGAAACATTCTCCCTAGTGTTTCACACCTATTTTGTACACAATAACAAGACCATGCTTTTACATCATGCTTTTCAGTGGCAGATCTTGTACTACAAAGGAGGTCAGTAGCATTATCCCCCCTTTACCAATGGGGAAACTAAGACACAGAGCAGGGAAGTGACTTGCCCAAGATCACCCAGCAGGCCAGAAGCAGAGCTGGGGATAGAACCCAAGTCTCCTGAGTCCGTCAAAAAAAGATATCAAATTAGTTTGACAGGCTCTAGTTTCCATAAACTCATGTTGATTGGTATTAATTATATTACCCTTTAATTCTTTATTAATCAAATCCATTATCACCCATCTCCATTACCCAGGATCAATGTCAGAATGACAGGCCTATAATTACCGGGATCATTCCCTTTGCCTTTTTTTTTTTTTAAATTGGCACAACATTCGCTTTCTTCCAGTCTTCTGGAACGTCCCAACTGAGCGCCTGAGACAGCTCTTTTAAAACTCTTGGATGCATTTTCTCTATACCTGCTAATTTTAAAATGTCCAACTTTAGTAGCTGCTGTTTAACATCCTCCAGTGATACTAATGGAATGGAAAGAGTGTTGTCATCATCATATGTTATGACTATTATCCGTATCCTAGTAACACCTGAGGACTCCAATCAGAGATCTGGGCCCCACTGAGCTAGGCAGTCTCCTGGTAACACAAAGACAGCCTGCACCTGAGAGCGCTGACAGTCTAAGATTAAGGCAATGCACAACAGGTGAATAAACAGACAAATGGGAGGTAAAGGGTGGACAGACTAACAGTAGTGACAGGTATGTTTATATACGATCACAGTCACAGAGATCTTGGTATCCTGGCTATTTTCTGAATGTTCTGCATTTGATCTGTGCTGGAGGGGAGTGTCTGATGGTTCATCTGAGCCACAGGAAGCAAACATCACGGGAGGAACCTCCAGTGATGAAAAGACCAGATGAACCAGTCTCCCATCTCCTGAAAACCCACCTTCGAAGCAATCTGGTTTCATTTCGAAGGAACCTGCTGGTGAGTTTCGTTGCTCAGGTCTCGGCCCTGTGGCAGCACTCACTACCAATTGCTCATTCCCAGGCCGCGTCTCTCACCTTTATGTGCAGGTCAACATCCCCTCCCCCAGCAGAAGCAGTGAAATCCCCAGGCCTGGGAGACCATGCGGGTCACTCGTTCCCGGATTTGTCTCGTTCTCACCCCGTAGACGATGGGGTTTAGCATGGGGGGAACAATCACATAGAGATTGGCCAGTAGGATGTGAATGTGTCCAGGGATATTGTGGCCAAACCGGTGAGTGAGGAACGAGAAAAAGGCCGGCGTGTAGAACAACAGGATGACACAGAAGTGGGAGCCACAGGTGCTGAGAGCCTTGAGCCGGGCGTCCTTGGACGGGAGCCGGAAGACGGCCCTGAGGATCAGCACGTAAGACACAGCGACGAGCATGACGTCCAACCCGGATGACAGCAGAGTTGTGGTGAACCCGTACCAGATGTTGGCTGTTATATCGGCGCAGGCCAGCCGGGCTATGCCCATGTGCTCACAGTACGTGTGAGGCATTACGGTGTGGCCACAGTAGGGTAGCCTCTTCAGGAGGAAGATAGGTGGGAACATTATACATAGCCCTCTGAGAACAGCTGTCACAGCTATTCTCCCTATCACCGAGTGTGTGAGGGTAGCCGGGTATCTCAGGGGGTCGCAGATGGCAACGTACCGGTCAAACGCCATGGCCAACAAAACGGTTGACTCTGCGATGAAACTAAAATGGGTAAAGAACATCTGGGTAATGCAGGCATCAAAAGAAATCTCCTTGGCACTAAACCAGAATATGGCCAGCATCTTGGGCACGGTAGTCGTGGATAACATTAGATCAGCGACCGCCAGCATGGCCAGGAAAAGGTACATGGGCTCGTGGAGGCTGTGCTCTGTTATGATGATGAAGAGTAAAACCGAGTTGGCAAAAAGAGCAACAACGTACATCAGGCAGACAGGGACGGAGATCCAGATGTGAGACTCTTCCATGCCCGGGATGCCGGTCAGGATGAACGTTATAGGATCGAAGCTGCTTTGGTTGAGAGTCGGCATGGTGGGCCCTGGGTTTGAACTCACACTGGCTCTGTAGAGAAAGACAAATGCAGAAATAACTCCTCTGATTAGCTAGGGCTCACACAATCATTTTGGATCAGACATAGCTTCGCCCCTTACAAACATCTGTTTCTGAAATGACTCCAGTTAGAAGATGTTTAAAAAGCAGGGACTTAATTCATGAAGGAATCTCTCTCCGTCTTTTGAAATGGACTCAAGAAGTAAAACCACTAACCAGCTAGTTCCCTGCCATTCACCCGCTTCAATTTCAGTGCTAAGGGCTTCTTCTCTGGCTGTGCAGTTATAATGGGCCAGATCCTTTCTGACTTTGGGTTGAAATATTGCTGCCCATCACCGTAGTCTCTGTGCACTCGGATCCTACAAACACTTACATGTGGGAGTAACTGTGCTCCCGAGTAGCCCCGTTGAAGCCAATGGACCTCCTCACACGTGTACAACTCATCAATGTAGAGTTACCCCAGTGTGTCACTGTTCATAGGGTTGTGCCCTTGCTTAGCAAGGATGCCTGGGCTGGTGTTTCCCAGACTTTTCAGGTTTTCGTATCCTCCATACACATCCGAAAAAGGTCTCCATGCTGCCAATGATAGGCCTGTATACTATAGCTCCTACTACAGCTATGCCAGCTGACCTCCCCTTTCGGGACCCCTGGGGAAAGGGGTGATGACTCAGGAGCTGAGAAACACTAAGCTAGTGGACAGGGCTTGAGCACATGGGAGACTTTGATTCAATTCTCAGCTCAGCCGTCCTGGGTGAGGCATTTAATCTACCTGTGCCGTAGCTCCTCATCTGTGAAATGTGGACAATGCTTCGTGCCTTCTGGGCACAGGGTGAGGGGAACAGCCCATTCTCCACCTCGACTGCAAGAACAAGGGCCAGGGAACTGCCCAGGGAACTATATTACTTTCTGACCGGCTGACAGCCAATAGCACAAACTACAGGCAAGCGGTATTTGGTGTCAGGTGCGTGAGGCCATGCTAGACACACAGGCAAGGCTGTGTAATCACAGCCCAGACAAGGGGCTTCCTTGTCTTTTGTTTTGCTTTTCTGCAAGTTTTTCAATTGCCACAAAGTGCACAGGGCCACCAGGGCATGAAGGGTGATTCTGCTACGGGGGCGTGCAATGGCCATTGTCCAGATCAGCATTCGAGAAACCAAATGCACTCAGCCCGAGAGCCAAGCCCTTTCTTTGCTATTGCTCTCCCCCATATCCCAGCAAGGACATCTGGACTTGGTGTTAAAGCATAAGAACAGCCAGACGGGGTCTGAACAACAGCCCATCTAGCCCAGCATCCTGTCCTCCGACAGGGCTGGTGCCAGGTGCTTCCCAGGCAATGACCAGAACAGGGCAATTATCGAGTGATCCATCCCCGCCGTCCACTCCCAGCTTTTCCCAGTCAGAGGTTTAGGGACAACCCAGGCGTGGGGTTATGTCTCTGACCATGCTGTCTGATAGCCTTTGATGGACATGTCCTCCAGGAAGTTATCTCATTCTTTTTCGAACCTTGTTATACCTTTGACCTTCACAACATCCCCTGACAAGGAGTTCCACAGGTTGACTGGGTACTTCTTTTTGTTTGTTTGAAACCTGCTGCCTATTTATTTCATCGGGTGACCCCTGTATGGAAGCTGTTCCATACCCTTAATCATTTTTATCACCCAGCTCTGTACCTTGTCAATCCAATATATGTTTTTGAGATGGGGTGATAAGAACTACACGTAGTATTCAAGGTATAGGGGAGCCATGGGTTTGTGTAGTGGCATTATGATATGGGGAGAGGGGGAGGGAGTATACATTTAGTTTGAGCCTCTATTATGGTATTTATAAAGAGTTTCCATGCAGCTGGCAGGAATTTCCCTGTTCCTTTTCGTTTCTGTGCAACTAGCTTCCCCATCTGTGTGTAGTTCGCCTTTTGGAAGTTAACGCTGCTGTGGTACGGTTCTTTGGTATTTTCTGCCCTACAAGGATGTTAAATTTAATTACATTATGGTTGTTATTACCAAGTGGTTCATCTATATTCACCTCTTGGACCAGATCCTGGGCTCCACTTAGGCCTAAATCAAGAACTG
Source organism: Eretmochelys imbricata (assembly GCF_965152235.1). Lineage (NCBI taxonomy): Eukaryota > Metazoa > Chordata > Testudines > Cheloniidae > Eretmochelys > Eretmochelys imbricata. The sequence continues at coordinate 3,868,332 of NC_135572.1, forward strand.
CCTCTCCCCTTGTGGGTTCCAGGACCAGCTGCTCCGGGAAGCCATTGTTAGTGATGTCTCAAACCTTTATCTCTGCATCCCGTCCTGACATGTACCCAGCCAATACGGGGATCGTTGAAATCCTCCACTATTATTGGGCTTTCTCTTTCTGTAGCCTCTTTAATCTCCCTGCGCATTTCACACTCACCATCACCATCCTGGTCAGGTGGTCGGTAGAATATTCCTACTGCTATATCCTTCTTATTCAAGCATGGGATTTCTAGCCATAGAGTTTGATTCATTTAAGATTTTTACTATACTTGGCTGTCTGTTTTCTTTCACACATAGTGCCACTCCCCTCCCGCCCCACCCCCAGCACGACCTACTCCATCAGTCCTCTACATTTTTTACCCTGGTATTACCCTGTCCCATTAATTATCATTGCTCCACCAAGTTTTTATGATGCCTGTTATATTGATATCCACATTTAATACCTGGTGCTACAGTTCATCCACCTTAGTATTTAGACTTCTAGCATTTCCACACAAGCACTTATAAAATCTGCCAATATTTCCTCGTCTGCCTTAATGTGATGGAACAGATTGTCACTCTTTTTCTGTGACTGTTTCTCTTCAGTTTCTGCCTATATTTCATCAACTTCTATCTTCTCTTCTTTACTAGGATATAGAGATCCTCCCCTAAGGGATGTCTCTTTCCGAAACACGTGCTCCTCGGCACTACTCGGCTTTCCCCCAGCCCTTGGTTTAAAATCTCTTCTGAGACCTTTTTAATTTTACACACCAGCCATCCGGTTCCTTTTTGGTTTAGGTGAAGTCCATCCTTCCCGTATATGCTCCTCCTTTCCCAAAAGGTTCCCCAGGTCCTAATAAAGCTAAACCTTCCTCCTTACACCGTGGTCTCATCGCCACATTGCAGCTCCGCCTGTCTAACTGGCCCTGCGCGTGAAACTGGTAGCCTTTCAGAGAATGCTACCCTGGAGGTCCTGGATTTCTCTCTCTTATCTAGCAACCTAAATTTGGCCTCCAGGACCTCTCTCCTATTCTTCCCTATGTCACAGGTACCTACATGTACCATGACCACCAGCTCATCCCCAGCACTACCCATGAGTCTGTCTGGATGCCTTGTGAGGTCCGCAACCTCTGCACCTGGTAGGCAAGTCACCATGTGGTTCTCCTGGTCATCACCAACCCAGCTAGCTAGATTTCTAATTATCAAACTGAAAATGCATTATGAAGTCACATGCTGAGCTAAGTCAGGAAAAGCCCGGAGCTACCCTCCCAGAAGGAGACCTTGCATTTGCCCACTTCTTTGACAGCCAAGGCCTGTTCCCTTCATGTTCATGGAGTGTAGAATCATACAGGGCAGGAGGTAGCCAGCTTGCAAACCCCACTGAACTAAGTCCTATCCTAGAAGTGCCTCTCAGAGGAGCCATTTGTCCCAGCTGAACATTTCCTGCCTTAGAACATTTTTTAAAATAACTTTGAGCTGCCCCCAAGCCCAAACGTTTAATGCAAAAGACTCACCCAGGCTTCTGTGCTGGCTGGGAACGAAGACTCTGCGCCTGTGATCCGGGTGAGGAGCTGCAGGTGGTGGGGAATTGCCACTGACTGGGGCTGAGGCGTGGGGATATTAACATTGCCTCCTTATGAATCCCAGCAGTGAGCCTCAGGCAGGCTCTTGGACTTGCTGAATCTTAAACTGCCTGGTGCATTAAAGATTAACAGGAACTTACCCGGTCAGTTTCGTTCAGCCATTTCCTGCTTTTCCATCATTTGCATTACAAGTGGTTTTACTTACCCAGCCTGCCTGGGCCTGAGTGGTACTTGTGCTGACCACTGAAACCAAGAACAACTGACACAGAGCCAGGCACCGAAGACCATTAAGAGCTTCAGAGCCGGGCTGGCGTTCTCAAGGCCTGGTATCTCTGCTACCTAGGATACAATTTACCCTTTAGTCTTTGCATTACCAGCAACACCTCCAAACACATCATCTACGTTATGCAGATGTTGCTCTGTGGGCAAGGGTTTCTGCCAGTGGCAAAACCCAGAAGCCTGCTTGTTTCTCCACACATTAGCATTCCACTCTGAACTGGCATATGCTGAATTACAGCCACGTTTGTGGTGAAGCCCAGAGAGGCCAGAATCTCAGAAGTTAAAATTTATTTACAGTGCATTATTATTCAGACACCGTTTTAAAGGGGAATGACACTGACAAATGACAAGCAATGTCCCAGCATCCCAAACCATAGCTCTATCTATTTAGCTTGTCCAAGGGAAGGTTAAGAGGTGACTAGATCATGGGCAACAAGTACCTTCATGGGGAAGAGATTTCTGAGAGTAGGTGGCTCTTTGTTCTCCTCTGCTCTGGCTCAAAGAGAAGTTATGGGCTTGGCGTAGAAAGGGCTAGGTACGATTCTATGGCCCACACTATGCAGGAGCTCAGAGCAGGTGGTCACAGGGGTCATTCTAGCATTAAAGCCTATGGATCTCTCGGTCCCTGGCCTGAGCAGCTGAAATAATATTGATGCCCCTTTTCCTTTATAATGCCACCTTGCAACCAAGAAACCGCGGCATTGGAGGGCTACATTTTCAGAAGGGCATGTGCCTCTCGCACGCCTGGCCCCAGATTTTCAAAGAAGCTCAGTTCTAGTGCTGGTAGAAAAACGAAACACGTCTTGCACAAAAAATGTTGAAAAAACCCTGTCCCTTTTTTCTCAGAAAATTTCATAACTTGGGGGGTGGGGGGAAAGTAGGTTTTTTTCCAGCTCTGCTTGGCACCCAGATATTACCACTGAAAACACCAGCTGCTGGGTGATGTGGCCATTTCTGAATATGCTGGCTTTCAAGCCCACAAGCATATGCAGATCTGTCTACACTGCACATAAGCCCAGGGTCTGACTCAGGTTTGAGCCCCGCTTCCATCCACTCACAAGTCAATCTCCCTTGGGACAGCGAGCACTCAGGACCCAGGCGTTAGGACCTTGCTAGCAGGGTGGGTCAGAGCCCCAGTCCCACGGGGACTCGAGTCCAAGCCCTGTCATTTTGCAATGCGGACGCAGGCCAAGCCTCAGACCCAAATCAGAAGGTCTGTGCAGTGCAGGATGGACACGTTAGCACAGCTGTGACACCTGGGTCCAGCAATTGTACATCCCCCGCTGAAGGTTAAACCCCATCATTTATGGGGTGAGCATGAGGCAGATTCGAGAGAGAGTGATCACATGTTGGCCCACATGAGGAAGCTGTGTGGAATTCTGCAGTGGGGCTGCTCCTTGACCGATGCAGGTAGACTTGTTATCAGGGTCAGCGCGGGGAGGGAGCTTCAGAAACATGCTTTGTCGGATCAACCCTGAAACATCACATTGACTCTGGATCAGGTTCTCATCCCTGCTGGCAAAGATAATATCAGTAAATACGTGAGCAGCCGGCATTCACACACTGAATGTGGAGTATGTACCTGCAGGTGGGATTCACCCCCTGCAGAAGCTGAAGCAGGATTTAAGAGACTTTGGACTGGCCTGCAGCTGCCCCCAGAAGAAGGATGCTCTGTGGGGATGCGTGAGAACAGAAAACACAGGACACAGTTCCAGCAGTATGGAGAGAAGAGGGTTCAGAGAAGAGCCACGAGAATGATTAAAGGATTAGAAAACCTGCCTTAGAGTGATGGATTCAAGGAGCTTCATCTATTTAGCTTCACAAAAAGACTGTTAAGGGCTGACATGATCGCAGTCTGTAAGCACCTACATGGGGAACAAATATTTAATAATGAACTCTTCAGTGCAGCAGAGAAAGGTCTAATACGATCCAGCAGCCAGAAGTGGAAGCTAGACACATTCACACTGGAAATGAGGCGTACATTTTTCGCGGTTAAAGTAATTAATCCCTTGAACCGTTTACCAAGGGTCGTGGAGGATTCTCCATCACTGGCGATTTTTAAATCAAGATGTGCTGTTTTGCTAAAAGCTCTGCTCTAATTGAAACAGGAAATAATGCAGGGAAGCCCTACATCCTGTATTAAACCAGAGATCAGAGCCGAGGGCCACAGTGGTCTCCTGGCAGATAATCTCTGACTCTATGAACATTTCGTCTGTGGTTTAGCTGCATCTCAGCATCCACAAAGGGGAGGAATGTTTTGGGTCAAACTTTCACCAAACTTCTCCTCTCCCCCTAAAAAGCAATACTTCCTTTGGGCCTGGTCCAGAGTCCATTGACGTTAATGGGAGTTTTTCATTGATTTTCCTGGGTGCTGCTGGGTACATAAGAATCCCCGGGGTCTTTTCTTAAGTCACTGAAAATTGGAGTGACTGTTTGTAAATGTTCACAACTTGGCTCTGTTTTAAAAAAATGTAGCTAACTGAGATGTGCATTCCTCAGTCAGGGTTACACACAGGCCATCGTGTGGGATGTGGAGGCCTAGGTTCAAATCCCAGCTCCAAATCAGGCAGAGTTTGGACTTAAATCTAGGTCTCCCACAGCTATGTGAACACCCTCCCATGGGTAATTCAGACTTGGGGAGCACTCGCTCACGAGCTGTTCCATCTTGAGGACCTTCCTGGTGAAGGTTTCATGGAAACCAACACATTCCTGTGAAAAGGTTTGTTTTGGAGACACTGGCATTTCCCACCAACAAATGTGACCTCAAAAAATGCCCGACCAGCTCCAGTTTAGATTGGAATGGGCTACTCCACCATCCCTGCTTCATAGCCCCTCAGTGCTGGATTGACGTCAGCTGTTCCAACTACATGGCCATGCAAAGGACTCCCCAGGCTCCTGCCCCGCTGGGGATGAGGACTCTCTGCCTGTGACCCGGGTGGGGAGCGGCAGGCGGTGGGGAATCCACACTGACCAGGGCTGAAACACAGGGATATTTATACTGCCGCCCTGGGAATCCCAGTGGGGGGCTCAGAGCCAGCAGGGAACATAAGAACGGCCCTACTGGGTCAGAGAAATGGTCCATCTAGCCCAGTGCCCTGTCTTCCAACAGTGGCCAATGCCAGGTGCCCCAGAGGGAGTGAACAGAACAGGGCAATTTATCAAGTGATCCATCCCCTATCGCCCATTACCAACTTCTGGCAGTCAGAGGCGAGGGACATCCAAAGCATGGGGTTGCAACTGTGACCATCTTGGCGAATAGCCATCGATGGACCTTTCTTCCAGGAACTGATCAAATTCTTTTTTGAACACCGTTATTTGGCCTTCACAACATCCCCTGGCAACAAATTCCACTGGTTGACGGTGCATGGTGTGAGGAAATGCTTCCCTTTGTTTTAAACCAGCTCCCTGTTCATTTAATTGGGGGAGACCCTGTCCTTGGGTTCTGTGAACTCTTCCTGATTCAGGTTTCCGAGGAGCAGCCATGTTATTCTGTATCCGCAAAAAGAAAAGGAGGACTTGTGGCACCTTAGAGGCGAACAAATTTGTTTTCTCCATGCTCTGGTTGGCTCTTTTCTAAATTGAACTACCTCAGTCTTTTTAACCTCTCCTCATACGGACGCTTGCCATCCCCCTCCTCATCTTCGCTGTGCCATCCCCCTCCTTATCTTTGCTGTGCCATCTCCCTGCTCATCTTCGCCGTGCCTTCCCCCTCCTCATCTTCGCTGTGCCTTCCCCCTCCTCATCTTCGCCGTGCCATCTCCCTCCTCATCTTCGCCGTGCCATCTCCCTCCTCATCTTCGATGTGCCATCCCCCTCCTCATCTTTGCCATGCCATCCGCTTCCTCATCTTCGCTGTTCCATAAGCTTCCTCATCTTTGCCATTCCATCTCCCTCCTCATCTTCGCTGAGCCATCCCCCTCCTCATCTTCGCTGCGCTATCTCCCTCCTCATCTTCGCCGTGCCGTCTCCCTCCTCATCTTCGCTGTGCCATCCCCCTTGTCATCTTTGCTGCGCCGTCCCCCTCCTCATCTTCGCCATGCCATCCCCCTCCTCATCTTCACTGTGCCTTCCCCCTCCTCATCTTCGCTGTGCCTTCCCCCTCCTCATCTTCGCTGTGCCATCCCCCTCCTCATCTTCACTGTGCCTTCCCCCTCCTCATCTTCGCTGTGCCATCTCCCTCCTCATCTTCGCTGTGCCATGCCCCTCCTCATCTTCGCTGTGCCTTCCCCCTCCTCATCTTCGCTGTGCCATCTCCCTCCTCATCTTTGCTGAGCCATCCCCCTCCTCATCTTCCCTGTGCCATCCCCCTCCTCATCTTCGCTGTGTCATCCCCTTCCTCATCTTCACTGTGCCATCCCACTCCTCATTTTTGCTGTGCCGTCCCCCTCCTCATCTTTGCCGTGCCGTCTCCCTCCTCAACTTCGCTGTGCCATCTCCTTCCTGATCTTCGCTGCGCCGTCCCCCTCCTCATCTTCGCCATGCCATCTCCCTCCTCATCTTAGCTGTGCCTTCCCCCTCCTCATCTTTGCTGCACCGTCCCCCTCCACATCTTTGTTGTGCAATCTCCCTCCTCATCTTTGCTGTGCCTTCCCCCTCTTCATCTTCGCTGTGCCATCTCCCTCCTCATCTTTGCTGTGCCTTCCCCCTCTTCATCTTCGCTGTGCCATCTCCCTCCTCATCTTCCTGCGCCATCCCCCTCCTCATCTTTGCTGTGCCATCTCCCTCCTCATCTTCGCTGTGCCATCTCCCTCCTCATCTTCGCTGTACCATCCCCCTCCTCATCTTCGCTGTTCCTTCCCCGTCCTCATCTTCGCTGTGCCGTCCCCTTCCTCATCTTTGCTGCGCCGTCCCCCTCCTCATCTTTGATGCGCCATCCCCCTCCTCATCTTTGATGCGCCGTCCCCCTCCTCATCTTTGCTGTGCCATCTCCCTCCTCATCTTTGCTGTGCCGTCCCCTTCCTCATCTTTGCTGTGCCATGCCCCTCCTCATCTTCGCTGTGCCATCCCCCTCCTCATCTTTGCTGTGCCGTCCCCCTCCTCATCTTTGCTCTGCCATCTGCCTCCTCAGCTTCGCTGTGCCTACCCCCTCCTCATCTTTGCTGCCCTTCTCTGAATCTTTTCCCATTCAAATATATCATTTCTGAGCTGCAGCAACCAGAACTGCAGGCAGCATTCAAGCCCCAGGGATCTGGGGGGTTTTGCCATAAAATGTCACAACGCTTCCCCGTCAGGTGTACGAAGTGAGGTGACCTGAATGTCTCTTCAACCTCCCAGCGCGTGCCGAAGGCCCTTGCTAATTCTCTCCCATGCACCCCATGCTGCTCGCACACACAACTTGCGGCCTCACTTGTGTGTGTGGGCAGTGTGAGCTCCTCTTGTTAACACTTTCCCCGCAGATAGTGCAGAGCGTTACCTGGGAGCCTGTGCAGCGTGAGAGCCTGACCCCCACGCTGATGGGAGCAGAGCACACTCAGCCCTGGGCGAGCGCGAGCCCTAAAGTCTGACCCAACCCTGCTGGGTGAATTCAGAAGGCCTTGGACCAGGGGCTCAGAGAGCAGAAGGCATTCTGTGCTGCTCCTTGCTGGAGGCAGGCTGTGCCTTGCACAAGCTCTCCTCTGAGTGTTTCTAGCGAAGGGCTGCAGCTCAACAAACAGGGCAAGGAAAGAATTATTCTGAAAACGTTCGTGGGGGCTGGTAATGGAGCTCCCTCTGGCTGTGTCTACGCTCCTGGTGAGCCAAGAGCCTGGGGTTGGGCACAGACACCCTTACAAGTGTTGATGAAGCACCAAAATGTATGGCAGGGGCCTTGCAACAGGGACAGCCAGTAAGGAGGGGCTAATGGGGCTGCCCCTGGGCCAGTAAACTCCCTGTCCTTTCTTGCTTCCTTCCTTCCCTTTCCCCTTGTTTCTAGCACCCAAGGGCGAGAACAGCGGGGGAAGGGGACCGGAGGTGATGCAGGGGGTCGTAAATGACCTTTATTTTAGACTAAGGAAAACATAAGGAAGAACATGAGAACGGCCACACTGGGTCAGACCAAAGGTCCATCTAGCCCTGTACCCTGTCTTCTGACAGGGGCCAATGCCAGGTGCCCCAGAGGGAATGAACAGAACAGGGAATCATCAAGTGATCCATCCCCTGTCACTCACTCCCAGCTTCTGGAAGTTGGAGGTTTAGGTACCTCCAGAGCATGGGGCTGCATCCCTGACCATCTTGGCTAATAGCCATGGATAGACCTATCCTCCATTACTCCGGAGGGCATCCGGCACCAAAAAATTAGAAATTCTGCGTGCAATATTTTAAAAATTCTAACAAAATTCTGCAAAATTTGTTTGTCCAATAAATGTGGAGGCTCCAGCATGGCATTGGGGAGCACAGGCCACTGGCTGCACTGAGGTGGGAGATCACTCTGCAGCTCCCCGCCCCGACACATGGAGTCAGCGGTGGGGCTGCACCCGACACTGACACAACGCGAGGACCAATCCTGCCCCAGAAACACCCAGGTCCTGCCCCTCAATGCCAGGTGTACTGGGTGTGGGCGGGCAGGCTCAGCCCAGCAGGATCTAAGTGCAGAGGGGCTTAATGTGGGGGGATCCAGGTGTGGGTTGAGAGGGTTCTTTGTGAAGCAATCTGGGTGCAGGTGGCTCAGAGCGGGATCTGGGTGCAGGCGGTCTGGATGCACGGGAGCTTACTCAGGGGTTATGGGTGCCACAGTAATGTGACTCTGCAGGAGGGTCCAGGTATGAAAAAGCATCAATTCGTACCTCGAATGAGAGAGGGATGGACTGCAGCCCCAGCTCAGGAGCATGCTGAGCACAGGGCACCCTGAGGATTACAGGCGTGAGGGGGAGGGTGTGCGATGGCATGTACACCCCTCACGTGGCCTGAAGGGATTCAGGTGGCCGGGGGGCCAATTAACCGCCTAGGAGGAGCTGGGACTAATTAGAGATGAGGCTCAGCTGGTCAGGAACCGGATTTAGGGGCTGGATTTAGGGGCACGTGACCCAGGCTGGAAGGCCGGGGTTTGGTAGGGGGGTGCTGGGCTCAGGGTGCTGTTTTTGTGGTTAGCGACAAAAGGGAGAAGGAAATGTCTGAAGGAAAATGTTTCCGGTATTCCGTAGCTGGGTTCATGTTTCACCAGCCTCCCAGAATGTTCCGGACCTTTGCCAAATGTTGTGGAACCTTCCAGGAGAACGACGTTTTCCTGGAACCTCCTAGAACGTGGCCAAAGAGCAAAGTGAAGTAAGAGCCCCGCTGCGATGTTGTGAACTTTGTTTCATTGTGCAATTGTGGAAGCGTTCCTGTGTTTTAAGACTCGAAGCGTGTAAGTCGCGCCTAATAAAGGACGTATTTAATGAGCTCGCTCGTTATGGTACCACTTGAAAATGCCCCTGGCCAGTCGTTGTCCTGCACTTCCCCAGGGCAAAGGCGGGAAAAGCTGCCTTTTGAACGAGAGGACGAGGGTTAACAGTGTACAGCCGTCACCTGCTGGAAGACGAGTTAATGCTGGTCCTCCCAATGTCGGTGCACAGAGCAATGTCTCGGTGTTTGTACATTTCAGGGATTTTTAACATTAAAAAGTTCCTATAAGCATAGAGGAAACTATTTTTTTTATTTGCTTATATATGGCATGAATAAATACAGATTTACAGATTCTAGCCTGCAAATGTATAGTCTTATATGACAGGGATAAACCATGTATGTAAATAATGCATTGAAGTCGTGAAACGGGCAACAAATGCAATAAAAAAAGGGTATTCAAAGGTTTAACAAATGAAGGGGGGAGCCACAGAGGATCCTTGCCTGGGGTGCTATTCAATCTAGGCTGGCCCTGGGGGGCCCAGGAGCTGAGAGCAGAAGGCTGCTGCAGAGAGAGGCTGCAGGCGCTGTCAGGGAGCTGTCAGGGTGGCACCTGCAGGTGGGGGCAGCATGCTGAGCCCCCCTGGCCACCCATCTGCCTAGGAGCCATGCGGAGCCGGGCAGGGAACCTGCCTTAGCCCCTGCTGCGGCCAAAGGGACTTTTAGTGGCCTGGTCAGCTGTGCCAAATGGAGCTGCCAGGGTCCCTTTGCAATGGGTGTTCCAGTTGACAACTGGACACCTGGCTTCCCCTGACAGGCACTGGCAAAGTCGCAGCGCTAAGGGGCAGTGAAAGATGGTCAGTGGGTCCTGAGAGACTTTGAGGCATGCAACGTCGCCGGAAGGGGAAACCCACAGTCTCCTGGGGGGGAGGGCCAAGCCACCAAGCGGGAGCAGTCAAGTCCCATGAGAGAGAGAGAGAGTGAAGGGTGCAACCACAGGAAGGGGTGTGGGCCTGGTCGAGCCAATCCCCAGACATGGCCAGAAGGGAGCACCCCTAGATGCGAGAAGAGCACCCTGTGACACGCTCTCTGAGAGGAAGATTGGTGTTGTGATGGCAGCTCTGGGCTGGGACTTGGGAGCCCTGGATTCAATTCCTGGCTCTGCCACTGACTTCCTATGTGACCTTGGGTGAGTCACTTAGCATCCCTGGAGCTCTGTTCCCCACCTGCAAACTGGGGGCAATGAGACTTCCTTGCTCTCACCCTTTGTTTAGACTGAGAGCTCTCTGGGGCAGGAGCTGCTCTCGCTGTATGTGTCCAGCCCAGTGCAGCAGCTCCCTGATCCCAGTTAGGGCTTGAAGATGCTCCCCTGTTCCCCGTGTGGAATAACAGCCAGAGTCTGGGCGTTTGCGCTGGCGATGGGGAAAGCCATCAGGAATATCGTTCATACAAACATTGGGAAATCCCCCGTTTAAAGATCGCACCTGCATGAGGCTGAGATGGAAACTGGTGAGTCCCTGGGGCTCCCTGCTGGCTCGGAGCCGTCCTGGGATTCCCAGGGAGGCAGTATAAATATCCCTGTGTCTGAGCCCTGGTCAATGTGCTTCACACTGCCTGGAGCTCTCCACCCGGATCACAGGCCGAGATTCCTCAACCCGGGCCGGAGCAGGAGCTTGGTGAGTCGTTTGGGATCGGGGCAGGCCTCCATTACAGGTGCATCCCTCTCTTTAGAAAGGTGCCCATTGCGTGTCATCAGTGGGAACATTAGCATGCCAAGGACCCAGTCCAAGGGCACCTTCAACCTCCGCTGGTTTCAGTGGGAGATGAGGGCACATAGGATCTTCCAGGATCGAGCCCACAGCCAAAGAAAAGACAGTGAAAATACAGACTGGAATGCAATGCCTCACAGAGCGTGTTTTCTGCTTGCAACGAGCTGCAGTATTCTCATTGGGTATTGCGCAGTGAGCCCAGGAATGGAAACTAGGCATTCCCAGGTCTTGTCCCATCACCTGGCCTCTCCCTGGCCCGGATCCTGCAAAGACATTCCACAGGAGAGGTCCCTGTAAGATGAAGGCCTGTGTTCATTTTTCCAGTGTGCAAGAAAGAGATAATCTCTGCTGCACCTCCCCGTGGGGCTGATGCTGCTATGCTCTGCGAAGTGCTATTATTACAGATCATTCGTGTCCCATTCAGAGAAGGGAGGTATGTCTTGATTTCCCTTCCCATCCCAAGAGCTCAGACGAGAGCAGGCCAGAATCACTAGCATTTCGTTATGCCAAGCTTCCAAATGATTCAGCTATAAAATGATAACGAACTTCAGGGCTTTAGATACCAAGGTGACAGTGCCTTAGAAATACCAAAGATGGTGGGTGGAGGGACAGACAGACAGGGAGATAGAAACTATTGTTTATTTCTATTTTCAGGGAAAGTGCAATTCTAACAGAGCAGCTGAATTCTCCACTCTGCAAATCATGCGTGCAAGGCTGAAGTGTGCTTTGTCTTCCCAGTGGGTCATATGGAAATACTGTGTGTAACTACTGCAAAGGGATATGAAATGTGGCTGTCTTCTTGCAACATCCCAGTTACCCTGGATCATAAACTGACCCAAGACATTCTCCCAAGGGTGGCTGCAACAACTCCAGTTTTCACCTTACTGCTTCAAGGAAATCTGTAAGCCTCAGATAACAAAGGGCCAGATCATCAGCCAGTGTCACCGGACATAGCTCCATTGCCTTTGGTGGGGCCGTGGGGGTTCCACCAGCTGGGGATCTGGCCCTGTGTGACAAGCGGACATGGTTTGGAAGGAGCCCTTTGTCATTTAAGCAGTGTGATGGAATAGGGTGAGAGGCAGGGCATTGGCAGCCAGGAGAAAATGCCACTAAGAGATACAGCGTCCAGGCTCCCAGCCAGGGAGATGCCAGTCGCCCAGGCAGGGTTTGTAATGCCATGTCTCTGCCTGGGACACCTGGCCAGTTCCTGACCCGGCAGACAGTGATGGGTATGGGTTGTCTTTCGTACCTGAGTTTCCTGCTCATCTGTTACCCTGGAGAGTCTTCTGGGCATCTCCGAGCTGGGATTAGACTGTGACTCCATAACATTTTGACTGACAATCTGCTACTTTGGGCCAGACTAATTAAAAGCACCAAAGAACAAACGGAAGCTACTACGAACGTAGGAACAGAGGCATTGCCAGACTGGGTCAGACCAGGGTCTGTCTTGTCCAGCATCCCCCCCTGCAGCAGTGAGCAGCACCAGGTGCTGCAGGGAAGGGGCGAGAAGCTCCAGAACTGGCAGATGTGGGATAACATGACACTTCTTCAGGGATCCTCCTGACTGGTAATAGTTGGCCATTGATTTCAGTGTGAAGCGTGAGGTTTAAGCTCTTTCAATACTTGGTTATTTAGCACTAACTCTTATGTTTGATTTATTGATTAAAGAGGAGGATTAGAACCTGCCTGCAGACTCCCTATATCAGGCAATGGCAAATCCATTCTGTGGAGAGGGCTGAATGTCATTGTTAACTATGGTCCATTGGCTGGGGTGTAGAGTTATCACAATGGATCTGCAATTGATATCAAAGGGAGTGCTGCAGGGAGACCCAGGGTAGATGGGTCTGAAAAGGACTCGGGGGTCATGGTGGATAATCAGCTCAACATGAGCTCCCAGTGTGTTGCTGGGGTCAAAAGGGGCTAATGTAATTCTTGGACGTATGAACAGGGGACCCTCAAGTACGAGTAGGGAGACTATATGTGTGACGTTGCACTCTTCATGATTTTATGAAAATATGCTAGTAAGTATGAATATAATGTAACTGGAATATGCTTCATGCAAAAGGTCTCTTGTAAGGTATCATTAGAAAGCTTATAATCTACGGAGTGTGGTCATCCTATTTGTATAAATGTATCACTCTTGTATCTGAAACTAGAAATATGAAATATAACTCTGAGGGCCTATTGTAATTATGCAAAGTGTGGGCCATTAATGGTGGTTGGGAATCTTGATGGCTCCCATCAGCCAGGACAATTGACTGTGGATGGCTCTGTTTGCAGGCAGGCCTCCCTGTGAGCCAGGCTGGGAGGAATGAACGCTTGGGCGTCTCACAGGACATGTGACCATGTCACCTGGGTGCTTTTCCATTTGGGGGGGGGGGGCAGAGAGACAAAAGATCCCCGCCTTGTGCCAAAGCTATATAAGGGGGTGGAACTGAACAAAGGTGGCTGCAATCATGAGGAATCCCCTAGCTACCACCTGAGCTGGAACAAGGGCTGTACCAGCTACTTCCTGACCGGTCACTGTCACATGGTACATTTCTGTTCTTTACAGGTCTGAATGTAGCTCTTAGACTCAGGGTTGTATTGCATTCAAAGAAAGCACATTTTAGTTTCACGTTATGTGAATCTTTGGCACTATTTCCTGAAAAAAACCTGTTTCTGGTGGCCGAGAGGGCCCTGCACCTTGTGCAAGCTCTCGGCCGGGGGTGAGTTTCACTCTAGAATGTTAGTGAGAAGTGAGTGTGAAAGGGGCATTACCCCAGCAAGTACTGACCTTGTCTTTGTTTCCAGCTTTGCCTAGCGTCCAAGCAGAACCCACACCTCTTCATGTCTGATCTCAACAGCACAAAATTCAGCCATCTCACATTCATTCTCGTCGGCATCCCGGGCTTGGAGGACTGGCACACCTGGATCGCCATCCCCTTCTCTTTGATGTATACTGTTGCTCTCTTAGGGAACTGTGTTCTAATGTTCCTTATTGCAACAGAGCGCAGCCTCCAGGAATCCATGTACTTTTTCCTCTCCATGTTGGCGGTCACCGATTTATTATTATCTACTTCTACAGTGCCGAAAATGCTGGCCATCTTCTGGTTTAGGGCCAAGGAAATTGCTTTCGAGTCCTGCCTCACCCAGATTTTCTTTGTTCACTTTGGGTTTGTTGCCGAGTCGGCTGTCCTGCTGGCCATGGCGTTTGATCGGTACGTAGCCATCTGCGACCCCCTGAGATACACAACTATCCTCACCAATGCGAAGACTGGGAAAATCGCTGTGGCCATAGTCATCAGAAGCTTTTGTATAATTGTCCCCGTGATTTTTCTGCTTGAATGGCTGCCCTTCTGCGGAAGCAACGTCCTACCGCACTCATACTGTGAGCACATAGGGGTGGCCAGACTGGCCTGTGCAGACATAACCGTCAATATCTGGTATGGCTTTGCAGTGCCGATTGTAACCGTTATACTAGATGTTGTGCTTATTGGCATCTCTTATGCGCTGATCCTCAGGGCTGTCTTCAGGCTCCCCACCAAAGATGCCCGGCTCAAGGCTTTAAGCACCTGTGGCTCCCACGTCTGTATCATCATCTTGTTTTACACCCCAGCACTTTTCACAGTCCTAACCCACCGCTTTGGCCGTCATATCCCCCGTCACATTCCCATCCTGCTGGCCGATCTCTATGTGCTCATCCCCCCCATGCTAAACCCCATTGTTTACGGGATGAAAACCAAGCAGATCCGGGTACAAGCGGGCTGCATGTTCTCGCAGAAGTGGAAATGGTGCCGAGTACCCCAGATGGGCTGCTAACTGAATAATGAAACTTACTCGTAGCTTCTTCTGCACGACAAGGAGGGTCCCTTGGCACCGAGAAATGGAAGTTAACACTTTAACTCCCTGTAGCAAAAGAGACAGTATCAGCTCCCGGGATGTGTCACTGCACACCCAGGGCCATGGCACTATGTGGGCTCAAGATCCATTTATTGGTAGCCTTCTGATCAATTTTCATGACACCCCCAGAAGAGGGAGGGTCTCACTAGTCTGAGGGGAAGGCCAAATGGGAGGTTAGTCCTTGTGCTGCCCACTTTATGCCAGATGGAGAGGCACAAGGACGCTGACAACTGAGTTACGCTCACCTTGACGGGCACTGAAAATGTCTGCCTTTCCAAGGAGCTCTGCTGCCACTTCACATATGACGGAGGTAGAAAAACCCATCCAGCTAAGGAATGGTTTTGGCCAGTTAGACAAAGAACCAATTTTGACTTCAATACTGTAGATATCTAGGGACATGGGAACCGCCGGGCTGGATCAGAGCCGTGGTCCATCTAGTCAATATCCTGTCTCTAGTAGCCAGTCCTAGCTGCTTCAGAGGAAACCCCACAGGGGTACAAACAGTTATCCTGTGTGTGGGAAAGTTTCTTCCTAAATCCCCTCAGTTAGTGGTTGACTTATGCCCGGAAGCAGGAAGGTTTTAGTCTCTGTTAAATATACATTTAACCCTCATTACTGTAAATTCGGTATTCTCATCTCTATTAATGCCCAAGTCTCTTTTGAATCCTGCTCAGCTCTTAGCCGTTAATGGTATCTTGTGGCAGTGAGTACCAAAGGCGAACTGTGTTGTGTAAAAACAACAACCCCTCCTTCCACCTGTGACGTTGCACCTCACAATGCTTTACAGAAATATGCTTATGAGTGTAAATATGACATAACTAGAATATGTTTTATGCTAGATATGCCATGTAACATATCTTTGCAAAGATTATGATCTACTGACTATATTCATCCTATCTGTATGCATGTGTCCTTTTTATATCTGAAGTTATGAGCATTGGCTCTATGCTTATATTTAAAGTGTTTGCTGTAGGAAGCATCTAGGGCAGATTTGATCAGCATAGTGTGAAGGGGCTATTCAAGTAATTGGGAGTGCCTAACTAGCAATGGACTTTGGGAGATGCCAATCCACATCTGAGCTTTCCTGGGAGCATTCAAACTAACATGTAAACAATGGCGTCGGCCTGCAAAATGCTGAATCACCACAGACATGTGACTTGCCCAGGTGAAGACAGACTCTATCTTGTTGCTGTGATCTTGCACAGGAGAACAA
Organism: Eretmochelys imbricata; assembly: GCF_965152235.1. Lineage (NCBI taxonomy): Eukaryota > Metazoa > Chordata > Testudines > Cheloniidae > Eretmochelys > Eretmochelys imbricata. The sequence continues at coordinate 3,884,363 of NC_135572.1, forward strand.
AGGGGTTCCCACCCACAGGAGAGAGAATATATAGGGCCCTGGGAACCCCTCCATTTTGTCTTCAGCTGGCTCAGAATATAGCCTTTCCATCACAAAGAGACATCTGAAAGAAACTGGAACAAAGGACAGTAACTACGGGGTGCGGGGGGGAGGGGTGATTGCTGGACCCAGACTAGGAAGGAGTCTAGTCTGTGAAAGATATTTAACGGAACATCTCTGAGAGTGAGATTTACCTGCATTTACTTTCCTACTGTATTAGGCTTAGACTTGCATGTTTTTGTTTTATTTTGGTAATGGTAATTCACTTTGTTCTGTCTGTTATTACTTGGAACCACTTAAATCCTACCTTTTATATGTAATAAAAATAACTTTTTGCTTATTAATTAACCCAGAGCAAGTATTAATACCTGGGGGATTAAACAGCTGGGCATATCTCTCTATCAGTGCTACAGAGGGAGAACAATTTATGAGTTTACCCTGTATAAACTTTATACAGAATAAAATGGATTTATTTGGGGTTTGGACCCCATTGGGAACTGGGTATCTGGGTGCTGGAGACAGGAGCACTTGTTAAGCTGTTTTCAGTTAAGCCTGCAGCTTGTGGGGGACGTGGTTCAGGCCTGGGTCTGTGTTTGCAGCAGGCTAGCATGTCTGGGTCAACGAGGCAGGGCACTGACGTCCCAAGCTGCCAGGGGAAACCAGCTCAGAGGCAGTCTCAGCACATCAGGTGGCAGTCTCAAGGCGGTCTCTGTGACCCAGCCTGTCACACCACCATTTTAAATTTGCAGCCTTTTGATTTCATTGAATTTCTTTCCACAACCATGACCCAAGAAGTTGTTTTTTCTCTCAAGATTAGTCCCTAATTCTCCTCCATGTAAATCTCTGCCTCTAATTGTTAGCTTTCTAATTGTTCTCAGTTATTAATTTTAATGATTAGTGATTCTAATCAAACTATTTTGTGATTATTTTGATGTCTTGTGAAAGGGTCAGTAAAAAACATAGAATCATGGAATATCAGGGTTGGAAGGGACCTCAGGAGGTCATGTAGCCCAACCCCCTGCTCCAAGCAGGACCAACACCCACTAAATCATCCCAGCCAGGGCTTTGTCAAGCTGGGCCTTAAAAACCTCTAAGGATGGAGATTCCACCACCTCCCTAGGTAACCCATTCCAGTGATTCACCACCCTCCTAGTGAAACAGTGTTTCCTAATATCCAACCTAAACCTCCCCCACTGCAACTTGAGACCATTGCTCTTTGTTCTGTCAAAACATAACTGCATATTTTCTCTGCATGACTGATTTCCACAGAACCAAAGAAAGCTCTCACTGATGGGTGGGGTGGAAGCTCCGGTTGTAAGTTGCCGTCATTGTCCACCTACAACTTATGGTTCAAGGGCTGGTAGTTCTGTCACGGAGTCACCGGGCGCTGCTCTGGAACTACTCCATACGAAGCCAGTCAGGACTCTGGGGGAGCCTCCTCTCTGTGAGCAGACTGCCTCCAGGGCAAGAAGCTTACAGAGCTTCGACCTTTGTGGGGCTGACCTCGGAGCATTCAGTATCCCCTTCCACACCATGCGCTTCTGTCAAGGTTCCTTCTCCACTCTGAACTCTAGGGTACACATGTGGGGACCTGCATGAAAACCTCCTAAGCTTACTTTTACCAGCTTAGGTTAAAACTTCCCCAAGGTACAAACTATTTTACCCTTTGCCCTTGGACTTCTACTGCCACCACCAAACATTTATCTGGGTTTATTGGGAAAACGTTGTTTGGAAACGTCTTTCCCCCCAAAATCCTCCCAACCCTTGCACCCCACTTCCTGGGGAAGGTTTGGTAAAAATCCTCACCAATTTCCATAGGTGACCACAGACCCAAACCCTTGGATCTTAGAACAATGAAAAAACATTCAGTTCTTGAAAAGAAACATTTTAATAGAAGAAACAGTAAAAAGAATCACCTCTGTAAAATCAGGATGGTAAATACCTTACAGGGTAATTAGATTCAAAACACAGAGAATCCCTCTAGGCAAAACCTTAAGTCACAAAAAGACACGAAAACAGGAATATCCATTCCATTCAGCACAACTTAATTTCTCAGCCACTTAACGAAATCATAATCTAACGCATCTCTAGCTAGATTACTTACTAAGTTCTAAGACTCCATTCCTGTTCTGTCCCCCACAAAAGCATCACACAGACAGACACAGACCCTTTGTTTTTCTCCCTCCTCCTAGCTTTTGAAAGTATCTCTTCTCGTCATTGGTCATTTTGGTCCGGTGCCAGCGAGGTTATCCTAGCTTCTTAACCCTTTACAGGTGAAAGGATTTTTCCTCTGGCCAGGAGGGATTTTAAAGGTGTGTACCCTTCCCTTTATATTTATGACAGCTTCCCACAATGAGTCCGCACAGGTGGGGCTCCTGGGGAAGCCAGAGGGCCATGCACCTCGACTCCGCAGTCAGACCTGACTCTCAGCCAGCCGTAAAACAGAAGGTTTATTAGACGACAGGAACATGGTCTAAAACAGAGCTTGTAGGTAAAGAGAACAGGACCCCTAGAACAGGACCCCTCAGTCAGATTCGTCTTGGGGGGCAGGGAGGCCAGAGCCCCATCTGAGTCTCCCTCCATTTCCCTGGTCAGCTCCAAACTGAAACTCTCCAGCCCCTCCTCTCCTTTGTCTCTTTCCTGGGCAAGGAGGCCACCTGATCTCTTTGTTCTCCAACACCTTCAGCTGGCACCTTTGCAGAGGAGGGGCCCAGGCCATCAGTTGCCAGGAGACAGGGTGTCGGCCACTCTTTGTCCAAACACCATCTCACTGACCCCTTAGGGCTCTGCCACATTCATACACCCTTATCCCACTACCTAGATGCTTAAGAAATGCGTAGGGGAAACTGAGGCACCCACACAGTATTCGGAGAAAACGTTAAGAACATTCCCACTTCATCACAAGTTGATACTTCGCACTGTGTTAAACATTTTATCCAGCATGGTGCTAATTCTGCCCTCTTTCCTGGTGTTGATATTGTACATACAAAAGACCTTCTGCCGAGTGTGGACAGATCTAATGGCATAATGAACCCTACATATAAAGAAAGCACTGGAAACAGAAGGTTTGTGTGGCCTGTTATACCAGGGGTGTTTTGCACTTGCAGGGAGTTTGCTAATCACAATGTTACCTGTATTTGCCTCTGTTGAATAGATTATCCACAACCCACTTTCATCAACAGCAAAGTCAATGTCCTGCCATGACGCACCAGCATAGGAAACGCGGTTGTTATAGATGGCATCTGTGATGTATTTTAGACTGAACTAGTTGGTTTGTATTTAAATGGAGTATACACAATAATATCACTACCTTGTCCACACTGAATTCTCTTCTCTTGATCATTTCTGTACAGCAGCAAATCATCATATCACTGGTAAAGACGGTACTATCCCAGTGATCTCCCATCTGTGTTCAAAGGTGCCACCCGGCAAAGTTCCTTCTCTGGGTTAGCAGGACAGTGAAATGGGAATAGGCAAGCCCCCTCTAGTTCACCTGTGTCAAGACAGGTTTGCTGATACCCATGAGTCCACCATGGTCACTGGTACCTGGAATCAAAAGGAAAATAAATGGTTATAAAATTGGGATACAAAGGAGATTCAGGTCTCCATGGACCTTCCATCCTCTGCCTCTATGGGTGGGGTGATTAGGGTCACAAGGGAGACACTGGCAGCCGGGGAGCCAGAGTGGGGAGCTTTCTTCCCCACCCCACCTCCGGCTACGTGGGCTGAACTCTGGGGAGTGGGAAATCCGCAAGTCATCCCCCTTCTCTTGCCCCTCCCGTTCAAGGAATAGAGGCCATGCTGACAGGGGGCAATCTGCTTGGCGGCATTCTCCTCCTGGCATGCCTTCAGCTGCTCCTGCAGAGCCATGGTCTCCCGGTAGATGTCCAGGACCTGGTTTTTGTCCAGCTTCTCCAGCTGATCCACCAAAAGGCTCAAGTTCATACTCCCAAATTCATAACCATGTATTTTCCTTTTGATTGCAGGGACTTGTGACCATGGGCTCAGTTACGGGTGAGCGGGCACTAGACTAACACAGGCCTCCTGGCCTGCTCTGAGGAGGATCCCACCCCAGGGGTGGGGTGGCAGGGGGTAGGGGGATGCAGGCCCGCCTGACTCCAGTGCGTCCCAGCCTCGGACCCTAACAATGGCGGAGTGATCTGTCACGTGGTCAGTGGGGATCGGCCCGCAACACGCTGTCCGTGTGGGAGACCGTGGACCCACAGCCCAGTAAACCGGGCACTTGCATGGGACGTGGAGTGTTAGGATATAGATATTCAGGCCTTTCTCTAAAGGCCAAGACTAATTTAGGGGTATTCTTATCACTTGGCTAGTTCTAGAGCTATAAAACAAAGAATCAAAATCACTGTCTGCCGGTGTAAGGGCCTTCTCTTACTGTGACAGTCTGAGGCCCTGTTCTTAGGCTAAGGCCTTTGGCTAAGCGACAGAGGCAGCCATAAACTGGGAAGCTACCGGTCACCTCCTCACATCCCAAACTAGTCACATTGAAAGAAGATGCTATGGGGCTGTTAGGATACAATCCTGTCCTGACAGAGCCTGTCGCCTCCAGAGAAAGGGAAGTGCCTAGAAAATGTAAAAGGAAACTTAGTTTGATAGCATCCTGTCTGGCAAGAACTCACTTATCCATAGCTAGGATGTGAAATCCTCATTTCTGTGTTATTCTAATGTACCATTTCCCTATTGTTTGTCTGTATAATCTCTGTCTGGTTCTGTGATTGTTTCTGTCTGCTGTAGAATTAATTTTGCTGGGTGTAAACTAATTAAGGTGGTAGAATATAATTGGTTAAATAACCATGTTACAATATGTTCGGATTGGTTAGTTAAATTTCAGTATAATGATAGGTTAAGGTATAGCTAAGCAGAACTCAAGTTTTACTATATAATCTGCAGTCAATCAGGAAGTAAGGGGGGGGGGGAATGGGAACAGGGAATGGGAGTGGGGGATTGGAATCATGTCTTGCTAAGGGGGGGGGGAATGGGAACAGGGACACAGATAAGGCTCTGTGGTGTCAGAGCTGGGAAGGGGGACACTAAAGAAGGAAACTGGAATCATGCTTGCTGGAAGTTCACCCCAATAAACATTGAATTGTTTGCACCTTTGGACTTCAGGTATCGTTGCTCTCTGTTCATGCAAGAAGGACCAGTGAAGTAAGCGGGTGACGGAATAAGCCCCTAACATGGAGACCTATGGTCAAATCCCTGTATGACACACTCTATATGATTTTATAAAACTATGCTAATAAATGTGAATATAATGTAACTAGAATACGCTTCATGCACCTGATCACAGTTTAGGAGTACCGAGCTGGGGAACAGAAATGTGATAATAGAGGGCTCTTCAGTCTACAAATGTCTAACAAGATTCAATGGCTGGAAGGTGAAGCTAAACAAATTCAGACTAGAAATAAGGCACAAATTCTTCGCAGTGAGGGTGATTAGCCCTTGGAACAAGTTACCACAAGTTGAGGTGGATTCTCCATCCCTGACAATCTCTAAATCAAGAGTGGAGAGCTTTTAAAAAGATCTGCTCTAGTTCAAACAGAAATTGATTCAGGACAGTCCTCTGGGCTGTGTTATACAGGAGGTCAGACATGATGATCACGCTGATCCCCTGTGGCTTTAGAATCTATGAAGCCATTAGTGATCCATTCTGCAGTGACTAAACTGATGTAAGTAGAGTCAGGATGAGCTCCACCCTGACATCTGGTGGTGAGGTGTGGCAAGTTGTGGAAAAGAACTTCAGGGGCCGATCTCATTTGCATAGGCACACCCACCCCGCCTAGAATGAGACCATAGCTGCCCAAATGGTCACTTTGGCTGCTGTGGGATCCCCAGTGTCTCTGTTATTGGGGCAGGAAGAATAAATTGTTATTACCCTGATTATGGGAACTGTGCTTGGAACTGTACGTGGCCTTTTGTTATGATGGAGGGATTCACCATCAACTAAGTAGCACTCGCTAGGCAAGGGTCATGGGTTCCAAAACTGTGTGAATGGAGAGAGGCTGGGGATAAGTATTAATACTTGGTGGCATGGGCCCCTTGGTGAGGGCCTTACATGCTAATTGCACTTCCTCCTCTCTCCACTGTGGAATATCAGAGCTAATTTTGATTTCATTAGAAGTCTAGTTATAGGCTGCTGAGCTCACTTGGGCTGACAGTGCACCAGCACTGGGGCTCCCCTACTACAAGCTGAATTCACCTAAGAGCTGAAATCACTGAGTGTTGTGTTAAGTAGTGGGGGAGCCTGAAGATATATTGTGGAGCAGTTCGACGCGGAGCAGTGTGTGGCTGGCAGGAGCTGCTTGTGGGTCGTGGAGCTGAACGAAGGAGTTCGTGGGGCAGCTGGTGGAGCGGAGCGCAGTGGAGCGAAGGAGTTCGTGGGGCGGCTGGCGGAGCGGAGCACAGCTGAGCGAAGGAGTTCGTGGGGCGGCTGGCGGAGCGGAGCGCAGCTGAGCGAAGGAGTTCGTGGGGCGGCTGGCGGAGCGGAGCGCCGCTATGGAGCTATGGGGCGGTCAGCTTCAGATCATGTAAGGTGCCTCTTACCCCCGTCCCATTTCCACCCAGGTTGGGAGGTAAAGCTCCGCAGATAAACTTTCGAACTCTGGGGCTGCCCTGACCAGGGACAGAGACTTTTGGGGCATTGGACTTTTGGGACTTTGGGTGATTTGGGGTTGCTGGACTCAAGAACCAAAGGGAAAAGGGCATGCCCCAATTTGCCTGGGGTGGGTTTTTTTTTGCTCATGGGTTGTGTTATGAATCCTGTTGGTGGTGTTTCCCCAACATAATGCCACATTGTTTCTCTCTGTTATTAAAAGGCTTTTGCTACACTCAGACTATGTGCTTGCGAGAGGGGAAGTATTGCCTCTTGGAGGCGCCCAGCGGGGGTGGTATATATTTGTCCCAGGTCACTGGGTGGGGGCTCGAGCCGGTTTGCATTGTGTTATTGGAATGGAACCCCTAGATATTGAACCCGGCCCTTGTTGCTGCCAACTCTGACAGGCAGAAGGGTTACACTGAGTTGTCGTATTTAGTTGTTCAGTAGCTGACTGTTGCATTCAGTATTGCTCAACGGGAAAATACAAAGTAGGAACACAGCTGGGTGAATAATTCCTAATAGAGCTGAACTTCACCATTTTGGTTTCTGTTTGTGTATCCTCCTAGAGCTGACTGAGATTTGCTTTCATATATTAGTTATCTGAAATTATTCGCCCAATAACGCTTGCGCTGTGGCTTGTTTACAGTGGGTTGCAGGTGTTCCTATCTGACATCTGAGCTTCCTGACTGGTCACTGTCACATGATACGTTTCTGTTCTTTACAGGTCTGAATGTAGCTCTTAGACTCAGGTTTGTATGTGTCAAGGTTCCTCCCCCACTCTGAACTCTAGGGTACAGATGTGGGGACCTGCATGAAAAACCTCCTAAGCTTATCTTTACCAGCTTAGGTCAAAACTTCCCCAAGGTACAAAATATTCCACCCGTTGTCCTTGGACTGGCCGCTACCACCACCAAACTAATACTGGTTACTGGGGAAGAGCTGCTTGGACGTGTCCTTCCCCCCAAAATACTTCCCAAAACCTTGCACCCCACTTCCTGGACAAGGTTTGGTAAAAAGCCTCACCAATTTGCCTAGGTGACTACAGACCCAGACCCTTGGATCTTAAGAACAATGAACAATCCTCCCAACACTTGCACCCCCCCTTTCCTGGGAAATGTTGGATAAAAAGCCTCACCAATTTGCATAGGTGACCACAGACCCAAACCCTTGGATCTGAGAACAATGAAAAAGCATTCAGTTTTTTACAAGAAGACTTTTAATAAAAAATAGAAGTAAATAGAAATAAAGAAATCCCCCCTGTAAAATCAGGATGGTAGATATCTTACAGGGTAATTAGATTCAAAAACATAGAGAACCCCTCTAGGCAAAACCTTAAGTTACAAAAAAGATACACAGACAGAAATAGTTATTCTATTCAGCACAGTTCTTTTCTCAGCCATTTAAAGAAATCATAATCTAACACATACCTAGCTAGATTACTTACTAAAAGTTCTAAGACTCCATTCCTGGTCTATCCCCGGCAAAGACCCAGCATACAGACAGACACAGACCCTTTGTTTCTCTCCCTCCTCCCAGCTTTTGAAAGTATCTTGTCTCCTCATTGGTCATTTTGGTCAGGTGCCAGCGAGGTTACCTTTAGCTTCTTAACCCTTTACAGGTGAGAGGAGCTTTCCCCTGGCCAGGAGGGATTTCAAAGGGGTTTACCCTTCCCTTTATATTTATGACAGTATGGCATTCAAAGAAAGCACATTTCAGTTTCACTTTATGTGAAGCAACGTCCTACCGCACTCATACTGCAGTAGGGCCTGGCCTGTGCAGACATAACCGTCAATATCTGGTATGGCTTTGCAGTGCCGATTGTAACCGTTATACTAGATGTTGTGCTTATTGGCGTCTCTTATGCGCTGATCCTCAGGGCTGTCTTCAGGCTCCCCACCAAAGATGCCCGGCTCAAGGCTTTAAGCACCTGTGGCTCCCACGTCTGTATCATCATCTTGTTTTACACCCCAGCACTTTTCACAGGCCTTCTCTGATTGGCCGCCCACCTGCGCAGCCTCTCTGGCCTGCTGAAGCCCCATCTAGCATAGGAGTGGGGCAGCCACCCCACTACAGTCATATATACATTCATAAGCATATTCCCGTAAAGCATTATGGGGTGCAACATCACAATGGTGTTTGATCAGTACATTAACATCTGCAACTCCTTGAGATATGCAGCTGTATTAACGCATTCGGTAGTATGGAGAATAAAGCTGGCAGCTGTAATTAGAAGTCTCTATATAGTTCTCCCATTCATCTTGCTGCTTCAAAGACTGACGTACTGCGTTATCCATCACTCTTCCTGTGAGCACATGGGCATAAGCAGCCTGGCCAGTGCCAATATAAAAGTCAACATTGCGTATGGTTTAACAGTTGCCCTGTTGTCAACAGGGCTAGATGTCACCTTTATCGCTGTGTCTTATGCTCTGATCCTCAGGGCCGTCTTCCGGCTGCCATCCAAGGACACCTGGCTCATGGTTCTCAGCACCTGCGGCTCCCACATTTGTTTCATGCTATTATTCTACAACATCCTGCTGGCCAACCTCTGTGTAGTTGTTCCCCCCATGCTAAATACTTACGGGGGTGAAAAACAAGCCGATTCATAAAAGGGTAACAGACACGTTTGTTTGGAGTACTTTGGGGGTTGGGAACAGGGTACACTGCCTTTCACGGCTTGGTCAGGGTGTTTGGATCCAACTGCTGTCACTCTCGAATGGCTGTCTTGCAGCTCACGTGAAAACAAGTGGAGATCACAGTCCATGCCACCAAACTGACCACTTCCCCGTCTCTATTTCCCAGGCTCTGAAGAGAGACCAAAGAGACTGGCCAGCCATGCAGACTCTCTGAGCACGGGACGGGGTCCGTCTCTCCAGGTCTGGGTTGTGGCACACTGACTGGTCAGCGTGACGGGAACTTGCATGGTTCCTGCCTGTGCTCTACGTCTGCGAATAACTACAGAATAGGAGCTGCACCAGGCCTCTTTGCCTGGCCAAGGAAACCTCCCAGGCAGTTCCCTGGAGCAGCGAGCTGCCCCTTGGCATGGGGATTCAGAGGCCAGAACTGCACAGCGACAGACGACTGGCCAGAGTCCCGCTGCTCACCAAGACAAAGCAGCAAACAGCCACCCTGCCATTGCCAGCACATTTCCCACTCCGGGTGCGTTTCGGGGGAAGGAGTTGCCCGAGGGCTAGCACCACTCCTGTCCCATCCCCCACAGACCAGAAGTCTGTTTTTCATGTGGGCGCCCTGGTCACGTGTACTGAGCCTGCCCTTACGTTTGCTACAGGCAGGCTTGGACAGCGGGAAGCTGGGCTTGCAGGCTGAGCCTGTCACAAGGAAAGGGATGGAGGGGATAGGCCTAGCTGGCTGTGGGGACGGCCAAACCCTTGTCGGGAACCACTTAGCAGGGGCCGGGGAATGTATAGGGGGAGTAGGGAGATAGCGTTGTGTCTGTCTTTGGCAACAGTGAAACCATTACCGGATACCGTGTCCCGTCCAACGAAGAGAGGGAAGAGCATCTTCGCGAGCAGGCTGGCTAACCTAGTGAGGAGGGCTTTAAACTAGGTTCACTGGGGGAAGGAGACCAAAGCCCTGAGGTAAGTGGGGAAGTGGGATACTTGGAGGAAGCACGAGCAGGAGCATGTGAGAGGGCAGGGCTCCTGCCTCATACTGAGAATGAGGAGCGATCAGCGGGTTATCTCAAATGCCTATATACAAATGCACAAACTCTGGGAAACAAGCAGGGAGAACTGGAGGTCCTGGCAAAATCAGGGAATTAGGATGTGATTGGAATAACAGAGACTTGGTGGGATAACTCACATGACTGGAGTACTGTCATGGATGGATATAAACTGTTCAGGAAGGACAGGCAGGGCAGAAAAGGTGGGGGAGTTGCACTGTATGTAAGTCTGAGCTCCAGTATGAAACTGCAGAAAAACCTGAGAGTCTCTGGATTAAGTTTAGAAGTGTGAGCAACAAGGGCGATGTCGTGGTGGGAGTCTGCTATAGACTACCGGACCAGGGGGATGAGGTGGATGAGGCTTTCTTCCGGCAACTCGCAGAAGCTACTAGATCGCAGGCCCTGGTTCTCATGGGAGACTTCAATCACCCTGATATCTGCTGGGAGAGCAATACAGCGGTGCACAGACAATCCAGGAAGTTTTTGGAAACTGTAGGGGACAATTTCCTGGTGCAAGTGCTGGAGGAACCAACTAGGGACAGAGCTCTTCTTGACCTGCTGCTTGCAAACCGGGAAGAATTAGTAGGGGAAGCAAAAGTGGATGGGAACCTGGGAGGCAGTGACCATGAGATGGTCGAGTTCGGGATCCTGACACAAGGAAGAAAGGAAAGCAGCAGAATACAGACCCTGGACTTCAGAAAAGCAGACTTTGACTCCCTCCGGGAACTGATGGGCAGGATCCTCTGGGAGAATAACATGAGGGGGAAAGGAGTCCAGAAGAGCTGGCTGTATTTTAAAGAATCCTTATTGTGGTTACAGGGACAAACCATCCCAATGTGTAGAAAGAATTGTAAACATGACAGGCAACCAGCTTGGCTTAACAGTGAAATCCTTGCTGACCTTAAACACAAAAAAAGGAGGCTTACAAGAAGTGGAAGACTGGACAAATGACCAGGGATGAGTATAAAAATATTGCTCGGCCATGTAGGAGTGAAATCAGGTAGGCTAAATCACACCTGGAGTTGCAGCTAGTGAGAGATGTTAAGAGGAACAAGAAGGGTTTCTTCAGGTATCTTGGCAACAAGAAGAAAGCCAAGGAAAGTGTGGGCCCCTTACTGAATGAGGGAGGCCACCTAGTGACAGAGGATGTGGAAAAAGCTAACGTACTCAATGCTTTTTTTGCCTTTGTCTTCAGGAACAAGGTCAGCTCCCAGACTACTGCACTGGACAGCACAGCATGGGGAGGAGGTAACCAGCCCTCTGTGGAGAAAGAGGTGGTTCAGGACTGTTTAGAAAAACTGGACGTGCACAAGTCCATGGGGCCAGATGCTTTGCATCTGAGAGTGCTAAAGGAGTTGGCGGATATGCTTGCAGAGCCATTGGCCATTATCTTTGAAAACTCATGGCCATCGGGAGAGGTCCCTGACGACTGGAAAAAGGCTAATGTAGTGCCCATCTTTAAAAAAGGGAAGAAGGAGGATCCTGGGAACTACAGGCCAGTCAGCCTCACCTCAGTCCCCGGAAAAATCATGGAGCAGGTCCTCAAGGAATCAATTCTGAAGCACTTAGAGGAGAGGAAAGTGATCAGGAACAGTCAGCAAGGATTCACCAAGGGCAAGTCATGCTTGACTGATCTAATTGCCTTCTATGATGAGATAACTGGTTCTGTGGATGAAGGGAAAGCAGTGGACATGTTATTCCTTGACTTTAGCAAAGCTTTTGACACGGTCTCCCACAGTATTCTTGTCAGCAAGTTAAAGAAGTATGGGCTGAATGGATGCACTACAAGGTGGGTGGAAAGTTGGCTAGATTGTCAGGCTCAACGGGTAGTGATCAATGGCTCCATGTCTAGTTGGCAGCCGGTATCAAGTGGAGTGTCCCAAGGGTCGGTCCTGGGGCTGGTTTTGTTCAATATCTTCATAAATGATCTGGAGGATGGTGTGGATTGCTCTCTCAGCAAGTTTGCGGATGACACTAAACTGGGAGGAGTGGTAGATACGCTGGAGGGTAGGGATAGGATACAGAGGGACCTAGACAAATTGGAGGATTGGGCCAAAAGAAATCTGATCAGGTTCAACAAGGACAAGTGCAGAGTCCTGCACTTAGGACGGAAGAATCCCATGCACCGCTACAGACTAGGGACCGAATGGCTTGGCAGCAGTTCTGCAGAAAAGGACCTAGGGGTGACAGTGGACGAGAAGCTGGATATGAGTCAACAGTGTGCCCTTGTTGCCAAGAAGGCCAATGGCATTTTGGGCTGTATAAGTAGGGGCATTGCCAGCAGATGGAGGGACATGATCATTCCCCTCTATTTGACATTGGTGAGGCCTCATCTGGAGTACTGTGTCCAGTTTTGGGCCCCACACTACAAGAAGGATGTGGATAAATTGGAGAGAGTCCAACGAAGGGCAACAAAAATGATTAGGGGTCTGGAACACATGAGTTATGAGGAGAGGATGAGGGAACTGGGATTGTTTAGTCTGCAGAAGAGAAGAATGAGGGGGGATTTGATAGCTGCTTTTAACTACCTGAAAGATGGATCCAAAGAGGATGGATCTAGACTATTCTCAGTGGTAGCTGATGACAGAACAAGGAGTAATGGTCTCAAGTTGCAGTGGGGGAGGTTTAGGTTGGATATTAGGAAAAACTTTTTCACTAGGAGGGTGGTGAAACACTGGAATGCGTTACCTAGGGAGGTGGGGGAATCCCCTTCCTTAGAAGTTTTTAAGGTCAGGCTTGACAAAGCCCTGGCTGGGATGATTTAGTCGGGGATCGGTCCTGCTTTGAGCAGGGGGTTGGACTAGATGACCTCCTGAGGTCCCTTCCAACCTGGATATTCTATGATTCAGTCTGGTGTCCACACTTCCAAAAAGATGTTGAAAAATTTGAAACTGTTCAGAAAAGAGCTGCAAGAATGATTCAAGGTCTGAAAAACCTGCCAGATAGCAACAAACTTAAGAAGCTCAATCTACGGAGTTGAACCAGGAGAAGTTCATGAGGTGACTTGATCATGGTCTACGGGGAAGAGATTTCTGCCAGCAGAAGGCTCTTTAATCTAGCAGACACAGGCATAACTAGCCCAAATTTTAACAATGGGGGTAATTAACCATAGGAGCAATTACCAAGGGAGGCGTTGGATTTTCCCTCACCTCAGGTCTTTAAATCAAAACTGGATCCCTTTCTGAGAGATCTGCTCTGGCTCAGAAGTTACAGACTAGATGCAGAAATTACTGGGTGAAATTCTGTCTTATGCTATGCCAGAGGCCATGGCTGATCATCATAATGGTCCCTGGCCCTCATTACAATAGAGCCTGAGCTTCTTACACTCAGGGACAGACTGTGTCCTCCGCCCCACTGGGAGGCAGGGAAGTAGATCACTAGAGAGGCTGCACAGCCTGAAAGCAAAAGGCCAGATACAGATTCCAAGTCAGGCTGTTGCTTCGGTTACAGATTTGGCAGATGATAAAGTGTATCGCTGCCTCCTGGGGGATGGGATAGGTCAGACCCGACCCCACAACTATAATCGAGCCAATCTCTGCAGTGTTGTTGTAGCCCTGTCTGTCCCAGGACATTACAGACAAGGTGGGGGATGGGATATTTTTTTGTTGGACCAACTTCTGCTGATGGAAGACACAAGCTTTTGAGCTACTTGTTAGGGGGCTTATTCCTTCACCCACTTACTTCCCTGGTCCTTCTTGCATGAACAGAGAGCAACAATACTCAAAGTCCAAAGGTCCAAACAATTCAATGTTTATTGGGTTGAACTTCCAGCAAGCATGATTCCAGTTTCCTTCCTTGGTGTCTCCCTTCCCAGCTCTGACACCACAGAGCCTTACACCTGTGTCCCTGTTCCCATTCCTGCCCTTAGCCAAACATGATTCCAATTTTCCCACCCCCATTCCCTGTTCCCATTTCCCACCCCCCCTTAATTCCTGATTGACTATACAGTAAAACTTGAGTTCTGCTTAGCTATATCTTAACCAATCATTTTCCTGAAATTTCACTAACCAATCCTAACATATTGTAACATGGTTATGTAACCAATTATATCCCACCACCTTAATTAGTTTACACCCAGCAAAATTAATTATACAGCAGACAGGAACAATCACAGAACCAGACAGAGATTATACAGACAAACAATAGCAAAGTGGGAACTATAATGACAAAACAATACAGAAGTGAGGATTTCACTTCCCAGCTATTGATAAGTGAGTTCTTGCCAGACAGGATGCTATCAAACTAAGTTTCCTTTTACATTTTCTAGGCACTTCCCTTTCTCTGGAGGCGATAGGCACTATCAGGACAGGATTGTATCCTAACAGCCCCATAGCACCTTCTTTCAATGTGACTAGTTTGGGATGTGAGGAGGTGACCGGTCGCCTTCCAGTTTATGGCTGCCTCTGTCGCTTAGCCAAAGGCCTTAGCCTAAGAACAGGGCCTCAGACGGTCACAGGGAGAGAAGGCCCTTACACCGGCAGACAGTGATTTTGATTCTCTCTTTTATACCTCTAGAACTAGCCAAGTGATAAGAATACACCTACATTCTTAGAGTCTAGGCCTTTACAGACAGGCCTGACTATCTATATCCTAACCCTACTCAGACCAGATTAAGAGTTCTGTGTAACCTTGAAAGCTTGTCTCTCTCACCTACAGCGGATGGTTCAGTAAAAGATATTACCTCCTTCACCTTGCATCTCTGCTGTCCACTCTCCGGCATTTCGCAAGAGCATCCAGTGTCTGATCCTTAGCGGTGCTGAGCTTTTGCAGCTCCCCCGGAATTAGGCGGGAACTCAGGGTCTCTGGAAATCAGGCTGCTCGTTGAGGAGCTGAAATACGAATGTCGGTGCCTAACTTTAGCCACTCAGCTTTGAACACTTTGGGCTCGGTGAGTTGTTCAAAGCCTCAGGGCGAGTCAGTGTCGAAGGCTCTCCCCCCTGAGTGCTGCTCCCCAGACCTGGCACCCAGAAGGCAGTACTGCCCAGTCTCAAGATACCGCACATCTCTTCTAACGCCCCCGCCCCACAAGTCAAGTGCTAACTAACACACAAATCTCAGCTTTCATTTTTTCTCGAGTAGATTTGGTGGCAGAGGGAATAACCTGTGAAGCGAGAACCTGAATATGATTTGGGGAAGGGTCTCGTCTGACTCATGATTTTTGAACAGCTGTGGCTGGTGATGCTTAAGACCCAGCTCTGCATCCTCTGCTACCACAGCGGGGTTCAGTCTGAGGTTCTTTAATACCCCGTCTTCAGTAACCACCACACACAAAGCAGTGGGACGGGGTCCACACTCAGTACCTTATAGGAAACAGACACCTAAGGGAACAGAGTGAACAACTCCAGATTCTGAGCATGGGACCGAGAGCCAGGAACTCCTGCTGTGCTTGGGCGAGTCACTGTGCATAGTGAGGCTGTTCAGAAAATGCCCCTTACCCTAGCATCTGGGCAGATAAGTGAGGAGGTGCAGAGTTATGTAAAACACCTTGAAAATAATGCTTTGCCCTTCTCCACCCAAGGCTGTCAGCCTAGAACACAAACACTGGTGAATTAAGCCTCACCAACCCATCGCCATGTGGGCCTAAGCCCCATTTTACAGATGGGGAAACTGAGGCACAACACAGTTAGTCATCGTCTTCAAAAGTCTTTGGCTCCTGGAGATCCTCAGCAACCTCTGAAAATTCAGTCACACAAGTCTCCAATTGGCCTCCCCCTCCCTACCCCCAAATCTCAGGGAGCCAAAATTAGTGGGGAAGACTGGAAAAGGTGGCGTAACTGACCTGGTCATACAGCAAAGCTCTAGCAAAGATCAGAATAGAACCCAGGAGTCCAGGCTACCAGCCTCAACGCTCACCCCTAGACACCCCCCTCCCCTAGGGCAGAAACCGGGAGTCCGGGCTGTAACAGCCCTGCCCCCACCCAGCTAACCCCTAGACCCCACCTCCCCTGCCAGAGCTAAGGGCAGAAGCCAGGAGTCAGACTCCGAGCCCCCCGCTAACCCACAGACCACCCCCCCCCTTTCCTCCCGCCCCCGGCCGGGGACAGAACCCAGGAGTCCCGGCTCCCAGCCCCACCCCCCCGCCGCTCTAATCCCTAAACCACTCCCTTTCCTCCTCCTCCCCGCCAGGGACAGAACCCAGGAGTCCGGGCTCCCCGCTCTAATCCCTAAACCCCTCCCTTTCCTCCTCCTCCCCCCCGCCGAGGACCGAATCCAGGAGTCCGGGATCCCAGACCCGCCCCCCAATCCCTAAACCCCTCCCTTTCCTCCTCCTCCTCCCCCCGCCGGGGACAGAACCCAGGAGTCCGGGATCCCAGACCCGCCCCCCAATCCCTAAACCCCTCCCTTTCCTCCTCCTCCTCCTCCCCCCCGCCGGGGACAGAACCCAGGAGTCCGGGATCCCAGACCCGCCCCCCCCCATCCCTAAACCCCTCCCTTTCCTCCTCCTCCTCCCCCCGCCGGGGACAGAACCCAGGAGTCCGGGATCCCAGACCCGCCCCCCAATCCCTAAACCCCTCCCTTTCCTCCTTCTCCTCCTCCCCCCCGCCGGGGACAGAACCCAGGAGTCCGGGATCCCAGACCCGCCCCCCCCATCCCTAAACCCCTCCCTTTCCTCCTCCTCCTCCCCCCCGCCGGGGACAGAACCCAGGAGTCCGGGATCCCAGACCCGCCCCCCAATCCCCTCCCTTTCCTCCTCCTCCTCCTCCTCCCCCCCGCCGGGGACAGAACCCAGGAGTCCGGCCCCCGCGCTCTCCCCCGGCCAGCGGCGCCGGGCTGGGCGGAGGCAGCCGCCGCTTCTCTCCGGCACGGGGCCCTGCCTGGCCGAGCGCGGCCCGCCCCGGCCTCCTGCCCGGCGCCTTCCTGCCCGGCCGCCGCGAGCCCGGGGCCCGCCGAGCCCGGCTGCAGGTAACGCGCCCGCCCCGGGGCCCCGCAGCCAGTCTGGGGGGGGAGCCACCCCGGCCCCGGGCTGCAGCGAGACGGGCCAGGGCCCCCCCCGCCAGCAGCTGGGCCGCCCCCCCCCCGCTGGGCAGCCCCCCCCCCCGCTGGGCAGCCGCCCCCCGCCGGGCACCCCCCCCCCGCCAGCAGCTGGGCAGCCCCCCCCACCCCCACGCAGGGCACCCCGCCCGCCAGCAGCTGGGCGCTTTGCACCCAGGGAGGCGCTGCTCGCCCTGCCGCAGGGGGCGCTTTGCCCTCGTGCCCGCAAGAGAGGGGAGTTGTGCAAGGCTGGGGAGCAGAGCCAGGGCTGGAGCTGATTCTTAGCACTTGTCTGCGGGGGGGGGAGAGTTTATTGGGCCTGCCGGGCTGGCATCGCTGCTCACGGGTGAAGGAACTAGGGGTGCTCCCGCACCCCCTGTTTTAAAGGGGTTTCCATCATCTGCAGGGTTTACAGTAACTGGCCGTCAGCACCCCCACCGTGCAAATTGTTGCAGCACCCCTGTGGGGAGCCCCGGCAGGGCCCTGCTGGTATTGGTACGCTGTGCTGTATGTCGCTAGCTTGGTGTAACTCCCCCTGCGGACACCTGCCCCCAGGAAGAATGGCTCTTTCTGATTTACGTGGTGTAGCTGTAGCCCTGTGGGTCTCAGGCTATGGGAGAGCCCAGGGGTGAGGTGAGATCTGCTAGACCGGTGGTCTCCAAAGCGGGGTGCGCGCACAACCATCCCGGGGGTGCGCGGCAGGAGGAGCACCGCCATCACGGTGGCAGCAGCACTCCTGGACCTTTGGTTCGTTGGCAGCGGCTCGGCTCTCCCCCGGCTCGGCTCTCCCCCGCCTCGGCTCTCCCCGCTCCGTCTTTGGCAGCGGCTCGGCTCTCCCCCGCCTCGGCTCTCCCCGCTCCGTCTTCGGCAGCGGCTCGGCTCTCCCCCGCCTCGGCTCTCCCCGCTCCGTCTTCGGCAGCGGCTCGGCTCTCCCCCGGCTCGGCTCTCCCCGCTCCGTCTTCGGCAGCGGCTCGGCTCTCCCCCGGCTCGGCTCTCCCCGCTCCGTCTTCGGCAGCGGCTCGGCTCTCCCCCGCCTCGGCTCTCCCCGCTCCGTCTTCGGCGCCAGGCCGGCAGCGGCTCGGCTCTCCCCCGGCTCGGCTCTCCCCGCTCCGTCTTCGGCGCCAGGCCGGCAGCGGCTCGGCTCTCCCCTGGCTCGGCTCTCCCCGCTCCGTCTTCGGCAGCAGCTCGGCTCTCCCCCGGCTCTGCTCTCCCCGCTCCGTCTTCGGCAGCAGCTCGGCTCTCCCCCGGCTCGGCTCTCCCCGCTCCGTCTTCGGCAGCAGCTCGGCTCTCCCCCAGGAGAGCTGGCTGTATTTCAAGGAATCCCTGTTGAGGTTACAGGGACAAACCATCCCAATGAGTCGAAAGAATAGTAAATATGGCAGGCGACCAGCTTGGCTTAATGGTGAAATCCTAGCGGATCTTAAACATAAAAAAGAAGCTTACAAGAAGTGGAAGGTTGGACATATGACCAGGGAAGAGTATAAAAATATTGCTCGGGCATGTAGGAATGAAATCAGGAGGGCCAAATCGCACCTGGAGCTGCAGCTAGCAAGAGATGATAAGAGGAACAAGAAGGGTTTCTTCAGGTATCTTGGCAACAAGAAGAAAGCCAAGGAAAGTGTGGGCCCCTTACTGAATGAGGGAGGCAACCTAGTGACAGAGGATGTGGAAAAAGCTACTGTACTCAATGCTTTTTTTGCCTCTGTTTTCACTAACAAGGTCAGCTCCCAGACTGCTGCGCTGGGCATCACAAAATGGGGAAGAGATGGCCAGCCCTCTGTGGAGATAGAGGTGGTTAGGGACTATTTAGAAAAGCTGGATGTGCACAAGTCCATGGGGCCGGACGAGTTGCATCCGAGAGTGCTGAAGGAATTGGCGGCTGTGATTGCAGAGCTATTGGCCATTATCTTTGAAAACTCGTGGCGAACCGGGGAAGTCCCGGATGACTGGAAAAAGGCTAATGTAGTGCCAATCTTTAAAAAAGGGAAGAAGGAGGATCCTGGGAACTACAGGCCAGTCAGCCTCACCTCAGTCCCTGGAAAAATCATGGAGCAGGTCCTCAAAGAATCAATCCTGAAGCACTTGCATGAGAGGAAAGTGATCAGGAAGAGCCAGCATGGATTCACCAAAGGAAGGTCATGCCTGACTAATCTAATCGCCTTCTATGATGAGATTACTGGTTCTGTGGATGAAGGGAAAGCAGTGGATGTATTGTTTCTTGACTTTAGCAAAGCTTTTGACACGGTCTCCCACAGTATTCTTGTCAGCAAGTTAAGGAAGTATGGGCTGGATGAATGCACTATAAGGTGGGTAGAAAGCTGGCTAGATTGTCGGGCTCAACGGATAGTGATCAATGGCTCCATGTCTAGTTGGCAACCGGTATCAAGTGGAGTGCCCCAGGGGTCGGTCCTGGGGCCGGTTTTGTTCAATATCTTCATAAATGATCTGGAGGATGGTGTGGATTGCACTCTCAGCAAATTTGCGGATGATACTAAACTGGGAGGAGTGGTAGATACGCTGGAGGGGAGGGATAGGATACAGAAGGACCTAGACAAATTGGAGGATTGGGCCAAAAGAAATCTGATGAGGCTCAATAAGGATAAGTGCAGGGTCCTGCACTTCGGATGGAAGAATCCAATGCACCGCTACAGACTAGGGACCGAATGGCTAGGCAGCAGTTCTGCGGAAAAGGACCTGGGGTGACAGTGGACGAGAAGCTGGATATGAGTCAGCAGTGTGCCCTTGTTGCCAAGAAGGCCAATGGCATTTTGGGATGTATAAGTAGGGGCATAGCGAGCAGATCGAGGGACGTGATCGTTCCCCTCTATTCGACATTGGTGAGGCCTCGTCTGGAGTACTGTGTCCAGTTTTGGGCCCCACCCTACAAGAAGGATGTGGATAAATTGGAGAGAGTCCAGCGAAGGGCAACAAAAATGATTAGGGGTCTGGAACACATGACTTATGAGGAGAGGCTGAGGGAGCTGGGATTGTTTAGCCTGCAGAAGAGAAGAATGAGGGGGGATTTGATAGCTGCTTTCAACTACCTGAAAGGGGGTTCCAAAGAGGATGGCTCTAGACTGTTCTCAATGGTAGCAGATGACAGAACGAGGAGTAATGGTCTCAAGTTGCAGTGGAGGAGGTTTAGATTGGATATTAGGAAAAACTTTTTCACTAAGAGGGTGGTGAAACACTGGAATGCGTTACCTAGGGAGGTGGTAGAATCTCCTTCCTTAGAGGTTTTTAAGGTCAGGCTTGACAAAGCCCTGGCTGGGATGATTTAACTGGGAATAGGTCCTGCTTCGAGCAGGGGGTTGGACTAGATGACCTTCAGGGGTCCCTTCCAACCCTGATATTCTATGATTCCCCCGGCTCGGCTCTCCCCGCTCTGTCTTCGGCGCCAGGCCGGCAGCAGCTCGGCTCTCCCCCGGCTCGGCTCTCCCCCGGCTCAGCTCTCCCCGCTCCGTCTTCGGCAGCAGCTCGGCTCTCCCCCGACTCGGCTCTCCCCGCTCTGTCTTCGGCGCCAGGCCGGCAGCAGCTCGGCTCTCCCCCGGCTCGGCTCTCCCCGCTCTCTCTTCGGTGCCAGGCCGGCGGCGGCTCGGCTGTCCCCCGGCTCGGCTCTCCCCGCTCCGTCTTCGGCGGCGGCTCGGCTCTCCCCCCGGCTCGGCTCTCCCCGCTCCGTCTTCGGCGCCAGGCCGGCGGCGGCTCGGCTCTCCCTGCTCCATCTTTGGCGGCACGCCAGGGGCCGCTCTTTTTTTTTTTTTTTGCTTCCCTAGAGCTGGCCTTGGGGGTGCGCAATCCAAAAAGTTTGGAGACCCCTGTGCTAGACAAAAAGTCATGTCCTGAACATAGACACTGGATTTATGGCATATTACAACGATCTGTAACCCCCTCTTTTTGTCCTGTGACTGCTTGAATGGGCCTTCAACTTAAGTGGGCCCTTACAAGAACGTAAGAACGGCCATACTGGGTGAGACAAAAGGTCCATCCAGCCCAGTATCCTGTCTACCGACAGTGGCCAGTGCCAGGTGCCCCAGAGGGAGTGAACCTAACAGGTAATGATCAATGATTCCATCGTTCCCACCTTGCTAGGATGCTGGCAGCCCTGTGGATCCAGAGTTTGTCTCTGACCCCAATGGAAGTTGGTCCAATAATTACCTCCCCCACCTTGTTTGAAGGCGACAGAAACTAAATCAGACAAAGTGCCAGAAGCTAACAGGTGGAAGCCGTCTTATTCTGGGGTAAGAATGTCCATGCGGGGACTTATCCCTGCAAAATGATGCCAGGAAACTTCCCCATGTAGACTAGTTCTTAGCCTCCTGGGCTACCCACTGGGCAGGAAAGCATAGAGCAGCTTTATCCCTATGACACATTTCAGAGAATAACGCACCCCCCCACACACACACCGGGCCTAGCACCGTGAAAACAGTGCCGTCTGGGCCAGCACTTTGCTCCCTTCTCTGAAAGGTGTGAGGGCGCATGATTGCAGGTGGGATGGACAAGGGGGCGTGTGGGCTTGTGTGAGACATATCCTGGCCGTGTTCATACAGACAACAGGGCTCAAAATGGAGGGCATCCCAAACAGGGAAACAGAAGCTCTCATTCGGCCTTTGACAGGGTCCAAATAAAAGCCCTCCCACTTTCTGGGCCCCAAGTAGGGGGGTCAGGCCTGGTCTCCCCACACACCCGGCCAGCTGCCCCTTTCGTATTTCTCCTTTTTATGCCTGCAGATTACCAAGCCCCCCACTGAACTGGCTCCCCAGCCTGGTAACCGTTCCCGGTCTGATTTCCAGCCCCCCGACCTAGGGGGAGCAATGGGCCTTGAGCTACAAGGGTTTAAGACCAAATCAGCTGCCAAGAGATTTCTGTGGGACCAAGCTGATCCGCTCGTCTGACCCCCTGGGTAGCACAGGCCAGCGAACCCCCGCAAAGTAATTCCCAGAGCTGATTTATTTATTTTTTTTTTAGAAAAACAGTTACTCGGGCGCAGGGGTCAGTTGCTAGCCGAAAGCATGATCACACATGTGATTGTGTGTGTGTGTGTCACTTGGATCCAGGCCTCTCCTGCCCGTGCAGGGATCGTTTGGAGTGCACGGTGCTGAGCTCATCACATGATTTGTCTTTCAGGTGCACGCCTTGCTCCCTGGCGTCCCCGCTGCTTGCCCCTCCAGGGAGGAGCTGGGAGAATGGCCGGTGCAGTCTGGGGTCGTGCCTAAGGGTGAGTTCAGGGAGGCTGATTTCTGCCGGGTGAGGGTCCCGTTTGGCTCTTTCAGTGGGCTCTGGATAGTCTGTGCAAGGCCCAGGCTGGCTTCAGCGCTCGGGAGTCCCCCAATGGTCCAGACTCCTAGTGGATTCATGGCCTTACAAAGAGAATGACAAGACCACTCACCTTCCTCATGGCGTGCTGGCTGGCTATGGAGTCACGGCTCCTGGCTGCTGGGCCGCCTGCCGGATAGTGACTGCTCAGCGGGGTGTATGGAAAGAACTGGCAGGTCCCAGCCCAGGTCCTAGAGACCCAGCATCTACATGACAACTCCCAGAGAGTAGCCCCTACAGTTAGCTCTAACTACCCGCCTCATGGCAGCCTGAGAGGAGACACGGACTGGCCCTTGCACCAGGGACCCCCACTTGCCCCATTTCCTCTGCTCCCGCTGCCCTTGCCAAGCAGATGTCGCAGCGGTTGGAAACATGCATGGTTCTGCCGAGACGGGCGAAACCTTACGTTATAACGCGGCGCATCCCTCTGCCGTGCTCGGGCTTTGTGCCGCTTCTAATCCCTGCCTCTTTCCCCAGGGTGAAAGGGGACGGGTTGTGCAGGACTCATGGATTCTCAGGACGTGGAAGGGGAGGAAACTCCAGCCAGCGTCTGCTCTGGTGAGCAACGGGAATTCAGACTGGAATGGAAATTAAGTTGGTTTGGCTTGATTTGTTCTTGACAAATGGATGCCGACTGTTCCTTATAACCCTCCAGGTGCTTACAAATTGATTGTTTAATCATTTGCTTCAGTATCTTTCCAGGTACTAAAATTAGACTGACTGGTCTAAAATTCCTGTGACCTCTTGTTCCCCTTTTTAAAGATAGGTACTGTTGGCCCTTCTCCAGTCTTCTCAGACCTCTTCTGCCCTCCCTGGGTTCTCAAAGATCATTGTGAACGGCTCCGAGACTGCTTCAGCTAGTTCCCCAAGTGCTCTAGAATGAATTTCAGCAGGCCCTGCTGACCGAATACATCCAACTTATCTAAATAATCTTTAACCTGCATTTTGAGAGTATGGAACTGCCAGCCTTTAAGAATTCAGGGAAAAGATGGATGTGATGGCAAAACTTTTTCTGCTCTCCCTTGCTCAGGGTATCCTGCTCCCCGACTGGACGTCTCAATAAAGGTTGAAAGGGAGGATGAACCCCAGTTCCCAGATGCCCTGGACTTCACTGCGGGAGTGGTCCCCCAGGGTGAGTGATCCCATTGTAAAGGGACTGGCCGCTTGCTGGAAAATATCCCTCACTTGACGCATTGCACTGTTCATTAATCATCACCTGCAAACACTTACTGCTGCTTGGCAGAGGCAGCAACATTTTTGAAAATTTTCCTGGATATTTTTGCATTGAAATATTCCGACCGCTCTGTAAAACGGGTCAAAACACAATTTGCTGGCGGAGCGGGGGGAAATCCTCAAATATTTGCAAAACATTTTTCATCTAAAAATGTCAACCAGCTCTTCATACAGTCCAGACCAAACAGAGGACAAACCTGGACCAGTTGTTCCTTGGAATGGCTGGAACTGTTCTGACTGTGAAAATGCTTGGAGAAATGGGTGAAAGTGAATTGCGTTGAAAGAATTTCATGGAGCACCAACCTGGTTTCCTTCTAGCTTCTGAACTCTTCTCTCCCAAAGAGGATGTTTGGGGGTGGAAGGGGGTTGCTTTTTAGGATGCACCCCAAGAAGTAGAAGAGTCTCAAAAAACTTGGACGTAATTTTAGGAGGAAGAGGTAGTCCAACTCTGGTCCCTTCCCCAACCCCAAACTTTTAGCCCCCAGCTCTCTCCCTCCCCCACTACAATAGAACCCCTATTTTATGAACATTGATCATATGAATGGCTGGTTATATGATCCATTTTTCTGCCGCCAACTGTGACTTCAGTCCTTCGGCCAGCGTTCCAACAGCTGGACAGCTTTGGAAAAAAATACCTCAGGCCTGTTATGGAGGGAGGCAGCAACTTCTGGGTGAATCTGAGCAGATGCATGTACCCCCTTTCTCTGCTTGAGCCCCCAGCAGCCCAGAGACCAGTCTGAATGCCCCAACCCACCCAGGAGCTGGAACCGGACCTCAAAAGCTACTTTCCGGGCCTCAGGCCCCACTCCCAAGCATGCTAGGTCTCTCGGGATGCCCTGCCACCGGGGATGATGCCAGGGGAGGTCAGTGGTGGCTCACTGGGCAGGGCATCAGGCCCCATGTGCTCAGCCAGGTACCTGGGGCTTCAGACAGGGCGTGTGTGATGAGCGTCCCTCTAACCCCTTGTATGTTAATGGAGCTGCCGCCCTTAGCTCCCTCTAGCCTGGAATCTGGAGCTGGCCTGCAGCTCGAGCTGCGTGCCCTCCGGAGCGCTGGCTGGCGCAGTCTGGGCTCCGGGCTGGGGGCTGTTAACCCACGAGCTGCTGGGTCAGCCCAACCCTGCAGGTTGATGGTCGATATGGATATCCTGGCTTAAGCCTGGCTGTCCCACCTGTTGGTGAGCCCATGGGAGGCAGGGGGAAATTTTCACAGTGATGATTGTCTCTCTTCTGCTTGTAGGGTATCCTGGCGCCAAACGTGACTTGGTAAAGACGGAAAGAAGTGAGCACATGGATGTCCTGGACTCTGCAAAGAGACAAAGTACCTGCAAGAACTCCACAGGTGAGGGAATAGTGTCCCATTTCCTGGGAGATGCCCATAGTGCATCACAAGCCCTGCAAACATAGATCACTCACCCATTGCCTGAAATGCAACCGCTTCTGGGGTGGAACGCAGCCACCAATGTGTAACAGTGATACTACACAGCTCTGCCTAGGAGGGCAGGAACATAGGACTGGAAGAGACCTCCTGGGTCATGGAATCCAGCCCCTGTCATCACAGGCAGCCCTCCATATCATCCCATTCACACAGCTCCACTTGGAAGCTCGTTCAGCTGTTTGCCCAGGTGGCCCATTCTGTCCCTGCAGTTCTGACTACACAAGTCAGGAAGCAAGATCATGTTGGGGCCCACACAAAGCCTAGTCATCCCTTAACCGGGAGATAAGTGGTGCACATAGACTCTGTGGGCCCCTCACACAGAGCTATTCTCATCCATCGGGAATACGTCGTCTCCCTTTTATTTATTCACTCTGTCACGTCTTAGTCATAGGTGTCAATCATGGATTTTCCCTCACTCCCAATAGCCTGCCAGTGGGTGTCCCTCCTTTTGACTCTCCTGTCTCCTCTGGCATATAACTCTTCAGAAGTCTGGGTCAGATTCTACCCTGATTTACTCCTTTGCCACCCAGCTGAAGTTAATAGGATGTAAGTCAGACCTCTTGGGCCGAATCCATCACTGGTGTAAGTCCATTTACTTCAGTGGGGTTACTGCAGAGACCAGCCTGGTCAGGCCTGGAAGTTTATTGGGTATCTTTTGGATAGTTGCCCAGATTGGTTAGACAAAATAAATCCAATGAATTGAGGTTTTGCTACGAGGAAGGCGGCATAGTCGAGCGGACAGGGTGCTGGTCTGGGGGCAGGAGCCCTGCTTTATTGTGAGAACACCGTATTGTGGGATCATCCTGTGACTTCCCGTTTCTGTTTGATTTTGAAAAAAAATCACTCCAAGGGAATTCAGTCAATTCAAACTCGGCTTTCTCTGTTCATCTCTGATCTGCACCAAATTCCAGGGGAGGGCTCAGCTGTGTATTTCATTTGTTGTGTGTGATTTTAAAAAAATAAATCGAACCCTGAGGCGCAATTCTAGTCTATGAAAACAACTGCATTTTTTTTCTGCCTTTGCCTCAATCCTTTTCTGCTGAAATCTCACTTTGCATTTTCTCCTCCAGAGCGATGAAGAGCAAACAGGATTATTATTTTTTTTTTGCTTGCTCACACAGCATTGTAAATTCCTTTGCCTAAGTACTAACATGGCACCAATTGCCCTGCTGTCTGAGCATCTCACGGGCTTTAATGCAGCTATCCTGGGCAGCCAAAGCACAGAAAGTCTTTGTGGGAGATTTGGAAAGACACAAATGGCAGTTAGATGCTGTGGCAGGGAATTGAACCTGCAGTTTCTGAGTCCTAGGGAAGCAACCTAACTGCTGGACCATCCTTCCCTCTAGCATGAAACAGGCAAACAAGAGTCCCATTCAATTACATCACATGGAGGCAGACGACTAAATCCCCAGGGATCTGTACGAGGCCCAGTCCTATTCAACATGTTCAGAAATTATCTGGAAAAAGGGGAAAACAGGAAGGGGGCAAAATTTGCAGAGGATACAAAATTATTCAGGATAGTTAAATCCAAAGCAGACTGGGAAGAGTTCCAAGAGGATCTCACAAAACTGGGTGACTGGGCAACACAATGGCAGGTGACGTTTAATGTAAATAAATGCAAAGTGATGCACCTGGGAAAATATAATCCTAACTATACAGACGAACTGATGGTGTCCAAATTAGCTGTTATCACTCAAAAAAGAGATCTTGGAGTCGTTGTAGAGAGTTCTTTGAAGTCAATGTGCAGCAGCCATCACGCAAGCTAACAGAATGTTAGGAACCATTAAGAAAAGAATCGGTAAGACAGAAGATATGATAATATCACAATATAAATCCATAGCACTCCCACACCGTGAATACTGTGTATAGTTCTGGTTGCCCCGTCTCAAAAAAGATATACTGGAATTGGAAAAAGGACAGAGAAGGGTGACAGAAATGATGAGGGCATGGAACAGCTTCCGTATGAGGAACAGTTCAGCTTAGAAAAGTGATGACTAAGCAGGAATATGATTGAGGCCTATAAAATCATGAGTGCTGTGGAGAAAGTGAACAAGGGAGGATTATTTGTCTTTTCACATCGCAGAACCACCACGGGTCACTCAATGAAATTAACAGGCAGCAGGTTTAAAATAAACACGAGGAAGTAGTTCTTCACCTCACGCACACTCAACCTGTGGAACTCCGTGCCAGGGGATGTTGTGAAGGCCAAAAGGATAACTGGGTTCAAAAAAGGATTACATAAGTTCACGGAGGACACCTCCATCAATGTCTATTAGCTAAATAGTCAGGACACAACCCCATGCTCTGGGTGTCCCTAAAGCGCTGACTGCCAGAAGCTGGGACTGGATGGCAGGGGATGGATCACTCCATAATTTCCCAGTTCTGTTCATTCCCTCAGAAGCACCTGGCACTAGCCCCTGTCGGAAGACAGGATACTGGGCTAGATGGTCCATTGCTCTGACCCAGGGTAGCGGTTCTCATGTTCTTGTGACTAGAAGGATTCTGCAGGCTTGTTTGCCCCGGGGGACCTTACTGATTTCAGTGGAGCTGCACAGATGCAAGTCGGGGTAGCAGCCGGGCCCACAAGTGGCACTTTGCTAGCATCCCTGTTGAAGATGCCCAAACCAGAAGAGAATCCCACTCTTCCCTCCGGCAGAGGGCCTGATTCTGACACCACTGTAGCTCCGTTAGCTTACCTGGAGTTATTCCTGGTGCCAAGTGAGAATCGGCCCTGAACTGCCATGACCTTGCACTGTGCATGGTCACGCACACCTGTGCAAACTCACTCCGAATGGCAGCCGCTCCCATACTCTCTGCGGAGATGCCCTGGCTAGACAAGGGGCACGGCGGGGAGAACTGAGACCCGAGTCTCTGCACCACATAACGGGGGAAAGCGGTAAAAACGCACCCAAGCAGAGCAGTGTGAGGAGCTGTCTGTGTACGCAGACCCTCTGGTAACTGCACTCTAGGGGGAAGTGGCATGGCCCTGGTGCTGTTCCCTGCCTTAGCAGCCTCTAACAGTGTCTCTGGCTTCTCTTTCCCCTGCCCTGCACAGGTGACTGGCCTGCGAAAGCCGTTAAGGAAGAAGGGCCAGGAAAGGACCATACTGAGGAGCTGGAGGCCCCCTGCGTGCTGGCAGGGAAGCCCTATGAGAGCCCTCTGGCCCCTGGCCGCCAGCCAGGGAGCGGGCAGGACGCTCCTGCGGAGTGGACCAGGGCCCTTGGGAAGCGCAGCACCAGGGCCTCCCAGCCGAGGAGCCCCGTGGGGGAGCTGGCGTTGGCCTGCAGCGACTGCGGGTGGCGGTTTGGAGACGTGGCGTCCCTGGGCGAGCACGAGCAAAGCCACGCGGCGGAGCGCACCTTCATCTGCACCGACTGCGGCAAGAGCTTTGGGCGGCACGCCACCCTGGTGGAGCACCAGCTCGGCCACACGGCGGAGAGCGTCTTCGTCTGCTCCGACTGCGGCAAGAGCTTCACCCACAAGGCGGCGCTCACCGTGCACCAGCGCACCCACGTCCGCCAGCGCCCCTCCCGCTGCGCCCGGTGCGACGGCGCCTACGGCTCCCACGCCGAGCTGGTGACCCACCAGCAGGCCCACGCCGGGCCGGCCGCGGCCCTGGAGGACGGTGCTGGGCCGGCCGCGCCCCTGCGGGCCCCCGAGGCGGAGAAGCCCTTCCCCTGCGTCGACTGCGGCGACAGCTTCCGCTCGCACCCCGCCCTGCTGAGCCACCAGCGCATCCACGCCGAGGAGCGGCCCTACAAGTGCACCAAGTGCGGCAAGAGCTTCGGCTTCCACGCCGAGCTGGCGTCGCACCTGCTGTGCCACCCCGAGGAGCGCTGGTTCCCGTGCGGCAGCTGCGAGCGGCGCTTCAGCTCCAAGACCGACCTGATCCTGCACGAGCGCACCCACCCCGAGTCCACGTGGTGCCTGTGCACAGACTGCGGCAAGGTCTTCGCCGGCCGGGCCGACCTCGGCCGGCACCAGGCCAGCCACGCCGCCAGCGTGCACGCCTGCCCCGAGTGCGGCAAGGCCTTCGGCTCCCGCACCGACCTCATCATGCACCAGCGCTCCCACGCCGAGCGGCTCGTCTCCTGCACCCAGTGCGGCAAGGCCTTCGGCTCCCGCGCCGAGCTCCTGGTTCACCAGCGCGCGCACGGCGAGAGCCGCTCCTTCACCTGCACCCAGTGCGGCAAGGCCTTCGGCTCCCGCACCGACCTCATCGCGCACCAGCGCTCCCACGCCGAGCGGCTCGTCTACTGCAACAAGTGCGGCAAGGCCTTTGGCTCCCGCGCCGAGCTCCTGGTTCACCAGCGCGCGCACGGCGAGAGCCGCTCCTTCACCTGCACCCAGTGCAGCAAGGCCTTCGGCTCCCGCACCGACCTCATCATGCACCAGCGCTCCCACCGCGACCGCCAGTCCTACTCGTGCGCCGAGTGCGGCCGCGTCTACAGCAACCAGTCCTACCTGGTGGCCCACCGCCGCGTCCACACCGGGGAGAAGCCGTACACGTGTGCCGAGTGCGGGCGCAGCTTCAGCCACAAGTACCACCTGGGCAGGCACCAGCGGACACACGCAGGGGGCACCCCGCCCGTGTACTGAGCCCCAGGCCTGTGCCATCTGCACCGGGGGGGCGCGGGGAGGAGGAGGGAAGGGGAGTTGCGCAGCATTTCAAGAGAGGCTGGTCTCAAATCCACAAGAACGCGCGTTGCACCAGTGAAACGCCTGTGACACAGGGCTGGGTGGCACTAAGGGGGAGAGGCTTCTCAGACATGCCACTGGTGACCACCCCCACGCCTCTCCCCCTGCAAGAACCCCAGTGTCACCTGAAATGTCCTTGCAGGGAGGGAAATCTCACCCCGGAATGACACCTGCTTCCTGACAGGTTATCACGAGCACGACAGAATCGGAGTAAGAGCTAGAGAGAACTGGACATGCTATAAAGCCATAGGAAATTGGGCAAACGCTGTTAAACTACGTGTGGTGGGGGTCAAGGGGCAAAAACTGACGGAGCTGGTTCTTGTTGCCCTTCAGCAGCGAGATTTCTCTCCTGTGTCCCCTTTTCGCCTTCCCCTCTTTCCCCTGCCAATGAGGAATTAAACAAACATAAGAAAAGCCACCGCCATCACTAGTCTCACTAAATTCATGCACATGCTACGTGAAGGGGCTAACTAATCCCATACCCAGAACTGTGAGACCATGCTAGGGTGAGGTCCTTTAGCTTGGCGGATCAGTTCTGCAAAACTGCTGCAAAGTCATCCCCTGCCCTAGCGTTTAGGGGACCAAAACAAGTACAAATGGCACTGAGCCAGCTGGTTTGAGCCCTTCGCACCCTGAAGGAACGAGCAGCCAAGTTAGCTACGGACAATGGGCTGTATCCTCAACTGTTGTTAATGGTACCGCTCGGCTGAAGCCAAGAGAGCTGGGCCAGTAGCCAAGTGTCTGGTCCAAAGTTAAGGGGGATGTGATATATTCCAGTGTCTAAGGGAAAGCCTTCACAACAATATGCGGGTGCTGTCATAGAATCATAGAATATCTGGGTTGGAAGAGACCTCAGGAGGTCATCTAGTCCAACCCCCTGTTCAAAGCAGGACCAACTCCACCTAAATCATTCCAGCCAGGGCTTTGTCAAGCCAGGCCTTAAAAACCTCAAAGGAAGGAGATTCCACCACCGCCCTAGGGAACCCATTTCCAGTGCTTCACCACCCTCCTCGTGAAAAAGTTTTCCTAATATCCAACCTAAACCTCCCCCACTGCAACTTGAGACCATTGCTCCTCTTTCTGTCATCTGCTACCACTGAGAACAGTGGAGCTCCAGCCTCTTTGGAACCCCTCTTCAGGTAGTTGAAAGCAGCTATCAAATCCCCCCTCATCTTCTCTTCTGCAAACTAAACAATCCCAGTTCCCTCAGCCTCTCCTCGTAAGTCATGTGCCCTAGCCCCCTGGTCATTTTTGTTGCCCTCTGCTGGACTCTCTCCAATTTGTCCACATCCCTTCTGTAGTAAGAGCCCCAGAACTGGATGCAATACTCCAGGTTTGGCCCCACCAGTGCCGAATGGAGGGGAATGATCACGTCCCTCAGTCTGCTGGCAATGCTCCTATAATGCAGCCCGATATGCCGTTAGCCACCTTCTTTAAGGCCTCCCCCCGTTGTCTCAGCTGGGGCCTG
The DNA here is from genome assembly GCF_965152235.1 of Eretmochelys imbricata. Taxonomy (NCBI): domain Eukaryota; kingdom Metazoa; phylum Chordata; order Testudines; family Cheloniidae; genus Eretmochelys; species Eretmochelys imbricata. The sequence continues at coordinate 3,915,818 of NC_135572.1, forward strand.
TTTCAAATCCATGTCTGTGTCCTGGTTTCCGCACCACTGAGCCTGCCTGGAGGGGAGAGGAGAGGTGCCCCCTCCTTCCACAAGGCTGGGGGCAGCACGCAGGCTCTGGCCCTGGGGTGTTCCCTGTACGATAAACGCACGTGTCCAGGCAAGTGTGCAAAGCAGTGAAACCCGCCTCTAGGAACCAGCCAATGAAAGCAAAGCAAGAGCATCCCAGGAAGCCGGTCACCAGCCCATGGCATGGAGGCGATGCAGCTGCCCTCGTCTCTGACACACGTTTGATCCCTGGAGACAAGCAAGCCCAGCAGGCCCTTCTCTAGCTTTATGTGCGTACGAAGGCTAAACAGAGTGTTGCGTGCTGGGACCTCTCTCCATGGGCTGAACCCCTCCATAGGCATGATGAGGCTGGCTGAGGGCTGCACTGTAGAACTCTGCAGCTGGCTACTTGGCCGTGTTTTGGCCACCCCTTTCCACTGAAATCCAGTTGGCTGAACTGGGTGGAAATATGCCTTAATTTAGCGCATTGGGAAGGAACCATAATGATGCTTGATAAGAGGTGAGAGTGCTGCAGAGTTGCCACTTCCATGTAGGAGAGGGCCTGTCTGCAATGTGGGTAGAGACTCTCTCTCTCTCTCTCCATGTGTCCTATGATATAGGCCTGGCTGTTCGTTTAATTCAAAGCATTAGAACATCACAGGCGACCAGTTCAATGAAGCTCAGAGTTCCCATCCTCTCCACGCTGTTGGATTTCCTTTGTTCACCTCAGTCTGCCAAGAGCTGGTATTTTCACTAGCTCCGTGCTGATGTGCACACTTTAAACCACATATTTCGGGGGGAAATTGCTCTGTAAATATGTGATCCTAGCGGAGAATTCCAGCTCTCCTCGGTCATTTCTGTGTCTGAAGCACTTCGGATTCTCCGTGGCGCCCAACAGACGTGGCACTTGCTCTTGCTTCGTTTCTAAATTTACTTCCTGTTCCAGGGGCTCCTCCTGCCTTAGCTCAGAGACCAGGTCAGCGCACTAGTTGTTCCTTGGTGGTGTGGAGCTTCCTTTGGAGGGTTTGGCCCTGGGAGGCAGAGGACGAAGACGGTTGAGAGGGGATGCGTATTTATTCACAAGCATTTTAAAGAAACGAAATCTAAACTGTCGTAGTTCAGTAGTACATAGAAGTTCCATGTCCGGTACGTCCGGTAAGAATGATCTGTGTGCGTGTGCGCGAACGTATCACCTGGGGAGCATTGGGCCAAAATCCACTGCTTTGTGATTGTAGAGGGAATTCCCCGGAAAGCAAAACTTGGTGCCCAGTGACCCGGTTCAAAGCCACTCCTTGGTGTTCAAACTTTCACGCTCTGTTTCAACCCCATAGATCAGCTGGGGTGGGGGGAAAGGAATCACAAAAGGCTTTGGCTCCTACCTGTGTGTTTCTCTCCCTTAAGACTTTTAATAAAGTTAGTTGGTTTAATCCCACGTTGTTCTTGTTGGTGTGCTCCGAGGCTCCAGCAGGCTGGCGGAGCTGCAGGGCCCAAATCCTCCTTCATGGGCCGCGTGTTTGAGCATTGCAATCGTCGCGAGCTCTCCGGGGTCGGCCGCACTAGGTGTTGTACAGAGCGCTGCCCTCGCTGGGGAACTCACAGCTCCCCCACGGTTTGCAGGTCACTTCGTGCCGGTGAATAGTGCTGAGCTGGCAGCCTGCGAGAGGAGTGGAGGATTTCTCTGCGGAACCAGGGCAGTGGTGCCGCAAGATTTCTCTGCGCCTGGCCCCTTGTTCCCTAAGCTGCAGGGGCCCCCGGGGTTCAGAGGCTGACGGCCAGCGGTGACGGGCTCAGGGCAGCGCCCGAGCGTCTGCTGCTGCTCTCGCGGCGGGGGCCTTTCAGACGGGGGAAGGGGAATGGAGGCTCTGGGAGTCTCCCCTCATTTACCCCTTCTCCCCCCTGCCCCCAAGCTCCATTGACAGGGACTGGGCCGCACCCTGTGGAGCTGAATGTCCTGCTTCTCCGTGCGTGGGAGATTCGCGCAGTCATCGTGGCAGATGCTGAACTGCGGAGTTGCCTCCTTCAGACCCCAGCTGCCCTGGCCTCACCTCACACAAGCCTCCTGCATTGGGCTGGGGCAGTATTTCTAACACAGGCCAGTTCTGTGTTTGTACAGTGCCTAGCGCAGTGGGGTCGGGATCCCTGGGAGGGGGCAGCATGGCTGAGATGTGTGGGCTCCCTGTGTCTGCCCAGAGGGTAGAAGGGGGAGGGGGCTTGTTTGGCTGAGCTGGGGGCATGGTGTGGGGCGCAGAGATTCCTGTGTGTCCCCAGGGTAGATGGCTGGGGTGTTTGGCTGAGCCAGGGCTCCCTGTGTCTGCCCTGCAAGTAGATGTGGGGGCTTGGGTCCAGCTGTGTCTGGGGGTGTATGTGGGGGGGCAGGACATCCTATGTCTGCAAGATAGGTGCAGGGGGCACACCTTGGTTGGCCCCCCAGTGGAGGTGGGGAAGAGGCCAGAGGAGGTGGCTAGGAGTGGTATGTCCCCCAGGGTAGGTGGGGGATGTCGTGTCTGCCCCTTAGGGTAAGTGCGGGGTGCACCCTGTCTGCCCCTCAGGGTAGATTGGCTCTGAGACCAGCACACTCCTGGGCTTCCTGCCTGCCCCCCAGTGACCTGGAGGCAGGGGCTAGAGCAACCTCGGCAGGCACCAGTGAGCTTGGGGGATGCTGGAGCCTGGTGCATGGGAGTCGCCGAGCTCGGCGCAAGGGCGGGCTAGGAGACCCTCTGTGCAGTGCCCAGCGGAGCGCGACAGCCACAGGCCGGAGCCGGGGGTGGCTTGGCAGGCAGGCCCAGCCCTGGCGCTACGGCAGGTTTCTGGAAGCACGGCACGCTACCGGGCCTGCCAGCCCCCCGTGCAGGGACGGGCCCTGGGCCGCACCGAACGCAGGGCTGGAGCATAACAACCAGCTACGGTGCCGCAGCAGGAAAGGGCTCGCCCCCTCGTGCGAGGTCCTGGCACAACGCTAGCACGAGAGGCGAATTCGGCCCGAAGGCCCTGCCCTGAGATGCTGCAAACCAAGCTCTACCTAGTTCTCAAAATGTTTCCCCCCACCCCGAGCCAGAGCGGGTTCGTAGATGAAGAGATGGCATATGCCAGCGATCCCCAAACTTTTCAGACATGCTCCTCTTTACCCCTGTCCGCGCCCCTCCAGGAGCCAGGCCAGGGGTGGGGCCGTGGCTTGGAGGGGGGTCACGGACAGGGGTAAGGGTGCTGAGGCTGGACTCAGAGTCACAGCCACCCCCACCCCCCAAACATTCCTCTGTGCTCCCGTGGGGGGGAGGGTGCCACACAATTTGGGGACCACTGGCATGTGGCAATGTAACAATGTAACAATTGGAGGCCATGGCTAGCACCACCGTCGACTCCATGAAGGAGTGAATGAAAAACATCTGGACCAAGCAGGCACAGAAATGAATTTCCCCAGCTCTGAACCACAATACACACAGCATTTTGGGCAAGGTGGAGCTGGACAGAACTAGACCAATCACAGCCAGCATGCGCAGGAAAATATCCAGAGGCTTGGCTCTGTCTGTGTAGCAATTTGGATGGTGCAGTGCTCCCGGAGAGTCACAATGTACGTTGAGGATAGAGGGATGGGGAGCCAGGAACGTGCAGCTTCCAGGCCTGGGCCACCCAGCAGGATGAATGAGGAGGGGCTGACGTGACTGCTGTTAAATTCTGACATGGTTCATGGTCAGCAACAGACAGGACTTCAGGAACTACCATCAGCAGCCAGGTTAGGCCAGAAAAACAAAGCGGATGCATCGAAGCTGCCTGGAAACCAAACTTGGATTGCTACAGAGCCTGGGTGCAGAAGGGCCCAAGATGCTTATCCTTGCTCAGCATTGTCAAAACTATGTTATCAAAAATTACAAGTCAGCCGGCCCCTAAATCTCGAGATTTTAAAAAGGAATCCATTTGGAGCTCCGTCTCCTGGCTTTTGTACTTTTAAGGGTCATGTTGGAAGCTCATCTCTGTAATTATAAGGGCCCCTTTTTAAAAAAATGAAAGCTGAGACTCTGGTGTATTCAGCTGGCTTCAGGGGCTGGGGCTTTAAGATGAACACTTCAAATCATACGATGTCACTCACCACTGGGATGCGGCTAACTCTGGTGCAGGACAGCTAGATGATGGGGCCAGGCATCAAGGAGATGTGATGAGAGACAAGTGGGGACTCTGAAGGCCAGGGAGGAGATGTTTACATGTGGCGGTGTGGAGAAAGGGGAGCCGGTAAAGATGCTCAAAGGTAAAGGATGGGGTCAGATTGACTGGACAGGAAGATAATTTGTGGCCACCTTTTGGATGGATTTTGCGTGGGTATTGAAGAGGCATTGTCTTTACCAATGCTGCAATATTAATGGCCACACGATGGTTCAGCACCCTCGTGAGAGGGCTCATTCCAAAATTAGCTCGACGGCATTACACTTTGTACAGGGGGGATTCAAAAAACAACCACGCTGGTCAACTCTGCTTTGAACTTGAGGTGAAACTAATGGAATTACATCTGTTTATATGAGTGGTAAGTGGCTCAACATTTACTCTGTGCTTTATCATTGGTTGTGCTGAATGAAGAGGCAAACAGTGCTATTAACACACCACGAATCCCCTGAAACTGCCCTGCTGTCTGCGGCTGAAATTGCATCCTTGCATAAATACACACCAGTCACTCTAGGTTCTGTTGGTTTGAAGATTAACTCTACACGTAAAATCAGGAAATGACTAATATCCACTGAGGTATGTACTGTTAATTTATTTTTCAATTTACAAAAGCAATTTAGTAGGGGCAGCAGAGGGGCTGTAACCCTCCACACAAGCCGCCCCAAAGCAGACAGCGGACCATCTCCTCCCCTGCCTGGAATCCTCCAACTCACTGGGCCCCACTGTATATGCTGAGGTGACTTCGAGACGCTGCTTTATGGCTTACACATAAAAAGCAATGCTCAGCAAACCAACTTCTGGTGGAAACACCAGGGGGAAGGTGTTCTCCTGGCTGGGCCAATAAACTCATTTCAATCCAAGCATGCTGTGACATCATCAAACCAGGTGCCAGCTCACGCCAAGGCCCCTAGGCCTCACTGAGCACTGGCAAACACATAGCTGGAAACCCACCTGGCTCACTGTGTGTTGGTATTGTTAAAATGGGCACTGGATTTATAAAAATGTATAGTGTTCACAATTTATGAAATGTAATAGTTAAGTGTTTGTTTGCTATGAAACTAGAAACCCCCATAGTCAGGGGAGATTTACCACGTGAGGACAAAATACTGTGTTAATTGCTCCCCCCCCCCACGTCCATGAAGAGGAGACGTGCATGTGGACTCATCCCATCAACTTGAATTCAGGGGAAAAGGACTAAAAATCCCTACCGAGAAGGGAACTGTCCCTCTTCGTGCTGCTCCGATTCTGAGGGGACAAAGATTTCTAAGCATAAGCGCGGACTCCCCAGCTGCTTAGCCTGGGTTAGCTTAATGGACACACAGAGCTAGCCTATTAGAGCAGCGTCTATCTCCTTTTGGAACCTAAGACTGTAACTCGCTGGTGTGTTATAAACATGCTCTAAATTTGTAAATAACCCATGTCTCTTTCTTGGTTAATACATCTTTAATTTATTGTAGCGGTGTCTTTGGTGTGAGAGCTAAGGTGCATTTGGGGAAAGTGACTGGTCCTTTGGGACTGGGAGTAACCTGAATATTGTGATTTTTGGTGGAAGGGACCATTTATCACACAGGCAGGCTTACCTGGATGGCAAGACAGATCAGTGTACCCAGGTGACGGTCTGTGACTCCATGGTAAGGCTGTGGTCGTGCTTGAGGGGTTCACAGTGATAGCTGTTTGGCAAAATCCAAGTACAGAAGTCACAACCACTTTGGGACGTGTGCCCTGCTCCTTAGCCGTCTGCCCTGAGGTTGGGATGGACGCTCCTTAGCCACTCCAGCCAGCCCGACACATGCTGTTTGTGCTTCAGAACAACTTATTGCGACAGTTCACAAGCACACAGCCTACCCCGGCCCCAGCAGTCACCCTGCATGACCGTCAGCGATCTGATCTCAAGTCTCCCGATGTTCGATGTTTTCCTCCATATCCCGGCTCCTGGGATTGATAATCTCAGCTATAAAGGGCACTGCGATATCAGCGTGGTTACAGATGAAAGCTTGAAAACATGCCCCAGGTGGCCTGCAGAGCTCTTGCAGGAGCTGCCCTTCCTAGGCAGGGCTAGTTATTCGTGCAGACAGAGCCGGCGGGGGGGTCTGCACCAGAGCCCCGCTGCACGAGCTCCGGGACACGTGCATAGCTGCCTGTCGGCCTCTGCCTGCAGCCGGGCAGGAGAGTTTGCAGGGAGCACCAGGAAGACCCTGGGTCTGCACACACCTGGCTAGGACTGTTCAGCTGCAGGGAGGAGCCACTCCATGCAGTTGCCCTAGCCTGGCTCTGGGTTAGACTAACAGGAATGGAGCCTTTGCAGGATCACCCAGCGCAGGGCTCACCGGACAGTGGCAAGGGGCTGTGAGGGAAAGTCTCTTTTTGAGACAGACCTGACCCAGGGGCTTGGACAGGGAAAGCCCTGCCAGCCTCGTGCTCTTAATGCTGCACTTCCCGATCTGGCAGCGGCCAGTCAGGCGGGCTTTATCAGCAGCTCTGCAAATGCCAAAGCGGGAGGATGGCTGCAGTAGTGTGACAAGGAGCTCTAGCCTCAGCTGCAAAGGGCTTTATTCCCTTACACACAGCTGCAGCAATTCTGCTGTTCTGAATGGAGCACCTAAGAGCAGTACAGAAGCTCACAAAGATAATCCATAAATGTCGCTTAATGTTTAGAGCAGTTGCAGCCATTGCAATGCTTTTCAAAGCTTCTGATCTCTGTTCTCCACCGTCAGTCTAATTCTCTATCATTCTAAACAAAATCCAGTTCTACACGTTTCTCTAGTGTTAGATTTGAGCAAAATCTACTCCTCAGGAAACTAAATTTGTCAGAATATTTCTCTTTGCAACCCTGTGATTGTAGGGTTTTGCTGGAACAAATCCAGACTTTGTAAAAATGCGTCACTGTTACTTCTGTAATAGCTGTTCAAATTTAATGGCATCTCTACAAATCCTGTTACTGACTGACTAAGAAGGGTTGCAATGTCTGCAGATTCAAAGACTGTTTGCTGTGGACATCTTGCACGAAACTTAAAGCAAACCAATGTCTGCACGCTAGGGCTGCCCTGATCATGGTGTAGCGCCCCACGCTGAACAAGAATCATAGAATCATAGAATATCAGGGTTGGAAGGGACCCCTGAAGGTCATCTAGTCCAACCCCCTGCTCGAAGCAGGACCAATTCCCAGTTAAATCATCCCAGCCAGGGCTTTGTCAAGCCTGACCTTAAAAACTTCCAAGGAAGGAGATTCCACCACCTCCCTAGGCAACGCATTCCAGTGTTTCACCACCCTCTTAGTGAAAAAGTTTTTCCTAATATCCAATCTAAACCTCCCCCACTGCAACTTGAGGCCATTACTCCTCGTTCTGTCATCTGCTACCATTGAGAACAGTCTAGAGCCATCCTCTTTGGAACCCCCTTTCAGGTAGTTGAAAGCAGCTATCAAATCCCCCCTCATTCTTCTCTTCTGCAGGCTAAACAATCCCAGCTCCCTCAGCCTCTCCTCATAAGTCATGTGTTCTAGACCCCTAATCATTTTTGTTGCCCTTCGCTGGTCTCTCTCCAATTTATCCACATCCTTCTTGTAGTGTGGGGCCCAAAACTGGACACAGTACTCCAGATGAGGCCTCACCAATGTCGAATAGAGGGGGACGATCACGTCCCTCGATCTGCTCGCTATGCCCCTACTTATACATCCCAAAATGCCATTGGCCTTCTTGGTAACAAGGGCACACTGCTGACTCATATCCAGCTTCTCTTCCACTGTCACCCCTAGGTCCTTTTCCGCAGAACTGCTGCCTAGCCATTCGGTCCCTAGTCTGTAGCGGTGCATTGGATTCTTCCGTCCTAAGTGCAGGACCCTGCACTTATCCTTATTGAACCTCATCAGATTTCTTTTGGCCCAATCCTCCAATTTGTCTAGGTCCTTCTGTATCCTATCCCTCCCCTCCAGCGTATCTACCACTCCTCCCAGTTTAGTATCGTCCGCAAATTTGCTGAGAGTGCAATCCACACCATCCTCCAGATCATTTATGAAGATATTGAACAAAACCGGCCCCAGGACCGACCCCTGGGGCACTCCACTTGACACCGGCTGCCAACTAGACATGGAGCCATTGATCACTACCCGTTGAGCCCGACAATCTAGCCAGCTTTCTACCCACCCTATAGTGCATTCATCCAGCCCATACTTCCTTAACTTGCTGACAAGAATACTGTGGGAGACCGTGTCAAAAGCTTTGCTAAAGTCAAGAAACAATACATCCACTGCTTTCCCTTCATCCACAGAACCAGTAATCTCATGATAAAAGGCGATTAGATTAGTCAGGCATGACCTTCCCTTGGTGAGTCCATGCTGGCTGTTCCTGATCACTTTCCTCTCATGCAAGTACTTCAAGATTGATTCTTTGAGGACCTGCTCCATGATTTTTCCAGGGACTGAGGTGAGGCTGACTGGCCTGTAGTTCCCAGGATCCTCCTTCTTCCCTTTTTTAAAGATTGGCACTACATTAGCCTTTTTCCAGTCATTCGGGAACGAGGGGTGGATAGAAAGCTTGGATGTGTTGGTACCCAGGTTTTTAGGAGGACAAGCACTCCATAAATGCTGCAGTGCTGTGTATATCCATTCAGAGCCACTGCTCCTGTTTGGCCCTTCAGCGATCCAGCCAGGGCACCGCTCTCCGGCTGTTCGCTGCCCAGCAGCTCTGTCTCTTGGATGTAGACCTGTGTCTCTCCTCACTGGGGTTTCTCCAGGCTGAACTGCTTGCACTGGTTCCCTGCACAGACGGTCTGCCTAACGAGGCCCATGTGCTTTCTTCTCAGAGACTGATAACAGAGGGATTGCTACCACTATGGCACCACACAGCGTTCTATAAGCACACCTGCTTTATTCTTAAGGTGAAAACATTACTGAGAAAACATTTAATGAGAGAACCTAGATGTATGTTAATAAGCTTAGCAGAATTCATCCCAACTCTAACACTCTGGTAGGATAAATCTTTCAACCTAGGGCAGCCCTTGTGCTTACAAATTAATCACAGCTTCCACTCAGAACAAGCACACACATGATAGGGCCAGTCCACCTTTTTACACAGATCAGGGGGTCTTTGATTCACCCATGAAAGCTCATGCTCCAGTACGTCTGTTAGTTTATAAGGTGCTACAGGACTCTCTGCCGCTTAGTATACAATGGGTGTCTCTCCCCAGGGCACGTCTTCCAAAAATTGGCTTCAGAGCAGGAAAACTTGCATTCCCTTCACTTCAAGGTATTTCCAAAGAAAATCCACTTCCCAGTTATAGTTCCAAAGATACTTTGGGGCTTCCTCATACCTTCCAAAGCTTGCATTAATCTCATCGTCTTGCCAAAGAAGTGCCATACACTCACAACAGTACAGAAACGTTTGCGTTTCTAATACTGAATTAAACTTCTGGGGGTACATTGTAAGGCTTATCTGAATTCATTAGAGTTCAGTCAGGCTATTGACCCTCTGCCATACTCGGGATCACTTCCTTACTCCGAGAGCGCTCTGTCATAGACAGCTGTACCTGGAAAGAGCTATTAGAGAAACTGGTCATGGACTGAAGTTGGTAAAGCTGTCACTACGAGGCCAGGTGCTTGGGAATAAAATATTCCTCTCTCTAAGGAGCTGCTTAGAGGTACAAAGTCTGTCCATGCTCCTCCTGAGATAGAACCCGCTGTCTAATCAGGTTCCGTTGATTGTTACCTCTGCAGATGCAGGGAGATGACTCACCAGCTGTGGGACAGGGAGCCTCTTATGCTGATAAAAATACACAGGATCTTTTCAGGGGACAAGGCAATATTCCACGTTTATTATGAGAACACAATTTGATTTATAACCAATAGCTAATACCTCCCACCTGCAAACACCCCCACCCACCCACCCCCAAATGTTCTGTAGCCGCTGTATAGTTACCAGTCCTGGACATAGCTTGAGTTCGCAGCTCGAGTTCACAGCTCGTGGGGGCTAGCTAGCCAGGAAAGCCAGGCACAAGGAGGAGCCGGGTCTCTGTCAGGCTCGTACCGATGCCTTTTGATATTGTCTGTAGAACGTTACCCAAAGTCTTCCATTTCACCCATCCTTCTTGTAGGCTTTAGTTTGAACAAGAGTCTATGGCTCTTGCTGTGTCAGGCTGCCTCTGGGTTCAGTGTGATTGATCACCCGTCCATTGCAGTCGTGACTTTCAGCCTCGGACCTGACTTTGATCTTGTTTCAGTTGCACCTTTGTTCTTTTAGGGTGGACTCTTCTCACTTTGTCAGGGCTGTTGTCAGTATCTTCAGCCCTTTGCACTTCACTTTATCAGGACAGGCTGGGGCTGGAAGTTGATTCCATCATCCATACAGACTTTCTTCACACATCTGAACTAAGTTAATAAGGGTACCGCAAGGTTTTGCAAAATGGAGTAAGCATTTCAAAGTGGAGTTTTAGTTACAATATGGAGTCTTTTTAAAACAGGTGTAATGAACAATTTACAATGTTGCGAGGCAAACCGTAAACAGGAGTTACAATGTTAAAACGGTGACCCAGACAGCAAGGATCAGTGATCCAAGCAGCAATTAAACTGAAACTGCAAGAACAGCCAGCCGAACAGCTACAGTTCTAACAAGTGGACAGTAATTGAACCAAACAGCTGCAGATTTTTTCAATACGCATGAGCTGTGGGGACTTAACGAGCGGCTTTATTGCCATTTAGCCGGTTATTGCAATAACCGATTTTATGAATGAATGCTGTTTCATTCATATAACTTCACTCATGATGTTCTGTTTGTTCATTTATACAAAATAAAGTCCTATTAATAAAATCTTAATAATAGTAATTAAATAAAATTCATTCTTCAGCTCTACACTAACTCCTCTCTGAGAACGGTTTTCCAGCCAGTTTTGCACCCACCTTATAGTAGCTCCATCTAGGTTATATTTCCCTAGTTTGTTTATGAGCAGGTCATGCAAGACAGTAAAACTTTTGATACTAAAGACAAGATATACCACATCTACCTCCCCCCCACCATACACAAAGCTTGTTACCCTGTCAAAGAAACTCTGTGAGTTTGACTATTTGTTCTTGACTAATGTATATTGACCGTTCCTTATCACTTATTTATCTTCTAGGTGTTTGCAAATTGATTGCTTGTTTATTTGCTCCATTATCTTTCCGGGTACTGAAGTTAAGCTGACTGGTCTGTAATTCAATGGGTTGTCCTTATTTTCCTTTGTATAGATTGTCACTAGGATTTATCCTTCTCCAGTCCTCTGGAATCTCTCCCTTCTTGCATGAATTTTTTAAGAAAATCACTAATGGCTCAGATATCCCCTATGTAGCCCATAAGGCTAACTTGCCTTTATTATATTCACTGTCTTGCCTTCGTTATATTCTGTCTTTATTCTATTCAGCGGCAATGTAATGCAAGGAACCTACAGGCCTGTATCCTGTAAGGCATTGGCTTCAGCAGTTAGCATAAGACTTGAGGCCTCTGAACTTTGGCACAGATAAATGACCTAACGGTCCTCCAGAAATCTGGCGAACTGAAAATAGAATGTGCAAGGGGGAATTTTGATCATAATGACACCTACCAACCACAGGAATATGAGTGAACATCTGCAGATGACTAACCATAAGAGTGCTGTGGCATCAAAATGACGTACATGATAATAAGTTCGTATACTAACCTATAGAAGCACACCCCAATGTTAGTAAGGTGAACAAATACAAATAAGGAATAGGGGAGAAACCCCTACCAATTATGCATCAGACATAGTGGCATCCCAGCCTATGGGCAGTCGGAGAGAGAGATGTAGCCCTTGGGAGGTGATGGCTAACATTTCAGGTTGTTCTGCAAGGGATGGTATGAGTAGATCCTGGCTAGATTGTCGGGCTAAATGGGTAGTGATCAATGGCTCCATGTCTAGTTGGCAGCTGGTATCAAGTGGAGTACCCCCAGGGTCAGTCCTGGGGCCGCTCTTGTTCAATATCTTCATTAATGATCTGGAGGATGGTGTGGATTGCACCCTCCGCAAGTTTGCAAATGACACTAAACTGGGAGGAGAAGTAGATACGCTGGAAGGCAGGGATAGGACACAGAGGGACCTAGACAAATTAGAGGATTGGGCCAAAAGAAATCTGATGAGTTTCAACAAGGACAAGTGCAGAGTCCTGCACTTAGGACGGAAGAATCCCATGCATGGCTACAGACTAGGGACCAAATGGCTCGGCAGCAGTTCTGCAGAAAAGGACCTAGGGGTGACAGTGGACGAGAAGCTGGATATGAGTCAACAATGTGCCCTTGTTGCCAAGAAGGCCAATGGCATTTTGGGCTGTATAAGTAGGGGCATTGCCAGCAGATCGAGGGACGTGATCGTTCCCCTCTATTCGACATTGGTGAGGCCTCATCTGGAGTACTGTGTCCAGTTTTGGGCTGCACACTACAAGAAGGATGTGGGAAAATTGGAAAGAGTCCAGCGGAGGGCAACAAAAATGATTAGGGTCTGGAACACATGACTTATGAGGAGAGGTTGAGGGAACTGGGATTGTTTAGTCTGCGGAAGAGAAGAATGAGGGGGGATTTGATAGCTGCTTTCAACTACCTGAAAGATGGATCCAAAGAGGATGGATCTAGACTGTTCTCAGTGGTACCAGATGACAGAACAAAGAGTAATGGTCTCAAGTTGCAGTGGGGGAGGTTTAGGTTGGATATTAAGAAAAAAAAAATCACTAGAAGGATAGTGAAGCACTGGAATGTGTTACCTAGGGAGGTGGTGGAATCTCCTTCCTTCCTTAGAGGATTTTAAGGTCAGGCTTGACAAAGCCCTGGCTGGGATGACTTAGTTGGGGATTGGTCCTGCTTTGAGCATTGGGTTGGACTAGATGACCTCCTGAGGTCCCTTCCAACCCTGATAGTCTATGATTCTATGAGTATACGGATGTTCAGATGTACATTCTGAAGTATCTCTATCTACCTTACTAAGTTGGAGTGTTTGTCACTGTGCTAAATGTATTAATAAACTATTTGTAAATATAGAAGTGTTCCTATTGTGTGTATGTTGCAGCAGTGCACATCGGGGTTCCCAACTATATAATTTGAATATTACTGGGCCTGATCTTGGGACAAGAACCTGTCAACCCTCAAAGTAGTAACTGGGAATTCTTAAGTAATCAATATAATTAATACATAATCTATAGATCAGGCTACACATATCTCGTGGCGAAAGGGGGAAGTCCCGGATGACTGGAAAAAGGCTAATGTAGTGCCAATCTTTAAAAAAGGGAAGAAGGAGGATCCTGGGAACTACAGGCCAGTAAGCCTCACTTCAGTCCCCGGAAAAATCATGGAGCAGGTCCTCAAAGAATCAATCCTGAAGCACTTACATGAGAGGAAAGTGATCAGGAACAGTCAGCATGGATTCACCAAGCGAAGGTCATACCTGACTAATCTAATCGCCTTCTATGATGAGATTACTGGTTGTGTGGATGAAGAGAAAGCAGTGGATGTATTGTATCTTGACTTTAGCAAAGCTTTTGACACGGTCTCCCACAGTATCCTTGTCAGCAAGTTAAGGAAGTATGGGCTGGATGAATGCACTATAAGGTGGGTAGAAAGTTGGCTAGATTGTCGGGCTCAACAGGTAGTGATCAATGGCTCCATGTCTAGTTGGCAGCCGGTGTCAAGTGGAGTGCCCCAGGGGTCGGTCCTGGGGCCGGTTTTGTTCAATATCTTCATAAATGATCTGGAGGATGGTGTGGATTGCACTCTCAGCAAATTTGCGGATGATACTAAACTGGGAGGAGTGGTAGATACACTGGAGGGGAGGGATAGGATACCGAAGGACCTAGACAAATAGGAGGATTGGGCCAAAAGAAATCTGATGAGGTTCAATAAGGATAAGTGCAGGGTCCTGCACTTAGGACGGAAGAACCCAATGCATAGCTACAGACTAGAGACCGAATGGCTAGGCAGCAGTTCTGCAGAAAAGGACCTAGGGGTGACAGTGGATGAGAAGCTGGATATGAGTCAGCAGTGTGCCCTTGTTGCCAAGAAGGCCAATGGCATTTTGGGATGTATAAGTAGAGGCATAGCGAGCAGATGGAGGGACGTGATCGTCCCCCTCTATTCGACATTGGTGAGGCCTCATCTGGAGTACTGTGTCCAGTTTTGGGCCCCACACTACAAGAAGGATGTGGATAAATTGGAGAGAGTCCAGCGAAGGGCAACAAAAATGATTAGGGGTCTGGAACACATGACTTATGAGGAGAGGCTGAGGGAACTGGGATTGTTTAGTCTGCAGAAGAGAAGAATGAGGGGGGATTTGATAGCTGCTTTCAACTACCTGAGAGGTGGTTCCAGAGAGGACGGTTCTAGACTACTCTCAGTGGTGGAAGAGGACAGGACAAGGAGTAATGGTCTCAAGTTGCAGTGGGGGAGGTTTAGGTTGGATATTAGGAAAAACCTTTTCACTAGGAGGGTGATGAAACACTGGAATGCGTTGCCTAGGGAGGTGGTGGAATCTCCTTCCTTAGAAGTTTTTAAGGTCAGGCTTGACAAAGCCCTGGCTGGGATGATTTAATTGGGGATGGGTCCTGCTTTTGAGCAGGGGGTTGGACTAGATGACCTTCTGAGGTCCCTTCCAACCCTGATATTCTATGATTCTATCTCCTCAGTCAGCTCCCCGAGTATTCTAGAACAGAGGTTCTCACTACAAAGTTTTTGGTGACCTCAGACTGTGTCCATCATCTCTTGCTGGTGACCACTTTGACAGTTTTACCTAAAATACTTAATTAACTTTAAGAAAACAAATAAAAATGCACATATACACATCCAAATACCTGTAATTTATGTAGGTCTTTTTTTCTTTGCCGACTCAGAAATAATGTCCAGTAGTCTCTATTCTTTAATGGATCCAAACACAATTGAAACACAAAGAAGGTACTTTGCATGGTGTCTGTTTTGTTTCTTTTGCTTTTTTGTTAAAAGGTGGATGTCTGTACAACAATTCTGAACTACATTTAAAAATGCTTTCACATAATAAAAGTCAAAATAATGGGGAAAAAATCTGCAAATATGTCCAAAATTTCTTTCAGAGACAAAAAAATCAATCAATCTAATCCAGTAGTAATAATGATAATAGTAACAACACAAACCTGTTACATTGTACTTTACTAATACAGTGTGATAACGAAATTTAAATTTAACAAATCCATTATGTGGATCAGACTACTTACAGATGTTCAGGAATTCTTTGAATGGAAAGTTTGCAGGATCACGGGTCTCCTGTGAAACTAGAAGGGAAGCTTCCAGGTTAGCATCAGGGAAGTGGTTTTGGTACTTGTTCTTCAGAAAATGCAGGGCACTGAATGCAGACATCTGTAGCTGGACAGCTTCCTCAGCCTTGGACGTCTCCATATGAATACTGTCAATGAATTCCTCATGGGCACGGATGCTCGTCAGCCGAGCCACCGTCTTCTGTAGCTCTCCCACCTGCTTCCTGAGAGATTCCACCTTTCACACTGGATGGTCTCCCCAGCCTGGCTTTCTGTGAGTGGGAAATGAAGGCCAGTCTCTGCAGATCCACACCAGGATCTGGGTGGAGGCCTCCATGGTTATGTTCTCTGTCTGGACACAGGCGCGGGTGGAGGAGACAGGAGCAGATTTGGTACTGGCGATGCGGCCCTTCCTCACCGTAGCGACTATATTACAACTCCCTCCTACCAACTCCGTCTCAAACTCCCCTCTTTGTGGCCCCCCGTTCACCAGCCCTTTTCCACCCTGCGGTACCCAAAGCTTTAATGACTGTGGGAAATAACAGACTCTCTTGGTTTCCAGGGAGCTCCAGGGGCTCTGGCTGCTGATGGGTGACATGGAAATGCTCCCAGTTCTCCTGCTGTATAGTTACTTGCCCACACACACACTCCCCAGTCAGTTCTGGCTCTGGCCTTGTCATGAGCCATTGAACAGAGCCGGGGTCCATGTTGTCGCGCAGTGTGTGGTGCTGATTGGCTGTTGGCTTGGTGCCTTATGCAAGCGTCTATGCTCGGGATCAGCTGATTTCTCTGGCAGAGATCAGAGATGGTCAGGCTGCCAAACGGAAGAGGTGTGTCAGGAATCCCACTGTATAACACTTATTACTGTAAGCAGGGTCTGAATGAATGCTGCCCTGGCAGATAGCTGGGAGGGAGAGGGACTTCAGGTGTGTTTACGTAAATACAGTTTGCTCCTGCTCTGCTTAGATATCTCAGCAGATAGAGTGGTGTCAAAGAGATCAACTGTGGCTGGTGTTGGGTTACAAATCACCTTAGTACTGAATTCAGGGGTAGTGAAATATGGTTACCAATGTTGTAATTATTGTAGGAATACAGGGAAGCAGGACTGTGCTTAACCTGTCCCAAAGGACTGGGTCACACTCCGTTGCAAGAACCTAGTTAAGCCAAAAAGAAAAGGAGTACTTGTGGCACCTTAGAGACTAACCAATTTATTTGAGCATGAGCTTTCGTGAGCTACAGCTCACTTCATCGGATGCATACTGTGGAAAGTGTGGAAGATCTTTTTATATACACACAAAGCATGAAAAAATACCTCCTCCCACCCCACTCTCCTGCTGGTAATAGCTTATCTAAAGTGATCACTCTCCTTACAATGTGTATGATAATCAAGGTGGGCCATTTCCAGCAAAAATCCAGGGTTTAACAAGAACGTCTGTGTGTGTGTGGGGGGGTGAAATTGCACGGGCTGAAATTGTGGAAAAGCAGTATCACTTGCCCCATAACCTCAGCCGTGCAGAACACAATGCCATCCACAGCCTCAGAAACAACTCTGACATCATAATCAAAAAGGCTGACAAAGGAGGTGCTGTCGTCATCATGAATAGGTCGGAATATGAACAAGAGGCTGCTCGGCAGCTCTCCAACACCACTTTCTACAAGCCATTACCCTCTGATCCCACTGAGAGTTACCAAAAGAAACTACAGCATTTGCTCAAGAAACTCCCTGAAAAAGCACAAGATCAAATCCGCACAGGCACACCCCTGGAACCTCAACCTGGAATATTCTATCTACTACCCAAGATCCATAAACCTGGAAATCCTGGGCGTCCTATCGTCTCAGGCATTGGCACCCTGACAGCAGGATTGTCTGGCTATGTAGACTCCCTCCTCAGGCCCTACGCTACCAGCACTCCCAGCTACCTTTGAGACACCACTGACTTCCTGAGGAAACTACAGTCCATCGGTGATCTTCCTGATAACACCATCCTGGCCACTATGGATGTCGAAGCCCTCTACACCAACATTCAACAGATGGAAAGAAAGATGGACTACAAGCCGTCAAGAACACTATTCCTGATAATGTCACGGCTAACCTGGTGGCTGAACTTTGTGACTTTGTCCTTACCCATAACTATTTTACATTTGGGACAATGTATACCTTCAGATCAGTGGCACTGCTATGGGTACCCGCATGGCCCCACAGTATGCCAACATTTTTATGGCTGACTTAGAACAACGCTTCCTCAGCTCTCGTCCCCTAACGCCGCTACTCTACTTGCGCTATATTGATGACATCTTCATCATCTGGACCCATGGAAAAGAAGCCCTTGAGGAATTCCACCATGATTTCAACAATTTCCATCCCACCATCAACCTCAGCCTGGTCCAGTCCACACAAGAGATCCACTTCCTGAACTCTACAGTGCTAATAAGCGATGTTCACATAAACACCACCCTATACTGGAAACCTACTGACCGCTTTTCCTACCTACATGCCTCCAGTTTTCACCCTGACCAGACCACACGATCCATCGTCTACAGCCAAGCTCTGCGATACAACCGCATTTGCTCCAACCCCTCAGACAGAGACAAATACCTACAAGATCTCTATCAAGCATTCTTACAACTACAATACCCACCTGCGGAAGTGAAGAAACAGATTGATAGAGCCAGAAGAGTTCCCAGAAGTCACCTACTACAGGACAGGCCCAACAAAGAAAATAACAGAACGCCACTAGCCGTCATCTTCAGCCCCCAACTAAAACCCCTCCAACGCATTATTAAGGATCTACAACCTATCCTGAAGGATGACCCAACACTCTCACAAATCTTGGGAGACAGGCCAGTCCTTGCCTACAGGCAGCCCCCCAACCTGAAGCAAATACTCACCAGCAACCACATACTACACAACAGAACCACTAACCCAGGAACCTATCCTTGCAACAAAGCCCGTTGCCAACTGTGCCCACATATCTATTCAGGGGACACCATCACAGGGCCTAATCACATCAGCCACACTATCAGAGGCTTGTTCACCTGCACATCCACTAATGTGATATATGCCATCATGTGCCAGCAATGCCCCTCTGCCATGTACATTGGTCAAACTGGACAGTCTCTACGTAAAAGAATAAATGGACACAAATCAGATGTCAAGAATTATAACATTCATAAACCAGTCGGAGAACACTTCATTCTCTCTCGTCACACGATTACAGACATGAAAGTTGCTATATTACAACAAAAAAACTTAAAATCCAGACTCCAGCAAGAAACTGTTGAATTGGAATTCATTTGCAAATTGGATACAATTAACTTAGGCTTGAATAGAGACTGGGAGTGGCTTAGTCATTATGCAAGGTAACCTATTTCCCCTTGTCTTTTCCACCCCCCCCCCGCCAGACGTTCTTGTTAAACCCTGGATTTGTGCTGGAAATGGCCCACCTTGATTATCATACACATTGTAAGGAGAGTGATTACTTTAGATAAGCTATTACCAGCAGGAGAGTGGGGTGGGAGGAGGTATTTTTTTCATGCTTTGTGTGTATATAAAAAGATCTTCTGTACTTTCCACAGTATGCATCCGATGAAGTGAGCTGTAGCTCACGAAAGCTTATGCTCAAATAAACTGGTTAGTCTCTAAGGTGCCACAAGTACTCCTTTTCTTTTTGCGAATACAGACTAACACGGCTGTTACTCTGAAACCTAGTTAAGCCAGGGGCTCGAATGCCAGAGCCCTGTGAAAGGAGAGGGGTGGGGACAGATGCCTCAGTCAGGAGGTGTTTGGACTCTCCCTTGGCGTCGCCAGACTGGTTGGATCTGTTCCTCCCCACTGTTCAACGAAAGAGCTAAATAGGCTACATTCGTATCTTCTTTAGTTATTTTAAATGCTCCACCACGGAGAGCTGAAATCACTTGAGATGGGGCAGAGTCTCTGCCCAGCCTGCAGAGAGCTGAGAATCACGACATGACTGATGCGTGGAGCTCACAGCAGAGAGGCAGGTGAAGGTGACTGACACTCGGCTGGCGAATGAGCGGCTGGTGAAGTGGTGAGCAGAGTGGGTGGAGAGGCGCAGCGGGCGAGTGCCCAAGCAGTGGAGCCTCCTTACCTCCACCCAGGGTGTCAGGTGAACTCTGCAGATGCAGCTTTGAACTCTGGGTCTGCACTGACCAAGGACAGTAAGTCTGAGTGGGGTGCACAGAAGGGACGGGCATGCTAATGGGACTTTTAGGCTGCTGGGCTTAAGAACCTGAGGGTAAAAGGACACTGCCCAACTCACATCGGGGTGGGTCTGTTGCCCATGGTTTAGGTTTATGAACCCTGTTTGAAGTGTTTTCCCAAATTAACGCTGAGTTACTTCCCTCCTTTTATTAAAAGTTTATTTTCTACACTCAGACTCTGTGCTTGTGAGTGGGGAAGTATTGCCTCTCAGAGACACCCACGGGTGGTCTGTAATTTTCCCAGGTTACTGGGTGGGGGCTCGAGCTGGTTCTGTGTTGTATCAATGGAAAGGAACACCTAGATATTGACCCCAGCCCTGGTTGCTGCTGGCTTTACCTGGCAGAAGGGCTGTCACTGCCTGGGGATAGGAAACCCACCCTCGGACAAAATTGTCCTCATGGGCAAGGGGCAACAGCTGTTCTGGCTGCTTCCCCAGATCAGTATGAATTCTTCCCTCCTTCCCACTCTCGTGGTCTCTCCAGGGCTCTGGCAAGGTTATTTGATTCAGTTTGCTGAAGGGCTGGACAGTCCCAGCTGCATGGCCCTCCTGGAGACCTGCAACTACCAGATACAGCAGTGCTTTCCCTCCCAGCACAGGATCCACAGCTACTCCGATGAAGTGAGCTGTAGCTCACGAAAGCTTACGCTCAAATAAATTTGTAAGTCTCTAAGGTGCCACAAGTCTTCCTTTTCTTTTTGCGGATACAGACTAACACGGCTGCTACACTGAAAGCTACACCTCAAACTCCCCTGCCATAGTCTCCAGCTCTAGTTGTCAGAGAATCCACACGGGAGGGTAACCCTTGCTGTGCACTGAATGTGGGGAAATCTCCAGTCACAGGTCAGGCCTTTAATGGCCGTCAGACGGCATCTGGAGCAGAGTCCTGTTATGTGTCCGCCTTTGGGGCATTCAGGGTTTTGCCCTGTCCTGGCAGAGTGAACTGTTCATGAGGAGTGTGACGGGGTGCCACTCCACTCACACGAGTGCCCCCTGGCTGAGTGTGTGTTTGTACCTCTTAGTCTGTGGTGACCCGCCAGTGGTCTTTAAGGCCGGTTTCAATCTGCTTTTTTGGATTCATCCTGGATGGTGTTGTCTCAGTGGTTCTCTTTCTTGCCTTTTCTCTTCTATATGTAACCGCTTGCTGCTCTGTATTTTGGCTCATGGCATCCATGTGACTCCTCCTGGGGTTCAGGGTGACTTTCCATTAGAGTTAGTTTTGTGAGGGTTTTAACCCCGTCACTGTTCTCCCTTATGCCGTATTGCTGGTTTTGATGAATCACCATGAGCCTAAACAAGATGCGTCCCCCCGCCCACATCTATATCTAATACAAGGTCCCCTAAGGTAGGAGGGAACTTCATTCAGCTCCTTCCTCTTTGAAGTTGTCGTTATTACACTTTGAAAGATCGGCACTTTGTGCCTTCCTAGACTCACTGCGGTGTTCTCTGGCTCTTCTCAAAATCTGCTCGCTTGGCTCAAAGAACCGTAATCCTCGTATCGTGTCTGTGTTGGTTTTGGGAGGGGGCATAAAATGCTCTGAGCTTTTTCAATAGCTGTGTCTGAGTCACCTCCATCTTTACGAAGGTACCGAAGGCCTGCTTTAGAAATGGAATGGGTTCATCTTCCTCTCTGCCTTAAAGGAGAGCCCTAATCCTTACATTAATTCTTCTTTCATGGCTTTCTCTCTCTCTCCTACCTTCTGTGCACCAAGCAGTTTAATTTTATACTGTAACAGTGTTCCCAGTTCCACGCTTTCCCCCATGCCTCTGGGAGGCTAAACCACTTCAAACCCTTTACAAAGATTCATTATTGGCCTGGATTGTCTGACAGACTTGCCTAATAATGCTACAGTTCCCAAGGATTAGAGGTCCCAATAATGCCCAAGGATTAGAGGTCCCTTTGATAGGCCATGATCTCAGACACTTACGTGGGTGGTCTCTCAGTTCAGAGGGGCTGGGGAAATCCTCCACTTGAACATATTTTTAATAGAGTCCCTGACCACTCTGATAGTAGACTGTCTCCTTTTTCTTTTTGCTACTAACAAGCAAAAACTGCATTTTTCCCCCTAATGCAGGTAAGATATTGAGGTTGTGCAACTTTGTTCAAGATTAGGCTCTTTCACTGACACAGATATGACAGCCAGACTGTCTAGGAAGCTGGACTGCAGGTTCCTTGTGAGTTGAAGTGATTTCATTGTATGGCATTGTATGTTTTAGCTAAGTAGCATGGCCCCCGTGTGCCAGGCACGCTCTCCTGGAAAAATCAGTGGACTGTAGCCCTGGAAAACCACGGGATGATCTACTTATACCCCGGTTTCCTTCCCTCCTAACCACCCACAGGCAGTGGGGCATAAACCTCGAGACCTACCCCAGCCTCTGCTGCTTTCTGAGGTATGCCGTGTTTTAGCAACGTCAGCACGCACAAACACATGGCATCCCTGGCAGGCTGCGTGGGGCCCAGTCATGCCAAAATGCTTTGTAAAATGGCCACAATTCATCTAAGAGAATGGCACTTGCTGCTGGAATTGCTGCCTGCCCCCGGGCGCCCAGCCGAAGGAAGAGATTTCCAGCTGCACTTTTCATTCACACCCCTTGCAGGTTGGGTGCCCTGTGTTTCCTGGCCCACCTGCTGAGGGGGAGGAGGTGATGGCACTTCGTGCTGTCTGGCTCCCTCTTATCATGACACCGATCCCACCCCAGGGACCGTGATCTTCCCAGTGGGTGGCTGGCGCAGGTTACTGGTGTCCATGTGACTGTCTGTCTCTCCCCTTTGAGACGATGGGCCTGGGGAGCAGACAGGGCAGTGACTGACACCCCTCCCCCCCAGACCATGCCAGCTCATTGACTACAGACCTCACTGCTCCTCTTCCTGGGTAACTGGGGCTGCAGCCCCCTTCCTGTGGGGAGGCTGCCAGGCTGGAGAGGCCGTGGCTGGGCACTGTGCAGTGTGTGGTGTTCCAGAACCTCCCACACAGGTATCTGTGCAGACAGGAGGGGGGATAAATCTGTGCCAGGCAGCCTTGCCCCTGCCCACCCAGCAGGGCATCCACAGCTGCTCCTCCGACGCCCCAGTCATTGTCTCCTGCTCTAGCCATCAGAGAATCCACACAGGAGAGTAACCCCAGCCGTGCACTGAACGTGGGAAAAGCTTCAGTCGGCCCTCACGCCTGTAATGGCCACCAGGGTCTGCATGTGGGGCAGAATTCTCCGGGGAATTCTCTCCCTTTGGGGCATTCAGCGTTTTGCCCTGCCCTGGCAGATGGAAGTGTTCATCGGGGGAGAATTCTGGTAGAGACTGACCAGGGTGACAATAAGAAAAGGAGTACTTCTGCAACAGGGTGACAATGGTTGTGAGCTGGTCTAGTGTTGCTGGCACCTTTGCTTTGGTACTGGAGAATGGCTTTACTTTAAATACTACAGTCTTTCACCTCTGATGAACCCTAACAAGGACCCAGCACAGCCATGATTTTTCTTTCATGTCCTCGCTGAAGTTACAAATATGGCCCACCCCAGCTTGGCCCCATTTAGTTATTAACACGGGCATGTTGTTTCTTTCCCTTCCTGCTTACGCTTCACTTCCAATCTGCAAGACCCTTTCTGTGAACTTCAACGGGACATTTAAAGCTAAGAGAGCTGGACTGAGCTCTCTAAAAATTAAACGATCCAGGAACTGATTTAACAGGTTTCCTCATGACTGTTTACGCCTCCCTCCTCCAGTCACATTTGGAGGTGCACAATGAGACACACTTTGTGATATTTTTCTCCATGGTGGAGATAGCTCAACATTTCTTTATCAGTCTGTTCCTTTGTATTGATCCTGGGCGTGAGCATCCTAGTGGTTCTCTTTCTCTTCCTGTCCTAATTGCCTTTTTCTTCTATATGTAACCGCTTGCTGCTCTGTATTTTGGCTCATGGCATCCATGTAACTCCTCCTGGGGTTCAGGGCGACTTTCCATTAGAGTTAGTTTTGTGAGGGTTTTAACCCCATCACTGTTCTCCCTTATGCCGTATTGCTGGCTTTGATGAATCACCATGAGCCTAAACAGGATGCGTCCCCCCGCCCACATCTATATCTAATACAAGGTCCCCTAAGGTAGGAGGGAACTTCATTCAGCTCCTTCCTCTTTGAAGTTGTCGTTATTACACTTTGAAAGATCGGCACTTTGTGCCTTCCTAGACTCACTGCGGTGTTCTCTGGCTCTTCTCAAAATCTGCTCGCTTGGCTCAAAGAACCGTAATCCTCGTATCATGTCTATGTTGGTTTTGGGAGGGGGAATAAAATGCTCTGAGCTCTTTCAATAGCTGTGTCTGAGTCACCTCCATCTTTACGAAGGTACCAAAGGCAGACTTTAGAAACGGAATGGGTTCATTTTCCTCTCTGCCTTAAAGGAGAGCCCTAATCCTTACATTAATTCTTCTTTCATGGATTTCTCTCTCTGTCTCTCTTTTACCTTCTCTGCATCAAGCAGTTTAATTTTATACTGTAACAATTCCACGCTTTGCCCCATGCCTCTGGGAGGCTGAGCAACTTCAAACCCTTCACAAAGATTTGTTATTGACCTGGATTATCTGACCGAGACAGACTTGCCTAATAATGTCACACTTTACAGATCACATCCAACAGTCCCCAAAGAGTACAACTGCTTTTGGTAGGCCAGGATCTTAGAAACTTATGTGAGCGGTCTCTCTGTTTAGAGCACCTGGGGAAATCCTGCACTTGGTCTGTTGCCCGTCATCTCTGTGTCAGTGAGACTATGAAGCCGTCGTGTAGATGCATAGCCAAGGTGAAGTGATTCCATTGTATGGGCAGCTTCTGGCGCAGTAGCAGGGCCCCTGGGTGCCAGGCGTACTCTGCTGAGAACTACCAATCGACTGGTGCCCTAGAAAACTCCAGCATCATCCATTTCTTGCTTATCTCCGCCCTCCTTTCCTCGTATCCACCAGGCACAGAGAGTACGTCATGACCCCGGATGCCTACCCCAGTCCCCGCTGTCTTTAGGGGGTGTGCCCTGTTTTAGCCACCTGAACATGGAGCATCCCTGGGACAGGCAGTGTGTGGGCGTATGGCCTGGTTGTATCTGGAACATGCTGCTGCTTTAAGCCGTGGAGGACATCTCCTTTAGTAACTTCATGTCAGTGTGTTAGTGGCATCAAACGCTGTGTAAAATGGCCACGATTCGTCTAAGAGAATGGCACTCGCTGCTGGAATTGCTGCCTGAGCCCTGGCGCCCTGCTGAAGGAAGAGATTTCCAGCTGCACTTTTCACGCACACCCTCTGCATTCTCGGCACCCTGTGTTTCCTGGCCCGCCTGCTGACGGGGAGGAGGCGGTGGTATCTCAGGCTGTCTGGCTGCATCTCTTCAGGACGCCAATCCCATCCCAGAGACCCTGCTCTGGCACTGGTTCCTGGTGCCTGGGTGAGTGTCTGTCTCTCCCAATTGAGATGATATCGGGCTGCTGGGCTCAGGGAGCAGACAGAGCAGTGACTGACACCCCCCCGGGCCTCCCCGCCCATGCCAGCTCCATCCCCACTGCCCCCCTTGTGGGTAACTGGAGCGGCAGCCCCCTGCCTGTGGGGAGTCTGCCAAGGCTGGGTTGGCCGTGGCTGGACACTGTGCAGGGTGTGGTATTGCAGGGCCTCTCTCCCCAGTAGTTGTGTGGACTGAGGTGGGATAAACCTGGGTCAGGCAGCGTTTCCCCTGCCCGCCCAGCACGGGAGCCACAGCTGCTGCTCCGACTCCCCCATCGTCATCTCCTGCGCTCGCTGTCAGAGACTCTACACGGGAGAGTGACCGCAGCAGCGCACTGAGCGTGGGAAGCTTCACTTGGCGCTCACACCTGTAATGGCCGCCGGGGCTGCACCTACGGTGGGCAGAGCCACAGGGGCTGACGTTTGTTTTTGCCGATGGATACTTTCAGTTTGGGGGTCTCTGCCAGTTAGGAGGGAAGGATATGTTCAGCTTATTTACGCTCTTCAGACTCCGATCTTAAGTCAAGACCCCTTGTGGCAAGGTCAAAAACTTTGGTGAATGCTTTTTGATGCACACGCATAGGTGTAGCTAGAGCATAGACACTGCTTCCTTCATCAGTTCACGTTGATTCCTTCCTTCCTTCCTTCCGCCAGGCGGGCGGGGCTCCTCAAGATCCAGCTGCTCAGCCTTTGCAGAAACTTCTTTCCACAGATGCTCAAAGCCATTGTTTCTCAATCAGCTGGATTTCGAGACATGAAATCGTTCTCTTTGCTTCCTGCAAATGCAGGCTGGTCTTTTGGAGACACGTGTCAACCAATTTTACTTGCTCAAGAATAAGTAGAATGAGTTGCAGGTTGAAAAATGTCTCAGACGTACAAAGTGTGAGTAACAAAGCTGGGTGTTCCAGTATCAGAGGAATTATTGCGGTCGACAGCGGCATACTGTAGATTGAAGCCACTCATCTCAGGGATGTAGCACGTGGACATCACCTCGTGGAACAGAAAGGGCAAAGACATTGAGCAGCAGGAGCTTCCGCTTCGTGTAAGGTCTCAGAGCTGGCCATCTTTTTCGGAGAGCGGATTAAAACGATCCACTCACGCGTTAGAGATAAGACGTTCCGAGCAGGCTGTATTTGTTGCGTCATTTCTTGCACAACCAGGTTTAATGCGTGTGCCATAAAGTGTATGTGCACAGCTTTGGGTTCTTCATGCTTGACCCTAGCTTGGATGCCAGGCAGTACACAGCTGACGTTCATGGCCCCATCGTAACACTGACCTCAGCATTTTCTAATGTCCAGACTGACCCGGAGCAGTGCCACCTTCACTATAGTAAAGAGCATATTGGCATCAGTCAGAGGTGTCTTGTAAAATCCCCCCGCCCCCCCCTGAAAGCTCATCAACAGAAAAATCATTTTAAACAATCCTGAAACATAACTGACAACACAGCAAACAATTCTGTTAAAGAGCAAGTATCCATCTAAGTGCCTAGTAAAGACTTTCCTGTACAAACATGCATAGCTTTCACAGCACATCATTGGACATCAGGGGGAGCATTTCTTTGATGATTTCATGAGACATCCATTTATATGACGTTCGCTGCAGCCATCTCTTAAGCTTGGGTGCTTCCTCGTCATGCATACGTAGCAATTGAACAAAATTTGAATTTTCATCTTTATGTCCATGAAAGGCCACTCCCGGTGCTGCTAAAAGCTGCAATGATGTTATAATTTTCAGCAATGAAATCCTTGCATGCTGCATATCACATTCTTTGCCGGCCGCCATAAAACTTCTGATATGTTCTCCTTTGTTGGATGCAGATACACCCTGAGCAGCAGCTCGGTGTACAGAAGACTTTTCATGGGATGAAAATGTTTCTAATGCTTTGTTCCATGATCAAGACCCGTTATTCACAAAAGCTACGAATGATTCTTTGTCTCTACTTGTAGATGGGAGAAGATATCCAGCCGCAGCTGCTTTGGAGCATACAGAGCAGAGAACACAATCCTTCGCACTACTAGAAGCTATCTATTTATACTGCACCTCTCAGCTCTCTTGAAAAGATCTCCCTTTGCCTTGTTTTTTGTGTTTTGTTTACTCTCGTTGGTATCACAACTACTGTTAGCCAATTCAGCACTCCGATTGTCCACTGTTGCCATAGATTCTACCATATTTGCTGAAGCACTTTGGGTTCCTGAAGATTTCCCAGTGTTGATTTTGAACGCACATTTATCCATCTTTCACCCGGCCCTACTCATGTCCATTACATGACTGTGAATCGTGATATATTAGTCTAATAACTCCACTTTCTGGTTTCACTGTGCACCAGGTACATGCTCCTACTGGTGCCATTGTAAAAGGCAAAGTAACTTCCAACAGCTGCCAGTCAGGAGCTCCTTCTTGCTCCCCCAATCCCTGCCAGCAACTGCTCTGTCCCTGCGAACTTCAGCCAGCCAGGAGCACCATCCTTGCTCCTCTGCTTCCAAACAGCAAGTGACTCGTCTCAGGTACTGCAGTTCCTTTTAGCTGGGCCTGCCACGTTCTGATTGGCTGCTCCCTGCAGCCTCTCTCTGATTGGCAGTATTCCTCACAGCCACTTTGGCAGCCTGGAAGATTCACTTTTACTACTCTTTCTGGGGCAGGGTGTGGTAGGACTGCGAGGCCTGCAGCAGCGGGCCTCGGGACCTGGTCCACCCAGTCACAAGGAGAGACTTCCAGCAGAACTTGACAAGGGTGACAATGATACTGAGCTGGGCTAGTGTTGCTGGCTCCTCTGTTTTGAAATTGTAGAATGGCTTTTCCTTAAATCCTACAGTAACTTATCTGTGACAAAACCTAAGTAGGATCCAGAGTAGCAGTGATTTTTCATGTCCTTCCTTAAGTCCCAATTATGTCCCATCCCCACTTTGCCCCATTTTAGTTATTAACAGAGGCATATTGTTTCTTTCCCTTCCTGCTTAGAATTCAGTTTCAATCTTTCTATGAACCTTCAGGGAACTTTTAAAGCTAGAGTAGCTGTACTGAGCTTTCTAAAAACTAAATGGCCCATGTTCTGTTTTAACAGGCTTCCTCGTGACTGTTTACGCCTCCCTCCTCTGATAGCATTTGCCAGGGTACATTGAAAGGGACACGCTCCTTGATATTTTTCTCCATGGTGGAGATAGCTGAAAACGTAACTGTCCACTCCTTTCAGATCATCCTGGGTATCATCGTCTCAGTGGTTCTCTTTCTTGGCTTTTCTCTTCTATGTTTAACCGCTTACTGCTCCCACTAAAAGGGAACCTTCCCCGTGTCTTACCCTTTACATTTCTCAGGTAAAACTGCCCCAATTTCATACAAAAATTTAATTCAAGCCATGATAGTTCAAAACTGTTTTTAAAACATTTTAAAAATAAAAATAAAAATAAATACATTTTATTTACAGCATTATTCATACTCATCTGACTTCTGGTAAGTAATTTGTACATTAGAGCAAATATTAATGTGAATTTCTTATGCAAACAATCCGCTGCATGTAGCTAGGGTTCTAGTCACAGACATGACAAATGTCTTCGGATTTTTGGCATGCCTTTGCTGCCGCAAACGTTTCAATCAAACTGGAGAAGTCTACAGCCTTCACCGTCTCAGATTCGATGGGTAACCGAGTAAGACTGCTACATCTTTCTTGAACCATTGTAGCACATAAAGCATTTTTGATCCTTTTGTCACGGATTCACAGGTCCAGTGCTCTGGGACCGCTCTGTATGAAGACAGCCAGGACTCTGGTGTAGTGTGACTTCCCTCAGGCTGTCCAGGGCAAAAAGCCCCCTTGGCTATGGCCTTCCTGGTCTGACCTCGGAGTATTCAGCATCCCTGTTCACACCCTACACTTCCCCTTGGCGGGTCGGTGGGCCCACCTGGATTGGACCCCTGGGGAAGCCAGGGGGCCCTGCACCACTTTGCAGTCAGCCATGACTGAGCCAGCATTGTAAAACAGAAGGTTTATTAGTCAACAAGAACACAGCGTAAAAAAGAGCTTGTTAGCACAGAAATCAGTGACTTTTAGGAAAGTCCATTTTGGGGGGGACCCTGGGCCAGATGCCCTGGACTCCTCTGTCCGAGTCCCATACAGGAGACTTCCCTGGAAGCGAGACAAAGACCAGGAGGAGGGGAAAGGGGTGTGTTGGAGGTCCGGTCGCTGGAAGCTGGGCAAAGTGTCACCTGGTCGCATCCTCCTCCTGGGTCTCAGGTTATGAAGGGCGTCGGCTATCACTTATGCACAGGCAGCTGTAGCCTCCTCATCTGCCCCAAAGGTCTCAGCAAAAGTCTCACACTCTTATTCCCACTACCTTGGCAGCGGTGCAATACACAGGGAAACTGAGGCACACACAGTATTCATGCAAAACAGTAAGGCTCACGTACAACATAACAAGAGAAGACACCACTTTGTCACATCCCTCCCCCTTCAAGACCTAACTGAGTGGGGTCACTTTAGCTAGTGATATGGGGAAGATCAGCCTCCCCGCGCTCTGGGACAAAGCATTGGCTATAACATTTGTACTCCCCTTACCATGGACCACCTCCACATCATAATCCTGGTAGGTCAAACTCTACCTCAGGGGGCTTGGCATTGGCCCCTTTCATCTGGTGCAGCCACAGCAGGAGTGAGTGGTCAGTGTACACAGTGAAATGCCACCCAATTAGATCCCATGGCCAGGCATTCCTTCTCTATGGCCACGTAGTTCTGCTCCTGGAGGAGCAGCGTCCTGCCCAGGCACACGATGGGATGTCTCCCAAGCTGTCTGAGGCATCAGTGAACACCGTATAGGGTTTGTGAGAGTCTGGGTTTACCAGCAAATCAGCCTTGATGAGATCCTCCTTCAGCAAACAGAAAGCCCTCTGGCACTGCCTGGTCCAGACCACCTTGTCTGGCTTCCCCTTCTTGCATAGCTCAGTGATGGTGGCAGCTATGGCACTAAAGTGGGGCAAAAACCATCCCAATAAACACCTGGGCCTGTTTTAGTCTGGGGAGCGGGCCAATCTCTGATTGCCTCCACCTTTACCGGCTCTGGCTTCAGGCAGCTGCTCCCCATCTTGGGGCCCAGGTAGGGCACCTCTGCCACCCGCTTCTTGCACGTCCCAGCTTTTGCAATCAGCCCTGCATCCTGGAGGTGACTCAGCCCCCTCTTCACCTGGGACACATGGTCCTCCCAGGTCTGGCTAATGACACAGATGATATCGATATACGCTAGGGTAAAATTCCTCATCCCCATCAGTAACTGACTCCCCAGATGTAGGCTGGACCCAGCACGGTACAAGTATCCTCAATTACATACCCGTCATCATTACTAGTAGTATGAGTATAATTAATGGGAGTCTCTACATTGTTATTAATAAAGCAACGGCTTAAATGGCTCAGTTTTGCATTCTGCTCTTCAATGTCTG
Organism: Eretmochelys imbricata; assembly: GCF_965152235.1. Lineage (NCBI taxonomy): Eukaryota > Metazoa > Chordata > Testudines > Cheloniidae > Eretmochelys > Eretmochelys imbricata. Next base: position 3,946,368 of record NC_135572.1, read on the forward strand.
CTTTACATCTCTGTTTTTGAGCACCATTTAAATGTTTTTTCATCATTATTTTCTTTGTCACTTGGACTTGTTCATTCATTCATAGAATATCAGGATTGGAAGAGACCTCAGGAGGTCATCTAGTCCAACCCCCTGCTCAAAGCAGTACCAATCCCCAATTTTTGCCCCAAATGCCTAAATGGCCCCCTCAAGGATTGAACTCACAACCCTGGCTTTAGCAGTCCAATGCTCAAACCACTGAGCTATCCCTCCCCCCTACAAATAAAGAGATCATCTAGTCCAACCTGCTTTGTCCCAGATCCCTAAATGGCCCCCTCAAGGATTGAACTCACAACCCTTAGTTTAGCAGACCAATGCTCAAACCACTGAGTTCTCTCCCCCCACTACTGATGATTCGCCGATATTTATAGTCTCCCGCTCTGCAGCTCACCCGTGCCTGCGGTAGACTGCAGTGTGTACATAAGCACCTGCACCACTGACCGTGTGACGCCATGCGCTTCACTGTCAGTGGCGGCAGGGCGGAAATAAAACCACGACAACCTGATTATATGGCACTTACAGGAAAAACAAGCTGTTTGGAAATGTTTGTATATATTTTATCAGGGCCTCCTGGCTCCTGTCTGTGTCCCAGTCTACAAACTACACAGAAACCCTTGTGCTCATCCAACACCTTGTGCAGTTAATATACAAACGGATTCCCACCTCCTTCGTGACATGTACAGCTCCTGGAACAAACAGGAGAGCAATCTCTCCCCCTGCTGCCTGCTTCCCCTCCTTTCCACTTCCTCCCTGTGCCTATTTGTGGGCTCTGCCTAATGGCTTAATTAGCCTTTCTGCCTGGCCCCAGCCATAAATTAAGCACAGATCCGCGTATTCAGCTCCATTCTGCCATGCTTGTTTGGAGCCTCTGTGAACAGAGTGCTGACTCAGCCTTTCTTGCTGAGCTCTCTGTCACAAGCACCTCATTCTTCATACGGACACATGTTCTCTATTGAAATACATAGCGATTTGTACACTTATATGTAATCGTTATGGTTTCCCGCCAAGTTTGGGCCCAGCATGATGGCACCATCGTAAACCTGGTATTGCGTCTGAAGGGGGGTCTCTGGGTACAGCTTGGAGAGGAACTGGCTGGATGGAGGCACCTAGTGAGGCTCGCAGGGCACCAGGCTGATTTGAGTTCTGGGGGGTTGCCGGTGTAGCGGCAGAAAAAGCATCCATCCAATTTTGCTACCAGGAGCAGTTTCTGCAATGCAAACATGGCCTTTTGGCTGTTCTGCAGGAGCCCCAGCTGCCTGGGGGCTGACATCCAGAGTTCTTAAAAAAAAAAAAAAACACACACACAGCTTGCCCCTCCCTTTACACATTCCCACACCTCCCATGGTTTGAGAACCACTGCTCTAAACACATCTGAATTCTGGAAGTCATGGAAAGGCCGAGTGACAGGGTGTGTGGAGGTGGGTGCTGATGGGTGACACTGAAAGAGATCAGGTGATGGTCAGAGAGAGGGAACTCAGCAATGAATCATAGAATCATAGAATATCAGGGTTGGAAGGGACCTCAGGAGGTCATCTAGTCCAACCCCCTGCTCAAAGCAGGACCGATCCCCAATTAAATCATCCCAGCCAGGGCTTTGTCAATGGAGAGAGTAGTTCTTGGTGATGGAGTGATAAGATGTTAGATGTGTGGAAGTTTTCATACTGTGAACTTCTGTAATGCTGAATTCAGCCAAACTGGGGCAGAGCACCCTTGATTAACAAAGAGATATCCTTTCCCCCTCTTGTCACGCAGGTTGAAAGTCAGTGGCCCCAGGAGATCGCATTCTTCAAGTGTATTTGACCACTTTGTCACAAAGCTCTTTGGATTTGACCCCATAAATGATAGGGTTGAGCATGGGGGGGATGAGGAAGAAGAGGTTTGCGAAGATGATGTGAACATGGGGAGTGATGCCTTGACCGAACCGGTGTGCCAGAGTGGAGAAGAGGAAGAGAGGATAAGACGTCAAAATCACACAGATGTGGGCTGTGCAGGTGTTGAGCGCTTTCTGGTGGGCTTTCTTGGAGGAGATTCTGAGGACAGCCCTGATGATCAGACCATAGGAGAGGGCAATGAGCGTCAGGTCTGACCAGGTGACTAATGCCATCACCAAGCCATACATCCTGTTGACTGTGATGTCCCCACACGACATCTTTGCCACAGCCATGTGCTCACAGTACGTGTGGGGGATAATGTGGTTGGCACAGAATGGCTGCCTGCTCAGGAGCAGGGGCAGGGGCAGAGTGAAGAGAACAGCTCTTACCAAAGCCACTAGCCCTAGCTTAGCTATTCGTGTGTTGGTGAGGATGGTGGCATATCTCAGAGGGTTACATATGGCAACATAGCGATCCAACGCCATTGTCATGAGGACAGCTGAGTGCATCATAGAACCTGCATGAAGAAAGAACATCTGGGTGAGGCAGCCACCCACAGTAATGCCTTTCAAATTGAACCAAAATATACACAGTGCCTTTGGCACGATGGAGGTAGATGTGCTGATTTCAGTGATGGCCAGCAGGGAGAGCAGCAGGTACATCGGCTTGTGCAGGGTCTGCTCTTTGAGTACAACAAACAAAACCATGAAATTTCCCAACAGTCCAATAATGTAGAACATAGACAAAGGGATGGAAATCAGGACATGGGCAGCTTCCAGGCCAGGGATGCCAATTAGGATGAATGTTGAAGGGTCAGAAGGGGTGAAGTTGAAAGCTGCCATGAGATGGTCAATGCGTCGATCAGGCTCAGAAATGTTCAAGGTGTCTGCGAAGGGAGAGAGGCACAGTGAGGGGAATTACACACTTTATAACAAATAGTACAGTAAATATTTTATATTTATTAACAATCTAGAAAGGTCATGAGCAATGAGGTGGCAACATTTACAGATGGCACCAGATTATTTACGTCACAGTCAAGTTCAGGGAAGTCCTTAGAGGGAACTAACCAACCAGGTGAATGGGCAACATGATGAGAAATGAACTTCGATGTCAATAACTGCAACATATATTCCCATTGGAGGGAAAAGCATGAACTCCTCAAAAACCTAACAGGGGTCTAATATCACTGTATGAACTCAGGACAGGGTCCTGAGCATCATGGTACACAGCTCTGGGAAACCCTGCTTACAGTACAAGCACAGACAGAAACTAAGAAAACACTGGGATCCAGGAGGAGTGGGATGGGCAATCATACAGAAAATACAATGCCATGAGATCAGTCATAGAATATCAGGGTTAGAAGGGACCTCAGGAGGTCATCTATTCCAACCCCCTGCTCAAAGCAGGACCAATCCCCAATTTTTGCCCTAGATCCCTAAATGTCCCCCTCAAGGATTGAATTTACAACCCTGGGTTTAGCAGGCCAATGCTCAAACCACTGAGCTAATTCTCCCTCCCAGTCAGTCAATCAATCAATGTTTCACCCTCTTCTAGACTCCTCTGTGTACTGGGCACCCTTCTCACACAGGATATTGCAGAACAAGAAGGGTTCTGGCAAGGGCAATGAGAATGAACAAGGGCCTGGGGAAACTTTCACAAAGAGAAAAGTTGAAAAGACTGGGACTGTTACCTTACAAAGGAGATGAATAAGAGGTGATATGAGAAAAATCTACAAATTACTGGTAGCGAGTAGATGGAGAATGTGTTCTCACTGTCTCATAAAACAAGATTAAGATAACATTCAAATAAACTGAAACATGGCAAATTCAAAACTGATAAAGAATGCTTTCCTCACTCAATGCTTAATTAGACTGAAGAACTCGTTGCCACAGGAGGTAGTTGAGGCCATGAGCTAAGCAAGAATCTGCAAAGGTTTGGAGATATACATGGATAGTAAGGCTATCCAGTTACAATAGTGACAGATAAATAAATATTTTGGAAAGCCTATACACCCACTTGTTTTAGGGAACAAGCCCATCTCTAGCTGTTAGGCATAAGGGTGACACCCTCATGATGGTTAGGTTATCCCCCCATCCACATACTGCTGGGTTTCTTACACCTTCTTCTGCAGCACCTGGGGCTGTCACTGTCAGAGAGAGGAAACTGGAGTAGATGGACCATAGGTCTGATCCACGATGCAATTCCTATGTTGGAAAGGAGGCAAAATTTCCCCATGGAAACAGACATTATGATGCTGCCGTATGACTTTGTGCTCAACAGAATGGGCACGAATGGCACAAGGGTCTTAACATTTAGGGCTACTGGCCTGCACCTCTGTTACTTCCCTTGTTTCTTTTGGTGAGACACTTTCTTTCAGGCAGGCAGCTTTGTCTGAGTTCCAGGTGTTAACTGACAAGTGTAAGCAGAGACACATGTCAGCAACTTAGCTGCTAGTCCTTCTCATGCCTGAACATTGATGAAATTCACAAATTACACAAAAATTGGAGGATTTTAAATAATGAAGAGAACAGGTCACTGATTCAGAGCAATCTGGATTGATTGGTTAACTGGGTCAAAGCAAACAATGTGTTCTAATATGACTATGTAGATATCTACGTCTAGGAACAAAGAATGTAGGCAATGCTTACACGTTGGGGGACTCTCGTGGGAAGTGCAATGACTCTAAAGAAGATTTGGTGACATGAAGGAATAATTAGCTAAACATGAGCTCCCAGTGTGACCATGGGGCCAAAAGACCCAATGTGATCTGTGGATGATAAGGAGGGGAATATCAAGGAGAGAAAAATCCACCTATAAGGTGGATAGAAAGCTGGATTAACTGGTAGTGATCAATGGTGCAATATCTAGTTGGCAGCCGGTATCGAGCCAAGTGCCCTGGAGTCGGTCCTGTGGCTGGTTTTGTTCAACATCTTTATTAATGATCTGGGTGATGGGATGGATTGCCCCCTCAGCAAGTTCTCAGATGATACTAAGCTGGGGGGAGAGGTAGATATGACTGGTGGTTAGGATAGGCTCCAGAGTGACCTAGACAAATTGGAGGATTGGGCCAAAGAAATCTGATGAGGTTCAACAAGGACAATTGCAGAGTTCTGCACTTAGGAAGGAAGAATCCCAGCCACTGCTACTGGCTGGAGACTGACTAGCTAAGCAGCAGCTGTGCAGAAAAGGACCTGGGGATTACTGTGGATGAGAAACTGGATATGAGTCAGCAGTGTGTCCTTGTTGCCAAGACAGCCAATGGCATATTGAGGTGTATTAGTAGGAGCGTTGCCAGCGGATCGAGGGAAATGATTATTCACCTCTTTTCGGTACTGGTGAGGCCACATCTGGAGTATTGCATCCAGTATTGGTCCCCCCACTACAGAAACGATGTGGACAAATTGGAGAGAGTCCAGCAGAGGGCAACAAAAATGATTTGGGGGATCGGGCACATGACTTACGAGGAGAGGCTGAGGGAATTGTGGGTTATTTAGTCTGCAGAAGAGAAGAGTGAGGTGGGGATTTGATAGCAGCCTTCAACTACCTGAAGGGGTGTTCCAAAGAGGATGGAGCTCGGCTGTTCTCAGTGGTGGCAGATGACAGAACAAGGAGTAATGGTCTTAAGTTGCAGTGGGGGAGGTCTAGTTTGGATATTAGGAAACACCATTTCACTAGGAGGGTGGTGAAACACTGGAATGGGTTACCTAGGGAGGTGGGGGAATCTCCATCCTTAGGGGTTTTTAAGGCCTGTCTTGAGAAAGCCCTGGCTGGGATGATTTAATTAGGATTGGTCCTGCTTTGAGCAGGGGATTGGACTAGATGACCTCCTGAGGTCCCTTCCAACCCTGATATTCTATGATTCTATGAGAAGTAGAGAAGTTATTTTATCTCTGTATTTGGCACTGGTGAAACTGCAGCTGGAATCCTGTCCAGTTCTGGTGTCCACAATTAATGAAGGATGTTGATACACTGAAGAGGGTTCAGAGAAGAATCACAAGAATTAGTAAAGGTTTAGAAAATTGCCTTATAATGATAGACTCAAAGATCTCAATCTATTTAGTTTAACAAAGATGGTTAAGTGGTGACTTGATAACAGTCTGTAAGTACTGTGACAGACTCAGACCGGTTGGGTGCAGGAGTCTGGTAGAAGGAAAACACATTGGACTCTGGATAAATAGTTTTCTGTTTCCTGAGTGATCAGGGCAAGTGCCAGAGCAGTCAGGAAGGTGCTAGAAGCAATTAAGTCAAGCAGACTCCTTAAGACACCTGGAACCAAATAAGAACTGATTAGAAGCAATCAAGGGAAACAGGCTAATCAGATCACCTGAAGCCTGTTTAGAACCAGCTGGGACTAGTTTAAAAGGAAGCCCCTTCAGAGAGACTGGCTGGTAGGAGCTGGGAGTAAGAAGGTGTGTTGTGGAAAGACTGGAAGAAAGAAGGTGAGCAGTAAAAGACCTGGGAGAACAAGCGTGGTCAGGTACCAAAGAGGATGCTAGGAGGGGCCGTTTGGAGAAGTAGCCCAGGGAAGGACTATAGTTCTGGCAGTATAGGAAAACTGCCAATTAGGGTCCCCAGGCTGGGACCTGGAGAAGAGGGTGGGCCCGGGTTCCTCCCCAGTCCCCTCCCTGCCACACACACATTTCTACACAAATGCTCCCTGAGAAGGAAGACAGAAACTAAAGAGGGTTCTCACATCGAACCCGTTGACTAGCCGATGACGAAGGTGGCTCAGTAAACTGTAACCCTCGCCTCTAGGAGGGGATAGAGGCTACACTGAGGGTCACAACAAACCTCTAAGGCAAACCCTAACTGCCTAGAAGTGCAGGACGCCTCGAAGGCAAAGCCAGTGCTCTGCCACAGTACCGTCATGGTGAAACAATATTTAATAATAGGCTTTTCAGCCTGGCACACCAAGGTGCAACACAATCCAACAGCTGGAAGTTGAAGTTAAAGGAATTCTAATTGTAAATAAGGTGTACATCTCTTAAATGGTGAGATTAATTAACCATTGGAACAATTTATCAAGATTCCATCACTGAGAATTTTTAAATCACGGTTGGATATTTCTCTAAAAGATCTGCTCTAGGAATAGTTTTGGGGAAATTCTCAGGCCTGTGTTATACAGACCAGATGATCACAATGTTCCCTTCTGGCCTTGGAATCTTTTAACATGTTCCCAGGAGTCAGTTGGAAGCATTTTCCCTGAAAGCTTGCACCTGAGCTTACGGAAGGCAATTTTTCTATTCATGACTGTGTTGAATTTAGCCCGGTGGGAAGAAATTCTCATGTGACTGCGACGCCTTGGAAATGTTACACTAGGTGTGTATTTCACGAGACTGAGGGATCCCATGAGGCTCTGCATGGACGAATGTTTTAGGTGAGAAAAATAATGACTTCACCCCATAAAATCTATGCACTGAAGAATGAGTGTATGACCCTCACCATTAATGACTAACAGAGCTGGCTAGCAAATGGTTCCAGAGGATCCTGGGTTTAACGTCTGTGTCCCAGTGGCCTGCTGTTTCAGGCAGCTGCCAGTGGCTCCTGCACATGGCAGCTGTATTGATCTAGGCCCTCACATGTCCCAGAGCTGCCCGCTCTCATTATATAATGTGCAAACTTCTCAGCTTGCGAGTTGTTCCTGGGTAGCAGCCCCCAAAGCACCAAGAGTAGCTGAATAGGTGCCTTGGCATTTGCCACTCGTGTGTGAGATTTCTCATGGGTGAGACGCAGTCACTGATTACCTCCTGGCCAAGGGAGGAGGTGTGATGGGAGACACCTCATCCCCTGCAGAAGATGATGTGTGGGGAGCATGGGGTGGCTCGGAGGTGGTGGGAGCCAGGGATGACTTGGGAACATGGAGAAGACACAGGTGACCAGGGTGCTGTTGGAATTGGAGCAGTCTGGGATGGGGAAGGAGAGTACAAATGGGGTCAGAGTAAGATGGGAGATCAAACCAGCTGAGGAGCAAAGATCAATGGTTTTTTTCATGGGTGAAATGCCAACAATCACAAAGAAAAATTGAATTTCAGCAACTCTTCCCACCTGTTTATTTACACCCCTGTCCCTGCCCCCACAATCCCCAGCACTGCCCGCTTTTCTGTGTACAGCCCCTGCCTGCTCCCCTATCTCCAGCACTGCCCACTTTTCTGTGTAGGATGCCTTGCCTGCCCCCACAACCTCTAGTGATGATGATGATGATGATGATGGGACGATCACTCGTTACCGAGTATGATCATCTTCCATGGGCATTGCGGGTCTTCAGGAGGCTAATAAGGCCAATCCTTGAACCACAAGTTCTATTACAATGAGGGCAGATGTTTTCAGGATCAGCAGGAGGCTGTTGACCGTGACTGGAGACAAGTCTCTCCTTCCTCCTGCATCCCTTGTCCTCTTCAGCTTGTCAGCAAGCAAGTTCTAAATGCAGAAGACCATCAAGTAGGACTTCACTCCATTTTAAGCGATCCTGGGCAAGTGTCTCCCAAGTGTCAGTGTCAATATTACTTTTTTTAGGTTGTCCTTCAGCAAGTCCTTATAAGACTTCCATTGTCCATCCACGTTACGATACCCTTCTTTCAGTTGTGAGAACAGGACCTGTTTTGGGAGGCAGTGGTCTGGCATCCGGACAACATGACCAGTCCAGTGGAATTGCTGACGGATGATCATTGCCTCGATACTGGTGGTCTTTGCCTCTTTCAGAACACTAATATTGGTGTGCCTGTCTTCCCATTTGATCTTCAGAATCTTATGAAGGCAGCGCTGATGCTCAAGGACTTTCAAGTGGTGTCTAGGTTGTCCAAGTTTCAGCCCCATACGACAGTGTTGGGAGAATAACGGCTTGATAAACAAGAAGCTTGGTGTCTGTTCAAATGTTGTGATCTTCAAAGACCCTGTGCCATAAACAAGAAAAAAACTACACTGGCACAGCTCAGGCGGTGTTGTATTTTTGCATCAATATCTGCCTTGGATGAGAGATGACTTCCAAGGTAGAGGAAATGGTCGACATTCTCCAGTGCCACACCATTAATTTTGATAGATGGGGCATGGAATACCTCATTTGGAGAGGGCTGATAGAGCACGTTAGTTGTCTTGATATTAAGAGTGAAACCAAGGCATGCATAAGCATTGGCACACACATTCAAGATAGTTTGAAGATCTTTCTCAGAGTGGGCAACGATTGTGTTGTCATCAGCATACTGGAGTTCCACAATAGATGTTGTCTAAAAAAAGAAAAGTGTTGGGAGCAAAACTGACCACGGTACATAGCTTTTATTGATCTAACTAAGGCCTTTGACTCAGTGAATCGCCCTGCCCTCTGGACTGTACTCTCTAAGACTGGATGCCTGACAAATACATCAATGTCCGAAAATTGCTTCATGATAACATGAAAGCGACTGTTCTGAGCAGCACTAGTTCCCAGGGTGAACCTTTCAAAATACAAACAGGAGTCAGATCGGGCTGTAACATCACTCCAACGGTATTTGCGGTTTTTATTGCCATCACTCTTTACCCAAAAAGAAAAGGAGTACTTGTGGCACCTTAGAGACTAACCAATTTATTTGAGCATAAGCTTTCACTTATTTGAGCTCCGATGAAGTGAGCTGTAGCTCACAAAAGCGTATGCTCAAATAAATTGGTTAGTCTCTAAGGTGCCACAAGAACTCCTTTTCTTTTTGCGAATACAGACTAACACGGCTGCTACTCTGAACTATTTACCCAATTGCTGGGAAGTTTACAGCTGGCGTTGAAATCACTTATAGCATGGATGGAAAGCTGCTCAGGCTTAGCAGGCTGAAAGCCAAGAGTAAGATTTCCACAACTTCAAGTACTGCCTGCTTCTGTGCGTACACCCCCTGCCTACCCCCACAACCTCCACTGCTCTCTGCTTTTCCAGATATACCCCCTGGCTGCCCCCATAACCTCCAGTGCTGCTCGCCTGTCCATGTATGTCCCTGGCTCGCACAACCCCCACCCCTGCCACACAATGACACCCTCACCCAGGACCAAAACCAGGTGCCAGACCCCACAGCCACAGCTCACAGAAATATCTCCTCAGATTAAGTTAAACTCAGTGTCTTCTTGCACCAAGAAAAAGTGCGAGATCAGCCTGAATGTCCTTTCTGGGAAGGGAACCCCAGCAACAGCTCAGCCTGTGCAGGCAAGAAGAGAGGGACAGGCCCAGCCAAAGGAGAGGGGACATGGAAATTAAAAGGAGCCAGCATACGGAACTCCTCCTCAAAACAACACAAAGATTTACCATATTGCAGCCCATTAGAAACCCAGACACCCCTTCCTGAGGCTGCTTTTCCAGGTTGGCAATTGCTGACATTGCCACAAGGCTGTAGTGGAATTATTTACGGGAAGAGGGATAGTCCAGATTGCAGATGGTGTCAGAGATAGTCTGCTACAGTGTGATCCAAGTTATATTACTGTCTGAGACACCCCCTGCCCCAGGAGGCCTCGTTACGCCTCTTTGGTCTGTGCATTAGACTGGATGCGCATTCCCTATTTCACCCAGTTTCAGGACTCTGCACCACTGTGATCTGGATACTGCATGTCCCCCCCTCCCCACTCTCCCGCAACACACACTGAGAGTTCCTGGACCTCCCCCAATGAGATTTCCAGCACCACCTGCTTTCCTCTAACCCAGAAGCATGCTTTTATTTTTACTGCCTTTTGGTGCTTCTCATCCTCTCCCGAAGCAGAGATGCTGGGGCTCAAGAGAGAGCAGACCCCTCCCTCTCCCTGATTTTTTTTTTTTTATCCTGATTGTTTTGAACCTTTAAGCCTGTGAGTTTGAGATTTCAGCAACTCTCCTGTCAGCTCTTCTTTGGTCCAAATGAGCCCACCCATCCTTAACGGCTACGGGAATTGAAGTCACTGGACCATGAAGTCACTCGACCATGAGACCATGGTCGGTGTAAATCAGGCCATTTATTTAAGTCCCTACATGTGGATTTAGGGTGATCTCAATGGGGCCAAGGTTTGACCCTTACAGTTTAACTTTTGGCCCAACCTGCGAAAATCACAGTTCCGGGTCCTGCTACAGAGAGCGCTAAAGCTCTGTAAAGCACTCAAAGAGTGTGAAGGAAACCTCTAATTTATGTGGCGTTCTGAGAACAGGCATGAGAGATGGGGATTCCAAAACACGTGGGCCCTGACTTTGCTCTCAGGGAAGCCAATGTCAATCTAGAGTGACCCACTGAAGGCAGAATGTGAGAGCAGAATCTGGCCAGTGTGTTGTCAAGGTTCCTTCCCCTCTCTGAACTCTAGGGTACAGATGTGGGGACCTGCATGAAAACCTCCTAAGCTTATTTTTACCAGCTTAGGTTTAAAACTTCTTCAAGGTACAAACTATTTTCCTTTTTCCCTTGGACTTTATTGCTGCCACCACCAAGCGTCTAACAGATATATAACCGGGAAAGAGCCTGCCTGGAAAAATCTTTCCCCCCAAAATCCTCTCCAAACCCTGCAGCCCCTTTCCTGAGGAAGGCTTGATAAAAATCCTCACCAATTTACATAGGTGAACACAGACCCAAACCCTTGGATCTTAAGAACAATGAAAAAGCAATCAGGTTCTTAAATGAAGAATTTTAATAGAAGAAAAAGTAAAAGAATCACCTCTGTAAAATCAGGATGGTAAATACCTTACAGGATAATCAGATTCGAAACATAGAGAATCCCTCTAGGCAAAACCTTAAGTTACAAAAAGACACAAAAACAGGAATATCCAGTCCATTCAGCACAGCTTATTTTCTCAGCCATTTAAAGAAATCAGAATCTAACACAGATCTAGCTAGATTACTTACTAAGTTCTAAGACTCCATTCCTGTTCTGTCCCTGGCAAAAGCATCACACAGACAGAGAGAGACTTTGTTTCTCCCTCCCCCCAGCTTTTGAAAGTATCTTGTCTCCTCATTGGTCATTTTGGTCAGGTGCCAGCGAGATTATCCTAGCTTCTTAACCCTTTGCAGGTGAAAGGGTTTTTCCTCTGGCCAGGAGGGATTTTAAAGGTGTTTACTCTTCCCTTTATATTTGTGACATGTGTGACCCATTCTTATTGTGAACCCTCTGGTAACACAGACACCCACTGCAGAGGCTTTGGCTGTGCTTCCTAACATGGCAGTGAAGTTGCTGAATTGGAAAACATGAGCGAAACAGAGGAATAACCACACCGCCCCAAAAAAGGAAGCTATTGTGACAGATGGAATGACACACAGTAATACACAAGGAACTGATCACAATAAAAAATATTTGTCTAAACTATTTAGACTATTGTAGTTCCAATTTTACCAGGAAAATCCCTTGGTGTTTCTGACAGTAATAAACAGGTGAGGTTGCTGTCCTGGTGAATTCTGGCCCAGATGGTTCTTGACATGAACCCTGAGCACTAACTTTAATGTAGAAACAGGCAACTCACCAAAATCCCGCTCAGCAGACAGAGGAAATCTCTTTACTGCAACTGGAAGGCAGAGCCCTGAGAATCAGTGTATAAATCTGACATGTCTGACTTTCAGTGTGCTGGACAGTGACCTTTATGGTTCCCCTGTACAGTCTCTGCAGACTCTCAGGTTGGCAGGACTCCCAGACAATTCCCTTGGCTCCATGAGCAGTAGGAAAAGCAGAAAATCGACCCTGGAGAACTTCAGCATGAGTGCCTCCCCTGGGAGTGAAGAAATGATTTGCTGACACCAGGGGCTCAGATTGTCAGAGCAAACTGAATCTTCAGGACTGTTCAGCCTAGCGATTGATGATGGCTTTCTTTTCTGTGTGTTGCGTACTGCCATCTGCACTACGTGTAGCAATGTTGCCACAAGTTATGGGACCAGAAACCATTTTCAACTGATCGTAGCAGCATACCATTGCATGCTTCCCATGCAGTTGTAATATCCAGTCCATTAGCCTTTAAAATTCACTGCCACCCTGTGGAGGCCAAATGACTTGATGCTGAATTGATGCAAGCCGAAGGGCATGGAAAAGGCTTTCTTCTTGTAGGATTCTGGCATCAAAGGTATTTGCCAGTATCCCTTTGTGAGGTCTAAAGTGAGTATATATCTGGCAGCTCAAACTGTTCTAATAGTTCATCTATTCTCTGCATCAAATTTCAACACTGTGTTGATCTTTCAGAAATTGATGCAAAAACAGGTTGTGTTATCCTGCATCAGAACTAGTACAGTGTATGATTCCTTCACCACTCCCAGGGCCAAAATCACCTGGAGTTCATCTCACATTGTATCCTACATTTTACCAGGGAATAGCTACGGAGTTTCCCTGATCTGTTGCCCTGAGGCCATTTCAGTGTGGTGGTATTTTAGGTAGGCGTGCCCTACTGGGGTGAGAACACAGTGGAAAAGGAATCAAACAACTGCTATATCTGGATCTTTTGTTTGGGCTTCATTCCGTCCCCTATGCTTGTGTCACAGGTTGGGGCATGAGTGTGATGGGTTGTCACCCCTAGGGTGCAGTCTGGGAGTCGTGGGAACTGCTGCACCCCTCTAACCATACTGCTGGGCTGGCCCTCTTTCACAATACTGTGCTGGTGATTCAACCTCTCCAGGTCCTGTTATCACCCAACATGACAGCCGATAGTTCCATACGCCCAACTGAGCTACCAGAGGGCTTTCCTAAGCCACCCAGGTACAAACAGCAGACAGCAGCCAATTTCACAGCCCCCCAGGCTCACACCCCCAATTGGAGTATAAACCCAAAATTATACTGTCTTGCACTGCACAAGGATCTGTACAATGTAAGCTCACTAATAGAGTTCACCCTCCTCTCGATGTGGGAAGGATATGCAACAAGCCTGTGTGAACCAAGCTGAGATTTTCCCCAGACACCTCACTCAAAGGCACACTGCTTTAGATAAAGAAAAAAAAAACAAGTTTAAGTCTAAAAAGAGAGATTTTAAGCAATTATAAGTGATAGCAAACAGATCAAAGCAGATTACCAAGAAAATAAATAAAACTGTAAACTAAGCCTAACATATTAGATAGATTGGATACGAATGAGCAATTTCTCACCCTGGCTGGTAATACAAGCTGTCCACCAGGTTTCCATACACAGGCTAGAAATCCTTTTAGCCTGAGACCAGCACTTCCCCCAGTTCGGTCTTTGTTCCAGAGGCATAAGGAAAACCTCTGACAAAGAAACCCCTACAAATTGAGCTTTATAAGAACGGCCTTCCTGGGTCAGGCCAATGGTCCATTTAGCCCAGTATCCTGTCCTCGGACGGTGGCCAATGCCAGGTGCTTCAGTGGGAATAAACAGAACAGGTTCAAGTTGGCGTGCTGGTGAATTCCTGCCCAGATGGATTTTGACTTGTACCCTTGAACTCTTCCTGAACCCTCAGGTGAGTTGCAGAAACAGGCAACTCACAGAAATCCTGCTCAGCAGAGAGACGAAATCTCCTTACGGCAACAGGAAGGCAGAGCCATGGGAATCAGTGCATGAATCTCACATGTCTGACGCTCGCCATGCTGGACAGCAACCGTTATGATTCCCCTGAACAGTCCCTGTGGCCCCGACTCCTGGATAATTCCCTCAGCTCCGTGAGCAGTGGGAAGAACAGAAAATAGACACTGCAGAACTTCAGCCTGAGACCCTTCCCCGGGAGTAAAGAAATTATTCGCTGATAACCAGGGCTCAGATTTTCAGGGCAAACCGAGTTGTGCAGACTTGACAGAGTGGTCCGTCACTACAGAAACCCCGGAGACAAAAGGAAGAGACAAGGTTTAGAGGTACTCATTTATGTATCAGCATTTCCATGCTGCTGCCCATCACCATAGAATCTGAGCATCTTCTCCTCCCCTCCCAGCTGACGAGCCCTGCGCTGAATCCCTGAGAACGTGATGTGCAATGAAAAGGCTCTCACACATCCTTGTTTCAAACACAGAGTAATAGCCCCTCCCGTCTGATAGCCTCTGTCTGACCGAGGGCAGCACAGATTGCCCCTACTCCGTCATAATCCCCCATAGGGCAATATTGTGCCATGGGCAGGAGCAGCTTCCTGGGCCCCTTCAATGTTCAGCATGTGTTCTGAAGCTTGTGGACTTCTAGAGTCACTGCACAGGCTCTAATTAGGTTACGGAGGGTGGAGGGAAATGTTCAGAGGTACAGATGTGAGTTAGGTGCTCAGTGTCCATCTGCATTCAGTGGGATCCTTTGCCAGAGGATGTTGTGAAGGCCAAGACTACAATAGATTGACAAAGGCATAAGAGCAGTAGGCACCAGAGTTCCACAGGATAGGTCCAAAGAGTTCCTGGAGGACAGGTCCATCAATGGATATTAGCCAGGATGGGCAGGGATGGTGTCCCTGGCCTCTGTTTGCCAGATGCTGGGAATGGGCAAGAGGGAATGGATCACTTGATGATAACTTTTTTGTTCATTCCCTCTGAAACACCTGGCACTGGCCACTGTCGGAAGACAGGATACTGAGCTAGACGGATCTTTGGTCTGACCCAGTTTGGCCGTTCTTCTCACTAAGAGGGGATATGATATAGATCTATAGAACTGGGACTGTTACCCCACCCATGAGTGTGCACTCCTCTGAATCTGTGTTAGTGGGCGCGTGTGGAGATCTTGAAGCCCGGGACAGCACTCTGTCAGGTCAGTAAAACAATCCAGCCCAGGCAACAAAGGGCATAACTATTCTAACTTTGGGTTCATTTCAAGCTGGACAGTCCCTCTGAAGACCGGAATCATTATAACCCTGGATTCTGGTTAGATGGTAAGACCACTGCAATTTCCCAAACAACAAAGGTTTTGGTTACACACACTGGTTTGACTGCAGGCCAGCAACAGTCTCTGCGCTCAGCAACAGTCTCTGCCATATCTGCAATGAAGCCCAGCAACAGCCTCTGCGGCTCCCTGCTCGGGCAAAGCCCCAGCAGGCTCTCAGCAGCAGTTTCTGGCTTGGACAGAGCTCCACAAAGCAATCTCCATTCCCCTGACTGGGATCTCAACTCCCTTCCAAGGTGTAGCCCAAAACATGCCTCCCTGCATCCCCTGGAAGGCATCATGGGAGATGTAGTCTCCAAGGCTGGATTGCGGCACTCAGGATCTTCCCAAATGGAACACCCCCAACTAAGTTCAGAGGCCTCTCCAGTAGAAGGTGCCTAAATAAGCACATCATAAGGTGGCTAGCTTGTCAGGCTCAATGGACAGTGATCAATGGCTTAATGTCTAGTTGGCAGCTGGTATCAAGCGGAGTCGGTCCTGGGGCCGGTTTTGTTCAACATCTTTATTAATGATCGAGATGATGATGGAATTGATTTCACCTCAACAAGGTCACAGATGACACTAAGCTGGGAGGAGAGGTAGATATGCTGGAGGGTAGGGATAGGGCCCAGAGTGACCTAGACAAATTGGAGGATTGGGCCAAAAGAAATCTGATGCGACAAGGACAAGTGCAGAGTCCTGCACGTAGCATGGAAGAATCCCATGCACCGTATAGGCTGGGGACCAAGTGGCTAAGCAGCAGTTGTGCAGAAAAGGACCTCGGGATTACAGTGGATGAGAAGCTGGAGATGAGTCAGCAGTGTGCCCTTGTTGACAAGAAGGCTAACAGCATATTGGGCTGCATTAGTAGGAGCATTGCCAGCAGCTTGAGGGAAGTGATTATTCCCCTCTATTCGGCACTGGTGAGGCCAGATCTGCAATATTGCTTCCAGTTTTGGTCCCCCCACTACAGAAAGGATGTGGACAAATCGGAGAGAGTCCAGCAGAGGTCAATGAAAATGATCAGGGGGCTGGGGCACATGACTTATGAGGAGAGGCTGAGAGAACTGGGCTTGTTTAGTCTGCAGAAGAGAAGAGTGAGGGGGGATTCGATAGCAGCCTTCAACTACCTGAAGTGGGGTTCCAAAGAGGATGGAGCTCGGCTGTTCTCACTGGTGGCAGATGACAGAACAAGGAGTAATGGTCTCAAGTTGCCGTGGGGGAGGTCTAGGTTGGGTATTAGGAAACACTCTTTCACAAGGAGGGTGGTGAAGCACTGGAATGAGTTACCTAGGGAGGTGGTGGAATCTCCATCCTTAGAGGTTTTTAACGCCCAGCTTGAGAAAGCCCTGGCTGGGATGATTTAATTAGGATTGGTCCTGCTTTGAGCAGGGGGTTGGACTAGGTGACCTCCTGAGGTCTCTTCCAACCCTAATCTTATATGATTCTATGCTCATCCTGTCTCTGGAGCTGGTCATGCAGGACTGCAGTCTCTGTTCTGGGAGCAGTCCCCAACACCGAGTCAAATAAATTAGAGTGACTAGATCTAAAATATCGGGACACATGGGGAGAGTGATATACTGTATCATACATAAACATAAATATGGTATTAATAGTAATGTTATATGCATGACCTCAACAATTACAATATAACATCGCTAACACAATATACTGTAGACATACATTGATGATTAACACATTGTATTAATTAAAAAGCAGTTTAAGCCTATTATCTTTATTATCTCATTTTCATTTGATAACTCACCAAGGCACAATTACATATTAAAATGCCACAAAAAGGTAATTAATGCTAAGTAGTTATAATCCATATTTAAACATAGACATTTTGTTTGTACACTAACCAAATAACACAGGTAAAGGGTGCAGTCTCTGTATGCATATGTGTTATTATGCACCCACTGTCATTTGTACTATGCTATGCACTGTGGTTCAGAACTGTAATGTAAACTACATTACCCTACTGTGAATTGTGTTAAACTGGAAAACTACCTGAAAAACCAAAATTCCCAGCAGGTAACATAGAGCACAATTGGGTTAACAAATAGGAGATCCCAAATCAATTAATTTTCTATGTCACTAAAAAGTTTTAAATTTTACCTGAATAATGGGACAAATGGCGTCCCAATTGTACATTGATCGGGACATGGGACAAAGGGTTAAATACTGGGATGTCTGGGCACCCTAGTCAAATTCCTCATAGACTCATAAAGCCACAGGGTTAGAAGAGACCGCAATTGTCATCTAGTTTAACTCCCTGCCAAGATGCAGGATTTGTTGTGTCCAAGACACATGGCTCTCCATCTGCCTTTCAAAAACCTCCAGTGAAGAAGCTTCCACATCCTCCCTAGCCAGTCTGCTCCATTGTCCTACTGTTCTTACCGTTAGGAAGTTTTTCCTAAGATTTAATCTAAATCTGTTATGCTGGGTTTTTCCACCAGCCCAGGGAGTTCTTGACCTTGGTGGTCGGTGCCAAAGTTTTTTCTAGTCTGTCTCTGTTTGTTCTGTAGATTGAGTTGAACCACAACTGCAGGTGGCATATGAAGCCTGGCATGAGGCATAGCCACTGCCCCAGGAGCAGACATGCTCACTCGTGAAAAAAACACAGAAATTGGGCTTGTTTTTGGCTTAATTGGCTTGTGAGTCGCTTGTTGGCTAGTTTTTGGCTTGTAGCTTGTTGCTTCTTTTTTTTTCGACCTGCTCCTTTCAAGCAGGGGCAAGGAGGGTGGAGAGAGTCAGGGACGCACAGAAGGCCCACCATAGTCTCCGACTGCATGCCGGGGGGATTTTGTCACATAGAGTGTTGGGATTCTTAGGGATTGGCTTGTTTTGACCTTGTTTTGAAATGGAATTAGCTTGATTTTTGGCCTATTGTGAAAGTTGGAGTGCTTGTGTACCACGTTAAAGTTGGCAACTGTGCGAGTTGGAGGCAGTGTCTGGCTGATATTTGAGGGCTGTTTTGAATTGTCTCTATGAGCATGGCCAAGCAGAGGAATCTGTGCTGAGACAGGAGCGCTTTGGTCCATAACAAGTGGAGGTTGGTCCCTACGAACTCTAGACTCTGTACCGGGGTGAAGGTTGATTTTTAGATGCTGATCCAGTTCCGTGAATAAGTCTATTGCAGTCTTGGCACAACCTAACAGGCCTCTTTGAAGGAGCAATCTGTGAGGAGACAATCATCTAGGTAGGAGTAGATCATGATCTCCTGGGAGCATAGGTGAGTGGTCACTTCTGAGAGAACCTGGGAGAATACTCTTGGAGCTGGTCATAGCCCAAAGGGGAGGGTTGTGTACTGGTAGTGGTCTTGTCCTCGGGTGAACCTGAGGAACTGTCTGTGAGACAGTCAGATTGAGATATGGAAATAGGCATCCTGGAGGTCAAAGGCTGAAAACCAGTCTCCCTGTTCCAATGCTGGAATAATCATTGATAGAATGATCTTCTTGAATTTTTGAGCTTTGACAAAGTTCTTGAGTGCTCTGAGGCCTCGGCTGGATCTCCAATCTCCCTTCTCCTTAACTATTAGGAAATATTGAGCGTAAAAACCTTTGCCGGGTAGATGTTTAGCTGAAAAGGAAACGAGCGCTTTAAGAGCCCAGTGTGTTAACTCATAATAACCAAAAGTCTGTGACTGGCATTTGTGGAAATTTGTCCTGCAGTTCCTTATTGCTTGACAGGGTGATAAGGCTTTCCTCTTCTTTTGAAGACAGCATAACTGTAGGGTTTGGCTGAAAGCTGAATGGGTTCCTGATCCATTGATTACATTGGTGTTTGCCCATTTCAGGAAAATATTTGCGACGGGATCCCCAGGGTGCAGCCTGGGACTGAGGGACCGCTGTGCCCACTTAATTCTCTCCAGCCTGGGCCGTCTCTCACAATGCTTTGCTAGTGACAAGTAGCAAGCCCCTCCAGGTGCTGTGATCACTCAGCACAACAGCATGTGGAGCCCCACACCCATCTAGATTGCATGAATGTTCCCAGAGCCACTCATGAATCACACGGAGAATGGCACCAGAGCCAAACCCTTCCAGCTCCCAGCACTGTACCCCAGGAATATACCATCTGCACTGCTCAAGATTTATTAATTGGTTCACCACTTCATCAGTGGAAAGTGGATATACACCAGCCTTTGCAAACCTGAAGCAGATTTGTCACACACTTCATACAAACTAAACGTAAACGTAAACAGTAAAACAAATTTGACTACAAAAGATAGATTTTAAGTGATATTAAGTTATAGGCAAAAAGTCTGAGTTAGTTACCAAAAGAAATAAAATGTAAGCACACAGTCTAAACTCTCAGCCCAATTAGACTGGGCAACAACTAGATTAAGCAGTTTTTTCTCACCCCACTGGATATTGCAGTTCATAGTACACAGGTTTCACTTTGAAATCTGGGCCAGTCCCCTCAGTTGGAGTCTTCCTTGGGTGACGGATAAGGGCCCCACATGGGCCCCCCGTGTTTGGTTTTATACCCTCAGTCCATGTTCTTGGAGAACACAAGTCCAGGCATGTCTGGGGGGCATTGCTGAGTCTCCTGTCAAGGATGAGCAATTCCCCTGGTGTGGCCCCTTGCAAGTGAGTCATTGAATTGTAGTTGCCAAGCTAGACTATGGTTGTTGATGGGTTGTTTGACACCCCGCTCAGGTGTTGGTTACTTTCCTTGCTGTTGCCTCAGAGGAACTAATATCTGGCTGATTCCCCAATTTACCTCATGTTTTAGTGACAACCATACAACACAATTCTCATAACTTCATATGCAATAATGATATACATATATGGATAGATAAATTACTCTCAGTAGATCATAACCTTTCCCCTGATACCTTACCAGCTTTATACATGGTGTATATGTAGGATCACAATTATATAAAAATGTGGAAAATGGGGGTTCCAGGATGGTCCCCCAAGGAATAGAATGTCTCAGTATTCATGAAACTGCTCCTGCAGAGACCCTAAATGTTGAACAATTATGTCCTGGATAGTGTCAACTGACAGATCACCACGCTCTTGCGCAATGTCCTCCTAGTGTTGAAAACATGCAAACATATCCCTGCTGCACACTTGAAGACCATGGTTCCAGTTTGATATCTGCTCGTTAGCAATTAAACCATTGGCATCTCATCCCTGAAGTGACACATTCAGAGAGTTCAGTCGCTCTCCATTTGTACAGCACTTCCGTGACACTTTTTGGAAATGCTTGTTGTCATATCTGGCTGCCATATTCATATTATCGGCAAGAAAAACATGGACTTCCTCACGCAGTTCACAGAGACTTGTCAGCATTTTGCCCCTGGATAGCCAACAAACTTCTGGGGGGAACAACCGTGTGTGAAGTTTGCCCCGTCTCATCGCATAAAATGGCAAAAACCTTTGAATTAACCAGGCGCGATTTTATAAAGTTTATAATTTTTACTTCAAATGAAAGAACATTGCTGAGCTCCTCTGCCATCTTCTTAGCAGCCAAAGCCTGTCTGTGGATCATACGATGATTCGAGGTAGCTGTGGGAGCCACTTCTTGTACCCTTGTCACAAGACCACTGTGTCATCCCATTATGGACCATGCTCCATCGCTGCAAATTCTAAAACAATGTCTCCAATCAGGGCCTGTGTCTTGGACAAAATTATTTAATAGTTTAAAAAGCTCTTCACCAGTGGATTGCAAAACAGAAATTCCTCTTTTAATTGTATTCCTGCAGCAAAATGAATATACACCAGCAGCTGTGCAGCATTTGGTATATTGGTAGACTCATCTGTCTGCATTGAATAATATGGGCTATTACGAACACTTTCTAGGACCTGCTCTTTTAAACCAGTGGCCATCTCCACAATAGGATGTGAAACTGTGTCATTAGAGAGTGGGATCACATCTCGCTTTAATGCTGCTTTCTCTGCTCTCATCACCATGTGTGTATCCTTTGCAGCTGGAATTAGTAGTTTCTCGCCTGTGTTGTGTGGTTTACCAGCTTTGGCAATGCGCAAAGCCACACAGTAAGAAGCCTCAATAGCCTTCATGTTAACAGTGCTGTACATTTCAACATTTTTTTTCTCCTGTTAACTCATTGAGCTTCCTCTGAAAAAACTTGACAGGTTTAGATACGGAGGTATGGTGTCTTGTGTCAAGAGGCTGGTGTACATTGCAGGGTGGCATACTGTTGTGTACTGTTGCTTGCCAGTAGTTCGCCGTGTAGAACACATTGAGGCCTCGGTGCATTGCTGGACCCACTCTATGTAAAGCTCACTTTGAAATAAGCTTCATCATATTTTCAGGTTTCAGAGTAACAGCCGTGTTAATCTGTATTCGCAAAAAGAAAAGGAGTACTTGTGGCACCTTAGAGACTAACCAATTTATTTGAGCATAAGCTTTCGTGAGCTACAGCTCACTTCATCGGATGCATACTGTGGAAAAAACAGTATGCATCGGATGAAGTGAGCTGTAGCTCACGAAAGCTTATGCTTAAATAAATTGGTTAGCCTCTAAGGTGTCACAAGTACTCCTTATCATATTTTCAGCTTCTCTGTTTTGCTGGAACCTCTGCTGCTGCCCACCCATTGAGTCCCTCATCTCCTCCACTTGTTGTCCCTCCTCCTGCCACTCGCTGAGTCCTTCCACCCCCCCCCCCAGACTATCACCGCCCACCACTGGCCGAGTTCCTCCTTCCTCTCCTCTACCCCCAGTCCCCCAAGGCCCACCACTCACTGAGTCCCTCCATCTCTGTGTGAGCAAGTTTTGAATTTGAAAGGGCACTTGCAAATTTATTGAGCAGTTCATCAATGCCCTCTTGATCACATTTTAGCCCTGAAGCTACACTTTTAGCTATTTCCATTGAATTGGAGAGAGTCCAGCGGAAGGCAATGAAAATGATTAGGGGCTGGGGCACATGACTTACGAGGAGAGACTGAGGGAACTGGGATTGTTTAGTCTGCAGAAGAGAAGAGTGAGGGGGGATTTGACAGCAGCCTTCACCTACCTGAAGGGGGTTTCCACAGAGAATGGAGCTCAGCTGTTCTCAG
The DNA here is from genome assembly GCF_965152235.1 of Eretmochelys imbricata. NCBI lineage: Eukaryota > Metazoa > Chordata > Testudines > Cheloniidae > Eretmochelys > Eretmochelys imbricata. The sequence continues at coordinate 3,969,022 of NC_135572.1, forward strand.
TGGCGGCAGATGACAGAACAAGGAGTAATGGTCTCAAGTTGCAGTGGGGGAGGTCTAGGTTGGATATTAGGAAACACTATTTCACTAGGAGGGTGGTGAAGCGCTGGAATGGGTTACCTAGGGAGGTGGTGGAATTTCCATCCTTAGAGGTTTTTATGGTCCAGCTTAACAAAACCGTGGCTGGGATGATTTAGTGGGTGTTGGTCCTGCTTTGAGCAGGGGGTTGGACTAGATGACCTCCTGATGTCCCTTCCAACCCTAATCTTCTATGTTTCTATGATTCTATGAACGGCACTTGTCAGGGCAGGGACTGTCTGTGACCAGGTGTTTGTACAGCGCTGGGCCCGCTGATTCACTGTGTACTCTTTTTGTTAGATGGGCTGCTGCAAGCCCAGCTTCCCCTATGTCCCTAAGGCAGCATGTGGAGTCCCAGTGATACTCAATGATTGTTTTATTATTAATAATTATGGTGATATCTGGAGAAATAAGCATGAAGCGACTGCCCTCTGGCACTCAGGGGCCCCTCACGTGGAAGAGCCTGGTCACCCGACTGCGGATCTGCTTGGTTTTCACCCCGTACACGATGGGGTTCAGCATGGGTGACACCAGGAGGTAGAGGTTGGCCAGCAGGATGTGGATGGGGTTGGGGACGTTCTGGCCGAAGCGATGCACCAGGAAGGAGAAGAACCCAGGGACATAGAACATGAGGATGATGCAGATGTGGGACATGCAGGTGCTGAGAGCCTTGAGCCGGGCCTGGGTGGAAGGGAGGCCGAACACAGCCTGAAGGATCATCACGTAGGACAGAGTGATGGACATGCCATCCAGCCCCCCAACCAGCAGGGCCACGAGCAGGCCGTATGCTGCATTGACCGTGGTGTCTGTGCAGGCCAGCTTCACCACGGCCATGTGCTCGCAGTAGGAGTGGGGGATGATGTAGGCCTGGCAGAAGGGCAGCCTCCTGAGGAGCAAGGGCAAGGGGGCTATCACAACGAGGCCTCTGACCAAGACCAGCAGAGCTATCTTGGCCACTGTACTGATTTTCAAGATGGCTACATGCCGCAGGGGGTTGCAGATGGCCACGTAGCGGTCTAATGCCATGGCCACCAGGATGCCCGACTCCACCAGCGAGGAAGCATGGATGAAAAACAGCTGGGTGAGGCAGGCGTGGAACCCGATCTCCCTGGATCCCAGCCAGAAGATGCTCAGCATTTTGGGCAGGGTGGATGTGGACAGCACCAGGTCAGTGATGGTCAGCATGGCCAGGAAGACATACATGGGCTCATGCAGGCTGGGGTCTGTCCTTATAACAAACAGAACAATGCCGTTCCCCAGCAGGGCCACAATATACATGAAGCACAGAGGGATCGCGACCCAGTGCTGCGTGGTTTCCAGCCCCGGTATGCCGACCAGGAGGAATGCGGAAGGTCTCAGGCTGCCGTTGTTGATGGGTGACATGGTATGCTGAGGGCCACATCCGACTTGAGCAGAACGGCTCCGGAGACTGCGAGCGATTAATAGAGCGTGTGACGGCCTTGTGCATGCAAAGAATGGCTAATCAGCCGGCTGTCTGTGAGCTCGGGTAGTTCTACGGCTGCTCTCTGTGATGGTTCTCGGGGCCTGGGGCTGTGAGTCACCTCGTTACCCCTGGCCTCTAGTGTGAAGGACTCTTGCCTCTGCCTGTCTGCGGTCAACAGAGTAACAGGTGCACCCCCATTCCCTTTACTCTGTCCCCCGTGATATCCAGCCCCTGACACTGACTACTCACAGACATCACACGTCCTCAGCCCCAGCAGGCAGGGGAACCAAATGCCTGTCCTGGCAATTTTTGTCTTGGTTTGTTTTCCCTCTTATTGAAGGCCACCCACAAGCACTCCACCCCCAACCCAGCTCAACTGCCCGGAGCCCAGTCCACAGGCTGAAGTGTCCGAGAGCTGGAAATTTTATGCCAACAGTCTAATCCCCTAATTTGCAGCCATTTTCTCAGCGGCGTGTCTGGCCCGCTCTCTCCGCTGGTGGGGAGGGGCAGAAGCTGCTGCTGGGCCCCTTCTGAGCAGTGCACATACCGCTAGGCCAGTTCTTCCAGGCAGGCCCAGGGGCGCCCCGTGAGGGCGGCTCAGTAAATACGCTCCGTCTGCGTCCTATCCCGTCCACCCTGCCCCTTGGCGAGGACGGTGTGTCGCTGCGGGTGGTTGAGGCGGGCGTCTCTGTATCACTCCGCGCCAGCTGCTGTGAGAGGCAGGGCATGGACCTGGGCACGTCGCTGACTCAGGGACTGTAAGGCATGAAGGAGCTGTTGTGATTGTGATTGTCCCGGGGTTTGTCTTCCTCCAGCCCTGAGACATGTTCCTGCTCTTGGAAGGTGACAGACCTGGAGCTTCCACCCTGTACACACACACACACATACAGCACACACACACATGTGCATACACAATACACAAACACACACACTCACAGCTCACCCACACAGCCTTGGCACCTGCACACACAACACCACACAAACACGCTCACACACAGAGCATGCACCTACACACGTACAGCACAAACACATGCACGTGCATACACAATACACAAACACACACTCACAGTGCACACACTCAGCGCGCACACACAGCCCTTGCACCTGCACGCACAACACCTCACAGACATACACACAGTCATGCACACTCTGAGCATGCACATACATACGCACACACACACGCAAACGGACAGCACACGTGTAAGTGGGGGAATGGTCCCGCTCTTGTGGGGAACTTTCCTGGCTTCTGCACGACCCCGGTGAAGTGGGCTAGTGAAAGGATCCGAGTCCTCGCTCCCACCTCCTTTACCCAGTGGCCTCCCTGCCCTTGAGGACGCCCCTTCCACGCTCCTGTCTGGCAGAGTCCTCGTAACCCCAACGAGGCTGGGCCCAGGATTCCTGGGGGGCTCGACCCCCAACCCTGCTGTGGTCACCTAGGACAGGGGCTAGGGTGTCCTCACTCCGGGGTACTCTCTCTGCACTGGGCACTTCTCCGACCCCCTGACCATTACATACAAGTTAAAGCAAATTCAAGTTATTTAATCAACAATTAATTTTAAAAAGAATAAGGGGAAATGGGAAAGGTGAAAGGAAACACATCGCCCGGCTCGGTGGCAGGGAACATCACAAACAGTGTCTCTGGAACGTCAGGGCAGCTCACAGTCTGTTCCTTGTAAGTCCCAGGCCCCCTGCTCCGGCCCTGGCTGTGCTGAAGGGGTGCTGTGGGTTGGACACTTGCTCTGGTGGTGGCCACACACTCTCAGGCTCTAAGTGGTAGGACCCTTCTTCCCAGTGTCCCCCCCCCTGCCCCCCGCCCTGTCGGGGTTACGATCCAAGCCTGGCCTGCAGAGCCTCTTGACAGAGGCGTCTCCCTGTGCTGGGCCCGCTGCCCAGGGTCCCCCTCGCTCTCCCCAGCTGCTCACCGCACCCAGCTCCGGACTGCTCCAGCCCCAGCTCCACCACTCGGTCTCTGCATGGCTGCTGCTGGTCTGCCTCCAGCTCCCTGGGCTGCTTCTCTGGCCCCTCTGGCTCTGGTCGCTACAGCCCTGCTCCCAGGACAGGTCTGCTCTCTCTGGGCTGCTTCTCTGGATCTGGCCCAGCTCTGCTCCCCAGGTCAGCTGGGGCCCCTGCTTTTTCCTCAGCTTGTCCCCACTCTATCTGACCCAGGCAAGTCCAGCTCACAGAGAGGACGGGACCTCCCTGGCCTCCTGACTCCCTGATTAGCCTGCTCACCCTGTCATACAGGCTGACCTGGAGCATTGGCCTCTCCCCATTGTTCCTGGGGGCTGTCAGTCTCAGGGTCCTGATTCCCCATCGACCCTTCCCCCTTTTTAGTACTGGGAGCTAGCAACTAAAACACCCCCACTGACTGTTAGTAAGGGGGAAACAGTCCCCTTACACATGCACACAAACATATACATGTGCGTACACAATACACAAACACACAGAGTGCAGTAGGGAGGCAGGTAGCTATTTGAAGTTGTCGGAGTATTAACTTGCTTACCTGGGCTGCATTTTGAAACTAATGTTCTTCCTAAACCCTGTAGACGCTTTCCTGTGCTGTGCAAGCCAAACCTATTTCAGTGGCTCCTGCTCCCCGGGGACACACAGGCCCCTTTCAGCGCGCTCCGTCCCTCTGCTCAGTAAGACAGGTGTGAATAATGGCACCAATCCCACTAGCTCCCCCAGAACAGTCCTCTCAGTCAGACGGCTCCAAACACAGGCCAGGAACAGATGCGTCAGCCAGGCTTGCTACGCTGGGGATGGTTATAAATCAATGTCAGCAAATCCCAGCAGAATCTCCACATGACCTGGGAATCTCCAGGGACCCCAGTGTTTTCTGAAAGCAAAATGCCTCTTTAAAGACTGAAGGGCTAAGAAGGAATTAACACTCTTGTGCCCCTTAGGGGTGTGAAATGCCTCTGCTTAGATATCTGGCAGCAGGACCTCCAGCCATGCTGTCATCTGCAGGGCTGGGGCAGTCACCTCTATGTCTGGCAACAGTGCCACGGGCCCCGCCATAATTCTGCAGGCAGTGGCCATCTAGCCTTGCACTAGGAACCCTCTGCTGAAAAGTGAACAGTAATTCAGCGGAATAACACAATCTCTTCAAATTCTGCAGAACCGGACAACTTGCACCCAGGAGTACTAAAGGAGCTGGCTGAGGAGCTCTCTGAGCAGCTCTCTGAGCTATTTTTAATAAAGCTTGGAGCACTGTGCAGCGATAACTCTAGTCCAGTTAGCCTGACCCCAATCCCAGGAGAAAAGCATGTCAAGCGTGATAGGGGATGCCATCAGTAAAGCTTTGAAGGATGGCATAATCTATGCTGAGCAGCATGGATTTATGGGAAATAGGGCTTGCCAAACAAACTGGCTGTAGTTTTGCGATGAGGTCACAAGTTTGGCTGATAAGAACAACCGCATTGACATCACAGACTTAGGCTATGTCTACACAAGTGAGCTGCGGGCGGCACAGCTGTACTGATGCAGCGATACCCCAGGTCAGTGGCAGCCAGCATGGCCAGGAAGATGTCCACGGGCCCATGGATGCAGTGCTGGCTTTGGATGATGACCAGAAGGATGCTGCTTCCCAGCAGAGCAGCAACAGACATGGTGCAGAACGGAAGGGCGATCCAGAACAGCATGCCCCCAGGCAGGGATCCCGAACGTCGAGGGGCTGGAGGAGGTGTCAATGGGGACGGGCGTGGCACTCTACCGGCCCCTGGTCACGCTGCAGAAAGGCTTTGTTGCTCCCTGCAAAATACCATCACAGTATTTGGTCTCTAGGAGTCACACACGAAATGCTTTGTGGGGAATCTCGGGCCCAGCGTCTAGACCCGCTACTCCCTGCCTGCCTAGCAGGTTTGCTCTATCAGCTCAGGTGGTAGCAGCTGGTGCTTTTGGTGCCAAAAGACCTGGGTTCAATCCCCATGATAAGCATGGTGGCTCTGTGTCTGCGGCATTGGCTGGCTACGCGAGGGCTTGACCCAAGCTGAGTAAGGCCTGTAAGATGTGGCTCTGTGGCTTTAATGACAGCCGGAGAGCCCTGCAGGTGGAAGTCCTCCAGCCAGTGAAAGCGAAGGCACCATTCCCCAACACGCTGCTCCCTGCCTCACCCTGCAAGGGATGACCCCGTCTGGACCTGGGCCCTTCAGCCCTGGGCCTCTGTGACATTGTGGCAAAGGGTTCATTCTTCTTTATGGGCAACTCCTGTCTCAGAGCTGACAAAATCACTGCACCTAAAATACCCCTTTGCTGGTGTTTCTCCATAAAGGGCAGCATGTGAGGTCATGGCTGAAAGCTGGTAACTAACTTACATCCCTATGAGATGTGTGCGGGGCCAATAGTTCAGGGCTAGTGTAACTATGTTGAGAATCGTGGCCCCATGGCCTTGGAGTGAAAACGAGTCACGTGGCGAGAGCCCGGTGGAAACCATCACAAACAAGCTATAATCATCGAAGCCACATGGCGAGAGAAAGGCATGTTACCGCAGACAGAGGCTGGCCCCGTCTGTGAACAAAGACAAAAGACTGATTCAGTCTGTCCTCCCGTTCACTGAGGAGGTAGCTAGGGAAAGTTTGGGTCCCGGCTCCCTGGGGCCAGCAAACACTGCAAGAGACTGACCTTTGGAGTGAAGCCCTGTGATCAGCGAGGAAAGGGACTATTCACAGGCCTTGGCCCTAGGTGGCATTTTCTGACTGTGTTTTGTACATGGCCATTTAACTCTCTTCCTTCAATACCTTTCCTTTTGTTTTCCAACTGGACTCAGGGCCGGGCCTGGGACAGGTGCTGGGCTGCAGGCTGAGAACCACAGCGCCCCGGGCCCTGAAATCGCCCACAGTCCCCGATGCCCAGCGCCCCCGTCCAGAGAGGGCCAGCACTGGAATCCGGGGTATGGGCTGGGCAGCGGGACTACACCACTTCGGCTGTGCCGGGCCGGGCATCAGCAGGGACGTGGCCCCCGCACCTGCCACCGTGCAGGGCCGGGCAGCAGCGAGGACCCGAACCTGCCACCGCCACCACCACCGTGCGGGGCCCTGACCCTGAACCCACCATCTAACCCCTCTCAGAAATGCGGGCAGCCTCCTCTCCTTGATAACCATCTGGTACTTCGCCTTGCTGAGATCCGCCAGGTGCGGGAGCAGGGATGGGAGTGTGCCCGGAGTAGGAAACTATCCGCCCCCACACCGCCCGATTCCTAGTTCTGCACTGGGGAGCAGCCAGCCTCCTCTGCTGCCCCCTGCCCCCTCCCGCCAGGCTGTGGGGTGGAAGCTCTTCAGTGGCTCTGTTCCTGTGCAAGCCCTACAAGGGTCACCCCCTCGCTGGAGTGCTGTACAGCGCACAGAGACAACTAGTGTCTGAATCATATACTGCAAGTGAACATAATTACAGGGGCTGGTTCTGAGCAAATGCTATAGGTAGTTTCCATCTCTTGTTTATTTGTTAACCCCTATGTCCGTATAGAAAATGTAACAAGTGGCCCAGGAAGGCCTTGTGGATACTGAGCAGCTGTGAAAGTCAGGACGCTTTGGGTTCCTAAACATACATGGATGTGCACCTAGCCCAGGATCCTGTCTCTGACAGTGGCTGGTTAGGTTAAAATTTTTAATTTATATTCTTACTTTGTTACCTACTTTGCAGAGAGAGAGAGAGAGAGAGAGCCTGTCAAGACTCCTGGTTTCTATCTGAGCTCTGGGGGAGGGAGTGGGGTCTAGAGAATTACAGCAAGGGGCTGAGACATTTGGGATCTATATAAGAACAACTGAATGGCCATACTGGGTAGCTGCAGTTACATGAATGCTTTCACTACCCACTCATGATCCACCAATACAGAGGCTCCAGCTACTTCCCCCCAGCTGCCCAGCCTAGGACCCCAGAACTCTACCTTCTTGGCCTGGTCAAGAGCCTGACCAGTGTAATTTTATTACCCAGTCCACCCCCTCTCAATGTGGAGAGAACATTGCACCAGCCCCAGTTCATGAGCAGATTTCCTTTTTCCATTTCAAACAACACACTGTATTAACAAAAACAACGAGGAGTCCGGTGGCACCTTAAAGACTAAGAGATTTATTTAGGCATAAGCTCTTGTGAGTAAAAAACCCACTTCTTCAGATGCATGGAGTGAAAATTACTGATGCAGCCTGGACAGTTATCTCACCAGCTAGTGCTCCATCCCATTCCCTTCCTGCGGTGCGGTTGCATCCAGCTGCAGAGTTAACGGAACCCTCATCCACCTCCCAGAGGTTTCTAGGATTCAATCACCATCTTTGGGCTCCCCTCTGGGACACACCTCCCTATGATCCCGAGAGTGGAAAGAGTCCCTGGTTCCTCTGTGACAGGCTTGCAGCTAACATCTGAAACAGCCGTCTCACTGAAAGGCAATATGCTCTCCTCTCTTTCCGCCTTCAGCGGCAGGGCAGGAGCCAGCCTAAGCCACCCCTGCCCTGAGAAATATGCAGTTTCTCACTGCTGCGGAGGACTAAAGAAGACTTTCTCCCATTCCCTCAGCAGTTTCTGGGACTTTACCATTAACAGCCTGAGCTACATGGAAGAAATAATTGCCAATTAGCATATCAACAGAATTATTATCTACTACGCCCGCTAATAATATACCTTCCAAACCCTCGGTTTCTATGTGCACTTTAGGTACAGGGTTTTGTAACCTCCTACTAATAAAAGCTGTGAAATCTGTCCTGGAAGCGTGTCACCTTCTTGCACTATACTCGACCTAACCACACACATTTTTATCACTGGTTTCAGAGTAACAGCCGTGTTAGTCTGTATTCGCAGAAAGAAAAGGAGTACTTGTGGCACCTTAGAGACTAACGAATTTATTTGAGCATGAGCTTTCGTGAGCTACAGCTCACTTCATCAGATGCATACCGTGGAAACTGCAGCAGACTCTATATATACACAGAGAATATGAAACAATACCTCCTCCCACCCCACTGTCCTGCTGGTAATAGCTTATCTAAAAGCCATTTCCAGCACAAATCCAGGTTTTCTCACCCTCCACCCCCCCACACAAATTCACTCTCCTGCTGGTGATAGCCCATCCAAAGTGACAACTCTTTACACAATGTGCATGATAATGAAGTTAGGCCATTTCCTGCACAAATCCAGGTTCTCTCACTCCCTCACCCCCCTCCAAAAACCCACCCCCATACACACACAAACTCACTCTCCTGCTGGTAATAGCTCATCCAAACTGGCCACTCTCCAAGTTTAAATCCAAGTTAAACCAGAACATCGGGGGGGGGGGGGTAGGAAAAAACAAGAGGAAATAGGCTACCTTGCATAATGACTTAGCCACTCCCAGTCTCTATTTAAGCCTAAATTAATAGTATCCAATTTGCAAATGAATTCCAATTCAGCAGTTTCTCGCTGGAGTCTGGATTTGAAGTTTTTTTGTTTTAAGATAGCGACCTTCATGTCTGTGATTGCGTGACCAGAGAGATTGAAGTGTTCTCCGACTGGTTTATGAATGTTATAATTCTTGACATCTGATTTGTGTCCATTTATTCTTTTACGTAGAGACTGTCCAGTTTGACCAATGTACATGGCAGAGGGGCATTGCTGGCACATGATGGCATAAATCACATTGGTGGATGTGCAGGTGAATGAGCCTCTGATAGTGTGGCTGATGTTATTAGGCCCTGTGATGGTGTCCCCTGAATAGATATGTGGGCACAATTGGCAACGGGCTTTGTTGCAAGGATAAGTTCCTGGGTTAGTGGTTCTGTTGTGTGGTATGTGGTTGTTGGTGAGTATTTGCTTCAGGTTGCGGGGCTGTCTGTAGGCAAGGACTGGCCTGTCTCCCAAGATTTGTGAGAGTGTTGGGTCATCCTTTAGGATAGGTTGTAGATCCTTAATAATGCGTTGGAGGGGTTTTAGTTGGGGGCTGAAGGTGACGGCTAGTGGCGTTCTGTTATTTTCTTTGTTAGGCCTGTCCTGTAGTAGGTAACTTCTGGGAACTCTTCTGGCTCTATCAATCTGTTTCTTTACTTCCGCAGGTGGGTATTGTAGTTGTAAGAAAGCTTGACAGAGATCTTGTAGGTGTTTGTCTCTGTCTGAGGGGTTGGAGCAAATGCGGTTGTATCGCAGAGCTTGGCTGTAGACGATGGATCGTGTGGTGTGGTCAGGGTGAAAGCTGGAGGCATGCAGGTAGGAATAGCGGTCAGTAGGTTTCCGGTATAGGGTGGTGTTTATGTGACCATTGTTTATTAGCACTGTAGTGTCCAGGAAGTGTATCTCTTGTGTGGACTGGACCAGGCTGAGGTTGGTGGTGGGATGGAAATTGTTGAAATCATGGTGGAATTCCTCAAGGGCTTCTTTTCCATGGGTCCAGATGATGAAGATGTCATCAATATAGCGCAAGTAGAGTAGGGGCTTTAGGGGACGAGAGCTGAGGAAGCGTTGTTCTAAGTCAGCCATAAAAATGTTGGCATACTGTGGGGCCATGCGGGTACCCATAGCAGTGCCGCTGATCTGAAGGTATACATTGTCCCCAAATGTGAAATAGTTATGGGTAAGGACAAATCACTGTATCTTCCCACCCAAGGTTTTTCCTGCCAATAATGCTGATTTTACAACCCAGTATAAGTGACAGGTGCCTGAGGGGCTTCTGTGCTCAGGGTCACAGCATTCCCATGGGCTACCTGCTTCCTCCCAGCACAGGGCATTCATTCCCCAGGTGGTCAGTGGAATTGCAATGACAGCACCTTCTGGGTTCTTCTATTTTTACAGGAGATTTGAGTCGAGGATTAGATGAATGGATTGGGAGAGGTAAGTACCCAGCCTCCCAAACAGCCTCTTTCTTCCCAGGAGTAAAACGGGAACCCTGCTTCCCACCAAGTTTAAACTCCTCCGTCTGGGGTTTGTGCACAGTAGATGCCTGAGTTTGCTGAAAATTGTCAGCTAGAGCAGCCATCTCATCTACATTTGTCATCTTTCTGTCCCATAAGCATTGCTTCACATCATCTTTACATATGTGTAAGAAACGCTCCTGAGCCACAAGGTCCAACATTCCTTCAAAACTTGTAACACATTTGCCCCTTGCCCACTTTTCCATCAAATCTTTCATCTAGTTTACATATTCCACATTGCTCATCCCAGAACCCTTAAGGTACCTAAATTTCATTCTATATGTTTCAGGAATAATCGGAAACTGTTTCAAAACCATGTCTTTGAATTTGCAGTAATCGAAAGCATCAGTAATTAGCATCTTATTGAATACATTTAGAGCTTTACCAGTTATCTTTGCAACCAAACTGGGTATCTTTTGGTCATCAGGAATCTTATGAATCACACAAGCCTCTCAAAGGTGGTGAAATATCCAGCAATATCCCCTGCCGCACTGTATGCAGGACACAACCACTCCCATTTCTGGATTTTTACAGAGGTGGGAATCAGTGGTGTATGGGGGTTCTGGTTCTGCCTCTCTAACAAGTCCAATTGGTACCTTCACTTTCTTTCTTTTTCCTCAAATTCTTTGGCTCACAGTTCCATGGCTAGTTTTGTTACCTGGGGTTCTTTCAACCCAAAGCTCTTGGTTGCGTTTACTCTTTACGAGGTGGTGTCAGGAAATAAATCAGGGGAATACGGCCGTCCTACTGATCGATAGCTGGCACAAACAGGATGACACAAGAGTGCTTTCACTTAAAGCTAAATTTTACTTAGTCTCAAGCACTTACACACGTCCGCAACAGGTTAGTAAAACACCCGCAACCCTTGATAATTACCAAAGCTGAGTGTGGCTCTCGAGTGACACAGCGGCAGGCTTCCGATGGCCAAATCTTCCTTCTGCCAGTGGGGACTGCAAGATGTATCCAGGGGGAGAGCCCAAAAAGTCCCCCCTACCTCAAACTTTCCCCCCTTAGTTATACATTAGAAATACAATAACATGTCCCTTAAAGAAAACTTGTTAAATAAGCAGTTTCAATGGTCAAACAAGAGGTTCCTTCTGATTATTGATTAACCAGGGGTGGGTTTTTCCAGAGTTTGCAGCCTTGAGGTCCTAATAGACATTCCTGGGGGCACATCCAGCTCTTCTAAAATGCATGTATCAGCAACTTCAACACAGTTCTTATCAGGAAGGATGCGGGGACAAGCTGCCCTTTCTGTGGCACCAAAAACCCCCTCCCCTCCTGCCTTGGTCAAGCTGAGGCTGCTACATGGCCACTTGACGGCCTGCTGACTTGGCTGCTTTCAGCAATAAGCCATAGTGGTTTCAGGCACTTGACTGGTTTGCTGACATCTCCCTGTACAGTTTCTGGGCCTCAGTTGCTTACAGTTTCAGTTCCAAAGCGATCTGATGTGCTACTGCTTCTAACTCCAGAAGTCTCTGATGTTCCTTTTCTTTTTTTGCTGCCTGCACTCTAAAGAGCTCCAGTTTTGTAAGGGCTTCTCTGCCTTCACTCATCTTTCTACTTTTCTGTCACTACTTCCTTTTCCCGAAATAAGCAAACAGAAAATAACTAACTGGTAACCTCTCTGACTGATCTCAAGCCACACTTAAAGTCTCACTAAAAATCTCTACACCAGTGTATGAAGTGCAAATCTCACTCAGAACAACAAGCTGTGCATTTCATCCTGCTCGCTGCGCCGCTGTGGTGGGTCATCCCTGGGGTGCCACCTGGAATTGGGGTACAGCTGAGCCCTCTGTCTCACCAATCTGGGTCCCCTCTTGCACTGTAACATTGTGACAAGCTGCAAAGCCCTCCAAGATTGCACTCACACCAATATCCACAGGCAGGAACCACACTCAGCTGTGTTCATGAATGCTCTGGCCAGCCACTCATGAACCAACAATGAGAGGCTCCAGCCAAAAGACTCGCAGCTCCCCAACCTAGGACCCCAGAGCTATACCGTCCTGCCCTGGTCAGAAGCCTGACCAGTTAGAATTTATTACTGAGTATGCCCCTCCCTTGATGTGAATAGGACAATGCACAAACCTTTGTTAAGTGAGCTGAGGTTTTCCCCACCTTTCAAGCAAATCACACTCATTTAGGTAAAAAATAGAAAACAGATTTACTGAATACCAGAAAGATTTATATGACTATAAGTAATAGCAAACTGATCAAAGATAGTTACCTAAGAAATAAAGAAAATCACAGGCTAAGTCTTATACACTAAATAGGATTTGAATCAAGCAGTGTCTCACCCTGTTAGATAGTACAAACCGTCCATCAAGCATCCATACACAGGCTAGAAACACCTTCAGCCTGGGAACAGCACTTCCTGCAATTCAGTCTTTGTTCGTCCTGTGTTTCCAGGTGTTTTTGTGAGGGGAATGAGGCCACTGGGTGATGTCGCTGCCCCCTTTTATGGTTTCTTCCACATGGCAGGAAAACCTTTTGTTCCAAGCCAAGATCCCAGTCTAGTTTGTGGAAAAATACAGGTACCAAAATGGAGTTCAGTGTCATGTGGTTTAGTCACATGCCCTTGTATGCTTCGCTGATTCATAGCAGCCATTACCGATAGGCTGACGGAAGCGTTCCAAAGAAGGTTCACCAGGCGGGGGATGAGCTTCTTCTCAGGCCTGTTGTTTCTCCTAATGGCCCATTACCCTGAATAGGCCCTTCAGAATCAGATTTCTAGGCTGGAAGCATCTTGCCTTCTGGGAGTTACCCAGGTGCAACCACATTTCAAATTCACATACATAGTCAATATTCGTAACTCCTGATACAAAAATGATGTATGCATACAAATAGGATAATCATATTCAGCAAATCATAGCTTTTCCAATGAAACCTCACATAACATATTTTGTACAAGATGTTAGGGGGCTTATTCCTTCACCCACTTACTTCCCTGGTTCTTCTTGCATGAACAGAGAGCAACAATACCCAAAGTCCAAAGGTGCAAACAATTCCCTGTTTATTGGGGTGGACTTCCAGCAAGCATGATTCCAGTTTCCTTCCTTAGTGTCCCCCTTCCCAGCTCTGACACCACAGAGCCTTACCTGTGTCCCTGTTCCCATTCCCTGCCTTAGCGAAATATGATTCCAGTTCACCCCCCCTTAGAAAAACATGATTCCAATTTCCCCACCCCCATTCCCTGTTCCCATTAACTCCCTTCACTTCCTGATTAACTGCAGACTATATAGTAAAACTTGAGTTCTGCTTAGCTATACCTTAAGCAATCATTTTACTGAAATTTAACTAACCAATCCTAACATATCGTAACATAATTATCTAACCAATTATATCCCACCACCTTAATTAGTTTACACCCAGCAAAATTAATTATACAGCAAACAGGAACAATCACAGAACCAGACAGAGATTATACAGACAAACAATAGGGAAATGGTAGATGACAGAACAACACAGAAATGAGGATTTCACATCCCAGCTATGGATAAGTGAGTTCTTGCCAGACAGGATGCTATCAAACTAAGTTTCCTTTTACAGTTTCTAGGCACTTCCCTTTCTCTGGAGGCGATTGGCATTATCAGGACAGGATTGTATCCTAACAGCCCCATAGCACCTTCTTTCAATGTGACTAGTTTGCAATGTGAGGAGGTGACCGGTCGCTTCCCAGCCTATGGCTGCCTCTGTGGCTTAGCCAAAGGCCTTAGCCTAAGAACAGGGCCTCAGACTGTCACAGTAAGAGAAGGCCCTTACACCGGCAGACAGTGATTTTGATTCTTTCTTTTGTACCTCTAGAACTAGCCAAGTGATAAGAATACACCTAAATTCTTAGAGTCTAGGCCTTTACAGACAGGCCTGAATATCTATATCCTAACACCAGATACATCAGAATTATGTCATAACCATATCATAACCATACCACTGTGATGGATATGGGGTGCAGAGTGTCACACCCAGATGTAGGGAAACACAATACAACACCTGCACGCCATTCCCTGCCTCAGTGTCCTCACCGCCCTGGAGCACTCTTTGAGATTTGGTCAGAGCCCCCTAGGGTGTTCAGAGGCCACCGTCTGCAATTCCTGGCTTCCCCTGTAGCTGGAGTCTGTCTCTGCTGCAGCCAGAGCCCTGCAACCCAAGAGTCCCCTCTGCTGCCCTTGCGCGTCTCTCCTCCCCCAGCTTCTTCTGGCTCATCCAGTCTCTGTGTTTTTAAAGGGCTGGACCAACCCCTCCTCTCTCTGTCCCCTTTTCTGGGGAGGTTCCATTCCTTCCACACCCTCCCCTCTGCAGAGATGCTGGAGAAAACTGGCTTTTGTTTAGAATGCTGGTACTGCTTTCTTCTGTCCAGGCAAGATCTCATTAGTCCTGATAGTCTTTAATGACCAACTTATTTACAGACAGATGCCTCTGTCCCAGCATCATGCCCCTTAGCACAAGGAGTGTGAGAGAAGAATACAGGAAAAGCCCAAAGACATAAGGATACAGATGGTTCATACAGAGAAACCTGAGTTAATAGGGTTTCCACCCGTCTGGGTTTTACCAGGACAGGCTGGCTTTTGGCTTCTGGGTGCCATTTAGGATTGCCAGGTATCCGGTTTTCAATCAGAAAGTATGGTCAAAAAGGAGATCTGTCAGTGTCCAGTTACTTCAGGGCTGGGGCAGGGGGTGCTGGGTCATTAACACAGCCAAGGCTGCCTTCAACCTGTGAGCAAGCTCCTTCTCAGGCTAAAGTAGCTCCCATCCCAGCCCTGGAGCAGAGGGAGACCATCTGGGCAAGGCACCATTTAGGGGAGCCCCCCTGCTCCTGGAGAGTTTTGCCTGGGCCTGTTTTAAGCCATGAGGACACATTTTCAGCCTCATAACTATATACATGAAATTACAACCTATAACATTACTATGACATTACTGGAGGACTTGTGGCACCTTAGAGACTAACAAATTTATTAGAGCATAAGCTTTCATGGGCTACAGCCCACTTCATCAGATGCATAGAATGGAACTTATAGTAAGAAGAAATATATATACATGCAGAGAAGGTGGAAGTTGCCATACAAACTGTGAGAGGCTAATTAGTTAAGATGAGCCATGATCAGCAGGAGTAAAAAAAAAACTTTTGTAGTGATAATCAAGATGGCCCATTTAGACAGTTGACAAGAAGGTGTGAGGATACTTAACTTTAGGGAAATAGATTCAATATTTTTTCAATATCAATAACATTATTGTAACAACAATTGCTATAACACCACTATAACAACAATGCTCAGTGCATTGTGAGCCTTCCAAAGACACCCAAAATCATAGAATCATCATAGAATCATAGAATATCAGGGTTGGAAGGGACCTCAGGAGGTCATCTAGTCCAACTCCCTGCTCAAAGCAGGACCAATCCCCAACTAAATCATCCCAGCCAGGGCTTTTTCAAGACTCACCTTAAAAACCTTCAAGGAAGGAGTTTCCACCACCTCCCTAGGTAACCCATTCCAGTGCTTCAGCACCCTCCTAGTGAAATAGTGTTTCCTAATATCCAACCTAACCCTCCCTCACTGCAACTTGAGACCATTACTCCTTGTTCTGTCATCTGCCACCACTGAGAACAGTCTAGATCCATCCTCTTTGGAACCCCCTTTCAGGTAATTGAAAGTAGCTATCAAGTCCCTATTCTTCTCTTCCGTAGACTAAACAATCCCAGTTCCCTCAGCCTCTCCTTATAAGTCATGTGCTCCAGTCCCCTAATCATTTTTATTGCCCTCCGCTGGACTCTTTCCAATTTTCCCACATCCTTCTTGTAGTGTGGGGACCAAAACTGGACACAGTACTTCAGATGAGGCCTCATCAATGTCAAATAGAGGGGAATGATCACATCCCTCGATCTGCTGGCAATGCCCCTCCTTATACAGCCTAAAATGCCCTTAGCCTTCTTGGCAACAAGGGCACACTGTTGACTCATATCCAGCTTCTCATCCACTGTAACCCTTAGGTCCTTTTCTGCCGAATTGCTGCCTAGCCATTCAGTCCCTAGTCTATAGCGGTGCATGGGATGCTTCCGTCCTAAGTGCAGGACTCTGCATTTGTCCCTGTTGAACCTCATCAGATTTCTTTTGGCCCAATCCTCTAATTTGTCTAGGTCTCTCTGTATCCTATCCCTACCCTTCAGCATATCTACCACTCCTCCCAATTTAGTGGCATCTGCAAAGTTGCTGAGGGTGTAATCCACGCCATCCTCCAGATCGTTTATGAAGATATTGAACAAAACCGGCCCCAGGACTGACCCTTGGGACACTCCGCTTGATTCCGGCTGCCAACTAGACATGGAGCCATTGATCACTACCCATTGAGCCCAACGATGTAGCCAGCTTTCTATCCACCTTATAGTGCATTCATCCAGCCCATACTTCTTTAACTTGCTGGCAAAAATACTGTGGGAGACCATATCAAAAGCTTTGCTAAAATCAAGGAATAACACATCCACAGCTTTCCCCTCATCCACAGAGCCAGTTATCTTGGCATAGAAGGCAATTAGGTTACGCATGATTTGCCCTTGGTGAATCTATGCTGACTGTTCCTGATCACTTTCCTCTCCTCTAAGTGCTTCAGAATGGATTCTTTGAGGACTTGCTCCATGATTTTTCCAGGGACTGAGGAAACTACAGGCTGACTGGCCTGTAGTTCCCCGGATCCTCCTTCTTCCCTTTTTTAAAGATGGGCACTACATTAGCCTTTTTCCAGTCATCTGGGACCTCCCCCAATCCCCATGAGTTTTCAAAGATAATGGCCAATGGCTCTGCAATCACATCCGCCAACTCCTTTAGCACTCTCGGATGCACCGCATCCAGCCCCATGGACTTGTGCTCGTCCAGCTTTTCTAAATAGTCTCGAACCACTTCTTTCTCCACAAAGGGCTGGTTACCTCCTCCCCATGCTGTGCTGCCCAGTGCAGCAGTCTGGGAGCTCAACTCGTTCGTGAAGACAGAGGCAAAAAAAGCATTGAGTAATTAGCTTTTTCCACATCCTCTGTCACTAGGTTGCCTCCCTAATTCAGTAAGGGACCCACACTTTCCTTGACTTTCTTCTTGTTGCTAACATACCTGAAGCAACCCTTCTTGTTACTCTTAACATCTCTTGCTAGTTGCAACTCCAAGTATGATTTGGCCTTCCTGACAAACTTTTCATTGGAGACCACACAATCATTTTATAAGGATGAACATGAAAGCATGCTAGTTTAAGTTGTCTTTTAGAATAGGGATGTTACCACCAGGGGTCATAGAATTGTATTACTTTTTTGTGATTCTGTGTTTTATATCTTTGATTATTTTTTTCATTCATTTTAATAAAGATCTTAACATTCTGGTATTGTCATCAGTATAAGTCTCCTTGTCACACACAGCCCGAGTGTCTGCTCGTGTCATTGAACACTGAGTTTTCTCCCTGTAGCCTGAATTGGGACAAGAACCTGAATATCTTCTGATCAGATCACTGGCAAACCGTAATTAAAGTAGCCCATAAATTCAGGGCAACAATATACACCCTAAGATGAAAGAAGTTTTCTAAAAGTTCCTTTTGCATCTTGTTGCACAGTTTTGTTTTTATCAAGTTCATTTGAGAAAGCAATCTTTCAGTTGCAGCATTGCTAAAAGGTAGTGGCAGCAACAAAAGAGCAAATAAGCAAAGTTCACTAAAGTCTTTGTCCTCAGCAGCATCCGTGTGTTCGAGAACTTCAACCCAACCATGCTCAGCTTGATTGTCTTGAGTATGAAGCCAGTGAACCATAAGCAAAACTCCCCACTGCTGCTCCAACTGTCCAAGGTCTCCACAAAACAATGGCAAAAATGAGAGATTGCCTAATCTAGCTCGTGAAAGACTTAGTACTGCAAGTGATTCAATCACCTGGATGTTTGGTGGCCATTCCCATTTCATCTGTTTCACAAACTCCAAGATGAAATCTCAACACCTACTCTTGACATCTTTGACAACAGGAATGGGTAGTGTGTGTTCTGAAAGGTCCACCTGAAAGTGACTCCAAAATCGACTGCGCAAAGTTGTAGGTAATTTGACACAAAGGTGACGTTGTAGTTTAATACAGTTTCATAACTCTCACCAATAAGCTTTAGTAAAATGTCCTCAATTCTTGCAGCAGTTTTTCTGTATTAGTTTTTCTGTATTTTCTGTAGTTTCAAACTGAAACAATTTGTTTATTATCCAGGCTTCCTGAAGTATTTGACCTACAAAAATCTGGTAAATTTTGTTCTCCAGATCACTGCACATATGATAAAGAAGTTCAGCATTTGTAGTTTGTTTATTTATCTTGGCTATCAGAAAGTGTAGCTTCCATTTGTGACACATGGACTAATGGAAAACCACGTTACTTCAGAAAGCTGCAGTATCTTCTTGTGGTCTGGAAGTCCTGGAAAGTCTGAATGAGAGGGTGTCTTGGGTTGGGGGCTGACAGGTGACACTGAAAGAGTTCAGGTGATGGTCAGATAGAGGGAACTCAGCAACTGAGAGTGCAGTTGTCAAAGTTCCTTCCCCACTCTGAACTCTAGGGTACAGATGTGGGGACCTGCATGAAAACCTCCTAAGCTTACTGTTACCAGCTTAGGTTAAAACTTCCCCAAGATACAAACTGTTTTACCTTTTGCCCTTGGACTTTCGCTGCCACCACCAAATGTCTAACAGGGATATAATTTGGAAAGAGTCCGTTTGGAAACGTCTTTCCCCCCCAAATCCTCCCAACCCTTGCACCCCACTTCCTGGGGAAGGCTTGATAAAAATCCTCACCAATCTGCATAGGTGACCACAGACCCAAACCCTTGGATCTTAAGAACAACAAGAAAGCATTCAGTTTCTTAAAAGAAGAATTTTAATAAAAGAAAAAGTAAAAAGAATCACCTCTGTAAAATCAGGATAGTAAATACCTTACAGGGTAATTAGATTCAAAACATAGAGAATCCCTCTAGGCAAAACCTTAAGTTACAAAAAGACACAAAAACAGGAATATCCATTCCATTCAGCACAGCTTATTTTCTCAGCCATTTAAAGAAATCATAATCTAACACATATGTAGCTAGATTACTTACTAAGTTCTAGGACTCCATTCCTGTTCTGTCCCCAGCAAAAGCATCACATAGACTGAGAGAGAGGCTTTGTTTCTCCTTCCCCCCAGCTTTTGAAAGTATCTTGTCTCCTCATTGGTCATTTTGGTCAGGTGCTAGTGAGGTTATCCTAGCTTCTTAACCCTTTACAGGTGAAAGGGTTTTTCTTCTGGCCAGAAGGGATTTTAAAGGTGTTTACCCTTCCCTTTATATTTATGACAGCAGTGCTTGGTGATGGAGTGATAAGACATTCAGTGTGGGGAACTTCTTAGACTGTGAACTTCCACAGTCCTGAGCTTAGCCAAACTGAGGCAGAGTGCTCTTGATTAATGAGGAGATCTCCTTCTCCTCTCTTGTCAGACAGGATTAAAGTCAATGGCTCCTGGTGATCACATTCTGCAGATGTATTTGACCACTTTGTCACGAAGCTCTTTGGTTTTGACCCCATAAATAATAGGGTTGAGCATGGGGGGAATGATGAAATAGAGGTTGGCCAAGATGATGTGAACATGGGGAGTGATACCCTGACTGAACTCATATGTCAGGCTAGAGAAGAGCAAGGGAGTATAAGATGTCAGCATCACACAGATGTGGCCTGTGCAGGTATTGAGGGCTTTCTGGTGGGCTTCCTTATGGGAGATTCTGAGGACGGCCTTAATGATCAGACCATAGGACAGGGCAATGAGTGTCAGGTCTAACCCCATGATTACAAACAATATCACCAAGCAGTACGTCCTGTTGACTGTGATGTCCCCACACGACATCTTCGCCACAGCTATGTGGTCACAGTGTGTGTGGGGGATAATGCGGTTGGCACAGAATGGCTGCCCGCTCAGGAGCAGGGGCGCAGGTAGAACGAAGACAACAGCTCTTATCAAACCCAATAGCCCTAGCTTAGCTATTCGTGCATTGGTGAGGATGGTGGTGTATCTCAGAGGGTTACAGATGGCAATGTAGCGATCGAAGGCCATTGTCACGAGGATGGCTGAGTGCATAACAGAAACGGCATGAAGGAAGAACATCTGGGTGAGGCAGCCACCCACAGTAATGCCTTTCAAATTGAACCAAAATATACACAGGGCTTTCGGCATGACAGAGGTAGATGTGCCAATGTCTGTGAGTGCCAGCATGCAGATCAGCAGGTACATCGGCTTGTGCAGGGTCTGCTCTTTCCCTACAACATACAGAACAGTGAAATTTCCCAACAGGCTGATAATGTAGAACATAGACAAAGGGATGGAAATCAGGACATGGGCAGCTTCCAGGCCAGGGATGCCCATTAGGATGAATGTTGACGGGTCAGAGGGAGTGAGGTTGAAAGCTGCCATGAGGTGGTCAATGCGTCTATCAGGCTCAGAAATGTTCAAGTTGTCTGCGAAGGGAGGGAAGCACAGCAATGGGGATTACACATATTGTAACAAATAGTACAGTAAATATTTCATAATTATTAACAATCTGGGAAGGGGAGGTGAGCAGTAAATTGGCAACATTTACAGATGGCACCACATTATTTAGGTCAGAGTCAAAACCAGAGAAGTCCTCAGAGGGAGCTAACCAAGTCAGATGAACTTTGATGTCAGTAACTGCAATATGTGTGCCCATTGTAGAGAAAAACTTGAACTGCTCAAATGTATTACAAGGTTCTAATTTAACTGTAGGAACTCAGGAGTGGGATCTGGACATCACAGTACACTGCTCTGTGAAACTTTGTTCACAGTGCAAGTATGGACAGAAACTAAGGAAAATGTTGGAATCCAGGAGAAGTGTGATGGGGAATCCTACAGTAAATACAATGCCATGGTATCAGTCAGTCAATGTTTCACCCTCCTCTAGGATCCTCTGTGTAATACTGAGCACCCTTCTCACACAAGGAATTGCAGAACTAGAGAGGTTCAGGCAAGGACAACAAGAATGATCAAGGATCCAGGGAAACTCTCATTCGAAGAGAGGTTTAAAAGACTGGGATTGTTACCTTACAAAGGAGATGAATAGGAGGGGATAGGAGAAAAGTCTATAAAATACTGACTGGTCGAGAGTTGATGGACAATGTGTTGTCCCTGTCCCATAACACACAATCAAGAGGACATTCAATTATACTGAAAATTGGAAAATTCAAAACTTGATAAAAATGAGTGCTTTCATCACTCAATGCTTAATTAGACTGAATTAAGCATTGAGTGATGACAGCAGAGGAGTCTGGCCCAAGTTTCAAGGGTGAAACCTGTGTATTATGAACTGCAATATCCAGTGGGATGAGAAAAAAATGCTTAATCTAGATATTCCCCAGTCTAATAGGGTTGAGGGTTTAGACTCTATGCTTATATTTTATTTTATTTTGGTAACTAACTCTGTCTTTTTGCCTATCACTTAATATCACTTAAAATCTATCGTTTGTAGTCAACAAACTTGTTTTACAGTTTATCTTTACCAGTGAGTTTTCCTGAAGTGTGTGGTAAGCCTGCTCAGGTTTACAGAGGCTGGTGTATATCCACTTTCCATTGATGAAGTGCTGAACCAATTAACAAATCTGCATTGCTTGTCTTGAGCATGCAAGACGGTATATTCCTGGGGTACAGTGTAGGAGCTGGAGGGGTGTTGCGGTTCAAATACAAGACAGCACAGAGCTTTAAGCAAGCAAACAGGCTGGTCTGCCAACAGACTGGTCATGTCAGCTTTCCACCCTCTCCTTTACTCTTTCTCTCCCCCCGCGCATTACATTTTCCAACAGATAAAAGGAATACACTGGCTTTGTTTAACATTCTTATTTACCAATTTCTATCTACCGCATTCCTTTCTCTTGGGCCTTGAGCCCAGTCCTGGGAGGCTTCCCACGGTTCATGTCATCTGGGCGAGATTCCAAGGTTCATGACCTTGAGAGGAGCTGTGTGTGCACTGCTCCTCCACAACACTCCGGGTGTGCCCTGAATGTTGTCAAGTGCATGAACCTTGTATGAATCCTACAGAGGGGTTTGGCTCTGGTGCCTTTCTCTGTGTGATTCATGAGTGGCTCTGGGAGCAATCATGCAATGTAGCTGGGTGTGGGGTCCACATCCGGTTTGCTGAGTGATCACAGTGCCTGTAGGGGTTGCTGCTTGTCATTAGCAAAGCATTGTGAGAGACAGCCCAGGCTGGAGAGTTTACGGGGCACAACAGTCCCGTGGTTCCAGGCTGCACTCCGGGGATCCTGTCACAATAAGTTACAGTTGTTAACTGATATGTGTAAGCAGCGACACGTTTCAGCAACTCAGCCGCTTACCCTTCTCATGCCTGAATACTGATAAAGTTTGCGAATGATGCAAAAAAATGGGGGATCATAAATAATGAAGAGGACAGGTCACTAATTCAGAGCAATCTTGATTGGTTGGTAAACTGGATCGAAGAAAACAATGTGTGTTCTAATATAGCTGTGTAGATATCTGCATCTAGGAACAAAGAATGTAGGAGATGATTCCGCGATGGGGGACTCTAGCATGGGAAGCAGTGACTTTGAACAATATTTGGGGGCCATGAAGGGATAATTAGCTAAACATGAGCTCCCAGTGTGATCCTGTGGCCAAAATAGCTAATGAGATCCTGGGATGATAACGAGAGGAATCTCAAGAAGAGGTAGAGA
This sequence comes from Eretmochelys imbricata, assembly GCF_965152235.1. Classification (NCBI taxonomy): domain Eukaryota; kingdom Metazoa; phylum Chordata; order Testudines; family Cheloniidae; genus Eretmochelys; species Eretmochelys imbricata. The sequence goes on from NC_135572.1 coordinate 3,992,116, forward strand.
AATTGTTTTACCTCTGTATTTGGCACTGGTGCAACTGCTGCTGGAATGCTGTGTCCAGTTCTGGTGTCCACGATGAAAGATGGATGTTGGTACATTGTAGAGGGTTAAGAGAAGAGTGACAAGAATTATTAAAAGATAACAAAACTTGCCGTATAGTAATAGACTCAAGGAGCTCGATCTATTTGATTTAACAAAGTTGGTTATGGGGTGACGTGATAACAGTCTCTAAGTACCTACATGGGGAACAACTAGTTAACTGTAGGCTTTTCTGTCTGGCATACAGAGGTGTAGCATGATACAATGGCTGGAAGTTGAAGTTAAACAAATTTTGACGAGAAATAAGGTGTACATTTTTTAAACGGTGAGAGTAATTAGCCATTGGGACAATTTACCAAGGGTCATGACAGATTCTCCGTCACTGAGAATTTTTAAATCAAGGTTGGATGTTTCTCTACAAGCTCTGCTCTAGGAATTATTTTAAGGAAATTCTCTGGCATGTGCTCTACAGCAGTGGTTTTCAAACTTATTTTTCTGGGGACCCAGTTGAAGAAAATTGTTGATGCCTGCAACCCAACAGAGCTAGGGATTAGGGGCTTGGGGTTTGGGTGGGGCCTCTGGGCTGGGACAGGGGATTGGGGTGCAGGAGGGGGTCAGGGCTGGGGGTGCAGGCTCTGGGGTGGGGCTGGGGATGAGGGCTTTGGGGTGCAGGAAGGGGTTCTGGGTTTGGGAGAGGGGCTCAGGGCTGGGGCAGGGGATAGTGGTGCGGACTTACCTCCTGCGGCTCCCCATCAGCGGCACAGTTGGGGTGAAGAGGCAGGCTTCCCATCTGTTCTGGCACCATGGACCACACTGCACCTGAGGTGGCCAGCAGCAGGTCCGGCTCCTAGGCAGAGGGGCATAAGCTCCGCCCCCTAAGCTCCCATTGGCCAGGTACTAGCCAATGGGGATGCGGAGTTGGTGCTCAGGTTGGGGGCAGCATGCGGAGCCCTGTGGCCCCTCTGTCTAGGAGCCGGACCCACTGCTGGCCACTTTCGGGACACAGTGCGGTGTCGGTGCAGGTAGGCACTAGCCGACAGGACTTTTAACAGCGACCCAGTGCCTTACATGCTGCGACCCAGTACTGGGTCACGACCTGAACTTTGAGAAATGTTGCCCTACAGAAAGTCAGACAAGATCACTATGGTCCCCTCTGGCCCGGGAATCTATGAACACATCCTCAGGAGTCAGCTGGAGGCATTTTGCCTGTAAGCTCATGCCTGAGCTGACTGAAGGCATTTTTTTCTGTTCATGACCGTGGTAAATTTAGCCCGATGGGGAGAAAGTCTCATGTGATTGTGGTACCTTGAAAATATTACTCTAGTTGTGTGTTTCATGAGGCTGAGGGATCCGGTGACATACTGCATGGATGAACAATTTAAGTGAGAAAAAAAATGACTTGACTGCATAAAATCTCCGCACTGATGAATGAACGTACCAGTGTCACCATGAATGGCTAACAGCTAACAAATGATTGCAGAGAGTCCTGGATTTAACATCTATGTTGTGGTGGCCCACTGTTTCAGGCAGCTACCAGTGATTCCTGCACGTGCCAGCTGAATTTATCTAGGCCCTCATATGTCCCAGAGTTGCCCACTCTTACGATATAATGTGGAAACTTCTCAGCTTGCGAGTTGTTCCTGTGTAGCAGTCCCCAAAGCCACAAACAGTGGGTATGGGTGTAACAAGAGCAGGATCACAAGTGCCCGGGCATTTGCTTTTCTCTCTATGATATTTATCACCAGTGAGAGACAGTCACTGATCTGCCCCCAGCCAAGGGAGAAGGTGTGACAAAAAGCACCTCACCCCCTGCATAGGAGGAGCGGTGGGGAGTGTGGGGCGGTTCGGAGATTGTGGGACTCAGGGTCATAGAGACGACACTGGCAACTGTAGTAGGGAGAGAACCTACCATATATGCACAATGAAGTTGGCGATCATCTAGAAACTACTGTCAGCTAAGTTAAACTTGGCAACTATGTAAAAGCAACTGGGTTATTGCTGTACATCATTTACAATGTGCGTAACATTGCTAAACTCTTTAACCAACACACAAGTAAAAATCAACAAACGAATGGCAGCAAACAACATGAAGGCATGGAAAAAACAAATTGGTAAAAAAAGTAAGTTACATGGTAATTACAAATTGGGTAAACAAATTCCCTGCTAGTACCAGTCACGCTTTGGGGTCAGTGACACTGTGTCCTAAGTAAGGCACATGTTATTCAAAACAATCTTGTTCGATATCTGGGTACCAACACTAAAGCTACTGAATGGACGGTAACCCATTTATTAAATATTGCTGTGTTAGGATTATCTGAAAAACAGCATCCATAAGAAAAACTTATGCTCAAATAAATTGGTTAGTCCCTAAGGTGCCACAAGTACTCCTTTTCTATTAACTGGATCTATGTCAGCTACTGGTGTACCACAGAACAATGCAATCCATGGACCAGAGAAGCTAGCCGCTCCTGTTTCCTGACCAGTGAAGTTTACCAGCGGGTAACAACCAGCAGTAAGGGTAACCTATAACATGAATAGACAGTACTGTGTAGTAACTAATTACAAGACATATATGTATATGAAGGCCTCATTTGTAATGTCACTACTCTACATTTCTGTTTCAGTTCTCCTACACAAAGCACTGTGGGACACACTACAACAATGCCTATCCCAGTATTTCAGAACACTCTGCCTAGTACCATAATAATACAAGTGGTAACTGTAATTGCCCGAAGAGGAATGTGTTGCTATCTGCAGTAACCACAAGAGCCAGACTACACCACGCAGACTGGAAAAGGGTTGTTATGCTTGGATACAAAGTGCTGTCACATGTACGCATACATACGATGCATACGCACCCATATGTAACATAGAAATATATGCACTGTATCCACACTATCCATACATGTTAATTATCTAAAAGTGCCTTCAAGGCTCAATCATAAAATTACATTCGTCTGTCATGGTCCCGGGCCTAACATTCCCACATCCAGTGTGAGGGACTAAAAACAATTAGAAAATAAAATCTGTCCATGGGTTGTAAGAGGGAATGTGCAGACAAAGGGACAGATGGGGCATAAATGTGTGGATGGAAAATAAGGTGGCCCATAACAGTGTTTAACCCAGTGGGTCATCCTCAGTCCATGCATTATGCTTTTCCGAGATGATGGGTAAACATCCTCCCCAGATAAAGAAAAAAAAGTGGGGGAAGTAGTAGGAAGGGAGCCTGAAACATTAGCCCTTCTTTCAGAGGCCTGGTGTGAGGCCTGAGGCCTGGGCTAAAGTAGTAGTCAAAGCTTTATTGATAAAAAGCCAAGACAAGCTGTGAGCATGAGGCAGGCCCTGCTCACAAAATCTGGCAAGAACAGGGCTGATACTGCAGAAATCCACGTTCCGAAGAAGTGCTAGGCACAGAGCACTCACGCAAACACATCCCGATATCACGTGGTACCAGACCATCCGAATATCGAGGATGATACATAAACATTCCCCGAGAATAACAGGAACACACTGACCCCTCCTAAAAGATAAGGTCAGGATGACACGACATAATGAAAATGTCTCGATCGAACCAACATGTACAAAGAGATGGGTGATAACGAGCCACATCAGGGGGCAGTAACTGAGTATGTCAGACTGGCAGTACGTAACTTGTTTGTATCGGGGTACACAGATGTATCTCAGAGGGAGTGTCTTTGTCTAGCCTAGGGGGGAAGGTAAAGTCCTGCCATTTATTGAGCTGGTCCATTGTTATGGGCATTCATGTATTAGTGGTCCAGTAGAGTCTGTGGGATACTAGTACCATGATTTTTCGACAATAAACCTGGCCGGGTGCCTTGGTACCTTAGCAGATCTTGTGGTCATTGGGTGGTTCGCTCGAGGTCTGCTGTGCCAGCTGTCTGTGCAGAGCTGGAACACCACACGGGGAGAAGACACACACAACCCAACATCTAAGCACAGTGACCAGGGTGCTGTTGGAATCGGGGTAGCCTGAGATGGGGAAGGAGAGTACAGACAGGGGGTGAGAATATGCTGGGAGATAGAACCAGCTGAGGAGCTAGGATCAATGGTTCTCTCCACCGTGAAATGCCTGATGTTACATAAATAACATTCAACCACAACAACTGGAAACCCACTGAGTGAAGATTGTGACACACAGGCTGCAGTTCTGTGGCTCGCCAGGGGAAAGAGACCCTGAGAGCCGCCCACCTGCACTCGGGGCCAGGAAAGGTCCCAGCGCTGTCCTTTGACCACCAATCACAATGAAAAATGTAATTTCAGCAGCGCTGCCTGCCTGTCCGTGGACACCCCGGTCTCTGCCCTCACAACCCCCAGCGCTGCTGCTTCACTATGTACACCCCGCTCCCTACACCACAACCTCCAGGGCTGCCCATCTCTCTGTGTACACCCCACTCCCCATCCCCATCCACCCCACCAGTGCCCACCTCTCCATGTACACCCCATTCCCCGCCCCCACAACTCCCGGCACTGCCCGTCTGTCCATGTACATCCCACTCCCTGCCCCCAGACCCCTCAGGGCTGCCTGCTTGTCCATGTAGGCCCCCCACCCGCACAACTTCCAGACCTGACACACCGTGATACCCCTCACCCAGGACCAAAACCAGGGGCCAGACCCCACAGCGACTGCTCACAGAAACATCTCCACAGACGAGGTTAAACTCAGTGTCTGCCTGCACCGGGGAAAAGGGGGAAATCAGCCTGAACTGCCTTTCTGGGGGTGAAGGAAACCTCAGAAGCAGCTCAGCCTTTGCAGGGAAGGAGAGAGGGATGGACCCGTGGGAGGGAGAGAGGACGTGGAGACTGAAAGGAGCCAATGTGACTAACTCTTCCTCAAAATAACACAAAGCTTTAACATATTGCAGCCCGTTAGAAATGCAGATACCCCTTCCTGAGGCTCTAGTGGGGCTGCTCACGGGAGGAAGGACGGTCTGGATGGGGAATGGTGTCAGAGACAATCTGCTACCACATTGTCCACATTCTCTTACAGTCTGAGACACCCCCACCCTCATGGCGCCTCTTTGGTCTGTGCATTAGATAGAATGTGCATTCCCAATTTTCCCCCGTTTCAGGACTCTACATCACTGTGATTTGGACACTGCACATCCCCTTCCCTCCCCCCTGCACATCCACACACACAGTGTGTTCCTGGACCTCCTGGTTTCCCCTAAGGTAGAAGCATGCTTTTATTTTAACTGCTTTTTGGTGCTTCTCATCCTCTCCAAAAGCAGAGATGCAGGGGCAGAGAGAGAGCAGACCTCTCTCCTCCCACAAAAAAAAACAACCTGTTCTCCTGATTGTTTTCAACCCTAAGCCTGTGAGTTTCAGACTTCAGCAAGTATCCTGTCAGTTCTTCTTTGGTCCGAACGAGCTCACCCATCCACAGAGGCCACAGGACGAGTCCAGTTGAAGACACTGGAGGCTGATGGCCGGTGTAAATCCGGTCATTTATTTACGTTCCTACATGTGGATTTAGAGTGAACTCCTGGTTGTGTTGGGAGTTTTGCCACTGAACTCAATGGGACCAAGATTTCACCCTTAGTGTTTCAGGTTCGGGTCCGAACTGTGAAAATCATGGCTTCCCATCCTGGAAGCCACGGCACTGAAAGAGTCTGAAGGAAACCCGCAGTTTATGTGGTGTTCTGAGACTGGGCAAGAAAGATGGGGATTTCAAAACACATGGGCCGTGATATTTCTCTTAGGGAGGCCAGTGTCAATCTGGAGTGACCCAGTGAAGGCAGAATGTGAGAGCAGAATCTGGCTAATGTGTGGCCTTTTCTTGTTTTCATCCTTCTGGTAACACAAATACCCACTGCAGAGACTTTGGCTGCACTTCTTAACGGTGCAGTGAAATTGCTGAATTGGAAAACTTGAGTGAACCAGAGGAAAATCCACATAAACCAAAAAAAGGAAGCTACTGAGACAGATAGAAGGACACAGTCAGTCACAAGGAACTTCTCTTAAAAACAAACATTTGTCTAAACTATTTCCAGTACAGTTATAATTTCAGTTTTACCAGGTCAACCCTTTGGCGTTTCTGACAATACTAAACAGTTCAAGTTGCCGTGCTGGTGAATTCCTGCCCAGATGTTTTTTTTTTACTTGAAGCCTTGAACTCTTCTTGAGCCCTTAGTTCTAACTTTAGTGCGGTAACTGGTAACTCACCAAAATCCTGTTCAGCTCAGAGCGGAAATCTCCTTACGGCGACAGAAATGCAGAGCCCCAAGAATCAGTGTATGAATCTCCAATATCTGACACTCTCTGTGCTGGACAGCGACCTTTATCATTCCCCTGTACAGTCCCTGCAGACTCTCAGGTTGGCAGGACTCCCAGACAATTCCCTTGGCTCCTTGAGCAGTGGGAAGAGCAGAAAATGGACCCTGGAGAACTTCAGCCTGAGATCCTCCCCCCAGGAGTGAAGAAATGATTCAACGATAACAGGCTCAGATTCTGACGGCAAATTCAGTCTTGCAGGCTTGATTGAATCATTCGGCACTACGGAAACACCAGAGAGGAGAGGAAGAGCCAAGGCTTAGACCAGGGGTCTCAAACTCGATTTACCTTAGGGCCAGCTCTAGTCCTCAAATCCTCCCAACGGGCCAATAATATCACTGAAGATGGTGTTCAGAAAAGAAAATGTTTATATTATATTTTTTATTTCAAATTTCTTAGAAATAATAAAGCTGTCATACAACTTTATACAATTCTTCGCCTGCCAGAGAGTTTTGTGTTTTTGCCAGGCACCTGGCAACACGTCAGTTCTGTCAATTTGTTGATGTTTGGCCACAGATGGCCTATGGCCCGGGACTTTGAAACCCTTGGCTTAGATTTATTTATCTATCATTTACACTTTTAGCTACTTCCATTGACTGGGATGAAGACCTGTGATTCCATTCACCTAACAGTGCGTCCCACGCAGGAAAATACGTTGTCCAAATGTGCTTGCAATATCTGAACAGTCAAGGAAGGCTGTTTTTTTTCCAGGTTGTTTGTGAGCAGACTCTTCCTCTGTGCCAGGGGTAACAGGGACATTAGGCAGCTCACAGAACTTTGGGGCTTCCTCCCAAACAGCATCCCACTTAGCGCTGCTTCACATACTCTCTAACACTTTGACAGTTCCCTGCCGTACACTGCAGGCCTGAGAAAGTGTCATGTCTTGTGTCTGCTGAGCTTTCTATGCTATGTGACTCATACTAAGAACATAGAAAAAAGCCATCAAGCACACACAAAAATCTATTTTCTGCACGTTCTTCAAGAATGAATCTTCAATGAATCTTCAGTAGGAGGCTCTGACAGTCCCAACGAACGACTGAGAAGTGCTCTCATGGAGTTTTTTACAGCAGATGCATTTCTCCATCTGCATGCCCATCTCCTGTCATTTAAACTAGACAATTCAAGTTTCACTAAAAAAATCAAGTAGCTATTCTGTTAACTCTGCCTGCCTCAGATAAAAGCAAATGCAATTCACTAGCCATGCAATGTAGATAGAGAGCAAGGGGGTGATCTTGCAGTATATTTTGCTGTACTCCACTTACATGACCTGCCACGACAGCGGCCCCATCATAACACTGTGCTATAACTGGCAAGTTTGCAATACCCAATACCTGTCAGAGCTACATAATGTTGTGATAGACGGTGCCAGCATCCTCTCGCTCAGAGCAATCGACATAGCCTAGACATCGTTCCTTTATTTCCAGAATTTTGTGTATCTTTTGTGTATTTTGTGTGTTTTGTGTACCATTTTTGATGAACGCAGGGTCTCTCAAGCTACCAGGAATCTGTCTGCAAGGAAAGCAGAACACTGCATCTGCTGGGTCGCTGTACTCTGAAAATGGAAATGTCTTGTTATATTCCGACGTAAATGAGAAAGTCGTTGGACCGAGACACAACTTTACTTATTCTAGTGTCCGTAGTTCACTTTTATTCTTTGGACTTTGTGCCACTTAGTCACCTATGACATTTGCATGCCTCTGTTCTTTGGTTGATGTCTTGTCCTATGCCTGGCCCAGCTGTGGGACTGCTCCTACTGCTGTCCCTAGAGAAGAGTAGGGACTCAGCAAGTGGTGGGCGGAGGGGCGGGGGGCATGGGGAAAGGGGGCTGAGGAGGGAAGAGGTTCAGCAAGTGGCAGGCATCCGGGGCCTCTCGGAGGAGGAGAGGAGGGACTCAGAGAGAAGCAGGGCATGGCAGGGGCCTCAGCGGAGGGTGCGGCAGGGACAGAAAGAGGCAGAGAGGCTGAGGAGCTATGGGGGAAAAGCGGGAGGGGACCTCAGGGTGGGGAACATTCAGGGCCACCACGGCTCAGGTGTCCACACTCTCAGAGGTGGTGGGGCAGCAGCTGTGCTGCAGGGGAGGTTTAGTCTCCTCTGGGCTATTATTCCCGCCGCCTATGTAAGGTGGCCCTCCCTGGGCCACTTCCTAACACCTCCCTGTGATCATCCCAATAGCTCTGTCTGGGGTAAGACAGCATGAACGGTGTCCACTCACCCAAGGCACTTTGTGGTGATTGTATGTTGTGAGGTCGTTGTCCTTTCCTCTCAGGCCACAACTGCCTCCTCCTGCTTGCTCCAATTCAGCCAATGTGATGAGGGCATCATGGACTTCAGCTGTTTAGCATCGAACAGCTTTAATGCTGTCAAGTCTCCACTCCCAGTGTCTTTCGCATACTGGCTTCACAGTGACATTGGCATGATCTGTGAGAATTTTCCAACAATTACCAGAGGCGGAGAAGAGAAGAAGATTGAGCGATTGGCATCCACATGGAAAGAAAAATGCTCTTGCGTTTTCATTAAGGATCCTTGCCTGTACACCCTTGTTTTTCTCTTTCATGGTTGCACTGTTGTCATAACCCTGGCCCTGGCAGTCTTGGATGAAGGAGTTTTGCAGGATATGGGATTAAGTCAGAGATGCGAGTAAAATAAAGGAGTTTCCTTATTCTTCATGCAGTATAGAAATGTGCACAGCGGTTTGCACAACAGCGTAGCCAAGACCTTGTCCAAAGGAACTTCAGTGTTCTGTTCCGTAGAACTGGTGGAAACAGAAACTGCTCTTTTCAGAAAGCCTGAGGGTGGGGATATGTGGTGGTTCAGTGATGAGACAGAACACAGCTTTATCCAAGCAAGCAGGCTGGTCAGCGGAGATGGGCTGTTCTGCCCCCCCGCCTTCCACCTTCTCCTTTTATTATATTTCTCCCCCTAAGCATTACACACTGCTACGCAAAGGAATGTATGACGTTGATTCATATACTTAGTTACCATCCTTTATCTACTACAATCCTGGTTCTCAGGCCTTGAGCCCAGGCTAAGAAAGCCTCCCACAGTTGCTGTCCAAACAATCAAGTTCTCATGGTTCATATCTAGCCCTTGTCCTTGGATAGAGCAATGTGTGCATTGCTTCTACAAAACAGTCAGGGTGTGCCCTGCCTGCTTCCAGGTGGAATAGCTAAACATTAACCCTTCAGGGATAGGTGATCAGGGATTGAAAGAGAGGGTGATGGGTTTCAAGGCGGTCACAGAAGACAGACAACACCTACTTAATGGTTAATCTGTCTTCAAATCTCCGGAGCCACTGCGTTGGGAACACCCCTTGGACAGGGTACAGTGCAGGGACTCAGGATGCTACACCCTTGACCACGGTGGCCGTTATTCCCACTCTTGTTGAGATGGGGGAGGGAGGTACATGGGGGAGCTGATCCCCCACCCATTTATGTCCTGTGCACCTGCTTGCCTGACTTTGGGGAGGCAGCCCCCGGAACCAAGAGGCTGAAGCTCCTGAGCCAGTTAGCAGAGAGGACCCTTGTCTGCTGATCGTGTATGGGCGGGGGGGAATTTAAACCACTCAAGTCACACACACCCCTCTCCTGGCAGCCTCCTCCTTACCCTGAGTTCCCCGCTGGGAAAGCAGCTGTTCCTTCCCTACCTTTCCCTGTGGAGATAAAGCAGCAGCCCCTCCCTGCAGCTCCCAGCTGTTTCCTGCATGTGCTGTTTGCCTCTCCTGGTCCCTGTCTCCAGCAAGTGCTGTGCAGGGAGCAGGGGGCATGGCAGGCAAACTCTGACAGAAAGCTGAGGGGGGTTATGTGACCCTGTGTGACCCCCTGTATGTCATCTCTCTGCCAGTGTGGGATGGGAGCAGGGTGCACTGTCCCTGGTTAGCAGGGTGCTCACCTGTGGGGAGCCAAGTGTTCGCTACCCTATGTTCTGGCAGTGCCGGGGGAAGGAGCAAGTCCTTTCCTGGACAAGTTTGGGGCTCTTAGGGAACGATAGAGCAGGCCCACCCCCACCACAACCTAGATAGCAGGGAAGCTCCAAGCCTCCAGCCAGGACACAGAGCTGCTGGCACATGGACTCCTCTTCCTTCTCCTCCTCTCCCCCACCAACCTCAGCCACCTATCACAGAGATCAGATTGGGAGCCTCTTCCATCCGAGCCCCACTCCAGGCACAGCTTCTGTCAGGGTTCCCTCTCCACGCTGAACTCTGGGGTACAGATGTTGGGACCCGCATGAAAGACCCCCGAAGCTTATTTCTACCCGCTTAGGTTAAAACTTCCCCAAGGCACAAATCCTTTCCTTGTCCTTGGACGGTATTGCTGCCACCACCAAGTGATTTAGACAAAAATCCAGGAAAAAGGTCCACTTGGAGTCCCTGTTCACCCCCTCAGGGAAGGCTTAATAATAATATGGTTTCAAAGCCGGTTGGTTACAAAGTGACCACAAACCAAACCCATGGGTGTTTAGGACACTGAAAATCAATCAGGTTCTTAAAGGAAGACTTTTATTTAAAAAAAAAAAAGTAAAAGAATCACACCTGCAAAATCAGGTTGGAAGGTAACTTTACAGGGTAAATAAAAAGCTTTAAAACACAGAGGATTTCCCTCTGGGCTCAGCTTCAAAGTTACAAAAAACAGGAATAAAACTCTTAGGGTAGGGAAAATTCACAAGCTAAAACAAAAAATAATCGAACACATTTCCTTGCCTTTACTTACAATTTCTGTAATTTTAGAGATATCATTTCAAGTATCTTTTCAGGAGATGGTTAAACTTCTTGGTCTCTCTCTCTCTGTGTCCAGAGAGCAAACAATCAAAGAGAGTGCAAACAAAGCTTCTCCCCACCCCCTAGGTTTGAAAGTATCTTCTTTCCTTCTTGGTCCTTTTGGTCAGATGCCAACCAGGTTATTTGAGCTTCTTAACCCCTTACAGGTAACGTGATTCTGTACCTCTGGCCAGGAGGGATTTTATGTTACTGTATACGTAAAGTTTGTTACCCTTTCCTTTATATTTATGACCACTTCTAACACATGGGGCCCTCTGTCCCGGGAGAGTGGCGAGCCCTGGGCAACCCTGCTCCCTCTGGAGGAGTTACCTGGCTGAGTGCCTAACAGGTCAAGCTGCAGCTTGGATCCACCCTCTCCAGCGCTTCCTGTCTCTTGCCTGACTGGCTGGCTGCCTACCTCTGAAAGCCCAGCTGGCTCTCAGTTGGCAGGTCTCATCATGTGACCTGCCAACCAAGTACATCACCCTGGGCTGTTATCAGACCACCCACGTCAAAGGCCGGCCCTGGGTTAGACTCCAAGTCTCATTGGGATGACATAGGACATGGGCTAGGGTGTCCTGACTCCGGGTGCTCTCTCCATACCAGCTGCTTCCCTGACCATCTGATCATTGCATGACATTCAAACCACATACAATGTACGAAACAGCAATGATAAGATAAATAAGGAACAAATGGGAAAGGGTCAAGGAAAGAAGGAACTTCCTATAAGAACACGGAAAATACCACAAACAGCCATCTTGGGACATGAGGAAACTTTTCAGTCTGTTCCTCACACGTCCAAGGCCTCCTGCCCAAGCCCGGGCTGTGCTGTGGTGATACTGTAGGTCAGACACTTGCTCTGGAGGTGGTCACACAACCTCAGGCTCTAGGTGGAAGGACCCTTCTCCCCAGCATCTGCTCTCCTATCAGATTCACTTCCCCCCTTCTGAGTCCAGCCTTCAAGGCCCTCCTGTCTAGAAACGTCTCCTTGTGCTCAACCCTCTGCCTATGACGCCACCTTGCTCTCCCCAGCTGCTCATCATGCTCGGCTGCCATGTTACTCTAAAAGGCAATATTTCATCCTTGCTGTCTTTGTCAGATGTAGAATGCTTCTGCTGCTGGTCATACATCAGCAGATACCAGTGCAAACATTTCTTTCTTTGGTTCCTTGGAGTGTCAGGTCACATATCTGAATTTCTGAGTTTTTTTACTCCACAGCAGTTCACCTCAATTGGAAACCAAATAATTTCCCCTATTCCCAACTTTGAAAATACCACAATGATTTTATCTGATTCCTTTTATCAGGACACGATTGTCCAAAACAGTCCAACATTTCTGGTATATATTCCCCCTTGGGGACTACAATTAAAACAAGTATTAACTTGAAAGGAAACACACCTGATTCAGATTATGAATGACATGGATGAGGCTAAACAAGCTGTTGTCCAATTATTAGATGGGGGAGATGAAGCAGTAAATGCCTATGTCATAAATATAAAGGAAAGGGTAACCACCTTTCTGAATACAGTGCTATAAAATCCCTCCTGGCCAGAGGCAAAACCCTTTCACCTGTAAAGGGTTAAGAAGCCAAGATAACCTCACTTGCACCTGACCCAAAATGACCAATGAGGGGACAATATACTTTCAAATCTGGAGAGGGTGGGGAACAAAGGGAACATGTCTGTCTGTATGATGCTTTTGCAGGGAACAGATCAGGAATGAAACCTTACAACTCCTGTTAAGTTAGTAAGTAATCTAGCTAGAAATGTGTTAGATTTCCTATTGGTTAATGGCTGGTAAAATAAGCTGTGCTGGATGGAATGTATATTCCTGTTTTTGTGTCTTTTTGTAAGTATTTGCCATCCTGATTTTACAGAGGTGATTCTTTTACCTTTTCTTTCATTAAAATTCTTCTTTTAAGAACCTGATTGATTTTTCATTGTTCTTAAGATCCAAGGGTTTGGGTCTGTGTTCACCTGTACCAATTGGTGAGGATTCTTATCAAGCCTTCCCCAGGAAAGGGGGTTTAGGGCTTGGGGTGATATTTTGGGGGAAAACGTCCCTTTTCACACAGAAATGGTCTATATGGGACTGCTGCAAGCAGCAGGAGGAAACAGAATCTGATCAAAATGATTTGACTATTGGGTAATGTAATCAAAATCACTAAAGGAATGTAAGGGGTTTCTATTGGAACTTAACTTGGCTGCCCCGGTTGTGTCCAGTTGTACAAGATGGAAGTGTAATCATGGTACAGTTGTGTAAAAAAGAGTAATCACAGTGCAAAGGATGTTAAGCAAAAGAGACTTTTGTGTGTGTGCACAGGAAAAAGAAAAGGAATAGGAATGCTGGGAGAACTAAGCCTTGGGGTGGCTCTGGGGGATCGTATTTTTGCTTTGGTGGGTGTGCATAAAAACTCTGCCCCCAAATGGCAGAGTGCCCCTGTCAAGGTTCCTCCCCGACTCTGAACTCTAGGGTACAGATGTGGGGACCTGCATGAAAACCTCCTAAGCTTATCTTTATCAGCTTAGGTCAAAAAGTTCCCCAAGGTACAAAATATTCCACCCTTTGTCCTTGGATTGGCCGCTACCACCACCAAACATATACTGGTTACTGGGTAAGAGCTGTTTGGAAATGTCTTTCCCCCCAAATACTTCCCAAAACCTTGCACCCCACTTCCTGGACAAGGTTTGGTAAAAAGCCTCACCAATTTGCCTAGGTGACTACAGACCCAGACCCTTGGATCTTAAGAACAATGAACAATCCTCCCAACACTTGCACCCCCCCCCTTTCCTGGGAAATGTTGGATAAAAAGCCTCACCAATTTGCATAGGTGACTGTCATAAATATAAAGGGAAGGGTAAACCCCTTTGAAATCCCTCCTGGCCAGGGGAAAGCTCCTCTCACCTGTAAAGGGTTAAGAAGCTAAAAGTAACCTCGCTGGCACCTGACCAAAATGACCAATGAGGAGACAAGATACTTTCAAAAGCTGGGTGGAGGGAGAGAAACAAAGGGTCTGTGGGTCTGTCTTTACGCTGCCTTTGCCGGGGATAGACCAGGAATGGAGTCTTAGAACTTTTAGTAAGTAATCTAGCTAGGTATGTGTTAGATTATGATTTCTTTAAATGGCTGAGAAAAGAACTGTGCTGAATAGAATAACGATTTCTGTCTGTGTATCTTTTTTGTAACTTAAGGTTTTGACTAGAGGGGTTCTCTATGTTTTCAATCTAATTACCCTGTAAGGTATCTACCATCCTGATTTTACATAGGTGATTTCTTTACTTCTATTGGGTCTGTGGTCACCTAGGCAAATTGGTGAGGCTTTTTACCAAACCTTGTCCAGGAAGTGGGGTGCAAGGTTTTGGGAAGTATTTTGGGGAGAAAGACGTTTCCAAACAGCTCTTCCCCAGTAACCAGTATTTGTTTGGTGGTGGTAGCGGCCAATCCAAGGACAAAGGGTGGGATATTTTGTACCTTGGGGAAGATAAGCTTAGGAGATTTTTCATGCAGGTCCCCACATCTGTACCCTAGCGTTCAGAGTGGGGAAGGAACCTTGACAGTGACCACAGACCCCAACCCTTGGATCTGAGAACAATGAAAAAGCATTCAGTTTTCTTACAAGAAGACTTTTAATAGAAATAGGAGTAAATAGAAATAAAGAAATCCCCTCTGTAAAATCAGGATAGTAGATACCTTACAGGGTAATTGGATTCAAAACATAGAGAATCCCTCTAGGCAAAAACTTAAGTTACAAAAAAGATACACAGACAGAAATAGTTATACTATTCAGCACAATTCTTTTCTCAGCCATTTAAAGAAATCATAATCTAACACGTACCTAGCTAGATTACTTACTAAAAGTTCTAAGACTCCATTCCTGGTCTATCCCCGGCAAAGGCAGCATAAAGACAGACCCACAGACCCTTTGTTTCTCTCCCTCCACCCAGCTTTTGAAAGTATCTTGTCTCCTCATTTGTCATTTTGGTCAGGTGCCAGCAAGGTTACCTTTAGCTTCTTAACCCTTTACAGGTGAGAGGAGCTTTCCCCTGGCCAGGAGGGATTTCAAAGGGGTTTACCCTTCCCTTTATATTTATGACAGCCCCTTCTCCAATATACACTGCACACCTCCTGGGAAAATGCACATTCCTCCAGGAATGCTGGTAATGCATCGCGCTTATGGCTCCCACCCCTTTCCAGTACCTCGATGGGAGGGTCCTTATCAGGTGTCTAACATGATTCATCCATCTCTGGTGTGCTTATCCCATGAGGGTCAGCACTGGTGGGCTCATATCTCTCAAGTAAAGCAATACAATGCCTTAACCAAATGCTAAAAGAAATGAAATGATTCTGTTTTTATTTTCCAGAATTATGGCCACTCCTGTAAATACTTCCCACGGCTGCATGGGTTGGGTACAGTTGACCACGTTATCCACCCCCTAATCCAAAAAACATTAAAATACAACAGAAATCAAAGTATTACACTCCAGCACAAGTTCAATAGTGGCCCTGGTATCAAAGAAGAACAATTACTTGGTGGCAAAAAAAAAACCCTGTCATATATCAAATTGTAGTACTGCATGCTATTGGGAGTTTATTCCCTCTGCTCGCCAATGTAAATTTGGAGAGGTGGGAAAAGGGTATTCGGCCTGACCCGAAGCACCCAATGTGGTCAGTGACCTCAGGCCTACACCCTTTTTGCCACCACACACTATGGCTCCTAAAGCATCCACTATTACCCCATGTCAATCCACTCTCCCTCCTCCTTCCCCAACCCACCATTTACTGACCCTATTACCCTCAGTCATTAATGCCAAGTATACTTGCAAAATGAATGTGGTCCAACCAATCATTTTGTTCAGTGGTTTAATAATGGCTTCTTAAAAGCATCCAAATACTCTCACAATAAAATAAAAGAAATAAATAACCACTTAAATCATTTTGTATAAATTACCCAATTGTTTATGCAGAAGTGTGTAGTATTTCTCCCTGGTTATCCCTGCAAAAAAATAATTCGGCTCTCTAACAAACGTAAACACCAAATGGAAATTTTGCTCCCCTCTGGATCCCCCTGAATTCTTCAGGCATGACACCCCCCTTTTAATTGAATATGTTGTGCTGCTCCTTTTAAAATAAAAAAAAATGTACCCTAATTAAACCTCTTGTACCCCCTCCTCCTCCACCTCCTTCCAAATTGTCTGTAACCCACCTATCCCCATGATGGTCCACCCCCATCCAAAGACTTGTGCTTCTTAATGCAATTGATTTACAAATAACTATCACTCTGTTCCCCTCTAGCTGGTATCTCAGTACTACGTTTGCTAACTGTTCTCAGTTTACCAAAGTAGGTTAAAAAATGCTGCTATGGGTAATTTCCAACTCGTTTAAATTAAATAAATAAAAATTAAACAAAACCATCCAAAACCGGCAAGCCCTCACAAACTACCTCTGGGAAGGTTGAAACTCGCTGCACAAAGCCGACTCAGTGGCTCAAATCCAACGCTTGAAACATGCCTTTGGGCTATTGGACGGGGGGGAATTATTACAGGAATCTGCGCTTAGCTCAGCCCACCGTTTGCTAAAAAATGTAATTCTAGCCCACAAAAATATTACAAAATCCCTTATCAATAAACTGGTAAACAGTGTGAAAACTATTTTGTGGGGGAAAGCATGAAGCCAAGTTCAACAAACCCTCACGAATCATCATGGAATCTTGCAGGATGCCCGACGGGGTTTATGGCCATCTGGGTTAAAGGGTACCAATATAGCAATGAAAGGTGTTTTGGCCCTTTAAAGCCACCTGGGAGACAATTTTAGGGGACTGTACACTGAGCCGGTGTACCCTTACTGTCAAAAAAAAGCTAAAGGAGAATGGACCTCGGCCACCCTTTTACAGCCAGGGTTCGGGGGTAAGTGCAAATAAAAATGGTCCCAAAAGCCCGTTTAGCAAGTAGTAATAACAAATAATAACACATGGTTTCTAATGGGATCCAAGGTCTACTACCCTCAAATGGGTCTTGCATGGCTGGGACAGGAAAATACCTGAAAGGGCTGGCCACAGGAACCACCGCCCCTGCAGTGTTCAGAACCGATACCCCCTCAGAATTGGGTGGAACAGGAAAATAAAATTTGTGGGGATAAATTAGCTGTGCTTATTGGCCAAGTTCTGGAAAGTGGAAGGTGTGTGGAGCGGGTGGGATTTGGACCAGGAAACTTTTCCTTGCAGCTGGGAAACTCCATTTACCAGACCATAGACCAGCGATGCATCGGCTTAATGTAACTGGACAGCCAACAATACCCACTAACTGGACTACAATGGTACCAAAACCCACCTGGCTGAATTGGAACCATGTAATACAGCTAGTCCAGGAGCTCCAGGGTGAGCATCGCCGAATGCTGAGTTTGAAAGCCAAGGCCCTTCAAGAAACAAATGCCTTCCAACTGGTGACGGAATTACCTGCTAATTGTGCTTGGACTAACATTGCCTGTGCCATTCAAACAGGCCTAATAAACTCTCCTTCACTTCTTAGTCGCGTTACTCGTGTTGTAAAAGTGTTGTTCCTATTCATTGTAATGTGAATCCTATTTATAAAGCGTTTAAAATTATGTGCTGCCTTAGCCTCTCCGCCCAAACCATATTTGTAAATTCAATAGCTTGCCCCTTTATAACCTGCCTTCTTCCTCTCCTCGTAGCATAATCAGTGAATCAAGGTATCAAGCTAGCTGGAGCCAGGGCCTCCAGCCTAAATGTCCCACTGTTCAGAGTGCAAAAAGTAGGGGCGCCTAGGCCCTTCTTTAAAAAAAGTGGGGGGGCATAGGGATATTTTAGGGTTATGTAATAAAATAAGCTGCCAATGTACTTACATAATATTAGGGGACAAAAGCATATGTAGGCAATATTTTTGTATCTCATACATAAGTTGCAAATTTTTCAGTATTTCTTTGTTTAAAATATAAGTTGCCAAATTCTTCCCTTCTCTGTTGCTCATAAAAAATAATAAACATGCAACTGCAAAGAAAAAAAGCCCTTTATATTGAAAAAAGTAAAATATATATATATATATATGTTATCTTCCCCCCCCCTTCCCAGCTACATAAACCAGCCCTGGCTTAGGGTCACTTCCTGCCCCCCCAAAACTGTTCATGGCCCTGTCAAAGTTTGACTCAGACTCACAATTTATCAGACCACTCTGTTTTATTATCAAAGCTGATCTGCTAATACATTTAGAAGTGAGCCCCCCGAGTGGGGCTTGTGTCTCTTAATTTATACAGCTTGCTGGAGAACAAGTTACAAAGAAGTTACAGACAAAAGAAGAAAAAGATTTTAGTCACCACCCTTCGAGATCCCTGAGACCAGTCATGTATCTTCAATTACCTGCCACCCTTAACAATCTCCTTTAACAGCTTCCAGTTAACTTAACTAATTGCCCTTCACACCTTCCATTCTGATGCCTGCTTCTTAGATGTGCTGGCACTATTTTAATTGCTTCTCCATTCCAAAGCTAACTGTCCCTACGTGTGCTCCCTCAGATACTTTGTAACATGTTTTGGCATGCCCTCTCATATACAATGTATCCAGCATGTCCCCTTATACAACATTATACTTATACACTGTTATACTTCCACAGCCCCTTCTTCCCTACCCTGGGAGCTGCTAAAAAAAATTATAGCAACAAATTATTGGAAAAAATATATCTCTTGAAGGTAAAAGTATGGGTAATGCTTTAAGCAATAAAGTGGGTTTACTAACAATGGGTGTTTCTATTACTTAATAAGGGTTTTGGGGGTGTTGTAACAAATGGAGGCAGACTTACTAACCTAAACAAAAACCATGTGCTGTTGATGGTTGGCATCACTTGGGACCATGTAATGCAGCTACTCCGGGAGCTCCAGGGTGAGCATCACCGAACGCTGATTTTGTGCTGTTGATGATGTGCTGTAACTACTTCAGTGCTTACTGAACCACTGGGACCAGGGGAACAAGTACCGCAATAAAAAAGCTCTTCTAGTCAAATCTGCCTCTGGGTCAGCCTGCTATATCTTCGAACAACATGAAGAAGAAGTTCAGCATTTGTAGTGTGTTGATTTGTCTTGACTATCCGAAAGTGTAGCTTGGTTTTATCACACAGGGACTAATGGAGAGCCACCTTGCTTCAGAAAGTTGCAGGCTTGTCTTGTGGTTTGGAAGTCATGGAACATCCGTATAAGAGGGTGTCTAGGGTTGCTGGCTAATGGGTGACATTGAAAGAGTTCAGGTGATGGTCAGAGAGAGGGAACTCAGCAACAGAGAGAGCAGTGCATGGTGATGGAGTGATAAGATGTTAGGTGTGAGGAACTTCTCAGACTGTCATCTTCCACAATGCTGAGCTCAGCCAAACTGGGACAGAGCACCCTTAATTAATGAGGACATCTCCTTTCCCAATCTTGTCACACAGGATTAAAGTCAATGCCCCCTGGCAATCACATTCTGTGGAAGTATTTAACCACTTTGTCACAAAGCTCCTTGTTTTTGACCCCATAAATGATAGGGTTGAGCATGGGGGGAATGAGGAAATAGAGGTTGGCCAAGATGATGTGAACATGGGGAGCGATGCCCTGACCGAACTGATGTGTCAGGTTAGAGAAGAGGGGGGGAGTATAAGAGGTCAGAATCACCCAGGTGTGGGTTGTGCAGGTGTTGAAGGCTTTCTGGTGGGCTTCCTTGGAGGAGATTCTGAAGACAGCCCTGATGATCAGACCATAGGACAGGGCAATCAGCGGCAGGTCTAACCCGATGATTACAAACACTAACACAAAGTTCCATGTCCCGTTGAATGTAATGTCCCCACATGACATCTTCACCACAGCTATGTGCTCGCAGTACGTGTGGGGGATAACGCGGTTGGCACAGAATGACTGCCTGCTCAGGAGCAGGGGTAGGGGCAGAATGAAGAGAACAGCTCGTGTTAAACCCACGAGCCCTAGCTTAGCTATTCGTGCGTTGGTGAGGATGGTGGAATATCTCAGAGGGTTACATATGGCAACGTAGCGATCAAAGGCCATTGTCACAAGGATGGATGAGTGCATAAGAGAAAAAACGTGATGGAAGAACATCTGGGTGAGGCAGCCATTCACAGTGATGTATTTCAAATTGAACCAAAATATACACAGTGCCTTAGGCACAGTGGAGGTCGACCTGCTGATGTCTGTGAGCGCCAGCATGCAGAGCAGCAGGTACATTGGCTTGTGCAGGGTCTGCTCTTTGCCTACAACAAACAGAACTGTGAAATTTCCCAACAGCCCAATAATGTAGAACGTAGAGAAAGGGATGGAAATCATGATGTGGGCAGTTTCCAGGCCAGGGATGCCCATTAGGATGAATGTTGAAGCATCAGAGGGGGTGAGGTTGAAAGATGCCATGCGGTGGTGGACACATCAATCTGGTTGAGAAATGTTCAAGGTTCCTGTGAAAGGACAGAAGCACAGCAAGGGGGGTTACACATTTTATAGCAAATAGTACAATAAATATTTTATAGTTATTAACAATCTAGAAAAGGGGGTGAGCATTGAGGTGGCAACATTTACACATGGCACCACATTATTAGGTCAGAGTCAAGTCCAGAGAAGTTTTCAGATGGAGCTAACCAAGCCAGGTGAATGGGCAGCATGATGGCAGATGAACTTCGATGTCAATATCTGCAACGTGCATGCCCACTGAGTGAAAAACTTCAACTTCTCAATTGTCTTAAAAGGTTCAAATTTAACTGTGTGAACTCAGGAGGGGGATGTGGGCATCACAGTACACTGCTCTGTGAAACTTTGCTCACAGTGCAAGCATTGACAGAAACTAAGCAAAACTTTGGGATCCAGAAGAAGTGTGATGGGGAATCATACAGTAAATACAATGCCATGAGATCAGTCAGTCAATGTTTCACCTTCCTCTGGACTCCTCTGTGTAATACTGAGCACCCTTTTCACACAGGATATTGCAGAATTAGAGGGGTTCAGGGAAGGACAGTGAGAATGATCAAGGGCTTGGGGAAACTCTCATATGCAGATAGATTGAAAAGACTGGGATTGTTACTTTAGAAAGGAGATGAATACGAGGGGATTTGAGAAAAATCTATAAAATATGAGTGGTAAAGAGTAGATGGATCTACTCTAAAGATCTCTAACACAAGATCAAGAGGACATTCAATTACACTGAAACTGGGCAAGTTCAAAACTGATCAAAAGAGTGCTTTCTTCACTCAATGCTTAATTACACAGCGGAGCTCATGGGCACAAGAGGTAGTTACGGCCCTGAGCTAAGGAAGAATCAAGAATGGTTTGGACATTTTTATGGACAATAAGACTATCCAGTTATAATAGTTACAGCTAAATAAATATTTTGGAAAGCCTATCTGTCCATGAGTTTCAGGGCACAAATCGATTTGTAGCTGTTAGGTCATCCCCCCATCCACCCACTGCTGGGTTTCTTACACCTTCTTCCGTAGCATCTGGGGCTGCCACTGTCAGAGAGAGGACACTAGACTAGATGGACCATAGGACTGATCTGCAATGTAATTCCCATATTGGAAAAGAGCCAACTTTTCCCCAGGAAAACAGATATTATCATGGTGAGATATGACTTTGTGCTGAACAGAATGGTCATGAAGGGCACAGAGGTCTTGGTATTTAGGCCTACAGGACTGTACCTCTGTTACTTCTCTTGTTTCTTTTGACAAGACACTTTCTTGCAGTCACTCAGCTTTGTCTGAGACATCTGTGATACTCTATGCATCAGGGGAGTGCCCCATAACCCCCATATTCCTCATTTATATATAATTGTGATATTGCATACAAAGCATGCCATGAGAGGCATCAGGAGAAAAGTTATGATTTGCTGAAAGTCATTGTTCTACCTATATATGGATATCATTAGTGTACCTGAAATTGTGAGATTGTGTTGTATGATTGCCACTAAATCATGCTGTAAGTTGGGAATCAGCAGCTTCCTAGAGACAACAGCAAGAAAAAGTCAACAACGCTCGGGTGGGTGTCGAACAACCATGAACAGCCATTGTCCAGCAAGGCAGCTACAATGCAATGACTTGTTTGCACAAGACCACACTAAAGGAATTGCTCAACCTTGTCTGGTGACTCAGCAATGCCCCGAGACATGCCTGGACTTGTGTTTTCCAAGCACATGGATTAAGGATATAAAACATAACACAGTGGTCCTACGCTTGGCCTTTTCTCTTCTCCCCCCGACCTGTGTTGCAATCAACAAGGATGCTCAGAAGACTGAAGACTCCACAGAGGAGACTGGCCCTCGTTTCAAGGGTGATACCTATGGACTATGAACTGCAACATCCAGTGGGATGAGAAAAAATGCTTAATCTATTTGTTGCCCAGTCTAGTAGGGAGGAAAGTTTAGACTCCATGCTTATATTTTTTTTTCTTTTGGTAACAACTCTGGCTTTTTGCCTATCACTTAATATCTCTTAAAATCTATCTTTAGTAGTCAATACACTTGTTTTTCTGTTTCTCTTGACCAATGAGTTTGCCTGAAGGGTTTGGTGAATCTGCTTGGGTTTACAATGGCTGGTGTATCCATTTTCCATTGATGAAGTGGTGAACCAAATAATAAACTTGCACTGTTCGACTTGAGCAGTGCAAGACGGTATATTCCTGAGGTACAGTGCTGGGAGCTGGGGGAATTTGGTTGGTGCCTTTCCTTGTGTGATTCATAAGTGGCTCTGGGTGCATTCAGAAAGTTTAGCTGGGTGTGGGGCTCCACATGCCGTTGTGCTGAGTGATAACTGCACCTGTAGGGGTTGCTGCTTGTCACTAGCAAATCACTGTAAGAGACAGCCCAGGCTGGAGAGTTAAGCGGGCACAGCGGTCCCACAGTCCCAGGCTGCACCCTGGGGATCCCATCACAATAAGTGAAAGTTGTTACTGACATGTGTCAGCACAGACATGTGTCAGCAACTCAGCCACTTTCCCTTCTCATGCCTGAATATTGATAAAGTTTACAGGTGACACAAAATTGGGGGATTGTAAATAATGAAGAGGGCAGGTCACTGATTCAGAGCAATCTCGACTGGTTGATAAGCTGGGTCAAAGCAAACAACATGTCTTCTAATATAGTTAGCTAAACATGAGCTCTCAGTGTGATCCTGTGTCCAAAATAGCTAAAGAAACCATTGGATGATAACCAGACGAATCTCAAGGAGAGGTGGAGAAATTGTTTTACATCTAATTTAGCACTGGTGGGACTGCTGCTGGAATCCTGTGTCCAGTTCTGTTGTCCATGATGAAAGATGGATGTTGATACATTGAAGAGGGTTCAGAGAAGAGTGACAAGAACTATTAAAAGATTACAAAACTTGCCATAAAGTAATAGACTCAAGGAGCTCGATCTATTTGATTTAACAAAGATGGTTATGGGGTGACTTGATAACAGTCCCTAAGTACCTACATGAATAATAGAATCATAGAATTTCAGGGTTGGAAGGGACCTCAGGAGGTCATCTAGTCCAACCCCCTGCTCAAAGCAGGACCTAATCCTCAACTAAATCCTCCCAGCCAGGGCTTTGTCAAGCCTGACCTTAAAAACCTCTAAGGAAAGAGATTCCACCACCTCCCTAGCCTAGCCACTCAGTCCCTACTCTGTAGCGGTGCACGGGATTCTTCTGTCCTAAGTGCAGGACTCTACATTTGTCCTTGTTGAACCTTGTCAGATTTCTTTTAGCCCAACGTGGGGAACAACACAACTAGTTAACTATAGGCTTTTCAGTCTGGCCTACAGAGGTTTTGCATGTTACAATGGCTGGAAGTTGAAGTTAAACAAATTTTGACTGGAAATAGGTGTACATTTTTTAAACGGTGAAAGCAATTAACCATTGGAACAATTAACCAAGGGTCATGGCAGATTTTCAATCACTGAGAATTTTCAAATCTAGATGAGATGTTTCTCTAAAAGCTCTGCTCCAGGAATTATTTCAGGGAAATTCTCTGGCGTGTGCTCCACAGCAGTGGTTTTCAGAAAAATTTCTGGGGACGCAGCTGAAGAAAATTGTTGATGCCCACGACCCAAAAGAGCTAGGGATGAGGGGTTTGGAGTGAGGGAGGGGGCTCTGGGCTGGGGCTGGGGGTTGCGGTGCAGGAGGGCGTCAGGACACTGGGCAGGGTGTGCAGGCTCCGGGTTGGGTCTGGGGATGAGGGCTTTGGGGTGCAGGAAGGGGTTCTGGGTTGGGGGGGATCAGGGCTGGGGCAGAGGATTGGGGCATGGCCTTAGCTCCGGTGACTCCTGGTCAGCAGCGCAGCTGGGGTGCAGAGGTAGGATTCCTGCCTGTCCTGGCACCGCAGACCATGCTGCGCCTGAAGCGGCCAGCATCAGGTCCAGCTCCTAGGTGGAGACGTGCAAGCACCACCCCCCTGAGCTCCCATTGGTGGGGTACCGGCCAATGGGAGTGTGGAACCGGAGCTCGGGACGGGAGCAGCATGCGGAGCCCCGTGACCTTCTGCCAAGAAACCGGCCCCACTGCTGGGCACTTCCGGGGTGCACCATGGCGTTGGAGCAGGTAGGCACTAGCCTGCCTTAGCTGGGCAACACCACCGATGGGACTTTTAACGTCCCAGTCAGCGGTGCTGATGACAGTGACCCAGTGCCTTACATGCCACAACCTAGTATTCAGTCGCGACCCGAACTTTGAAAAACGCTGCTCTACAGAAAGTCAGACGAGGAGACCACAATGGTCGATGAACATGTCCCCAGCAGTCAGCTGGAGGCATTTTGCCTACAAGCTCGTGCCTGAGCTTACTGTAGGCATTTGTTCTGTTCATGACCGTGGTAAATGTAGCCCTCTGGGGAGACATCCTCATGTGTCTGTGGTACCTTGAAAATGTTACACTAGCTGTGTATTTCACAAGGGTGAAGGAGCCGTGACACACTGCATGGATGATTTTTTCATTTCGTTGGGGATTGGTCCTTCTTTGAGCAGGGGGTTGGACTAGATGACCTCCCGAGGTCCCTTCCAACCCTGATATTCTATGATTGTCTATATGGTGAATTAGTGCACAGCAAGCTGAGGTGTAAATCTGCAGTGTTCTAGCATGCTGCACACTAACTGTCTGTATGCTGTGGTGTACTGGTGTTTGAAACCCTGCACACTAACTCTGCATATATACAAATCCTTATCCTCACTTAGAAAAAAAAAAATGGTGGGGGAGGGATAGCTCAGTGGTTTGAGCATTGTCCTGCTAAAACCAGGGTTGTGAGTTCAATCCGTGAGGGGGCCATTGAGGGATCTGGAGCAAAAATTGGGGATTGGTCCTGCTTTGAACAGGGGGTTGGACTAGATGATCTCCTGAGTTCCCTTCCAACCCTGATAGTCTGTAATTCAGGGAGAAGACACTGGCAACTGTAGCAGGAAGAGAACCTACCATATATGCACAATTAAGCTGGCGATCAGCTAGAAACTACTGTCAGCTAAGTTAAACTTGGCAACTATGTAAAAGCAACTGTATTATTTCTGTACATCATTTACAATGTGCGTAACATTGCTAAACTGTTTAACCAACACACGGGTAAAAATCAACAAAGGAATGGCAGCAAACAACATGAAGGCTTGGAAAAAACAAATTGGTAAAAAAATTAAGTTACATGGTAATTAAAATTGGGTAAACAAATTCCCTGGTAGTACCAATCACACTTTGGGGTCACTGACACTGCATCCTAAGTAATGCACATGTTATTCAAAACAATCTTCTTCAATATCCGGGTACCAACACTGAATCCTAACACAGCAATATTTAATAAATTGGTCACAGTCCATTCAGTAGGTTATCTGAAAATAGCATCCATTTGAAACATATGGATCTATCTCAGCTACTGGTGTATCACAGAGCAATGCAACCCATGGAACAGAGAAGCTAGCCGCTCCTGTTTCCTGCCCAGTGAAGTTTACCAGAGGGTAACAACCAGCAGTAAGGGTAACCTATAACATGAATGGACAGTACTGGGTAGTAACTACTTACAAGACAAATATATATATATATATAAAGGCCACATTTGTAATGTCACTACTGTTTCTGTTTCACTTCTCCTACACAAAGTACTATGGGACACAGTACAACAATGCCTATCCCAGTATTTCAGAACACTCTGCCTAGTACCATAATAATACAAGTGGTAACTGTAATTGCCCGAAGAGGAATGTGTTGCTATCTGCAGTAACCACAAGAGCCAGACTACACCACGCAGACTGGAAAAGGGTTGTTATGCTTGGATACAAAGTGCTGTCACATGTACGCATACATACGATGCATACGCACCCATATGTAACATAGAAATATATGCACTGTATCCACACTATCCATACATGTTAATTATCCAAAAGTGCCTTCAAGGATCAATCATAAAATTACATTCCTCTGTCATGGTCCCGGGCCTAACATTCCCACATCCAGTGTGAGAGACTAAAAACAATTGGAAAATAAAATCTGTCCATGGGATGTACGACGGAATGTGCAGACAAAAGGACAGATGGGGCATAAATGTGTGGATGGAAAATAAGGTGGCCACATAACAGCGTTTAACCCAGTGGGTCATCCTCAGTCCATGCATTATGCTTTTCTGAGATGATGGGTAAACGTCCTCCCCAGAAAAAGAAAAAAAAGTGGGGGAAGTAGTAGGAAGGGAGACTGAGACATTAGCCCTTCTTTCAGAGGCCTGGTGTGAGGCCTGAGGCCTGGGCTAAAGTAGTAGTCAAAGCTTTATTGATAAAAAGCCAAGACAAGCTGTGAGCATGAGGCAGGCCCTGCTCACAAAATCTGGCAAGAACAGGGCTGATACTGCAGAAATGCACGTTCCGTAGAAGTGCTAGGCACAGAGCACTCACGCAAACACATCCCGATATCACGTGGTACCAGACCATCCGAATATCAAGGATGATACATAAACATTCCCCGAGAATAACAGGAACACACTGACCCTGCTAAAAGATAAGGTCAGGATGACAGGACATAATGAAAATGTCTTGATCGAACCAACATTTACAAAGAGATGGCAGTACGTAACTTGTTTGTATCGGGGTACACAGATGTATCTCAGAGGGAGTGTCTTTGTCTAGACTAGGGGGGAAGGTAAAGTCCTGCCATTTATTGAGCTGGTCCATTGTTATGGGCATTCATGTATTAGTGATCCAGGAGAGCCTGCGGGATACTAGTACTATGATTTTTCGACAATAAACCTGGCCAGGTGCCTTGGTACCTTAGCAGATCTTAAAAAGAAAAGGAGTACTTGTGACACCTTAGAGACTAACCAATTTATTTGAGCATGAGCTTTCGTGAGCTACAGCTCACTTCATAGCTCATGAAAGCTCATGCTCAAATAAATTGGTTAGTCTCTAAGGTGCCACAAGTACTCCTTTTCTTTTTGTGAATACAGACTAACACGGCTGTTACTCTGAAACTTAGGAGATCTTGTGGTCATTGGGCTGTTCGCTCGAGGTCTGCTGTGCCAGCTGTCTGTGCAGAGCTGGAACACCACACGGGGAGAAGACACACACAACCCAACATCTAAGCACAGCGACTAGGGTGCTGTTGGAATCGGGGTAGCCTGGGATGGGGAAGGAGAGTACAGACAGGGGGTGAGAATATGCTGGGAGATAGAACCAGCTGAGGAGCTAAGATCAATGGTTCTCTCCACTGGTGAAATGCCTGATGTTACATAAATAACATTCAACCACAACAACTGGAAACCCACTGAATGAAGATTGTGACACCCAGGCTGCAGTTCTGTGGCTCACCAGGGGAAAGAGACCCTGAGAGCCGCCCACCTGCACTCGGGGCCAGGAAAGGTCCCAGCGCTGTCCTTTGACCACCAATCACAATGAAAAATGTAATTTCAGCAGCGCTGCCTGCCTGTCCGTGGACACCCCGGTCTCTGCCCTCACAACCCCCAGCGCTGCTGCTTCACTATGTACACCCCGCTCCCTACACCACAACCTCCAGGGCTGCCCATCTCTCTGTGTACACCCCACTCCCCATCCCCATCCACCCCACCAGTGCCCACCTCTCCATGTACACCCCATTCCCCGCCCCCACAACTCCCAGCACTGCTTGTCTGTCCATGTACATCCCACTCCCTGCCCCCAGATCCCTCAGGGCTGCCTGCTTGTCCATGTAGGCCCCCCACCCCCACAACTTCCAGACCTGACACACCGTGATACCCCTCACCCAGGACCAAAACCAGGGGCCAGACCCCACAGCGACAGCTCACAGAAACATCTCCACAGACGAGGTTAAACTCAGTGTCTGCCTGCACCGGGGAAAAGGGGGAAATCAGCCTGAACTGCCTTTCTGGGGGTGAAGGGAACCTCAGCAGCAGCTCAGCCTGTGCAGGGAAGGAGAGAGGGACGGACCCACGGGAGGAAGAGAGGACGTGGAGACTAAAAGGAGCCAATGTGACTAACTCTTCCTCAAAATGACATAAAGCTTTAACGTATTGCAGCCCGTTAGAAATGCAGATACCCCTTCCTGAGGCTCTAGTGGGGCTGTTCACTGGGGGAAGGACGGTCTGGATGGGGAATGGTGTCAGAGACAATCTGCTACCACGTTGTCCACATTCTCTTACAGTCTGAGACACCCCCACCCTCATGGCGCCTCTTTGGTCTGTGCATTAGATAGAATGTGCATTCCCAATTTCCCCAGTTTCAGGACTCTACGTCACTGTGATTTGGATACTGCACATCCCCTTCCCTCCCCCCTACACATCCACACCACACAGTGTGTTCCTGGACCTCCTGGTTTCCCCTAAGGTAGAAACATGCTTTTATTTTAACTGCTTTTTGGTGCTTCTCATCCTCTCCAGAAGCAGAGATGCAGGGGCAGAGAGAGAGCAGACCTCTCTCCTCCCACAAAAAAAAAACCAAAAAACAAAAAAAACTGTTCTCCTGATTGTTTTCAACCCTAAGCCTGTGGGTTTCAGACTTTAGCAAGTATCCTGTCAGTTCTTCTTTGGTCCGAACAAGCTCACCTGTCCACAGAGGCCACAGGACGAGTCCAGTTGAAGACACTGGAGGCTGATGGCCGGGGTAAATCGGGTCATTTATTTACGTTCCTACATGTGGATTTAGAGTGAACTCCTGGTTGTGTTGGGAGTTTTGCCACTGAACTCAATGGGACCAAGATTTCACCCTTAGTGTTTCAGGTTCGGGTCCGAACTGTGAAAATCATGGCTTCCCATCCTGGAAGCCACGGCACTGAAAGAGTCTGAAGGAAACCCGCAGTTTATGTGGTGTTCTGAGACTGGGCAAGAAAGATGGGGATTTCAAAACACATGGGCCGTGATATTTCTCTTAGGGAGGCCAGTGTCAATCTGGAGTGACCCAGTGAAGGCAGAATGTGAGAGCAGAATCTGGCTAATGTGTGGCCTTTTCTTGTTTTCATCCTTCTGGTAACACAAATACCCACTGCAGAGACTTTGGCTGCACTTCTTAATGGTGCAGTGAAATTGCTGAATTGGAAAACTTGAGTGAACCAGAGGAAAATCCACATAAAGAAAAAAAAGGAAGCTACTGAGACAGATAGAAGGACACAGTCAGACACAAGGAACTTCTCTTAAAAACAAATATTTGTCTAAACTATTTCCAATACAGTTATAATTTCAGTTTTACCAGGTCAACCCTTTGGCGTTTCTGACAATACTAAACAGTTCAAGTTGCCGTGCTGGTGAATTCCTGCCCAGATGTTTTTTTTTTACTTGAAGCCTTGAACTCTTCTTGAACCCTTAGTTCTAACTTTAGTGCAGTAACTGGTAACTCACCAAAATCCTGTTCAGCACAGAGCGGAAATCTCCTTACGGCGACAGAAATGCAGAGCCCCAAGAATCAGTGTATGAATCTCCAATATCTGACACTCTCTGTGCTGGACAGTGACCTTTATCATTCCCCTGTACAGTCTCTGCAGACTCTCAGGTTGGCAGGACTCCCAGACAATTCCCTTGGCTCCTTGAGCAGTGGGAAGAGCAGAAAATGGACCCTGGAGAACTTCAGCCTGAGATCCTCCCCCCAGGAGTGAAGAAATGATTCAACGATAACAGGCTCAGATTCTGACGGCAAATTCAGTCTTGCAGGCTTGATTGAATCATTCGGCACTACGGAAACACCAGAGAGGAGAGGAAGAGCCAAGGCTTAGACCAGGGGTCTCAAACTCGATTTACCTTAGGGCCAGCTCTAGTCCTCAAATCCTCCCAACGGGCCAATAATATCACTGAAGATGGTGTTCAGAAAAGAAAATGTTTATATTATATTTTTTATTTCAAATTTCTTAGAAATAATAAAGCTGTCATACAACTTTATACAATTCTTCGCCTGCCAGAGAGTTTTGTGTTTTTGCCAGGCACCTGGCAACACGTCAGTTCTGTCAATTTGTTGATGTTTGGCCACAGATGGCCTATGGCCCGGGACTTTGAAACCCTTGGCTTAGATTTATTTATCTATCATTTACACTTTTAGCTACTTCCATTGACTGGGATGAAGACCTGTGATTCCATTCACCTAACAGTGCGTCCCATGCAGGAAAATACGTTGTCCAAATGTGCTTGCAATATCTGAACAGTCAAGGAAGGCTGTTTTTTTCCCAGGTTGTTTGTGAGCAGACTCTTCCTCTGTGCCAGGGGTAACAGGGACATTAGGCAGCTCACAGAACTTTGGGGCTTCCTCCCAAACAGCATCCCACTTAGCGCTGCTTCACATACTCTCTAACGCTTTGACAGTTCCTTGCCGTACACTGCAGGCCTAAGAAAGTGTCATGTCTTGTGTCTGCTGAGCTTTCTGTGCTATGTGACTCATACTAAGAACATAGAAAAAAGCCATCAAGCACACACAAAAATCTATTTTCTGCACGTTCTTCAAGAATGAATCTTCAATGAATCTTCAGTAGGGAGGCTCTGACAGTCCCAACGAACGACTGAGAAGTGCTTTCATGGAGTTTTCTACATCAGATGCATTTCTCCATCTGCATGCCCATCTGTCATTTAAACTAGACAATTCAAGTTTCACTAAAAAAATCAAGTAGCTATTCTGTTAAATCTGCCTGCCTCAGATAAAAGCAAATGCAATTCACTAGCCATGCAATGTAGATAGAGAGCAAGGGGGTGATCTTGCAGTATATTTTGCTGTACTCCACTTACATGACCTGTCATGACAGCGGCCCCATCATAGCACTGTGCTACAACTGGCAAGTTTGCAATACCCAATACCTGTAAGAGCTACTTAATGTTGTGATAGACGGTGCCAGCGTCCTGTCGCTCAGAGCAATCAACAAAGCCTAGAAATCGTTCCTTTATTTCCAGATTTTTGTGAATCTTTTGTGTATTTTGTGTGTTTTGTGTTCCATTTTTGATGAACACAGGGTCTCTCAAGCTACCGGGAAACTGTCTGTGAGGAAAGCAGAACACTGCATCTGCCGGGTCGCTGTACTCTGAAAATGGAAATGTCTTGTTATATTCTGACGTAAATGAGAAAGTCGTTGGACCGAGACACAACTTTACTTATTCTAGTGTCCGTAGTTCACTTTTATTCTTTGGACTTTGTGCCACTTAGTCACCTATGGCATTTGCATGCCTCTGTTCTTTGGTTGATGTCTTGTCCTATGCCTGGCCCAGCTGTGGGACTGCTCCTACTGCTGTCCCTAGAGAAGAGTAGGGACTCAGCAAGTGGTGGACAGAGGGGCGGGGGGCATGGGGAAAGGGGGCTGAGGAGGGGAGAGATTCAGCAAGTGGCAGGCATCCGGGGCCTCTCGGAGGAGGAGAGGAGGGACTCAGAGAGAAGCAGGGCATGGCAGGGGCCTCAGCGGAGTGTGCGGCAGGGACAGAAAGAGGCAGAGAGGCTGAGGAGCTATGGGGGAAAAGCGGGAGGGGACCTCAGGGTGGGGAACAGGCAGGGCCACCACGGCCCAGGTGTCCACACTCTCAGAGGTGGTGGGGCAGCAGCTGTGCTGCAGGGGAGGTTTAGTCTCTTCTGGCCTATTATTCCCGCCGCCTATGTAAGGTGGCCCTCCCTGGGCCACTTCCTAACACCTCCCTGTGATCATCCCAATAGCTCTGTCTGGGGTAAGACAGCATGAACGGTGTCCACTCACCCAAGGCACTTTGTGGTGATTGTATGTTGTGAGGTCGTTGTCCTTTCCTCTCAGGCCGCAACTGCCTCCTCCTGCTTGCTCCAATTCAGCCAATGTGATGAGGGCATCATGGACTTCAGCTGTTTAGCATCGAACAGCTTTAATGCTGTCAAGTCTCCACTCCCAGTGTCTTTCGCATACTGGCTTCACAGTGACATTGGCATGATCTGTGAGAATTTTCCAACAATTACCAGAGGCGGAGAAGAGAAGAAGATTGAGCGAGTGGCATCCACATGGAAAGAAAAATGCTCTTGCGTTTTCATTAAGGATCCTTGCCTGTACACCCTTGTTTTTCTCTTTCATGGTTTCACTGTTGTCATAACCCTGGCAGTCTTGGATATTTGTAGGTTTCAGAGTAACAGCCGTGTTACTCTGTATTCTCAAAAAGAAAAGGAGTACTTGTGGCACCTTAGAGACTAACCAATTTATTTGAGCATAAGCTTCGTGCATCCAATGAAGTGAGCTGTAGCTCACAAAAGCTTATGCTCAAAAAAATTGGTTAGTCTCTAAGGTACCACAAGTACTCCTTTTCTTTTTGGATATTTATGTCACATTCCTTCAGAGTAGTGAGTACAGTATCAGTTAGTCCTATCCCTGTGGATCATCCACTCATTTAAAACCAGTATCACAGAGCAGTGCTTTGCAGTCCTTAACCTTTCAGTAATGTCTTGTGGGACTTCTTCCTCAATAATTCAGTAATCTCATTCTGGATTGTTTTTCCATAGTAGTGATCCGTCACCTCCCACGATAGTATGCATTGCAATTATCATAGAATCATAGAATCATAGAATCATAGAATATCAGGGTTGGAAGGGACCCCTGAAGGTCATCTAGTCCAACCCCCTGCTCGAAGCAGGACCAATTCCCAGTTAAATCATCCCAGCCAGGGCTTTGTCAAGCCTGACCTTAAAAACTTCCAAGGAAGGAGATTCCACCACCTCCCTAGGCAACGCATTCCAGTGTTTCACCACCCTCTTAGTGAAAAAGTTTTTCCTAATATCCAGTCTAAACCTCCCCCACTGCAACTTGAGGCCATTACTCCTCGTTCTGTCATCTGCTACCATTGAGAACAGTCTAGAGCCATCCTCTTTGGAACCCCCTTTCAGGTAGTTGAAAGCAGCTATCAAATCCCCCCTCATTCTTCTCTTCTGCAGGCTAAACAATCCCAGCTCCCTCAGCCTCTCCTCATAAGTCATGTGTTCTAGACCCCTAATCATTTTTGTTGCCCTTCGCTGGACTCTCTCCAATTTATCCACATCGTTCTTGTAGTGTGGGGCCCAAAACTGGACACAGTACTCCAGATGAGGCCTCACCAATGTCGAATAGAGGGGGACGATCACGTCCCTCGATCTGCTCGCTATGCCCCTACTTATACATCCCAAAATGCCATTGGCCTTCTTGGCAACAAGGGCACACTGCTGACTCATATCCAGCTTCTCGTCCACTGTCACCCCTAGGTCCTTTTCCGCAGAACTGCTGCCTAGCCATTCGGTCCCTAGTCTGTAGCGGTGCATTGGATTCTTCCGTCCTAAGTGCAGGACCCTGCACTTATCCTTATTGAACCCTTCATTACTTCCTCGAATGTTCCTAGTAATTCCACCAAACCCAGGAAGTTCCCAATCTTCACCCTGGACAACCTGTCAGATAAGCCTCGGAAAGCCATTCTACTTTTAGAAAGATAAAGTGTTATTGTCCTGAGCCTCTTTAGAATGTTCTCCCACTGTTTTGTCTCCTGTTTAATCACACGTTGAAGCCCCATGCGGACACAATTATCCTGTTTTATCCTTTGTTCTTCTACAACCCATGTTTGGAAGGAATTGAAATGACTATGCGACTTTTTATGACACACTAGAATCTGAGACATGTGCTGCTAATCATTCAACCCCTCAAATGCTAGGGATGATTTTGGATTCAATTTGAAGAGCTTGCAACAGAAACAGGAAATCTTGAGAGTGGAATCTGAGTAAAGCAGCCAGCGCTGCTTCAGAACTTCTCCATTTTCAAGCTTTCTGTGTAAAAACATCATAGAGAAATGGTGATTCTCCTTATCCAGGGAAAAGTCAAGGTCCTTTACTTTGGGTGGCCTGTTGGTCACTAGCAGATCTCGAATTTTAGGTGTTAGGCTGGGCCATAAAGCAGGATCAGAAATGGCACCCCTAAGGCCTATAATGAGAATTGTTTCATCTCTCTCACTAGTGGCCTCCGCATAATTCTGGTCTAGATAACGACTTTCTGTTTTGTTTGGGTCTCTCTGTTTCTCTTGCAATGATTTTTGAATGTTGAATTGTGGATCACCTACGCATTTCTCCTTGATGTCTCCTCTGTGACTGTCTCACCACTACTGCATGGGTTGCCATTAACAGATTTCAAGTATTTTTCCATTGTGTCTGCGCCTTTCTTCACTGGAGTCATTACCTCAGCTTTCAGCTCCTGTTCTGTGCACCTGACATCTTCTTTTTAGGTCCTGGTGACATTTTGTTTCCTTCCAAGTTTCCTGAAATACCCAAAAAAACCCAAAGAACCACTAAGTTACAAGACATTTGTCACACTGTGTCACAGGTTTGTGTTTTAACAGCTTTAAAGCTTGAACTCCTTGCATCTGAACTTCTACTGTCATTAAAAATTTATCGGACCTCCCCCCCAGAATTTAGCACTATTGCAAAAATTAAAAATGATAAAAAATACAAAAAAGCGTAAAATAAACAATCAATATTACCCATCAGTTATAAAACCTTAAAAACTGAATTCTGCCAAGACTATTGATCAGCTACTAGAATAGCAGGGTTGAAGCGTGTTGGGGTGGGGGGAGGGCAGAGCCTATCCCCACCAGAGTTATCTCCTAGTTGAAGGGCCTGAAACCTGTAAGTCACAATCCCGCATTGTCCTCACACTAACAGCAGGAACCCCAGCGACATCCAGAAGATGAAGGAGTTTTGCAGGATATGGGATTAAGTCAGAGATGCGAGTAAAAGAAAGGAGTTTCCTTATTCTTCATGCAGTATAGAAATGTGCACAGCGGTTTGCGCAATAGCGTAGCCAAGACCTTGTCCCAAGGAACTTCAGTATTCTGTTATGTAGAACTGGTGGAAATAGAAACCATTCCTTACAGAAAGCCTGAGGGTGGGGATAGGTGATCAGGGATGAAAGAGAGGGTGATGGCTTTCAAGGCGGTCACAGCAGACAGACAACACCTACTTAATGGTTAATCTGTCTTCAAATCTCCGGAGCCACTGCGTTGGGAACATCCCTTGGACAGGGTACAGTGCAGGGACTCAGGATGCTACTCCCCTGACCACGGTGGCCCTTATTCCCACTCTTGTTGAGATGGGGGAGGGAGGCACATGGGAGAGCTGATCCCCCACCCATTTATCTCCTGTGCACCCCCTTTCCTGACTTTGGGGAGGCAGCCCCCGGGACCAAGCGAGTGAAGCTTCTGAGCCAGGGAGCAGAGAGGACCCTTGTCTGCTGATCGTGTATGGGCGGGGGGGAATTTAAACCACTCAAGTCACATACACCCCTCTCCTGGCAGCCTCCTCCTTACCCTGAGTTCCCCGCTGGGAAAGCAGCTGTTTCTCCTCTACCTTTCCCTGTGGAGATAAAGCAGCAGCCCCTCCCTGCAGCTCCCAGCTGTTTCCTGCATGTGCTGTTTGCCTCTCCTGGTCCCTGTCTCCAGCAAGTGCTGTGCAGGGAGTGGGGAGCCTGGCAGGCAAACCCTGCAGGTGTCACGCAGGGAAGGGGGGCATGGCAGGCAAACTCTGACAGAAAACTGAGGGGGGTTATGTGACCCTGTGTGCCCCCCTGTGTGTCATCTCTCTGCCGGAGTCAATGGGAGCAGGGTGCAGTGTCCCTGGTTAGCAGGGTGCTCACCTGTGGGGAGCCTAGTGTGCGCTGCGCTACCTTACCTTCTGGCAGTGCCAGGGGAAAGAGCAAGTCCTTTCCTGGACAAGTGTGGGGCTCTTTGGGAAAGATAGTGCAGGACCAACCCCACCCTAACCTAGATAGCAGGAAAGCTCCAAGCCCCCAGCCAGGACACAGAGCTGCTAGTATGCACACTTCTCTTCCTCCTTATCTCCCACCAATCTCCGCTGCCCAGCCCAGAGATCAGATTGGGATCCTCTTCCATCTGAGCCCTACTCCAGGCATGGCTTCTAACGCAGGGGGCCCTCTGTCCCGGGAGAGCGGGGAGCCTTGGGCAACCCTGCTCCCTCTGGAGGATTTAGCTGGCTTAGTGCCTGCCTGCTCAAGCTGCCGCTTCGATACACCCTCTCCAGCACTTCATATCTCTTGCCTGACTGTCTGGTTGCCTGCCTCTGAATGCCCAGCTGGCTCTCGATTGGCAGGTCACTTCATGTGGGAAGTATCAAAGCATGCCCCCTTTAGTACATCACACTGAGCTCTCGTCGGACTGCCCACATGAAAGACCGGTCCAGGGTTTGACCTCCAAGTCTAATTGGGATCACATAGGACATGGGCTCAGGTATCCTGACTCCGAGTGCTCTCTCCTTATCAGCCACTTCCCTGACCAGCTGATCATTGCATGACATTCAAACCACATACAATGTACCAAACAGCAATGATAATATAAATAAGGAACAAATGGGAAAGTGTCAAGGAAAGAAGGGTCTTCCCATATGGACACGAAAAATACCACAAACAGCCATCTTGGGACATGAGGAAACTTTTCAGTCTGTTCCTCACATGTCCAAGGCCTCCTGCCCAAGCCCTGGCTGTGCTGTGGTGATACCGTAGGTCAGACATTTGTTCTGGAGGTGGTCACATACCCTCAGGCTCTAAGTGGCATGACCCTTCTCCCCAGCATCTGCCCTCCTATCAGATTCACTTCCCCCCTTCTGAGTCCAGCCTTCAAGGCCCTCCTGTCTAGCAACGTCTCCTTGTGCTCGACCCTCTGCCTATGACGTCACCTTGCTTTCCCCAGCTGCTCATCATGCTCGGCTGCCATGTTACTCTAAAAGGCAATATTTCATTCTTGCTGTCTTTGTCAGATGTAAAATGCTTCTGCTGCTGGTCATACATCAGCAGATACCAGTGCAAACATTTCTTTCTTTGGTTCCTTGGAGTGTCAGGTCACATATCCAAATTTCTGAGTTTTTTACTCCACAGCAGTTCACCTCAATTGGAAACCAAATAATTTCCCCTATTCCCACCTTTGAGAACACTTCCATGATTTTATCTGATCCCTTTTATCAGGACATGATTGTCCAAAATACTCCAACATTTCTGGTATATATTCCCCCTCGGGGACTACAATTAAAACAGGTATTAACTCGAAAGGAAACACGCCTCATTCAAATTATGAATTACATGGATGAGGCTAAACAAGCTATTGTCCAATTATTAGATGGGGGAGATGAAGGAGTAAATGCCCCCCAGAGAAGAACCTGGATTAAAGGGATTGATTATTGTCCAAGGTATTGCAACAGGAATTATTGTAAGATATATACAATATAAGATTAACAAATGAAAAGAAAGAAAAGGAGTACTTGTGGCACCTTAGAGACTAACCAATTTATTTGAGCATAAGTTTTCGTGAGCTACAGCTCACTTCATCGGATGCATACTGTGGAAAGTGTAGAAGATCTCATTATATACACACAAAGCATGAAAAAATACCTCCTCCCACCCCACTCTCCTGCTGGTAATAGCTTATCTAAAGTGATCACTCTCCTTACAATGTGTATGATAATCAAGTTGGGCCATTTTCCAGCACAAATCCAGGTTTCCTCACCGCCCCCTACCCCCCAACTCACTCTGTGGGGGGGGGGGGGGTAAGAAAACCTGGATTTGTGCTGGAAATGGCCCAACTTGATTATCATACACATTGTAAGGAGAGTGGTCACTTTAGATAAGCTATTACCAGCAGGAGAGTGGGGTGGGAGGAGGTATTTTTTCATGCTTTGTGTGTATATAATGAGATCTTCTACACTTTCCACAGTATGCATCCGATGAAGTGAGCTGTAGCTCACGAAAGCTTATGCTCAAATAGATTGGTTAGTCTCTAAGGTGTCACAAGTACTCCTTTTTTTTTTGCGAATACAGACTAACACGGCTGTTACTCTGAAACCTGTCAAAATGAAAAGAAAGAGAGCAATTGCCCGTACAGGCAACAGATAATGATGCTGGTGAATATGTATCCATAATGCCTATTGTAGAGATGTATCAGGAGGTAGAACACCATTTTGACATCTTGCCTCCACCCCAAGAGGTGGAAATTAATGTGGAACATAGAATCATAGGATTGGAAGGGACCTCAAGAGGTCATCTTGTCCAGTCCCCGGCACTCATGACATGTCTGCATGCATCCGCTATCCACCCCCACATCTATGTGATGGGGATTATATGCAATCACCCCATCAAAGGGGGGATTTGTGGCACATAAGGCCAGTTTGCTAGCTTGCTATATTGCAGAACGTGATTTCTTTATTGGGTTGATTGATTATATTATTTTCTTGCCTTTTTGTTAATGTTGACTTCCAGTATATGTTATGCATAATAGTTATTCATCGTAGCTGGCTGTAATGCAAGGAACCTACAGGCCTATATCGTGCATGATTAGCTAGAGCAAGTTAGTATGAGGGTTTATAACCTTTAATGTAGATAAATGGCCTACCGGTTACCCCTTTTGACTTTGGGGAACTGAACAGGGAACTGAACAAAAAACAGAATATGTTTACAATAGGTCTGGAACAGATCGGTAATGGCAGGGTACACCACAGAATATGGAAATCATAAGAGTCATAAGTTAGGCCAAAGGTAATGGTTTTGGGGCTGAGATAATCAATATTAATATTATGAATATATGTCATAGTATGTTACCCTATACATTAAGTGTACCTGAAGATTTATTTGGTTGAAGAAATAAGATTTGCGCATGGTAGATTGTGCTCTGATTAATGCAGTGCCAGGACCCTATGAGAGGGCAAACAACCATGCAGGAGGATCAGTCTTTCTGTCTCCTATCAAGCTATCAGCTCAGCTTTGCTATATAGCTTAACTACTTAACACTCAAACCTAATCCCTACCAACTTGGGAAACCTGGACCAGCGAATTCACCAGGCATTCCAGATATTAGGCTGGTCCTCTGTCTCCCACTAAAAGGTCTTCAGGGAAGGGTGAGTATGCTAGTTTAAGTAATCCATTAGCAGACCTTTCCACTGTTGCTCCAACTATCCAAGGTCTCCACAAAACAATGGCAAAAATGAGATATCAGCCAATCTAGGTCATGAAAGACAGTATTGCAAGCAATTCAATCACCTAGATGTTTGGTGGCAATCCCTGTTTCATCTGTTTTACAAACTCCAAGATGACATATTGACACTTATTCTTGACATGTTTGACAACAGGAATGGGTAGTGTGTATTTGAAAACTCCACCTGAAAGCGATTCCAAAATCGACTGTGCAAAGCGGTAAGTAATTTGACTGAAGGTGAAGTTGTAGTTTAACACAGCAGTCCCTCTGGTGTTGCACCCCATAATGCTTTATGGGAATATGCTTATGAATGTATACATGACATAACTGGAATATGTTTTATGCTACATATGCCGTGCAACATATCTCTGTAAAGGTTATGATCTAATGAATATATTCATCGTATTTGTATGCATGTGTCATTTTTGTACTCGAAGTTAAGAATATTGGCTGTGTACTTGCTTGATTTTAAGTAGCCTTAGGAAAGCATTTGGTCAGCTTCTTGAGAAAGGAATGTGCAAATTAAGTGCCCAGGCAAGAAACACTTAATGAACAATGGATAGTGGGAGACTCCAATCCACATAAGAAGTCTTCCTGGAGACATTTAATATAGCATGTGGGCAATGGCTGCTGCCTGTAAAAACTGAATCATGCATGGACATGCCCATGTGACTCCAAAACTCCATCTTGGAGCTGGACTTTGCATAGGAAAGGGGAGGGGGGTCTCCACCCACAAGAGAAAGTCTATTTAAGCCCCTGGGAGACCCCTCCATTTTGTCTTCTGCTGGCTCAAGAGATAGACTCACCACCCCCAAAGGATACCTGAAAGAAACTGGAACAAAGGACGCTAACCCCAGGGGGTGTGAATGATTGCTGGATCCCGATTAGAAGGAGATTAGTCTGTAAAAGGAAACTTACTGGAACACCTCTGAGCGTGAGGTTTTATCTGTATTCAGTTGTCTTACTGTATTAGGCATAGACTTGCGTATTCTATTATATTTTGCTTGGTAATTCACTTTGTTCTGTCTGTTACTACTTGGAACCACTTAAATCCCTAAATTTAATAAAATCATGTTTTACTTATTATTTAACCCATAGTATGTATTAATACCTGGGGAGGGAGGGCAAACAGCTGGGAATATCTCTCTATCAGTGTTAAAGAGGGTGAACAATTTATGAGTTTACCCTGCACAAGCTTTCTACAGGGAAAAATGGATTTATTTGGGGTTTGGACCC
The DNA here is from genome assembly GCF_965152235.1 of Eretmochelys imbricata. Lineage (NCBI taxonomy): Eukaryota > Metazoa > Chordata > Testudines > Cheloniidae > Eretmochelys > Eretmochelys imbricata. The sequence goes on from NC_135572.1 coordinate 4,032,786, forward strand.
CACTGGGAGTTGGCCATCTGAGTGTTAGAGACAGGAAGACTTCTTACACTGCTTTCAGTTAAGCCTGCAGTTTGTGGGACGTGGTTCAGACCTGGGTCTGTGTTCGTAGCCGGCAAGCGTGTCTGGCACAACCAGGCAGGGATTTAGAGTCCCAAACGAGCAGGAAAGGCAGGGGCAGAAGTAGTCTTGGCACATCAGTTGGCAGCCACCAGGGGGTTTTTGTGATTCAATCCATCACAGTCCAATTCTTAAAAGTGCACACTTTCACAACTCTCATCAATAAGCTTTAGTAAAATGTCTTCAATTCCTACAGCAGCTTTTGTGTATTAGCACTTTCAAACTGAAACACTTGGTTTATCATCCAGGCTTCCTGAAGGATTAGACATACAAAAATCAGGAAAATTTTGTTCAACAGATCAATGCACATAGGATAAAGAAGTTCAGCATTTGTAGTTTATTTATTTGCCTTGGCTATCAGAAAGTGTCATTTCCATTTATCACACAGGGACTAATGGAGAGGCACCTTGCTTCACAAAGTTGCAGTCTTATCTTGTGGTCTGGAAGCCATGGAAAGTCCGAATAAGAGGGTGTCTGGGGTTGGGGGCTGATGGGTGATATTGAAAGAGTTCAGGTGATAGTCATAGGGAGGGAACTCAGCAACAGAGAGTGTAGTGCTTGGTGATGGAGTGATAAGATGTTAGGTGTGAGGAACTTCTCAGACTGTGAACTTCCACAATGCTGAACTCAGCCAAACTGGGACAGAGCACCCTTGATTAATGAAGAGATAGACTGTCCCCCTCTGGTCAGACAGGATTAAAGTCAATGGCCCCTGGCTTTCATATTCTGTTGATGTATTTAACAACTTTGTCACGAAGCTCTTTGGTTTTGACCCCATAAATGATAGGATTGAGCATGGGGGGGATGAGGAAATTGAGGTTGGCTAAGATGATGTGAATATGGGGAGCAATGCCCTGACCAAACTGATGTGTCAGGTTAGAGAAGAGTGAGGGAGTATAAGAGGTCAGAATCACACAGATGTGGGCTGTGCAGGTGTTGAGGGCTTTCTGGTGGACTTTCTTGGAGGAGATTCTGAAGACAGCCCTGATGATCAGACCATAGGATAGAAAAATGAGCATCAGGTCTAACCCAATGACTACAAACACTATCACCAAGCTGTATGTCCCATCGACTGTGATGTCCCCACACAATATCTTCGCCACAGCTATGTGCTCACAGTACGTATGGGGGATAATGTGGTTGGCACAGAATGGCTGCCTGCTCAGAAGCAGGGGCAGGGGCAGAATGAAGAGAACAGCTCTTATCAAACCCACTAGCCCTAGCTTGGCTATTCGTGCGTTGGTGAGGATGGTGGCATATCTCAGAGGGTTACATATGGCAACGTAGCGATCAAAGGCCATTGTCACAAGGATGGATGAGTGCATAACAGAAACCGCATGAAGGAAGAACATCTGGGTGAGGCAGCCACCCACAGTAATGCCTTTCAAATTGAACCAAAATATACACAGTGCCTTAGGTATGATGGACGTAGACTTGCCGATGTCTGTGAGCGCCAGCATGCAGAACAGCAGGTATATCGGCTTGTGCAGGGTCTGCTCTTTGCCTACAACAAACAGAACTGTGAAATTTCCCAACAGCCCAATAATGTAGAATGTAGAGAAAGGGATGGAAATCATGATGTGGGCAGTTTCCAGGCCAGGGATGCCCATTAGGATGAATGTTGAAGCATCAGAGGGGGTGAAGTTGAAAGATGCCATGAGGTGGTTGATGCATTGATCTGGTTCAGAAAAGTTCAAGGTGCCTGAGAAGGGAGATAATTACAGCAAGGGGGTTACATGCTTTATAGCAAATAGTACAATAAATATTTTATAATTATTAACAATCTAGAGAAGGGTGTGTGTGCGGTAAGGTGGTAACATTTACAGATGGCACCAGATTATTGAGGTCATAGTCAAGTCCAGAGAAGTTTTCAGACGGAGCTAACCAAGCCAAGTGAATGGGCAGCATGATGGCAGATGAACTTCAATGTCAATAACTGCAGCGTTTATGCCCATTGGAGGGAAAAGCTTGAACTTCTCAAATATCTTTCAAGGTTCTAATTTAACTGTATGAATCCAGTAGGTGGATCTGGGCATCACAGTACACCGCTCTGTGAAACTTTGTTCACATTGCAAGCTTTGACAGAAACTAAGCAAAACATTTGGATCCAGGAGGAGTGGGATTTAGTTGGGGATTGGTCCTGCTTTGAGCAGGGGGTTGGACTAGATGACCTCCTGAGGTCCCTTCCAACCCTGATATTCTATGATTCTATGGAGTTGGGAATCCTACAGTAAATACAATGCCATGAGATCAGTGAGTCAATGTTTCACCCTCCTCTAGGCTCCTCTGTGTAATACTGAGCACCCTTCTCACACAGGATATTGCAGAACTAGAGGAGTTCAGGGAAGGACAATGAGAATGATCAAGGGCCTGGGGAAACTCTCATATGGAGAGAGGTGGAAAAGACTGGGATTGTTATTTTAGAAAGGAGATGTCTAAGAGGGGATATGAGAAAAGTCTATAAAATATGAGTGGTAAGAGGAGATGGAGAAGGTATTCTCCTGTCTCATAACACAAGATCAAGAGGACATTCAATTATACTGAAACGTGGTAAATTCAAAACAGATAAAAAAGAGTGCTTTCTTCACTCAATGCTTAGTTACACTCAGGAACTTATGAGCAAAAGAGGTAGTTATGGCCCTGAGCTAAGGAAGAATCAAGAACGGTTTGGACAATTTTATGGATAGTAAGACTATCCAGTTATAATAGTTACAGGTAAATAAATATTTTGGAAAGCGTATCTGTCCATGAGTTTCAGGGCACAAGCCAATCTCTAGTTGTTAAGCATTAAGGGTGACACCCTCAGGAGGGTCAGGTCATCCCCCCATCCACCCACTGCTGGGTTTCTTACACCTTCTTCCATAGTATCTTGGGCTGCCACTGTCAGAGAGAGGACACTGGACTAGATGGACCATAGGACTGATCTACGATGTAATTCCCATGTTGGAAAGGAGCCAACTTTTCCCCAGGAAAACAGATATCATCATGGTGAGATATGACTTTGTGCTGAACTTGTTTCTTTTGGCAAGACACTTTCTTGCAGTCACCCAGCTTTATCCGAGACATGTGTGATACTCTATACATCAGGGGTGTGCCCTGTAACCCCATATTCCTCATTTATATAGAATTGTGATCTTGCATATAAAGCATGCCATGAGAGGTATCAGGGGAAAGGTTATGATCTGCTGAAAGTCATTGTTCTAGCTAAATGTGGATATCATTAGTGTATATGAAATTGTGAGATTGTGTTGTATGGTTGTCACTAAATGATGCTGTAAATTGGGAACCAGCAGCTCCCCAGAGACAACAGCAAGAAAAAGTCAATAACGCCCGCGCGGGTGTCAAACAACCATCAACAGCCATTGTCGAGCAAGGGAGCTACAGTGCAATGACTTGCTTGCACTAGGCCACACCAAAGGAATTGCTCAACCTTGTCTGGTGACTCTGTAGTGCACACCAAACATGCCTGGACTTCTCTTCTCCAAGCACATGGACTAAGGATATAAATCAGAACACAATATCCCCTTCTTGGCCTTTTCTCCTCTCCCCCCTGGCCTACGTTGGAAGCAAGAAGGATGCTCAGAAGACTGAAAACTCCAACAGAGGAAAGTGGCCCAGGTTTCAAGGGTGAAACCTGTGTATTATGAACTGCAATATCCAATGTGATGAGAAAAAAAAAAGCTTAATCTAGATGTTGCCTGGTCTAATAGTGTTGAGAGTTTAGCCTCTATGCTTATATTTTATTTTATTTTGGTAACTAACTCTGGCTTTTTGCCAATCACTTAATAATCACTTAAAATCTGTCTTTTGTAGTCAATAAACTTGTTTTACTGTTTACCTTTACCAGTGAGTTTGACTGAAGGGTTTCGTGAATCTGCCCACATGTTGTGCTGAGTGATCACAGTGCCTATAGGGGTTGCTGCTTGTCATTAGCAAAGCATTGTGAGAGACAGCCCAGGCTGGAGAGTTCAGGGGGCACAGCGGTCCCACAGTCTCAGGCTGCACCCCGGAGATCCCATCACAATAAATTGCAGTTGTTAACTAACACGTGTAAGGAGAGAGACATGTTAACATCTCAGCTGCTAACCCTTCTCATGCCTGAATATTGATAAAGCTTGCAGATGACACAAAAATTGGGAGATTGTAAATAATGAAGGTGACAGGTCACTGATTCAGAGCAATCTCGATTGGTTGGTAAACTGGGTCGAAGCAAATAGTGTGTGTTCTAATATAGATGTGTAGATATGTACATCTAGGAACAAAGAATGTAGGTGATGATCCCGCAATACGGGACTCTAGAATGGGGACCTCAATGACTCTGAACAAGATTTGGGGGCGTGAAGAGATTATTAGCTAAACATGAGCTCCCAGTGGCCAAAATAGCTAATGAGATCCTGGGATGATAACGAGAGGAATCTCAAGGAGGGGTGGAGAAGTTGTTTTACCTCTGTATTTGGCACTGGTGCAACAGCTGCTGGAATGCTGTGTCCAGTTCTGGTGTCCACGATGAAGAGGTTTCAGAAAAGAGTGAAAAGAATTATTAAAAGATTAGAAAACCTGCCTTATACAGACAGACTCAAGGAGCTCGATCTCTTTGGATTTAACAAAGATGGTTATTGGGTGACTTGCAACAGTCTCTAATTACCTACATGGGGAACGACTAGTTAACTATAGGCTTTTCAGTCTGGTGTACACAGGTGTAGCATGATACAATGGCTGGAAGTTGAAGTTAATCAAATTTTGACTGGAAAGAAGGTGTACATTTTTTTAAATGTTGAGAGTAATTAGCCAATGGGACAATTTGAAAAGAGTCATGGCAGATTCTCCACCACTGAGAATTTTTAAATCAAGGTTAGATGTTTCTCTACAAGCTCTGCTCCAGGTATTATTTTCGGGAAATTCTCTGGTGTATGCTCTACAGCAGTGGTTTTCAAACTTTTTTTCTGGGGACTCAGTTGAAGAAAATTGTTGATGCCCCAGACCTAACGGAGCTGGGCATGAGGAGTTTGGGGTGTGGGAGGGGCTCGGGGCTGGGGCAGAGGGTTGGGGTGTGGGGGTGAGGGTTTTGGGGTGGGGCTGGGAATGAGGGGTTCAGGGTGTGGGATAGGGCTCTGGGGTGTGGCAGGGGGTTGGGGTGCAGGAGGGAGTCAATGCTCTGGTCTTGGGGTGAAGGCTCTGGTTTGGAGCCAGGGATGAGGGGTTTGGGGTGCAGGAGGGGCTCTGGGTTTGGGGGGCTCAGGGCTGGAGAAGTGCGTTGGGCTGTGGGGGGTGAGGGCTGCGAGGTGGGCTGGGAATGAGGTGGGGTTCAGGGATGGTCAGGGGGTTGAGGTGCCGGAGGTCCTCAGGGCTCTGGTCTGGGGGTGCAGGCTCTGGCCTGGGGCTGGGGATGAGGGGGTTGGGGTGCAGGAGGGGCTCTGGCTTTGGGGGGCTCAGGGCTGGTGCAGGGATTTGGGGTGTGGGAGTTGGTCAGGGCTCTGGGCTGGGGTGCAGGCTCTGGGGTCAGCCCAGGGATGAGGGGTTTGGGGTGCAGGAAGGGGTTTCGGGTTTGTGGGGGCTCAGGGCTGGGGCAGGGGATTGGGGTGCTAACTTACCTCCAGCGACTCCTGGTCAGCGGCGCAGCTGGGGTGCAGAGGCAGGCTTCCCGCCTGTCCTGGCACCGCGGACCGCCCTGTGCCTGAAGTGACCTGGAGCAGGTCTGGCTCCTAGGTGGACGCGTGCAAGCAGCTTCAAGTGGCTGTTGCCGGAGGGCTTCACCCCCCCCCACCTCCCATTGGCAGATTCCCGGCCAATGGGAATGCGGAGCCAGTGCTCAGGATGGGGCAGCATGTGGCCACCGTGACCCCCCTACATAGAAGCCGGTGATGCACAGTCACTGATCTCCACTCAGCCAAGGGAGCACGCATGACGTGAGGCACCTCACAGCGAGCAGAGGAAGTGTTGTGGGGAGTGAGGGGCAGCTCAGAGGATCTGGGAGCCAGACATGACTGGGAGCATGGAGAAGACACTGGCAGCTGTAGTGGGAAGAGGGCCTAGCATACATGGACAATCAAGTTGGCGCATAAATGTGTGGATGGGAAAGTAAGGCAGCCACATAACAGTGTTTAACTGCCTGCCTGCCCGTGTACACCCCGCTCTCCGTCCTCACAACCCCCAACGCTGCCCGCCTGTCCGAGAACACCCCTTACCTGCATCACAACCCCCAGTGCTGCCTCATCTCTGTGAATACCCCCCTGCCTGACCCAAAACCTCCAGCGCTGCCCCGTCTATCTGTGTATCTCCTGCCTGTCCAACAACCACCAGTGCCGCCTGTCTGTTTGCATACTCTGCCTACCCCCACAGCCACCAGTACAGCCCGCCTGTCCATGTACACCCCCTGCTTCCTCCACATTCTCTAGTGCTGCCCATCTCTCTGTGTACACCCCTCTTCCCATCCCCATAAACCCCACCGCTGCCTGCCTGTCTATGTACATCCCGCTCCCTGCCCCCAGAACTCCCAGCACTTCCCACTTGTCCATGTAGGCCCCCCTATCCCCACAACTTCCATCCCTGCCACATAGTGATACCCCTCATCCAGGACCAAAACCAGGTGCCAGACACCACAGAGACAGCTCACCGAAAGAGCTCCTCAGACTAGGATAAACTCACTGTCTGCCTGCACTGGGGAAAGAAGGAGATAAGCTGGAATTGCCTTTCTTGGGGTGAAGGGAACTCCTGCAGCAGCTCATCCTCTGCAGGGAAGGAGAGAGGGACAGACCCAGTGCGGGGAGAGAGGACGTGGATACTAAAAGGACCTAGGGTAAATAACTCTTCCTCAAAATGACACAAAGCTTTAAAGTACTGCAGCCCACCAGAAACCCAGATATACCTTCCTGAGGCTCTAGCGGGGCTGCTCATGGGAGGAGGAATGGTCTGGATGGGGGCTGGTGTCAGAGACAATCTGCTACATCATTGTCCACATTCTCTTACAGTCTGAGACACCCCCACCCTCATGGCGCCTCTTTGGTCTGTGCATTAGACAGAACGTGCATTCCCAATTTTCCCCTGTTTCAGGACTCTACATCACTGTGATTTGGATACTGCACGTCCTTCCGCCCCCCACCCCCTCAATCCACACATACAGTGCGCTCCTGTACCTCCTGGTTTCCCCTAAGCTAGAAACATGCTTTTATTTTAACTGCCTTTTGGTGCTTCTCATCCTCTCCAGAAGCAGAGATGCAGGGGCAGAGAGAGAGCAGACCACTCTCCTCCCATAAAAAAACTGTTCTCCTGATTGTTTTCAACCCTAAGCCTATTGGTTTCAGATTTCAGCAAGTATCCTGTCAGTTCTTCTTTGGTCTGAACCAGCTCACCCGTCCACAGAGGCCACAGGACGATTCCAGTTGAAGTCATTGGAGGCTCATGGCCAATGTAAATCCAGCCATTTATTTAAGTCCCTACATGTGGATTTAGGGTGAACTCCTGGTTGTGTTGGGAGTTTTGCCACTGAACTCAATGGGACCAAGCTTTCACCCTTAGTGATTAAGGTTTGGCTCTGAGCTCTGAAAATCACGGCTTCACATCCTGCTCCAGAGAGCACTGTTCTGTACGGCACTGAAAGAGTCTGAAGGAAACCCGCAGTTCATGTGGTGCTCTGAGACCGGGCATAAAAGACGAGCATTTCAAAACACATGGGCCCTGATATTTCTCTCAGGGAGGCCAGCATCAGCCTGGAGTGACCCAGTGAAGGCAGAATGTGAGAGCAGAATCTGACCGGTGTGTGGCCTTTTCTTGTTGTGATCCTTCTGGTAACACAAATACCCACTGCAGAGACTTTGGCTGCACTTCTTAACAGTGCAGTGAAATTGCTGAATTGGAAAACTTGAGCGAACCAGAGGAAAATCCACATAAACCAAAAAAAGGAAGCTACTGAGACAGATAGAAGGACACAGTCAGACACAAGGAACTTCTCTTAAAACCAAATATTTGTCTAAACCATTTCCAGTACAGTTATAATTCCAGTGTTACCAGGTCAACCCCTTGTTGTTTCTGACAATACTAAACAGTTCAAGTCGCCATGCTGGTGAATTCCTGCCCAGATGGTTTTTTTTACTTGAACCCTTGATCTCTTAGTTCTAACTTTAGTGCAGAAACTGTTAACTCACCAAAATCCCGCTCAGCACAGAGAGGAAATCTCCTTACAGCTACAGAAAGGCAGAGCCCCAAGAATCAGTGTATGAATCTCAAATGTCTGACACTCTCTGTGCTGGACAGCAACATTTATCATTCCCCTGTACAGTCCCTGCAGACTCTTCAGTTCTCCTGGACTCCCAGACAATTCCCTTGGCTCCTTGAGCAGTGGGAAGAGCCGAAAATAGACCCTTCAGAACTTCAGCCTGAGAGCCTCCCCCGGGAATAAAGAAATGATTCTCCGATAACAGAGGCTCAGATTGACAGGGCAAATTTAGTCTTGCAGACTTGATTGAATCATCCAGCACTATGGAAACACCGGAAAGTAAAGGAAGAGCCAACACTTAGACGCACTTATTTATCTATCAGCATTTCTGTGCTGCTGCCCATTGTCATAGAATCTGAGCATCTTCTCCTCCCCTCCCGGCTGACGAGCTCTGTGCTGAATCCCTGAAAACACAACATGCACATGGAAAGGCTCTCGCACATCCTTGTTTCAAACACAGAGTAATAGCCCCTAGCATCTGCTTGCCCCTGCTTAGTTATAACCCCCTCCCCATAATACAATATCGTGCCATGCGGAGGATCAGCTTCCTGAGCCCCTTCAGTGATCAGCATGTGCCCTGAAGCCTGGGGACTGCTAGAGTCACCGCACCAGCTATAATTAGGATAGCGAGGGTGGAGGGAGATGTTCAGAGACACAGATGTGAGTTAGGTGCCCAGTCTCCATCCACATTCAGTGGGATTCTGGTGCCTAGTGCCCCTGTGCTTTTCCAATCTATTACAGTCTTGGCCTTCACAGCATCCTCTGGCAAAGAGTCCCACAGGATAGGTCCAAAGGGTTCTTGGAGGTTAGGTCCATCAATGGCTACTAGTCGGGATGGGCAGGGATGGTGTCCCTTACTTCTGTTTGCCAGAACTAAGGAAGGGCTGAAAAGGCATGGATCAATTGATGATCACCTGTTCTCTTCATTCCTTATGAAGCACCTGATATTGGCCACTGTCAGAACACAGAATACTGGGCTAGATGGACCATTGATCTGACGCTGTCAAGGTTCCTCCCCCACTCTGAACTCTAGGGTACAGATGTGGGGACCTGCATGAAAAACCTCCTAAGCTTATCTTTACCAACTTAGGTCAAAACTTCCCCAAGGTACAAAATATTCCACCCGTTGTCCTTGGATTGGCCGCTACCACCACCAAACTAATACTGGTTACTGGGGAAGAGCTGTTTGGACGCGTCCTTCCCCCCAAAATACTTCCCAAAACCTTGCACCCCACTTCCTGGACAAGGTTTGGTAAAAAGCCTCACCAATTTGCCTAGGTGACTACAGACCCAGACCCTTGGATCTTAAGAACAATGAACATTCCTCCCAACACTTGCACCCCCCCTTTCCTGGGAAATGTTGGATAAAAAGCCTCACCAATTTGCATAGGTGACCACAGACCCAAACCCTTGGATGTGAGAACAATGAAAAAGCATTCAGTTTTCTTACAAGAAGACTTTTAATAAAAATAGAAGTAAATAGAAATAAAGAAATCCCCCCTGTAAAATCAGGATGGTAGATACCTTACAGGGTAATTAGATTCAAAAACATAGAGAACCCCTCTAGGCAAAACCTTAAGTTACAAAAAAGATACACAGACAGAAATAGTTATTCTATTCAGCACAGTTCTTTTCTCAGCCATTTAAAGAAATCATAATCTAACACGTACCTAGCTAGATTACTTACTAAAAGTTCTAAGACTCCATTCCTGGTCTATCCCCGGCCAAGACAGAATATAGACAGACCCACAGACCCTTTGTTTCTCTCCCTCCTCCCAGCTTTTGAAAGTATCTTGTCTCCTCGTTGGTCATTTTGGTCAGGTGCCAGCGAGGTTACCTTTAGCTTCTTAACCCTTTACAGGTGAGAGGAGCTTTCCCCTGGCCAGGAGGGATTTCAAGGGGGTTTACCCTTCCCTTTATATTTATGACAGACGCAAGATGGCTTTTAAAGAGCAAAATGTTTAGGGGTTCCTTTTTCACAGGATTTCCTTACCCCTCCAGAGTCACGCCATGATGGAAGGTATTTTGCGAGCCTGATCCTGTGATGAATATTTAGCTAATGCATATAGTTGTATGGTTGCTAGGATATAATTCTTATGCTCTACTCTGTGCTGATTAGGCCTCAACTGGAGTATTGTGTCCAGTACTGGGTGCCACATTTCAGGAAATCTGTGGAGAAATTGGAGAGAATCCAGAGAAGAGCAACAAAAATGACTAAAGTTCTAGAAAACGTGACCTGTGAGGGAAGATTGAAAAAACTGTATTTGTTTAGTCTAGAGAAGAGAAGACAGAGAGGGGACATTATAACAGTTTTCAAGTACATAAAAGGTTGTCACAAGGAAGAGGGAGATAAATTGTTCACTTCTGAGGATAGGACAAGAAGCAATGGGCTTAAACTGCGGCAAGGGCGGTTTAGGTTGGTCATTAGGAAAAACTTCCTAATTGTCCGGGTGGTGAAGCACTGGAATAAATTGCCTAGTGAGGTTGTGGAATCTCCATCATTGGGATTTTTAAGAGCAGGTTGAACAAACACCTGTCAGGGAAGGTCTAGATAATACTTAGTCCTGCCTTGAGTGCAGGGGACTGGACTAGGTGACCTCTTGTTGTTCCTTCCAGTCCTATGATTCTATGATTCTATAACACATAAGTGTGTATCTGCTTGTAATTGTATTTTGGATGTAATCAACACCAATTTCCCTTTGGACTAATAAAGGAATTCTTGTGTGGAAACTTAGTTGTGCTAAACCCCAATAAACTTATTAGGGAAATTATTTCCAGTATCTGGCCTTTCTGGTCACATTGGGGAGGGACTGAAACCACTTCGGTGAAGTTGTAAATGAATGGTGGGAATGGCTGACTGGGAAGATGGAGGCTGGCACCCCAGTGAGCGTATGCATAGAACTAGCAGAGTTGGTAGGAACAGGGAGGAAAAAGCTGGTGCTGTGGGGGACACGTCCAGCCAGGTTAGTGGGCCTGCCATGACCACAGCCCTCGACAGCATCCAGAATGCGATTAGCTGGGGAGTGGCGATCCTGGCCCATGACACAATTTTGTTCAGGAACGAGGGGCAGACCAGATGATCAGTCATGCCTAAGTTTAAGATTTTGTCACAATTAATTTTAGTAAAAGTCACAGACAGGTCACAGGAAAGAAACAAAAATTCACGGAGGTCTGTGACCTGTCTGTGACTTATACTAAAAAAATCGGTGGAGGGCAATGACAGGGGGATGGTTACAGCCACGTTGGGAGAATAAGAGCCTGTGCCCCACTTTGGGAAGGGGAAGTGTCCAGCCCCTGTTGCTGGTGCAGCTAACAGCTCCATGGCCTCCCCCACAGCCCCAGCAGTTCAGAGCTCCGTGGCCCCCGCCACAGCCCCGGCAGTTCAGAGCTCCGTGGCCTCCCCCACAGCCCCAGCAGTTCAGAGCTCCGTGGCCTCCCCCACAGCCCCAGCAGTTCAGAGCTCCGTGGCCTCCCCCACAGCCCCAGCAGTTCAGAGCTCCATGGCCTCCACCACAGCCCCAGCAGTTCAGAGCTCCGTGGCCCCTGCCACAGCCCCAGCAGTTCAGAGCTCCGTGGCCCCCGCCACAGCCCCAGCAGTTCAGAGCTCCGTGGCCTCCACCACAGCCCCAGCAGTTCAGAGCTCCATGGCCCCTGCCACAGCCCCAGCAGTTCAGAGCTCCGTGGCCCCTGCCACAGCCCCAGCAGTTCAGAGCTCCGTGGCCTCCCCCACAGCCCCGGCAGTTCAGAGCTCCGTGGCCTCCCCCACAGCCCCAGCAGTTCAGAGCTCCGTGGCCTCCCCCACAGCCCCGGCAGTTCAGAGCTCCGTGGCCTCCCCCACAGCCCCAGCAGTTCAGAGCTCCATGCCCCCCGCCACAGCCCCAGCAGTTCAGAGCTCCGTGGCCCCTGCCACAGCCCCGGCAGTTCAGAGCTCCGTGGCCCCTGCCACAGCCCCAGCAGTTCAGAGCTCCGTGGCCTCCCCCACAGCCCCAGCAGTTCAGAGCTCCGTGGCCCCTGCCACAGCCCCAGCAGTTCAGAGCTCCGTGGCCCCTGCCACAGCCCCAGCAGTTCAGGGCTCCGTGGTCTCCCCCACAGCCCCAGCAGTTCAGAGCTCCGTGGCCTCCCCCACAGCCCCGGCAGTTCAGAGCTCCGTGGCCTCCCCCACAGCCCCGGCAGTTCAGAGCTCCGTGGCCCCTGCCACAGCCCCAGCAGTTCAGAGCTCCGTGGCCCCCGCCACAGCCCCGGCAGTTCAGAGCTCCGTGGCCCCTGCCACAGCCCCAGCAGTTCAGAGCTCCGTGGCCCCTGCCACAGCCCCAGCAGTTCAGAGCTCCGTGGCCTCCCCCACAGCCCCGGAAGTTCAGAGCTCCGTGGCCTCCCCCACAGCCCCGGCAGTTCAGAGCTCCGTGGCCCCTGCCACAGCCCCAGCAGTTCAGAGCTCCGTGGCCCCCGCCACAGCCCCGGCAGTTCAGAGCTCCGTGGCCCCCGCCACAGCCCCGGCAGTTCAGAGCTCCGTGGCCCCTGCCACAGCCCCAGCAGTTCAGAGCTCCGTGGCCCCTGCCACAGCCCCAGCAGTTCAGAGCTCCGTGGCCCCTGCCACAGCCCCAGCAGTTCAGAGCTCCGTGGCCTCCCCCACAGCCCCAGCAGTTCAGAGCTCCGTGGCCCCTGCCACAGCCCCAGCAGTTCAGAGCTCCGTGGTCCCTGCCACAGCCCCAGCAGTTCAGGGCTCCGTGGCCTCCCCCACAGCCCCAGCAGTTCAGAGCTCCGTGGCCTCCCCCACAGCCCCGGCAGTTCAGAGCTCCGTGGCCTCCCCCACAGCCCCAGCAGTTCAGAGCTCCGTGGCCTCCCCCACAGCCCCGGCAGTTCAGAGATCCGTGGCCTCCCCCACAGCCCCAGCAGTTCAGATCTCCGTGGCCTCCCCCACAGCCCCAGCAGTTCAGAGCTCCGTGGCCTCCCCCACAGCCCCTGCAGTTCAGAGCTCCGTGGCCCCTGCCACAGCCCCAGCAGTTCAGAGCTCCGTGGCCCCTGCCACAGCCCCAGCAGTTCAGAGCTCCGTGGCCCCTGCCACAGCCCCAGCAGTTCAGAGCTCCGTGGCCTCCCCCACAGCCCCAGCAGTTCAGAGCTCCGTGGCCCCTGCCACAGCCCCAGCAGTTCAGAGCTCCGTGGTCCCTGCCACAGCCCCAGCAGTTCAGAGCTCCGTGGTCCCTGCCACAGCCCCAGCAGTTCAGGGCTCCGTGGCCTCCCCCACAGCCCCAGCAGTTCAGAGCTCCGTGGCCTCCCCCACAGCCCCGGCAGTTCAGAGCTCCGTGGCCTCCCCCACAGCCCCAGCAGTTCAGAGCTCCGTGGCCTCCCCCACAGCCCCGGCAGTTCAGAGATCCGTGGCCTCCCCCACAGCCCCAGCAGTTCAGATCTCCGTGGCCTCCCCCACAGCCCCAGCAGTTCAGAGCTCCGTGGCCTCCCCCACAGCCCCTGCAGTTCAGAGCTCCGTGGCCCCTGCCACAGCCCCAGCAGTTCAGAGCTCCGTGGCCTCCCCCACAGCCCCAGCAGTTCAGATCTCCGTGGCCTCCCCGACAGCCCCGGCAGTTCAGAGCTCCGTGGCCCCTACCACAGCCCCAGCAGCACATAGCTATGGGGTCCCCCTGCTGCCCATGGTGGCTGAAAGCTACTGGGGCCTTGGCGACCTATGGCAGCTGAGAGCTTGGGGGCCTTCACCAGCTGACAGCTCTGGCTCTGCCACCCCAGGGCTGACATGGAAAATGTCACGGAGGTCTCTGAAAGTCACAGAATCCGTGACTTCCGTGACATAATCCTACCCTTAGCCAGGCCCATGAACAACTCGCTGCGGTGAACGGGGAAGTGGTGGAACCCCAGGGACTGAGGCAGTGGCCGCAGTTTGGGCAGGGGGCACAACAGTCGCTGACTCGCTCCAGACCATAGAGTTCTTCACCCCTGGGCTCAGAGTGTCAGCCGGCTGTTGTTACGTGCTGAAGGCTGGAATGTCGTTGCCTCGGTAACACGGTTCAGGCTGTTCAGTGCTTCTGTCCTCGGAGCTCCAGTGTTATCAGTATTCACAGATAAGGCAACCTGCTAATTCAGCAGACCTCAATGTTGCTCATAAAGAAAAAACACAAGCACAGTTCGCTGACAAAAGCACACAGCCAGGTTTATTGCCCTCTATGTACAATTCTAGCACTTTAGCCATGAACCAAATGAGCAAATAAGCTTATGAAATTATTCTCCCAGGTGGTAATACCCCAAGGAATTCTTACTGATCAAGGACCTAACTTTACTTTGCAACTAATGAAAGAACAGTGCAACCTAAATGAGGGTAAGAACATTAGGAACGTTAATCTACCATCCCCAAACTGATGGGTTGGTGGAGCAATTTCACAGAACTTTGATGGCGACGTTAAAGAATTTTTTAGCCTCGGAATCCAAACACTGGCACCAACTCTTCCCCCGCCTCCTTTCTGCTTTCAGGAAGGTGCCTGAAGCCTCCAAGTTGTCTCCCTTTCAACTGCTGTCTGAGAAGCAGCCAAAGGCTTTCCAGACCTGCCTGGAGAAACATGGAAGATCAAAGACCCCACACAATGAACACAGTCCAATACATTCTTCAGTGTTTCCATGCATCTGAAGAAGTGTTTATTTACCCATGAAAGCTTATGCCCAAATAAATCTGCTAGTCTTTAAGTTGCCACCAGGACTCCTTGTTGTTTTCGTGGATACGGACTAACATGGCTACCCCCTGATACTCTGTTCCATCTGTTTCACAAACTCCAAGATTAATCTTGACACCTACTTTTGACGTCTTTGCCAATGGGAATGGTTAGTGTGTATTTTGAAAGTTCCAGCTGAAAGCAACTCCATAATCGACTGTGCAAAGTGGTAAGTTATTGGACTCCAAGGCAATGTCATAATTTAACACATCAGTCTGTTATCCAGGTTTTTGAGAATCCCCAGCAGGGGCAACTTAAGTATTTCACTCCAGGGAGTGTCAGGAATAAATCAATGGGAACACAGTAATTCTGTCTGATCAAGGATTAAATGCAAGTAAACATGCTCTTGTCTAACACTGCAGTTTATTAGATTTAAGCACGCAAAGACATAAGCAATAGGTTTAGAACATCCCAGATATTTACCTAACATCTGCATCTGTACTGAGTAATTAACAGCAGGTTCGCAGTGGCCAGTTGCTCAGTCAGTGGGGAGAGAGGGTGTGAGGAAAAATGTCTCTCACGATGGCTTCAGAGAACTGCTCCAAAGTATACTGTATTAGTAATTGTTTATAACGTCTACAAAATACATAGGTCATAGTGACCCTTAATTGATTATCACTTTTCCTAACTTTCAATAAACTTCTAATATCAGAGGTATGTAGATTCAAGGTTTTCATCCATTTATCTTCTTTCATTCTTTCATTCTCACTTATTTACTTGTCTGTCCACTCCTCCCATTCTGATTAGCAGAAACCGCCAGGTAGATTTTGCCTTGCATCTAAAGCCCTGCTTTCCAGTTAACCCTAAACTGTGTGGTTTTCTATTTTATTAATTCCTAGTGGCTGAATGCAAATCATATGGTTGCAATTGGCTTGATCAAATTCTGGAGTACACACCCTTCAAATCCAGGGTAACACAGTCCAGTTCTCAAAAGCAAACAGTTTCACAACTCTCACCAATAAGCTCTAGCAGAATGTCCTCAATTTCTGCAGCACCTTTCCTGTATTAGCACTTTCCAATGGAAACTTTTGGTTTATCCTTTCTGAAGGATTGGACGTAGAAAAATCAGAAAAATAATTTGCTCATTGGATCACTGTACATATGTTAAAAAAGTCCAGCATTGTAGGCCATTGTCACAAGGACGGCTGAGTGCATAGCAGAACCCACGTGAATGAAGAACATCCGGGTTAGGCAGCCACCCAAAGTAATGCCTTTCAAATTGAACCAAAATATACACAGTGCTTTTGGCATGATGGAGGTAGATGTGCCGATTACAGTGACCACCAGCAGGCAGAGCAGGAGTTACATCAGCTTGTGCAGGGTCTGCTCTTTCCCTACAACAAAAAAAGCGTGAAATTTCCCAACAGGCCGATAGTATAGAACATAGTGAAAGGGATGGAAATCCAGATGTGAGCATCTTCCATGCAAAGGGATGTCATGAGGTTGTCGATGCATTGATTGGGCTCAGAAATGCTCAAGGTGCCTGTGAAGGGATATAAGCAGAGCAAGGGGGTTTACACGCTTTATAACAAATAGTAGGGTAAACATTTTATAGTTATTAAGTATCTAGAAAAGAAGGTGAGCAGTGAGGTGGCAACATTTACAGATGGCACCAAATTATTTAGGTCAGATTCATGTCCAGAGAAGCCCACAGAGGGAGCTAACCAAGCCAGATGAATGGGCAGCATGATGGCAGATGAACTTTGATGGCAAACATTGCCTCATTTATGCCCATTGGAGAGAAAAGCGCAAAGTCCTCACGCACCATACAAGGTTCCAATTTAATTGTATGAACTCAGGACAGGGATCTGGGTGTGATGGTACACAGCTCTGTGTGGTACACCTGCTCACAGCACAAGCACGGACAGAAACTAAGCAAATCACTGGGATCCAGGAGTGGGATGGAGAATCTTACAGTAAATAAAATGCCATGAAATCAGTCAGTCAATGTTTCACCCTCCTCTGGACTCCTCTGTGTAGTACTGGGCATCCTTCTCACACGGGATATTGCAGAATTAGAGGGGTTCAGGCAAGGGCAATGCGAATGATCAAGAGTCCTGAGAAACTCTTATATGGAGAGAGGTTGAAAAGACTGGGATTGTTACCTTACAAAGGAGATGAATTAGAGGGGCATGAGAAAAATCTCTAAAATATTGACTGGTAGAGAGTAGAATGATAATGTGTTCTCCCTGTCTCATAGCACAAGATCAAAAGTATATTCAATTACCTGGAACATGGCAAATTCAAAACAGATAAAAAAGAATGCGTTCTTCACTCAATGCCTAATTAGACTCAGGGACTCATTGTCACAAGAGATAGTTGAGGCCATGAGCTAAGCAAGAATCAGGAAGGTTTTGGACATTTACATGGATAGTGAGACTATCCAGTTACAATAGTTACAGCTAAATAAATATTTTGGAAAGCCTATACACCCATTTGTTTCAGGGCAATCTCAAGCTGTTAGGCATTAGGGTGCCACCCTCAGGAATGTTAGGTCATCCCCAATCCACGCACTGCTGGGTTTCTTACACCTTCTTCTGCGGCATGTGAGGCTCTTGCTGTCAAAGAGAGGACACTGGACTAGACGGACCACAGGTCTGATCCACGATGGAATACCTGTGTTGGAAATGAGCCAAGATTCCTCCATGGAAACAGACATTATCATGCTGGGCTATGACTTTGTGCTCAACAGAATGGGATGAATGCACAAGGGTCTTGGTATTTAGGGCTACAGGCCTGGACCTCTGTTACTTCCCTTGTTACTTTAGGTGAGACACTTTCTTGCAGGCACCCAGCTTTGTCTGGGACATAAATTACAGGTGTTAACTGACAAGCGTAAGCAGAGACACGTGTCAGGAACTCTGCTGCTAACTCTCTTCATTCCTGAATATTGATGAGAGTTGTTGCCTGGTCACATGCCCTTGTAGAGTCATAGAATCCATTACTTACAGGCTGTCTGGAGCGTTCTCAGGAAGGCTTCCCAAGTAGGAGTTAAGTTTCTCTTAAGCCCTATTGTTCAGGCCATTACCCTGAATAAAGGCTCCCCAACCAGCTATCTAGACTGAAGGCATCTGGGTGTAACTACATTTGAAATACAGATATATAGTCAATATGTATAACTTCAGATACAGAAATGATACTTGCATACAGATAGGATAATAGTATTCAGCAAATCCTATCTTTTCCAATAACTTCTTAAATGACCCATCTTGCATAAAATGCATCATATTTATGCTATAATGATATCATAATAATATCACTATGAAGAATATGGGGTGCAGGATCTAAAAAGATCAGTGGCTCTTTTCATTAAAGAGATGCCTGAAGTTACATAACAACAGCAGGAAACAAAACTGAGTGAAGGTTGTGACACCCAGGCTTCAGTTCTGTGGCTCCCCAGGGGAAAGAGACCCTGAGAGCTGCCCACCTGCACTCGGGGCCAGGAAAGGTCCCAGCACTGGCCTTGGACCAACAATCACAAAGAAAAATTTAATTTCAGCAGCTTTTCCCACCTGTTCGTGTACACCCCGCTCCCCGCCCCCACCACCCCCAGCACTGCTCATCTGTCCCTGTATACACCATGCCTGTCCCCATAACCCTCAGCGCTGTTTGCCTGCTGTTGTACACCCCCTGCCTGCATTCATGAACCTCAGCGCTCCCTGCTTCTCTGTGTACAACTTCCTCCCTACCCTCACAGCTCCCAGCACTGCCATCCTGTCTGTGTACACCTTGCTCCCCGCCCCCATAACCCTCAGTGCTGGCCACTTGTCCATGTAGGTTCCCCCCACCACAACTTCCAGCCCTGCCACACAGTGATACCCCTCACCCATGATCAAAACCAGGTGCCAGACCCCACAGCGACATCCACAGAAATACCTCCTCAGATGAGGTGAAACTCAGTGTCTGCCTGCACCAGGGAAAAGGGCTAGATCAGCCTGGACTGCCTTTCTGGGGGGAAAGGGAACCACAGCAGCAGCTCAGACTGTGCAGGGAAGGAGAGAGGGACAGACCCGGCGGGAAAGAGAGAGGACACGGAGGGGAAAAGAAGCTAGTGTGAGTAACTCTCCCTCAAAACAACAAAAACATTTAATGTATTGCAGCCCGTTAGAAACCCAGACACCCCTTCCTGAGGCTGCTTTTCCATGTTGGCAATTGCTAACATTGTCACGAGGCTGTAGTGGGGTTGCTTGTGGAAGGAGGAATGGGCCGGATGGGGGATGGTGTCAGACACAACCTGGCACAATGTGGTCCAAGTTATGTTACTGTCTGAGACACCACCAGCCCGCCCCATGAGGTCTCATTACGCCTCTTTGCTCTGTGCATTAGGCAGGATTTCCATTCCCTATATTGCATGGTTTCAGGACTCTGTGCAACTGTGATCTGGATAGTGCATCTCTCTCTCTCTCTCTCTCTCAGACACACACGCACACACACACACACACACACACACACACACACACATTGTGCATTCCTGGACTTCCACTGGTGAGATTTCCAACACTACCTGGTTTCTACTAAGCCAGAAACATGCTTTTCTTTTTACTGCCTTTTGGTGCTTCTCGTCCTCTCCAGAGGAAGAGATGTAGGGGCTCAGAGGGAGCAGAGGCCTTTCTTTTCCTGAAAAAAAATTGTTATCCTAATTGTTTGCAACCTTTAAGGCTGTGAGTTGCAGATTTCAGCAACTCTCCTCTCCTGTCAGTTTTTCTTTGGTCCAAACGAGCTCACCCTTCCTTAGAGGCCACGGGACGACTCTAGTTAAAGTCACTGGAGTCTCATGGCCAGAGTAAATCATGCCATTTATTTAAGTTATTTATTTATTATTTATTTAATATTTATTAAGTATTTAAATCTACATGTAGATTTAGGGTGAACTCCTAGGCGTCTTTGGCAATGGAACCAGATTCACCCTCAGAGTTTAACTTTCGGTTCTGAGCTGTGAAAATCACGGCTTCTTGTCCTGCTACAGAGAGTGCTATTCTGTTAGGGTGCTGAAAGAGTCTGAAGGAACCCCCCAGTTTATGTGGCACTCTGACACTGGGCATGAAGGACAGGGATTTCAAATACAGGGGCCCTGATTTTGCTTTCAGGGAGGTCAGTGTCAACCTGGAGTGACTCATTGAAGGCAGAATGTGAGAGCAGAATCTGGCCCATTCTTGTTGTGAACCCTCTGGTAACACAGATACCCACTGCAGAGGCTTTGGCTGCATTACCTAACAGTGCAGTGAAGTTACTGAATTGGAAAACTTGAGTGAACCAGAGGAAAATCCACATAAACCAAAAAAGGAAAGCTACTGAGACAGATACAGAGACAAGGCACTGCTCTTAAAAACATATATTTGTCTTAACTATTTCCAATACATGTGTCGTTCCAAATATACCAGGTCAACCCCTTGTTGTTTCTGACAATATTAAACAGTTCAAGTCACCGTGCTGGTGAATTTCTGCCCAGCTGGTTCTTGACTTGAACCCTGGAACTCTTCCTGAGACCTTAGCACTAACTTTAATGCAAAAACCGGCAACTCACCAAAATGCAGCTCAACAGAGAGAGGAAATTCAATGTATAATCTCACATGTCTCAGATTCGACGTGCTAGGCAGCGATCTTTATGATTCTCCTTATCAGTCCCTGTGGACTCTCAGGTTGGCAGGACTCCCAGACAATTCCCCCGGCTCCATGAGCAGCAGGAAGAGCAGAAAAGTGACCCTGGAGAACTTCAGCCTGAGAGCCTCCCCCGGGAGTGAAGAAATGATTCGCTGATACCAGGGGCTCAGATTGGCAGCGCAAACTGAGTCTTGCAGACTGTTTGCCCTAGCAATTGACGATGGCTGTCTTTTCTGTGTGTAAAGTACTGCCCTCTGCACTGTTTGGGAAAGCTGCCACAAGATACAGGACCAAAAAACATTTTGAATGGATGGTAGCGGCGTACCGCAGCATATCACCCATGCAGTTGTAATATCCAGTTCATTAGCCTCTAAAATTCACTGCCACTCTGTGGAGGCCAAATGAGGTGATTCTGAATTGATGCAAGACGAAGGGCGTGGAAAAGACTTTCTTCTGCCAGGATTCTGGCATCAAAGGTATTTGTCAGTATCCCTTTGTGAGGTCAAAAATGGATATATATCGGGCAGCTCCCAACTGTACTAATCGTTCATCTACTCTCCACATCTGGTAAGCATCAAATTTCAATACTGTGTTGATCTTTCAGAAATCGATGCAGAAACGAGTTGTGCCATTGCCCACTGATCCCACTGAGGGTTATCAAAAGAAATTACACTATCTGCTCAAGAAACTTCCCGAAGAAGCACAGGAACAAATCTACATAGACACACACCCCTAGAGCCCCGACCAGGAGTATTCTACCTGCTATCCAAGATCCATAAACCTGGGAATCCTGAACGCCCCATCATCTCAGGCATTGGCACCCTGACTGCAGAATTGTCTGGCTATGTGAACTCTCTCCTCAGGTCCTACGCTACCAGCACTCCCAGCTACCTTTGAGACACCACTGACTTCCTGTGGAAACTACAATCCATTGGTGATATTCCTGAAAACACCATCCTGGCCACTATGGATGTAGAAGCCCTCTACACCAACATTCCACACAAAGATGGACTACAAGCTGTCAGGAACAATATCCCTGATAATGTCACAGAAAACGTGGTGGCTGAACTTTGTGACTTTGTTCTCACCCATAACTATTTCACATTTGGAGACAATGTATACCTTCAAATCAACGGCACTGCTATGGGTACCCACATGGCCCCACAGTATGCCAACATTTTTAAGGATGACTTAAAACAATGCTTCCTCAGCTCTTGTCTCCTAATGCCCCTATTCTACTTGTGCTACATTGATGTCATCTTCATCATCTGGACCCATGAGAAGGAGGCCCTTGAGGAATTCCACCAGGATTTCAACAATTTGCACCCCACCATCAACCCCAGCCTGGCCCAGTCCACACAAGAGATCCACTTCCTGGACACTACAGTGCAAATAAGTGATGGTCACATAAACACCACCCTATACCAGAAACCTACTGACCACTATACTTACCTACATGCCTCCAGCTTTCACCCAGACCACATCACACGATCCATTATCTAGAACCAAGCTCTAAGATATAACCACATCTGCTCCAATCCCTCAGACAGAGACAAACATCTACAGGATCGCTATCAAGCGTTCTTAAAAT
Organism: Eretmochelys imbricata; assembly: GCF_965152235.1. NCBI lineage: Eukaryota > Metazoa > Chordata > Testudines > Cheloniidae > Eretmochelys > Eretmochelys imbricata. The sequence goes on from NC_135572.1 coordinate 4,055,017, forward strand.
GACGATACCCACCTGATGAAGGGAAGAAACAGACTGATAGAGCCAGAAGGGTACCCAGAAGTTACCTAGTACAGGACAGGCCCAACAAAGAAAATAACAGAACACCATTGGCCGTCACTTACAGCCCCCAACTAAAACCTCTCCAATGCATCATCAAGGATCTACAACCTATCCTGAAGGACGATCCCTCACTCTCACAGACCTTGGGAGACAGGCAAGTCCTTGCTTACAGACAGCCCCCAAACCTGAAGCAAACACTCACCAGCAACCACACACCACCCATCAAAAACACTGACCCAGGAACCAATCTCTGCAACAAACCCTGTTTCCAACTCTGTCCATATATTTATTCAAGTGAGACCATCATAGAACCTAATCACATCAGCCACACCATCAGGGCCTCGTTCACCTGCACATCTACCAATGTGATATATGCCATCATGTGCCAGCAATGCCCCTCTGCCACGTGCTTTGGCCAAACCAGACAATCTCTATGCAAAAGAATAAATGGACACAAATCAGACATCATGAATTATAACATTCAAATACCAATAGGAGAGCACGTCAATCTCCCTGGACACTCAGTAACAGACTTCAAAGTGACAATTTTTCAACAAAAAAAAAAAATTCAAAAACAGACTCCAACGAGAAACTGCAGAACTGGACTTAATTTGCAAACTGGACACCATCAGATTAGGCCTGAATAAAGACTGGGAGTGGATGGGTCACTCCAAAAAGTACTTTCCCTCTGCTGATACTCACACCTTCTTGTCAACTGCTTGACATTGGCCACCTTGATTGCATTGGCCTTATTAGCACTACAAAAGTGATTTTTCCCTCCCTTGGTATTCACCCCTTCTTGCTAACTGTTGATAATAGGCCACTTCCACCTTAGTTGCATTGGTTCATTAGCACTGACCCCCGACTTGTAAGGCAACTCCCATCTTTTCATGTGCTATGTATTTATATCTGCCTACTGTATTTCCCACTTCATGCATCTGATGAGATGGGTTTTAGCCCACAAAAGCTTATGCCCAAATAAATGTGTTAGTCTCTAAGGTGCCACAAGGACTCCTCATTGTTTTGGCTGATACAGACTAACACAGCTACCACTCTGAAACCTGAGACTCACTAGTGTCTTTGATGAGGTCAGAGACCATGCAAGGAGCTATACAATTGTTTATTAATGCCATGAATTTAGAGTGATGCAGACCTACATCTTTCTTGAAAGCTGATCTGACAAGTTCCCTGAGGTAATTGACTAAACTACCTGCTGAGTAGCAGACAGTGTAGGAGGCAAGTTTTAGCTCCACTTCGGAATCGTGGTTGAAGGTTTTGATACTGTAAATCCAACATCTGTCAACTGCCCAGAAGAATATGGCATTGCATTTGTTTTTTGTTTCATTCCATGTATGTTGTGCAAGGTCTGCATGACGTGTACAAATCTGGGTTTTACAAAATTTGCATGCAGCTTTGGCGTCATCACCAACCACAGGCTTTACCCAATCTTTCAACTCTTTTTCCCACTACTTTTTGTATTTTTGTCCATATTTTTCCCATTTTCTTGGTGGCCTACTGCTCTTTCATTGGCTTAACCTCAAAATGGCATCTTAGCATGTCTTCATTGGAAGATGATACGATGTGCAAAGTGGGTGGGCAAGAAAGTTCATGAATTTGGGTGTGTTTTCTTAATTGATCAGAAGAGGGGATAGGAGGATCCTAAAATTCTGTTGCGCATCTACATTGACCCCAGTCAGTCATCAAAACCACTCCTACAATCATTTTTAAACTATACAATTTTGTGTTGAAGTCACCTATACAAAAAAAAAACCCAAATAAGTGACCTCCAAATAAAACAAGCCCCAAGCCGTGCAATGTGCAACTCTTGAAAAATTAAAGCAACTTTTAAAAAACAACAACTTGGGAACACTCAGAGCCTTGGTCAACAGACACATGATCTCGTTATACTTAAGACCCAAAGCTATCTGCATGTCAAGAAACATCTGATTGGTTGGCTCCACAAAGGCTGAATACAATTTCTCAAGTACAGTTAGAAAGCCCACAGCACTATGATATTCTTTACAGCACTCCATGAGGATGAGGTTGAGTTTGTGTGACATGCAATGTACGTACGTTGGAAATGGATTGTCTTCTTTCATTGGCTGCTGAAGTCCAGCTACGTGTCCTGACATCACAGAAGCGCCATCATAAGATTGAGCAACTATCGGCACATTCTGCATCCGCTCGTCTCCAAAGCTGTCTTTCTGGCAGTATAAATGCCACATGCGTTTCAGGAAGACAAGCAATTGATGAAGCACAGGAATCTGTCTTTAGTCTCTAGGGTTTCTGCTTACGATTTCTTTGCAGACCAAATCTGCAGCACTTTGTTTTGAAATTCAGGGCTTGTGAAATTAAAATATCTTGCCTACATTTTCTTGAAAGTTTTGTCATACTTTGAAACGAAATCACAAAATTCATGGAAATTCCCTTTCAATTTAGATTCCTTTCCTTTGTTGTGCTCTGGAAACGGTAAGTTTAGAAAGTAACTTGAGAATATCACAAATCTTAGGAACGTAATCCTGGTTTCTGTCCAGGGTACTTTTATGACTTGCAAAAAGCGTCACTGCTACTAATACAGTTCCTTCACTGTGTTCGAAGCATTGCCCCTTTTCCATACTTTTCACACAAACCTGGGAAATGGCATCTTTAAGCAATTTATTTCAGAGATTTTCTTCCAATTCTGCTTACTTTTTTGATAAATGAATTGTCCACATGAGCTGCTTCAGAACGGAAGTAACTGTGGGGAAAGCAGAACAGCCCATTTGGTTGAACAGAATGTTCGACCCAAGGAAATTTGTTGGAATGAAAACTAAGAAAAAACAACTGTTTCCCAAACATTCTCCTTGGAAAACCAGACAGATGTGGTTGGTTAGACCCACTGCTTTTTTCCCCAAGATCTGGAGGAATAGTTACGCTTCTCATGTCATCTTCAGTCGTATCTGTGCTAAGAGAACCCATGCTCACTGCTTCCAAAGATTCAAGATCCTCTTGATGTACTTTCGATGATAAGGTGTGCAGATCCAAGGCAGGCAGTGACAGGGCCTGGTTTGGAGGTGCTTTAAAATCCTGCAGTGAATCAGCTGCCGACAGTTCAACACCCACTTTCACAAAAAACTTCCAAATGTCCATTTTAGCCCAGTTCTCTAATTTATCAAGATCCCTTTGAATTTTAATTCTATCCTCCAAACTGTTTGCAACCCCTCTCCTCAGCTTCGTATCATAGGACGATAGAAGTGTATGACTGGAAGGGACCTCAAGAGGCCATCTGCAAATTTTGTCAATGTGCTATCTATTCCTACAACCAGGCCATTAATAAAGATGTTAAATAACACTGGAACCAGAACAGATCCCTATGGAACCCAACTTGAGACCTCCTTCCAATCTGACATCATTCCACTAATAGTTAGTTACTCATTGTTTAAGGTTGTTTAATCAATCATGTATCTTCTTAACAGTAGTTCTACTGAACCTGCATTTCTCCAGCTTATTTATTGCAATGTCATGTGGGACTGTCTCAATATATCTAGATTTTAGCATGGCTTTTACATCCACCGTATTGCCCCCATCCACTGATAATGTTACCTTTTCAAAGAAGGAAATCAAACTGGTTTGGCATGATTTGTTCTTAGTAAATCCATGCTGGCTGCTGGTGATCACCCCTTCTTCCTCCAGGTGTTTGCAAATTGAATGTTTTCTACATTACCCTAGCAGCTTCCCAGGTATCGAGGTCAGGCTGACTGGTCTATAGTTCCCTGGCTGTTCCCTTCCCCCCCTTTTAAAGATGAGCGCTACAGTAGCCCTTCTCCAGTCTTCCGGGACCTCTTCTGTCATCTATGAGATTGCAAAGATTATTGCCAGTGGCTCTGAGATTTCTTCTGCTAATTGCTTCAGCACCTGGGGGTGAATAGCATCAGACCCTGCTGACTTGGATTAATTAAAATTAGAAGATCTTTGATGTGTTCTTCTCTTATCCTCACCTGCATCCCTTCCCCTTTATTGTCTATGGCAACTTCACTTGCTGTCCGATCACATGTTATTTTTTGTGTGGCCTCTGAAGCAAAGTAGGCATTGAGCAGCTCTGTCTTCCTATCTTCTTCTACCAGCTCGCCTTCTCCACTGAGTAGCAGACCCTCACCCTCCCTGATCTTTCTTTTTTGTCTGACATTTGTAGAACCCCTTCTTGTTATCTCTAACATTTCTTGCCAGCTATAACTCATTCTTTGCCTTGGCTTTCCTGATTTTCTACCTACATGCTCGTGCTATTCCCAGATATACTTCCTTTGTGACATGCCCCTCCTTCCATTTCCTGTATGTATTCCCTTTTGGGTTTTAGATAGCTAAAAAGCTCTTTGTGTGGACACGTCAGGTGGCTCTTCTTATCTTTCCTCTGCATTGGAATAGCTTGATGTTGAGTCTTTAGAATTACATCGTTTAGGAGTTGCCAGCCCCCTTCAATTCCTTTTCTTCCTAATTGGTCTTTCTGTGGGACCTTGCCTCCTATTTTGCTGATTTGGTTGAAATCTGCCTTTTTAAAGTCCAGTGTCCATGTTTTGCTGTTCTCATGTCCTCCTTTTCTTAGGATCTTGAATTCTATCAGATCATGATCACTTCCTCCCAAGTTCTCGACCACCTTCAGTTCACAACTAATTCATTCCTGTTGGTTAAAACCAGATCCACAATCCATGACCCCCGAATTGTTTTCTTAAGTTTCTGAGTCAGAAAGTAGTCCCTGTCACAGGACAAATACACGCCATCTCTCTGGTTAAGACTGCCTGACTAACATTCGCCTCACAGTGGCCCTAGTCAATGTGGCTGCCCTTGCTTTTTGGGTGGTGTACTCTAGCGGCCAGGGGCAATACAGCTATCCTTGCCCTTGAGGTGGTGTGGCCTAGAGGCCAGAGTCAATACGGCCGCCCTTGCCCTTGGGGCAAGCTGGCTCTTGATCGGCAGTTCAGGTCATGTGAGAGATATTAAATTGTGTCCCCTTCAGTAAATCACCCAGGGACATTGCCCGCGCTGCCCATGTCAAAGGCTGGCCCTGGGTTTGACCCCCAGTCTCATTGTGATCACTTAGGACAGGGGCTAAGGTGTCCACACTCTGGGGCACTCTCTCCGCACCAGCTGCTTCCCTGACCCACTGATCACTGTATTACAGTCAAACCACCTACAATTTATTAAACAGAAACTGCAAGAAAAATAAGGAACAAATGTAAAAGATTAAGGGAAACAAGAAACCCGCCGTATGGGCACGCAAAACACCACGACCAGCTGTCTCTGGGATGTAAGGAAAGTTCACAGTCTGTTCCGGACATGTCCCAGGCCTCCCTCCCAGGGGCTGGCAGTGCTGCGGTGATACAGCCTGCAAGGATCTGTTGTGCCAATGGCCACATTCCCTCAGGGTCTAGGTGGCAGGACCCTTCTTCCCAGCATCCCTCCCAGCATCCCCCCCTCACGTCTCCCCTTCTGAGTCAGCCGTCAAAGCCCTCCTGTCTCGCGGTGTCTCCCTGTGCTGGGCCCTCTGCCCATGGCCCCACCTTGCTCTCCCCAGCTGCTCATCGTGCTCGGCTGCCTTGTCACTTGTGGCGCGGCTGCATCCACTATCTTGGCTCTGCCCCTGCAGCTCCCCGCAGTAGCTCAGCCCTGGTTCCCCATCAGGGCCAGATTAACCTTTTGTGGGGCTGCTGCCAAACATATTTGTGGGCCCCCATGTAGTCACTGTGAGCCCCTTCCAGTGTGGGCCCAGTGCGTCGGCACATTGGTGACATACTACACCCAGTACTGGTGGGATGGGGATGAAAATCTTAATTCAAAAACAAAATAAGATATTTGGAGCCACACTTGATTGAGACTTCCACTCAGCCCCTAGAGAACAAACTGGGCTAGCATCATTATACCCAGAATACTCTTGAATTTAGTGGGTGGGTGGGTGGTGTTCGTTAGTTTTTTCTTTTTTGTTTAAAAACTCATGACCTGCTTGGGGCCCTGAAAACAAGTGCTTAACTGGCACATTTATTGGCCATATTAGGCCCGGATGTAGCTGTCAGTGGAATTTCACCTGCATGTCCCCACCACCACCTCCTCCACCTGAAGTTATCTTCCGTAAATACATTTTTTGAAAGATGGATTTTCTACTTTGGTACAATAATGTTTTTTAAAAAAACTTTTTTCTTTAATTTAGTTTCTTTCGCCTCTTTCTCCCTTTCCTCACCATCTCTCATAACTTCAAGTGAGCCAGTAAAGTTCCCGGGCTGGAGTGTGGGGAGGAAATTTGCTGCTGCCTGGTTTTTGTCGGGAGAAAGGGCCACTGACACACGTGCGCGTACACTTCACCCCGGGCTCTTCCCCTCCCCTGCCCCTCCTTCTATCCCGCACCAACAATCAACTCCCACCTTCACACAAGGGTTCTCCTCAATTACCCTGCTATTGCCCAGCCCCCACTTTCACTCCAGGGCTGTCACCTCCCTCACTTCTACTGCCCCACCACACAGAGCAAACACCACCTTGAACCCAGACTCTCCCCTCCCTCCTTCCTTCTGTCCCCGACCCCCACCTACAACCCAGACTCTCCCCTCCCTCCCTCTGCCCCCCACAACCAACCACCACTTTCACACCCCACTTCTCCTACCCCCACACATGGAGTCACTGCTAGCTCCCACACTGCACCTGGACTTGCCCCACAACTGCCCCTTTCCCCCAAACCGTGCTCTATCCTTCCCCTCCCGGAGTGCTGGCGGGGGGAATTATTGGGCATTCCCACTGGCAGGGGGCAGCAGCCAGCCCCACTGTCACCATGCCCCACTCCCCGGCCCTGTGGGCCACAGACAACCAGCCTCCCCCACACCACCCTAGATGGCGGCCGAGGGGACACACAAACATGCACACACCCAGAGCGAAGCTGCAGGGCCAAGACAGTGCCCAGGAGCCCACACCCTGGCATCAGGGTCATTGGGGGCTCCACGCCGGGAGTCACAGCACTGCTTCCGCCCCAGGAGAGTAGGGGACACTCGGGGGCGGGGGAGGCCAAAGCAGGAGACCCTACCCTGCCCCCAGGGTGAGGTTCGCAGGGCGGGATAGCAGCGAGAACCCTCTCCTTAAACCATTTCCTTTTCTTCTGGTCTGCTTCCTTCAACCCACTTCAACTGGGGAGATCACAGCATGGTGCGGGGCGTTCTGGGATTAGCGGTGTCACCCTAAGCGCAGGTCCAAGGGCCCCGGTGGAAGGCAGCGGTGTGCAAACTACAACTCCTGGCCCACCTTGCAGCGCATTGCTTGGTCACGGCCAGGCCCGGATTGACGCTCTTGGGCCTCCAAGTAGTTATTACGGGCAGTTTACAAATGCGGGCCTGTCCGCGGCGTGGTCCTGGCACCAGTATTGTTCCCCACAGGTGCAGCTGGTCTGCAGTGCCCCAGCTCTTGGCTCTGGTCTGCCCATCCCCCAAGCTCTGTCTGTAGCCCGCCTCTGCCTCGTTACTGCCGTTGCCAGATTTCTACTGCATTAATAGCCCAAAGTCACTTCGAAACGAACCCCAAAGTAGCCCAATCTATTTATTGAAACAAAGGGTTTTTTTATTAACACTTTTTTTTTTACTAGCACATCGAGTAACAAAGGAAAGATTTCGATAGATACCTAATACGGATGTGATTTTTAAAAAAAAAAAGCTACAAGTCCCAGCAGGAGTTCAGCCACATTAAAACCAAAGCAAGAGGAAAATCAAATTCACATTCAAAACCCCAGTACTGGTACTTATATCCCGATTGAGGGTTGGCGGATGTTTCAGACACAAAATGGGAAATGTTAAAAACAGCCCCAAAGTAGCCCAAACTGCATATAGTGCAAAAACAAAAATGATATTATGGCATTTATTTCGAATGCATTCAATCATAGTAGTCAATGTCCATATTTTGAGTTGAATTAGTTTGTTACTGGTAGTCACTAAAAGGCAACATTTCATCCTCACAGTCTTTGTCAGAAGTAAAATGCTTTGTCATACATCAGCAATGACAGTGCAATCATTTCTTTCATTGCTGTAAACAGTTCACAAGAGATTTTGTATTGTTGCATATACGCCCTTGTCATAAATATAAAGGGAAGGGTAAATCCCTTTAAAATCCCTCCTGGCCAGAGGAAAAATCCTCTCACCTGTAATGGGTTAAGAAGCTAAAGGTAACCTCGCTGGCACCTGACCAAAATGACCAATGAGGAGACAAGATACTTTCAAAAGCTGGGAGGAGAGAGAAAAACAAAGGGTCTGTGTCTGTCCGTGTGATGCTTTTGCCGGGGACAGAACAGGAATGGAGTTTTAGAACTTAGTAAATAATCTAGCTAGGTATGTGTTAGATTATGATTTCTTTAAATGGCTGAGAAAATAGCTGTGCTGAATAGAATGACTATTCCTGTCTGTGTGTCTTTTTTGTAACTTAAGGTTTTGCCTAGCGGGATTCTCTATGTTTTGAATCGAATTACCCTGTAAGGTATCTACCATCCTGATTTTACAGAGGTGATTCCTTTCTTTTTACTTCTATTAAAAGTCTTCTTGTAAGAAAACTGAATGCTTTTTCATTGTTCTAAGATCCAAGGGTTTGGGTCTGTGGTCACCTATGCAAATTGGTGAGGATTTTTACCAAACCTTCCCCAGGAAGTGGGGTGCAAGGGTTGGGAGGATTTTGGGGGGAAAGACGTGTCCAAACTATGTTTTTTTCAGGAACCCAGATAAAGTTTGGTGGTGGCAGTGGAAGTCTAGGGGCAAAGGGTAAAATAGTTTGTACCTTGAGGAAGTTTTAACCTAAGCTGGTAAAAGTAAGCTTAGGAGGTTTTCACGCAGGTCCCCACATCTGTACCCTCGAGTTCAGAGTGGGGAAGGAACCTTGACAGCCCTCATATGGGGAACGTTTTCTAAAAGTTCCTCTTGCGTCTTGTTGTGCCATTTGTTTTCTTAGATGAACTTGATAAAAAGGAATCTTTCAGCAGCAGCATTGCCAAAAGGTAGCCACAGCAGTGGAAATGCAAATGAGTCAAGTTCACTAAAGCCTTTGTCCTCAGCGGCATCCATCTGTCGGGGAACTTCATCCCAAAACTGCTCAACTTGACAGTCCTGAGTATGCGGCTAGTGCATCTCCGGTAGCAAAACTCTCCACTGCTGATCGAACTGTCCAAGGTCTCCAGAAAACAATGGCAAAAGTGAGATCTCCGCCAACCTAGGCTGTGAAGGGCTGAGCGCAGTAGAAGGACGTAGTACTGCAGGCGATTCAATCAGCTGGACATTTGGCTGCAATCTCTATTTCACCTGTTTCATAAGTCCAACATGAAGTCTCGGCACTTCCTTTTGACATCTTCAACAATGAGAACGGTTAGTGTGTGTTTTGAAAGTTCCAGATGAAAAGTGACTCCAAAATGAAGTGTGCAAAGAGGTACGTTATTTGACTGAAAGGTGATGTCATAGTTAAACACAGCAGTCCTGTTCTCAAAAATACAAAGTTTCATAACTCTCACCAACAAGCTCGAGTAGAAAGTCCTCCAATCCTGCAGCAGCTTTCCTCTATTAGCCTTATCAAATGAGACTTTTTGTTTATCCTCCAGGCCTCCTGAAGAATTGGAAGTAGAAAAATCATGTATATTTTGTTCATCGGATGATTGCGTATATGTTAAAGAAGTTCAGCATTGTAGCTGCTTTCTTTGTCTTTGGTGATCAGAAAGCATAGCTTTCATTTAGACGAACTGATCCAGAACCTATTCACACAGAGGCTAATGGAAAGCCACCTTCGGTCAGAAAGCTGCAGTATCTTCTGGTGGTCTGGAAGTCATGGAAAGGCCAAATGACAAGGTGTGTGGGGGTGGAGGCGGACAGGTGCTGCTCAAAGAGTTCAGGGGATGGTCAGAGAGAATCATAGAATCATAGAATATCAGGGTTGGAAGGGACCCCTGAAGGTCATCTAGTCCAACCCCCTGCTCGAAGCAGGACCAATTCCCAGTTAAATGATCCCAGCCAGGGCTTTGTCAAGCCTGACCTTAAAAACCTCTAAGGAAGGAGATTCTACCACCTCCCTAGGTAACGCATTCCAGTGTTTCACCACCCTCTTAGTGAAAAAGGTTTTCCTAATATCCAATCTAAACCTCCCCCACTGCAACTTGAGACCATTACTCTTTGTTCTGTCATCAGCTACCACTCAGAATAGTCTAGATCCATCCTCTTTAGAACCGCCTTTCAGGTAGTTGAAAACAGCTATCCAATCCCCCCCACCGCCCCATTCTTCTCTTCCGCAGACTAAACTATCCCAGTCCCTTCAGCCTCTCCTCATACGTCATGTGTTCCAGTCCCCTAATCATTTTTGTTGCCCTCCACTGGACGTTTTCCAAATCTTTCATGAGAGCAAACTCAGCAATGGAGAGAGCAGTGCTTGGTCTGAAAGTGGTAAGACATCAGGTGTGAGGAAGTACTCAGACTATGAACTTCAAAAGTGCTGAGTTCAGACAAACTGAGACAGAGCACACTTGATGACTGTAGAGATATTCTTTCCCCCTTTTGTCACACACGTTTAAAGTCAGTGGCCCCAGGAAATCATACTCTGCAGATGTATTTGCCCACTTTGTCACGAAGCTCTTTTGTTTTGACCCCATAAATAATAGGGTTGAGCATGGGGGGGGATGAGGAAATAGAGGTTGGCCAAGATGATGTGCACGTTGGAAGCGATGCCCTGACTGAATCGCTGTGTCAGGTTAGAGAAGAGGCAGGAAGCATAAGACGTCAGTATCACACAGATGTGGGCTGTGCAGGTGTTGAGAGCTTTCTGATGGGCTTTCTTGGAGGAGATTCTGAGAACAGCCCTGATGACCAAACTGTAGGACAGGGCAATGAGCATCAGGTCTAACCCGATGACTACAAACGTTATCACCAAACCGTACGTCCTGTTGACTGTGATGTCCCCACAAGATATCTTCGCCACAGCTATGTGGTCACAGTATGTGTGGGGGACAATGCAGTTGGTGTAGAAAGGCTGCCTCTTCAGAAGCAGGGGCAGGGGCAGAATGAAGAGAACAGCTCTTATCAAACCCACTAGCCCTAGCTTAGCTATTCGTGTGTTGGTGAGGATGGTGGAGTATCTCAGAGGGTTACAGATGGCAATGTAGCGATCGAAGGCCATTATCACAAGGACAGCTGACTTCATAACAGAAACTGCATAAAGGAAGAACATCTGGGTGAGGCAGCCATCCACAGTAATTCCTTTCAAATTGAACAAAAATATACACAGTGCCTTCTGTATAACAGAGGTAGAGATGCCAATGTCTGTGAGCGCCAACATGCAGAGCAGCAGGTAAATAGGCTTGTGCAGGCTCTGCTCCTTGCTTACAACAGATAGAACTGTGACATTTCCCAACAGGCTGATAATGTAGAACATACAGAAAGAGATAGAAATCCAGATGTGGGTAGCTTCCAAGCCAGGGATTCCTGTTAGGTTGAATATTGAAGGGTCAGACAGGGTGAGGTTGAAAGCTGCCATGAGGTAGTTGATACTTTGATCAGGCGCAGAAATGCTCAAGGTTCCTGAGAAGGGAGAGAAGCACAGTGAGGGGGGTTACAGACTTTATAACAAATAGTACGGTAAATATTTTACAGTTATTAACAATCTAGAAAAGGGGATGAGGAGTGAGGTGGCAAAATTTACAGATGGCACCAGATTATTAAGGTCAGAGCCAAGTGCAGAGAAATCCTCACAGGTCGGAAACCAAGCTAAGCTTCGTCTGAGAGGTAAGTTACAGGTGTTAACTGAGAAGTGGAGGGAGAGAGACGTGTCAGCAACTCAGCTGCTATCCCTTCTCATGCCTGAATATTGATGAAGTTTGCAGATGACACAAAAATTGGGGGATAGTTCATAATGACCATGACAGTTCACTGATTCAGAGCCGTCTGAATTGGTTGGTAAACTGGGTCGAAGCAACCAAAATGTGTTCTAATATCACTATGTAGAGATCTACATCTAGGAAGAAGGAATGCAGGCGATGGTTACACCATGGGGGACTTTCATGGGAAGCGGAATGAGTGAACACAATTTTTGAGGGGAGTGAAGGGATAATTAGTTAAACCTGAGTTTCCAGTGTGACCCTGTGGCCAAAAGAGACAATGTGATTCTTGGATCATAACAAGGGGAATCTCAAGGAGACTTAGAGAAGTTATTTTACCTCTGTCACTGGCATTGGTGCGACTCCTGCTGGAATCCTGTGTCCAATTCTTGTGTCCATGATTAACATGTTGATACACTGAAGAGGGTTCAGAGAAGAGTCACAAGTATAATTAAAAGATTAGAAAACCTGCCTTACATTGATAGACTCAAAGAGTTCAATCTATTTTCTTTAACAAAGATGGTTAAGGGGTGAGTTCATAACCATCTGTAAGTACCTACACGGGGAACCAGTGTTTAATAATAGGCTTTTCAGACTAGCATACAGAGGTGTAACATGATGCCATGGCTGGAAGTTAAATAAAGTGTACATTTGTTAAACGGCGAGATTAAATCACCATTAGAACAATTTACCAAGGGTCATGGTGGATCCTCCATGACTGAGAATTTTTAAATCAAGGTTGTAAGTTTCTCTAAAAGATCTGCTCTGGGAATAGTTTGGGGGAAATTCTCAGGCCTGTGTTATACAGACCAGATGATCACAGTGGTCTCTTCTGGCTTTGGAATCGACAAACACGTCCCCAGGAGTCAGCTGGAGGCATTTTGCCTGCAAGCTCCTGCCTGAAGCTACTGGAGGCATTTTTTCCTTTCATGACTGTGGGGAATTTAGCCCTATGGGGAGAAATTCTCCTGTGACTGCCATGCCTTGGACATGGTACACGACGTGTGTATGTTACGAGGCTGAGGGATCCTGTGAGGCTCTGCATGGACGAACGTTTCAGATGAGAATGATAACAACTTGACTCCATAAAAAATTGTACAACTCTCACCATGAATGGCTAGCAGAGCTGGCTGACAAATGGTCCCAGAGCATCCACGGTTTAACAGCTGTGTCCCAGTGGCCCACTGTTTCAGGCAGATACCAGTGGCTTCTGCCCATGGCAGCTGCATTTCTCTCGGCACTCACATGTCCCAGAGCTGCCCGCTCTCATTATGTGCATACTTCTCAGCTTGCGAGTTGTTCCTGTTTATCAGTTCCCAAAGCTACACGGGGTGTCTCTGAGTGCGCAAAGAGCAGCCGCACAGGTGTCTTGGCATTTACCACTGGTGTGGGAGATTTTTCACCGGTGAGACACCGTCACTGATCTCCCCCAGCCAAGGGAGGAGGTGTGATGGGAGGCACCTCACCTCCTGCAGAGGAAGAATTTTGGGGAGCGTAGGGCGGCTCGGAGGTGGTGGGAGCCAGGGATGACTGGGGAGCATGGAGAAGACACTGGTGATCAGGGTGCTGTTGGAATGGGAGCAGCCTGGATGGGGAAGGAGAGAACTGACAGGGGCTCAGAGTATAATGGAAGATTGAACCATCTGAGCAGGAAAGATCAATGGTTCTTTCCACTGATGAAATGGGAAAAATCACAAAGAAAATTTGACTTTCAGCAGCTCTGTCCACCTGTCCGTTTACACCCCGCCCCCACAACCACCAGTGCTGCCTGCCTGTCCATGTATGTCCCCCACCTTAGAAACTCCAGCCCTGACACACAATTATACCCCTCATTCACGACCTAAACCAGGTGCCAGACCCCACAGCGACAGCCACAGAACTATCTCCTCAGACTAGGTTAAATTCAGTGTCTGCCTGCACTGGGGAAAAGGGGGAGATCAGCCTCTCCGGGGTGAAGGGAACCCCAGAAGTTGCTCAGCCTGTGCAGGGAAGGAGAGAGGGACAAACCCGTCGGGAGGGAGAGAGGACGTGGGGACTAAAAGGAGCCAGCGTGAGTAACTCTGCCTCAAAACGACACAAAGCTTTAACATATTGCAGCCCGCTAGAAACTGAGACACCCCTTCCTGAGGCTGCTCTTCCATGTTGGCAATTGCTGACATTACTGTTGCCGGCACCCAGTGCCGAGAGGCTGAACAACAGCTTGAGTTGGTTCGTTACCCGGTGTGCTACACCCAATAATCACAACGGGGTGGAGAAGCAGAAAAGTTTATTTGCAGCTGCAAAAAGTTACAGGGAGAATAAAATCTCAAATCCTGCACAACAGAGCAGGAAGTTACACAGGCTTTTATACATCCTTTTTCTCAGCATACTTATCCAATAGCAAGCTGCCCCAAGTATCCATATAGCCAGCCAATCCAGTTCCCAGCTAGTTCCCTGATTCTCTGTATCATTTGTTAAACTATACATAAAGCTGCTTTATTCAGCATTGTTCTTCCATATCTCCCCTGTTTGGCCTTGCTTAGTTTCAGGCAGTCTGACTCTGCAACATACTGTTGCAGATTCTCAGCATAACTGCTGTGTGTGCCTCCAGGCAGGGGGGCCAAGGACACTTGGGCCTAGTACGCAGAGCTGCTGCGAGTGCCTCCAGGCAGGAGGGGGGGGGGGCAAGGACACCGGGGCCTAGTGCAAGGGGGCTTCATCGACACTCGTGGTCTTCCATCCCCTCGAGTTACCTAGTGGCCATGCCCCAGTGTTCCCAACAACTCCCCCCTTTGAGAACACTCAACAGCCTTGGCTCTGAGTTTTCTCACTTGGGCTTGCTACATTGGAGATGTTAACTTGACGGCAAGTTACATTTCCAAACCCCTTTTTTGTGGTAAGATTATTTGTAAGAGTTTCCCTAAAAGGGAAGGAACCATTACACCCACACTGTTGGCCTCCCCTGTTGGTCTTTATTTAATACCCATCAGCCCACTGTGTAATAACACAGGAGCTCTTTCCCACAGGATGCCCATAGTGATCAGATTGGTTTCGGGTAAAACATAACACTCCCTCAGTGAGTACTGCAACTGAATACTCCTGGTCCTGATAGGTGGCTTGCTGTAAAGAGATCTTGTTCCAGAACGGCGAGTCCGTTCTTTCCTGCTCTTTGGTGGTGGCTAATTCTGCTAGAGTCAAGGGCAGCATATCAAGGGGCATTCCCGTTTTGGGGGACAGGGGAGTTGGAGCACATACCCAGCAATCAGCCTGGTTTGTTAAATTAGCAACATGGTGCGCAAGCAAAACAAAGGAGTTATGCTCCCGATATGCACAGTTTGGAAATACCAATACAGAGAATAACAATGTTACCCAATTAATTATTACCAGAGTCTTCCCAACCCAGGGTCTCCAGTACCTGGGTGGGCCCATTTTAGCATTAAGGTGCCCGCTATTTGTGTCTTTTAAACAGTAGCTTTAGCCCGAGATCGTCACTAGATGAGGAGTCAGCAGGTTGGACGGTCCACTGTTCTGCTGACGAGGGGGTGGTTACTGCCTTCAGACGAGAGTGATGGATCCAGTTCTTGTGTCCCTCGATCTTTGCCGCTGTATGGGAGATCAGCAGGACGGTATAGGGTCCTTTCCACTTTTCCTGGAGAGGCTCGTCTTTCCAGGTGCAAACAAGCACAGAGTCACCGGGCTGTAAGGAGTGAACGGGAGAGTCCAAGGGGAGAGGCTGGGAATCCTTGGTATACCTGTGAAGAGACAAGAGAACAGCAGACAGGGAACACATATACTGTGACAAAAAAACATTACCCAACTCCCATTCCCCTGACAGAACCAGGGTGCCATTCATAGGCCATGCCCTTCCAAACATAATTTCAAAGGGACTGAGCCCTAATCTACCCTTTGGGAGAACGCGGATACGGAGTAGGACGAGGGGCAAAGCATCAGGCCATCGCAGTGAGGCTTCTTGGCACACTTTTGAGAGATGCCGTTTAAGGGTCTGATTGGTACGCTCCACTACACCACTGGCTTGCGGTCTCCAGGGCGTATGGAGTTTCCGGGGGATCTGTAAGGCATGTGAGATGCTTTGAATGATTTTTGACGTGAAGTGTGTCCCATTGTCAGATTCCATCCACAGGGGGAGTCCAAAGCGAGGAATGATCTCCTTAACAAACTTGAGGGCCACTGTTCTGGCAGTGCAGTTACGGCATGGGAAGGCTTCTGGCCGTCCGCTGAACCAATCCACTATAACAAGGAGATATTTGAACCCTGGGGTCCGGGGAAACTCAGTAAAGTCTATTTGCCACACTTGTCCGGGGCCCGGAGTGGGTTCTAGGGCAGCTGGTGGCACAGGATGTCCCGGTCGGGGGTTATTCTTTTGGCAGACTAAGCAGTCTGCTTATACCTGGGCAGCCAGGGGTCGGAGTCCGGAAGTGATAAAGTATTTTCCCATTAGCTGGATAAGTGCTTCCCTGCCAGCATGAGTGGTTTGATGTAGTTTCTGAAGCACTGGCCGGATTGGGCCCTTTGGTAAGAGGACCTTTCCTTCTGGGGAATGGAGCCATCCCTCCTTTCACAACAGCATAACCCGCCCTCCTTTGCCCATCTATTACAGTACTGCTACCATCAGTGTACCACTCATAATCTGCATTTGGGAGGGGTACATCCTTTAAATCCGGACGGCTGGAGTACTGGACATCTATGATCTCTAAACAGTCATGTTTCTGTTCCTCTGTTTCTGGCAAGTGGGTGGCTGGGTTAAGGGAGGGGCAAGGCTGTAAGGTGACTTCAGAGTTCTCTAACAGCTTAGCCTGGTACCGAGCAATCCGAGCCTGGGTGAGCCAAAGCCCTCCCTTTGCATCCAATAAGGCTCGGACCATATGGGGAGTATAAATTTGCATAACCCCTCCCAATGTTAGCTTCTCCGCTTCCTCAAGCAATAGGGCAGTAGCTGCGACCGCCCTTAAACATGCCGGCCAACCCTTTGCAACCTGATCCAATTGCTTAGAAAAATAAGCCACGGGACGTCTCCATGCTCCTAACAGCTGTGTGAGCACTCCTAGGGCCACCCCCCTTCATTCATGTACATACAACTGAAACGGCTTAGAGAGATCCGGCAGGTCCAGAGCTGGGGCTTCCATTAATTTTCTTTTCAGGATTTTAAATGCCCTATCAGCCTCTGGGGTCCAATAGAAGGGGTCATGATCCGCTCCTTTTACACAGTCGTACAGGGGTTTAGCCCACAGTCCGAACTCTGGGATCCATATCCTGCAAAAGCCTGCCATACCCAGAAATGCCCTGAGCCGCTTACAATTATTTGGAGAGGAACTTGACAGATAGTTTCCTTTCTTTTTTTTTCGCTTGAACGCTGACGCTCCCCTTGCCTTAGCTGTAACCTGATCCCTCTCCACCTCAGACAACAGGGTTCTCAGGAGGATATTACAGTCGTCTCAATCGGCTTGTGACTACTGAGGCACCCCTCAAAGACTGAAATAAACCTGCTTGGGTTCGTTGAGAATTCCCCAGCCTGTGTTTTAAAAGTTGCTAAGTCTATTGGATTGAATGGCACATGGGTGTAAACTTGCATAGTGGTAGCCTGACGTCCGTCTGCCCCTGGGCAAGCCACAACAGTCTCGGTAAGCAAAGGATAGAGTCCCACCGAGGGGGCAATCTCTGTAACCCGAGGCATCCTACCCTTATACGGTGGGAGTGTGGGGGCCGAAGGGGACACCGGCTCTGCCATTACAGTGGGGGTTGGGGGTCTGGGGACTAACATTAGCTGCTACCAAACCAGTCGGAGTCAGATTACAGTGCTGTAAAATATCCGGTTGAGTACATAAAGTCAGAAACAAATGCGCATACATATGTTCATTCCATTTCCTTGTTCTCTGACAGAACAGGAGTAACTGAAGGATCGTGTTGTAATTAATTGACCCTCCTGGTGGCCACCACTCCTGGTCCTCTAGTTGATATTGAGGCCAGTCAACTGTACAGAATCGTTTTAATTGGCTCTTAGTCATCGGATCCGCACCAAATACCTTCCAGTTTGCTAGAATGCACTCTAGGGGCGTACACCGTGCCCTAACCTCTGAGCTCTGTCCCTGTCCCATACCTACAGGGTAACTCTGGGCGTCCCCAGGTTCCAACAGAGCATACAATCCGGATTTTAAAAGGTTCCTACCTTATCCAAGGGACCGGTTCTTCACCGTGGCCTGCAGCTGCTCCTCCCCCATGTCTAAGGGACCGGTTCTTCACCGCCGTCCACAACAGCTTCTCCACTATATGAGTGCGTTGCACCGTTGTGCCCTCTGGGGTCGATCAAATCGCGTCTCCTCCGAGGCCCCCGATGAACTCACTGGTGCGCGCTGGGCGTCGGTTCTCGCCGCAATCCTCGACCTCCAGGAGGGGTCCGGGCAAGGCTAAATTGCAGCCTCGTCGCCCACCCAGGGACGCCAAAAGCTGTTGCCGGCACCCAGTGCCGAGAGGCTGAACAACAGCTTGAGTTGGTTCGTTACCCGGTGTGCTACACCCAATAATCACAACGGGGTGGAGAAGCAGAAAAGTTTATTTGCAGCTGCAAAAAGGTACAGGGAGAATAAAATCTCAAATCCTGCACAACAGAGCAGGAAGTTACACAGGCTTTTATACATCCTTTTTCTCAGCATACTTATCCAATAGCAAGCTGCCCCAAGTATCCATATAGCCAGCCAATCCAGTTCCCAGCTAGTTCCCTGATTCTCTGTATCATTTGTTAAACTATACATAAAGCTGCTTTATTCAGCATTGTTCTTCCATATCTCCCCTGTTTGGCCTTGCTTAGTTTCAGGCAGTCTGACTCTGCAACATACTGTTGCAGATTCTCAGCATAACTGCTGTGTGTGCCTCCAGGCAGGGGGGCCAAGGACACTTGGGCCTAGTACGCAGAGCTGCTGCGAGTGCCTCCAGGCAGGGGGGGGGGGGGCAAGGACACTGGGGCCTAGTGCAAGGGGGCTTCATCGACACTCGTGGTCTTCCATCCTCTCGAGTTACCTAGTGGCCATGCCCCAGTGTTCCCAACATTACCACAAGGCCGTCGTGGGGTTGCTCATAGGAGGAGAGATGGTCCGGATGGGGGAAGGTGTCAGAGACCATCTGCTACAGTATGGTTCCCGTTACGTTACAGTCTGAGACACCCTCTGCCCCAGGAGGCCTCATTCCTGCCTAATGCACAGACCAAAGAAGCGTATGTTCATTCCTTATTTCACCCGGTTTCAGGACTCTGTGTCACTGTGATCTGCTCGTCCCCTCTTCCCCTCACACTCACAGACACTGCATTCCTGGAACTCCCTTTGAGATTTCCAACACCGCCTGGTTTCCTCTAAGCCAGAAACATGGTTTTATTTTTACTGCCTTTTGGTGCTTCTCATCCTCTCCAGAAGCAGAGCCGTAGGGGCTCAGAGAGAGCAGACCCCCCTCTCCCCTGCAAAACGCTTGTTATGCCAATTGTTCTGAACCTCTAAGCCTTTGAATTTGAGATTTCAGCAACAGTCCTGTCAGTTCTTCTTTGATCCAAATGAGATCACCATCCTTAGAGGCCACAGGACGACCCCAGTTGAAGTCACTGGACTCTCATGACCGGTGTAAATCAGGCCATTCATTTAAGTACCTGCTTGTGGATTTAGGGTGAACTCCTGGCCCTGTTGGGAGTTTTGCCATTGAACTCAATGGGACCAGATTCACCCTTCGTGTTTAACTTTTGACTTCCCTCTGCAAAAGTCACAGCTTTACGTCCAGTTACAGAGAACGGTATTCTCTTAGGGTGCTGAAAGAGTCTAAAGGAAACCCCCAGTTTATGTGTCATCCAGAGAGTGGGCATGAAGGACAGGGATTTCAAAGCACTGGGGATGTGATTTGGTCTCAGGGAGGCCAGTTTTCGTCTGGAGTCACCCACTGAAGGCAGAATGTGAGAGCAGAATCTGGCCTCTGTGTGACCCATTCTTGTTGTGAACCCTCTGGTAAGAGAGTTACCTACTTCAGAGATTTTGGTTGCACTTCTAAACAGGGCAGTGAAGTTGCTGAATTGGAAAACGTGAGCTAACCAGAGGAAAAAAACACACTGCCCCAAAAAAGGAAGCTACTAAGACAGCTAGAAGGACACAGTAAGAGACAAGGAACAGATCTGAAAAACAAATATTTGTCTAAACGGTTTCCAGTACATTGGTAGTTCCACTTTCACCCAGGTAAATCCCTTGGTGTTTTTGACAATACTAAACAGTTCAAGTCACTGTGCGGGAGAATTCCTGCCCAGATAGTTCTTGACTTGAACCCTGGAACCCTGAGCCCTCAGTATGAACTTTATCGTAGAAACAGGCAACTCACCGAAATCCCACTCAGCGCAGATAGGAAATCTCCTTATGGAGACAGGAAGGCAGAGCCCTGAGAATCAGTGTATGAATCTCAGACATCTGACACTCGCCATACTGGACAGCGACCTTTATGATTCCCCTGAATAGTCTCTGCAGACTCTCAGGTTGGCCAGGGCTCCAAGACAATTCCCTCAGCTCTGTGAGCAGCTGGAAGAGCAGAAAATAGATCCTGGAGAAATACAGCCTGAGACTGTCCCCCGAGAGCAAAGAAATGATTCGCTGATAACAGGCGTTCAGATTGTCAGGGCAAACTGAGCCTTGCAGACTGTTCAGCCTAGCAACTGGCAAAGGCTGTCATTTCTGTGTGTAATGTACTGCCCTCTGCACTGTTTGGGACTGCTGCCACATGATACTAGACCAAAAACCGTTTTCAATTGATCATAGCAGCACAGATAATAAAAACCTCACTACCTCAAATGGTCCCTGCCGTTGTACCAGTTAGTTGAACAGAAAACTTGGTAGTAACAATAATATTCAATCATTGAGTTTGCACACTCACACTGGACCCCTTTGTTATCGGCCTTCTCTGTACCTGTTAAGAAAAACAGGAGTACCTGTGCTCCTGTTCTTTTTAAGGATACAGACTAGCACGGCTGCGACTCTGAAATCTGCACCTGTTGTGCATTTAGAAAAATTCTTTTAACAACTGCCAGCAAAGTCTTGAGGCCATTTCTTAACTGAAGAATGTATTGGACTATGTTCATTGCCTGGTGTCTTTGCCCTTCCATGTTTCTCCAAGGAGGTCTGAAATGCCTTGGGGCTGTTTCCCATATAGCAGTTCAAAGGGAGAAAACTTGCAAGCTTGAGGCACATTCCTGATAGCAAAAAGAAGGCAAGGGAAGAGTTGGTCCCAATGTGTGAGATCTGAGGCTACAAATTTCTTTAATATCACCAGCAAAGTTCTGTGAAATCGTTCTACCAACCCATCAGTTTGTGGATGGTAGATCGACGTTCTTAATCCCTTTACCCTCAGTAGATCACACAATTCTTTAATTATTTTTTAAGTGAAGTTAGGTCCTTAATCAGTATGGATTTCTTGGGATATTACCTCCTGCGAAAGGAATTTCATAAGCTTATTTGTTCATTTGGCTCATAGCCAGGGTGCTAGGACTATGCCTTGAGGGCAATAAACCTGGCCGGGTGTCTTTGTCACTGAACGGTGCCTGTGGTCTTTCTTTATGAGTAAGATCGAGGTCTGCTGAATTAGCAGGTTGCCTTATCAGTGAATACTGATAACACTGGAGCTCCAAGGACAAGAAGCACTGAGTAGCCTGAACTGTGTTACCAAGGCAACAATATTCCAGCCTTCAGCACTTAACAACGGCCGGCTGACACTCTGAGCCCAGGGGTGAACAACTCTACGGTCTGGAGCGAGTCAGCGACTGTTGTGACTCCTGCCCAAAGTGCGGCCACTGCCTCAGTCGCTGGGGTTCAACCACTTCCCCATTCACCGCACCGAGTTGTTCATCGGCCTGGCTAAGGACAAGATTATGTCACGGAAGTCATGGATTCCGTGACTTTCAGAGACCTCCGTGACATTTTCCACGTCGGCCCTGGGGCAGCGGAGACAGAGCTCTCAGCCAGTGGGGGCCCCCGAGCTTTGAGCTGCCACGGGTGTCCAAGGACCCAGTAGCTCTCAGCCACCGTGGACGGCGCGGGAACCCAGGCCTCCAACCTGCTGCAGGCATCAGGGCGTCCATAGCTTGGTGATGCTTGGCTTGTGGCAGGGACTCCAGAGCACTGAGATGCTGGGGCTGTGGCGGGGGCCATGGAGATGTTAGCCATGGTGGCAGCAGGTGCTGGACCCTCCCTGCTCCCGAAACAGGGCTCGGGCTCTCATTCTCCCGATCGGTCTGTAACCATCCCCCTGTCATTGCCCCCCAACTGATTATTTTTAGGACAAGTCACAGACAGGTCACGGACTCCTGTGAATTCTTGTTTATTACCCGCGACCTGTCTGTGACTTGTACTAAAAATAACTGTGACAAAGTCTTAACCTTAGGCATGACTGATCATCTGGTCTCCCCATAGTTCCTGAAAAAAAAATTATATTACAGGCCAGGATCGCACCTCCCCTGGTGAATGCATTCTGGAAGATGTCGAGGGCTGTGGTCATTGCAGGCCACTGACCTGGCTGGAAGCTTCCTCCACAGCATCAGCTTTTCCTCCCCTGTTCCTACCAGCTCTGCCGGTTCTACACAGACACTTCCTGGGGTGTCAGCCTCCATCTTCCGAGCTGGTCACTCCCCACATTCCTTCACAACTTCATCAAAGTTATACCAGTCCCTCCCCAATATGACCAGAAAGCCCAGATATTGGAAATAATTTCCCTCACACATTTATCAAGGTTTAGAACAACCAAGTTTCCACACAAGAATTCCTTTATGAGTCCAAAGGGAAACTGGGTTTGATTACATCCAAAATATAATGACAAGCAGAAACACACTTATGTGTTATATCCTAGGAACAATACATTTATATGCATTAGCTAAATATTCACCACAGGATCAGGCTTGGGAAGTACCTTCCCATCATGGTGTGACTCCAGAGCGGTAGGGAAAACCTCAGACAAAGGAACCCCTAAACATTTTGTTCTTCATAAGAACATAAAAAAAGCCATCCTTAGTCAGACAAATGATCCCTCTAGCCCAGTATCCTGTCCTGTGATGGTAGCCAATGCCAGGTGCCCCAGAGGGAATGAACAGAACAGGGAATCATCAAGAGATCCATCCCCTGTCACCCATTCCCAGCTTCTGGCAGACAGAGGATAGGGACACTTCACAACATGGTTTAAATCCCTGCTCATCCTGGCTAATATCCACTGATGGACCAATCCTACATGAACTTATCTAGTTATTTTTCAAACCCTCTTCTAGTCTTGGCCTTCACAACATCCTCTGGCAAAGAGTTAGAAAAGTTGTCTGTGTGTTGTGTGAAGAAATACTTCCTTTCCTTTGTTTTAAACCTGCTGCCTATTAATTTCCCCGAGAAATTATGTTCATCTACGTGTCTGTCAACTTTGTTCTTTACTATAGTATTAAGTTTGCAAAATAATTCTATTTCTTCAGTTTCTCACTGAAGTCTGTTTTTGAAGTTTTTTTGTTGAAGAATGGCCACTTTTAAGTTTGTTATTGAGTGTCCAGGGAGATGTGAATGAAAGCAACTGTCCGAGAAAAGCACGAGAAATGTTTGTTGGAATGATTGGCCAGCTTTTCGGCTCGTTCATACTAATCCTCAGCACTTGCAGAATTAAGCCCATTTGGCTGAATGGTGCTGAATTGATCAGCACTCACTGCAAGCTTTGAAAGCCATTGGAAAGTTGTTCATTTATTATATCGAAGCACCTGTAAAACGTGTTAACTTTGGAAAAGTGTTCTGAGCCTGCAAGTCTTTCACCTCGTGACGCTCATTGCTCAGGATTGGTTGGCAGGGGAATGCCACCTACTGGTCAGGACTTAGGCCTGTAATGTGCAGGGGGGTTGTTGGTAGGAGATCCCGGGCCCTCCCACTCCACTGGGCTTTGACCCCTGGCTCCCTGGGGTCTGTCAGTGCTCTGACAGCTGGGGATAATAAGACGTCATGGGAGCTGTATGATTCCGGCAAATGGGGAGACTGGCCGGAGAGCCAGAAGCTCCCCGATGCCCAGACTGTGGCCCCAGCCCCTGCTCCATCCCCCTTCCTCCATATCCTTGCCACACACTGAGTCCCTCCTCTCCTCCACCCTCCTCCTCTGTAGCTCCCCGACGGCTCCCCCACCTGCTGTACCCCGAGTACCTCCATTGCCCCTCTCCCGTGATCCCCACTGCCCACTGAGTCTTTCCATCTATGTGTGAGCAAGTGTCGAATTGATTGAAAGGGAACTTGCACGTTTACTGAGCAGTCCATCAGTGCCCCCTGGATCACATTTGAACCCTGCATCTCCATTTTTAGCTATTTCCATTGACTGGGATGAAAACCTGCCATTCCATTCACCTAACAGTGCATCGAACACAGGAATACAGCTGTCTGCCCCATTTTCCTTTAGCCCTCTCATTTTTGTCTGGCTGATATTCTCGTTGTCCATGTGTGCTTGTAACAACTGAACAGTCAAGGAAGGCTGCTTTTTTCACAGGTTGTTTGTGAGTGTACACTTCCTCTGTGCCAGGGGAAACAGGGAGGTAATGCAGCTCACAGAGCTTTTGCACTCCAACTACAGCTCCCCAGCTCTGCCTCAGCAGGTCTTCTGGCTGAGTGCTGCTTCTCTGGCTCCAGCTCCGCTTGGCCTTCTGGGCTGCTCCTCCTGTCCTTGTGTTTCTGGCTGCTGCTGCTCTGTCTCCAGCTCAGCTTGAGGTAGTTTCCCAGATTTCTACTGCATTAATAGCTCAAAATCACTTAAAAACTAACCTAAAAATGGCCCATTCTATTTTTTAAAACAATTGTTTTTCTTAACACAATGGTCTACATGAAGTAACACATGAAAGCTTTTGTTAGAGACCTAGTACAGATGTGATTAAAAAATAAAGCTACAAGGGCCAGCAGGAGTTTGTGCACATTAGCAACAAAGTTATGAGATGACAATCAAAACCAAACCCCCAGTACTGGTACTTATCTCTCAAGAGAGAGTTGGCAGGCATTTCAAACAAAAACAGAAAATGATGGCATTAAAAACAGCCTAAAAGGAGCCCAAAATGTATGTAGTGTAAAAACAACATTATTATATTATTTATTTCTAATTCCATTCAATGACCGTAGTCAATGTCTGTACTTTGAGTTGAATTAGTTTGTTACTGTTAGTCTCTAAAAGGCAACATTTCCTCCTCCCACTCTTTCTTGAAACTAGAATGCTTCTAATACTGGCCATAGATAGCAGCAGTGACCAGTTCAATCATAACTTTCTCTGGTGCAAAATGTTTGCAGAACGTTTTGTGTCATTGCATCAACGGTGAACATGAACCATGTTTCTAAAATCCCCTCTTGCATCTTGTTGCACAATTATTTTTATCAAGTTCATCTGGGAAAACAATATTTCAGTTGCAGCGTTGCTAAAAGGTAGTGACAGCAACAACAGAGCAATTAGGCCAAGTTCACAAAAGACTTTGTCCCCAGCGGCATTTGTGTATTTGAGACCTTCAACCCAAACCTGCTCAAATCGGTTGTCCTCAGTATAAGGCCAGTGAATAACTGGCAACACTCCCCACTGCTGCTCCAGCTGTCCAAGGTCTCCAGAAAACAATGGCAAAAATGAGATATCAGCCAATCTAGGTCGGGCAGGGCTGAGCGCAGTAGAAAGACTTAGTACTGCAAGCGATTCAGTCACCTGGACGTTTGGTGGCAATCTCTGTTTCACAAACTCCAACCTGAAATCTCAACACAAACTTTTAACACCTTCGACAACGGGAATGATTGCTGTGTATTTTGAAAGGTCCAAGCAGTAAGTAAGTTGACTTAAAGATGATGTCATAGTTTAACACAGCATTCCAGTTCTCAAAAACACATGGTTTCACAACTCTAAACAGCAAGCACGAGTAGAATGCCCTCAAATCCTGCAAGAGCTTTCCTGTATTTGCACTTCCCAACTGAAATCTTTGGTTTATCCTCCAGGCCTCCTGAAGGATTGTATGTAGACAAATCAGATGAATTTTGTTCATCAGATCATTTCACATCTGCTAAGGAAGTTCAGGACTGTAGTTGTTTCATTTCTCTTTGGCTATCTTAAAGCATAGTTTCTGTTTGTCAAACTGATCAAGAACCCTGTTCACATAGGGTCCAATGGAAAGCCACCTTGTATCAGAAATCTGCAGCATTTTATGGCGGTCTGGAAGTCACAGAAAGTCCAAGTGACAGGGTGTGGGGACTGACAGATGAGGCTGAAAGAGATCAGGTGATGGTCAGAGAGAGGGAACTCATCACTCCCTGACCAAGCACTGCTCTCTCCATTCCTAAGATATTAGGTGTGAGGAACTTCTCAGAATGTGAACTTCCATAATTCTGAGCTAAGCCAAAGTGGGACAGAGCACCCCTGATTAATGAGGAAAAAGCCTTTCCCCTCTTGTCATGCAGGTTTAAAGTCAATGGCCGCAGGTGATCACATTCTGCAGGTGTACTTGCCCACTTTGTCACAAAGCTCTTTCATTTTGATTCCATAAATGATAGGGTTGAGCGTGGCGTCAAGGAAGAAATAGAGGTTGGTCAAGATGATGTGAACATGCGGAGTGATGCCCTGACCAAACCAGTGTGTCAGAGAGGAGAAGAGGGAGGGAGTATAAGAAACCAGTATCACACGGATATGGGCTGTGCAGGTGTTGAGGGCTTTCTAGGGAGCTTTTTCGGAGGACATTCTGAGGACAGTCCTGATGATCAGACTGTAGGACATGGCAATAAGCATCATGTCTAATCCATTGACTACAAACGCTATTACCAACCCGTACGTCCTGTTGACTGTAACTTCGCCACACGACATCTTCACCACAGCCATGTGGTCGCAGTACGTGTGGGGGATAATGCGGTTGGCACAGAATGGCTGCCTGCTCAGGGGCAGGGGCAGAATGAAGAGAACACCTCTTGCCAAACCCATTAGCCCTAGCTCAGCTATTCGTGCGTTGGTGAGGATGGTGGCATATCTCAGAGGGTTACATATGACAACATAGCGATTGAAGGCCATTGTGACAAGGATGGCTGAGTGCATCACAGAAGCTGCATGAAGAAAGAACATCTGGGTGAGGCAGCCACTCACAGTAATGCCTTTGAAACTGAACCAAAATATACACAGTGCCCTCGGCACGACGGAGGTAGGCATGCTGATGTCTGTAAGTGCCAGCATGCAGAGCAGCAGGTACATTGGCTTGTGCAGGGTCTGCTCTTTCCATACAACAAACACAAGTGTGAAATTTCCCAGCAGGCCGATTATGTAGATCATAGAGAAAGGGATGGAAATCAGGAAGTGGGCAGGTTCCAGGCCAGGGATGCCCATTAGGGTGAATGTTGATAGGTCAGTAGGGGTGATGTTGAAAGTTGCCATGAGGTAGTTGAAGCATCGATCGGGCTCAGAATTGCTCAAGGAAGCACAGTGAGGGGGGTTACACACTTGATAACAACTAGTACGTAAATAGTAGAAAGGGGGGTGAACAGTGAGGTGGCAACATTGATAGATGGCACCAGATTATTACGGTCATAGTCAAGTTCAGAGAATCCTCAGAGGGAGCTAACCAAGTCAGGTGAATGGGCAGAGTAATGGCAGATGAACTTCAATGTCAAAAATTGCAACATGTATGCCATTGGAGGGAAAAGCTTGAACTGCTCAGATGCATTGAAAGGTTCTAATTTAACAGTATTAACTCAGGACAGGACATAGTTCACAGCTCTGTGAAACCCTGCTCAGAGTGCAAGCATGGAGAGAAACTAAGGGAAGTGGTGGAATCTCCATCCTTAGAGGTTTTTAAGGCCCAGCTTGACAAAGCCCTGGCTGGGATGATTTAGTTGGGGTTTGTCCTGTTTAGAACAGGGGATGGGACTAGATGACCTCCTGAGGTCTCTTCTAACCTGAATCTTCTATGATTCTAACTCTCATACAGAGAAAGGTTTAAAAGACTGCGATTATTACCTTAGAAAGGTGATGAATAAGAGGGGATATGAAATACTATAATATAAAATACTGACTAGTAGAGAGTAGATCTCGAATGTGTTCTCCCTGTCTCATAACATAAGATCAAGAGGACATTCAGTTAATCTGAAACATAGCAAATTCAAAACAGATAAAAAAGGAATGCTTTCTTCACTCAAATCCTATTTAGATTGAGGAACTCATTGCTACAAGAAGTAGTTGAGGCCATGAGCTAAGCAAGAATCTGGAAGGGTTTGGACATTTACATGGATACTGAGCCGATCCAGGTACAATAATTACACTTAAATAAATATTTTGGAAAGCTTATACACCCTCGCGTTTCAGGGCACAAGCCAATCTCTATCTTTTCGGTATTATGATGACACAATCATGATGGTCAAGTCACCCCCCGCCCAATCCACTTACTGCTGGTTTTCTTACACCTTCTGCAGCATCTGGAGATGTTATTGTCTGAGAGAGGACACTGGACTACCCCACAACCCCCAGTACTGGCTGCCTGTCCCTGTACATGCCCCCTGCCTACCCCCACATCCCCCAGCTCTGCCCGCCTGTCCGTGTGCAGACCCCTGCCTGCCCCACAACCCCCAGCCCTGCCTGCCTGTCCTCGTACACTGCCTTCCCTGCCCCCCAACCTCCAGCACCTCCCGCCTGATCTTGTATACCCCCCTGCATGCCACACAGCCACCAGCACTGCCCGTCTGTCCATGTAAAGGCTGCTCCCCACCTACACAACCCCCAGTGCTGCCAGTCTGTCCAGTAAACCACCCTCCCTGCCCCCACAATGGCCAGCACTGACCGCCTGTCCATGTACAACCTGATCCCCACCCTCATAACCCCAGCGCTGCCCACCTGTCCATGTACCCCTGCTCACTACCCCCATTAAACCCCAGCACTAGCCGCTTGTCCATTTAGGCCCCCACCCCTGTAGCTTCCAGCCCCGCTATCCAGTGATACCCCTCACCCAGACCAAAACCAGGTGCCAGACCACACAGCGACAGCTCACAGAAATCCCTCCTCAGACTAAGTTAAACTCCGTGTCTGCCTTGCGACTAAGAGGGGACATGATATCACTCTATAAATCTATGTCTGGTCTGGAGAAAATGAAACCAAAAATATTGTTTACTCCTTCACATACCACAAGAACTAGGGGGCAACAAATGAAATGAATAGGCAGCAGGTTTAAAACAAACCAAAGGAGGTGTTTCTTCGCACAACACACAGTCAACCTGTGGCACTCTTTGCCAGGGGATGTGGCGAAGGCCAAGACTGTAACAGGGTTCAAAAGAGAGTTAGAGAAGTCCAAGGAGGATAGGTGCATCAATGTCGGTTAGCTAAGTTGTTCAGGGACACAGCCTCATGCTCTGGGTGTCCTAGCCTCTGATCACCAGATGCTGGGACTGGATGCCAGAGGATGGATCCCTTGATAATTACCCTGCTCTCTTCTTTCCCTCTGAAGCACCTGGCCACTGTCAGAAGACAGGATGCTGGACTAGATGGACCATTGGCCTGATCCAGTGGGGGCAGTCTTATGTTCTTATCCGAGTCTCCTTTTCTCTTCTCTGAGTGCTGGACCTGATAGTCGATGGGCCCACATGCCTCACTACCTCAAACAGTACCTGCCATCAGACCAATAATTTGATCTGCAAGCTTGGTGGTAACAATAACATGCAATCACCCAGTTTGAACACTCACAGCTGGACTCCTTTGTTTTAGCACTTTCCTTGTACCTTTTGTGCGTTTAGCAAATTCTTCCAGCAAACACTCACAAAGTCTTGAGGCGATTTCTTAATTGAAGAATGGGTTGGACTGTGCTCATCGTCTGGGGTCTTTGCTCTCCATGTTTCTCCAGGCAGGTCTGGAAAGCCTCAAGGCCGCTTCCCAGACAGCAGTTCAAAGGGAGAAAACTTGGAGGCCTGAGGCAGCTTCCTGACAGCAAAAAGGAAGCGGGGGAAGAGTTGGTCCCAGTGTTTGGGATCCGAGGCTACAAACTTCTTTGACGTTACCATCAAAGTTCTGTGAATTTGCTCTACCAACCCATCTGTTTGGGGATGGTATTTCAATGTGCTGAAGGTGGTTACCCTCAGTAGAGGGCACAGTTTTTCATGAGTTGTAAAGTCAAGTTAGGTCCTTGATCAGTGAGGATTCCTTGGGGTATTATCAACTGTGAGAATGATTTCATAAGCTCATTTCTGTTGGTAGATGTGTAGCCCGTCTCCTGTTCACTGGCTCCATCTGCGGTTGTTCAAGATAGGCAACGCCTGCCTTGTGACTTTTAACACAACTTTGAGAAACTGGGCCTGAGGCACCTTTCAGGGCTCTGTGTTGGTCGTCAGTATGTGCTCACCTCAGACCAGACCCACTCAGACAAAGCACCAGGAACAAGGCTTTATTCTGCAAAGAACATAGAACAGGATCACAGTCCAGCCACCTCCTCTCTGCCTGCCTGCTACGTGCCCCCGCCCAGCCAGTGCTGAGACCTCTGGCTGGAAAGGCAGAGGGTTTATCATGGCAGGAACCAGGAAGTTCACCCCCCAAGCCGCAGTTGATAGTCCAAGTTCCTGGTAAGCTGCGCAGGTAAACTGCAGCCTACTTAGCACCGCACAGACACTCAGGGAACCCGCCCAGGGACCGGTGCGCCTCCCCCAGACCCCACCTAGCCTGGCCCCCAACCTGCCACGTATGGGGTGCCCCTCCTCCGGCCCCAACTCAGCGAGCTAGAAGCCGCCCTGCCCAGCCTGGACCCAGGCCCAACCTGGGCGGCCTTCCCCTGGCTCAGACCCAGGCTTGGCTGGGGCGGCCCTCCCCTCGGCCGGACGTGCTGGGGCTATGGGAGGGGCACCTATCCTGCAGCCCCAGAGCTCCTGCGGCAGGGTGAGGCTCCTCTTTCACTCCAAAACGGCCATTCCTGGCCCCACCCCAGAGCCTGCACCCCCAGCCGGAGCCCTCACACCCTGCACCCCAACCCGGAGTGACCTCCCACGCTCCAAACCCCTTGGCTCTACCCCCACCACATGAATTTTGTTATCTGCACCTATATGGAGGTGACGTGTCACACAACAAAATTCATTCCACACATGGGTGGGAAAAATTAGAGGGAACACTCTTTGTAGTCCACAATTCGTAGTTCCCACAGCTGCTGTTGAAGCACACTGGACTTTGGGCCACAGGTGCATTGGCAAAGCAGAAGGGGATGGCTTTGGGGCATGCAGTGTGTAGTCAAGGATAATGAGGGTATGTTGACACTTCATAGTGCGCCTCTCTAGGGGCCCCATAAACTCCATGTTTATCCTTTCAAATACGTTATCACCATGGAGGAAAGGGATAAGAGGGGCTTTAGGTATTCCCCTAGGACTGGCCAGTGTAGTAGAGAGAACCTGGAGCACTGGGCCTGCTGCAAGATCTGAGACCTGAACCAGACGCTGTGAATGAAAGTCAGGCCATGTATTGAAGCAGTACATGAACTTAGCAAAGTTGTTTCTCGTGTATTAGGCATTAGATATTTATCTAAATGTATTCCAGCTAGTGCAGATCGATCCTAATCTTGTACAAGATAATATGTTTGACAAAATAATGAATTGGGATGTTTTGTCTAAGATATCAGGAACAAGGGGAAGTCACGACAAGGTCTCATGAAACACAAATGATGGTAGGTACGTAGTTTATCCCGGTTGCTTCATCTCAGCCTATACATCACAGGGCTGCTGAGCGGGGGGGAGGGGGGGAGGACAAGTGGGGCAATTGGCTGCAGGCCCCGGGCCCTGCAGGGGCCCCCAGGAGAGTTTACAGAGGTTCCCAGTAGAGTTTTTGGTGGCACTTCGGCAGCGGGTTCTTCAGTGCCACCGAACATACCTGGAGTGAAGGACCCGCCGCCGTAGATCTGCCACCGCTTCTTCTGCTTTGGGTCTTCAGCGGCAATTCGGCGGCGGGGTCCTTCCGCTCCATGTCTTTGGCGAAGTCCCCGGAAGACCCGGAGTGGAAGGACCCCCTCCGCCGAAGACCCCAGGCCCCCTGAATCCTCTGGGCGGCCCTGATAAATCATAGAATCATAGGACTGGAAGGGACCTCGAGAGGTCATCTAGTCCAGTCCCCTGCATTTATGGCAGGACTAAGCATTATCTAGACCATCCCTGACAGGTGTTTGTCTAACCTGTTCTTAACAATCTCTAATAATGGAGATTCCACAACCTTCCTAGGCAATTTATTCCAGTGCCTAACCACCCTGACAGTTAGGAAGTTTTTCCTAATGGCCAACCTAAACCTCTCCCTGCAATTTAAGCCCATTGCTTCTTGTCCTATTCTCACAGGTTAAGAAAAACAATCTTTCTTTCTCCTCATTGTAACCACCTTTTACATACTTGCAAACTGTTATCACGTCCCCTCTCAGTCTTCTCTTCTCCAGACTAGACAAACATGATTTTTTTTCAATCTTCCATCATATGTCATGTTTTCTAACCCTTTCATCAGTTTTGTTCCTGGAATTTCTCCAATTTGTCCACATTTTTCCTGAATACACCTTTTGAGCCTCATTAGTGCTGAGTAGAGTGGAAGAATTACTTCTTGTGTCGTGCTTACAACACTCCTGGTAATACATTCCAGAATCATGTTTGCTTTTTTGCAACAGTATTACCTTATTGACTCCTATTTAGTTAGTGATCAGCTGCACACACCCCCTCCCCCCCCGCCCCGGTCCTTTCCTTTGGAGCAGATCTCCAGCAATGTCAGGCTGACACTCTAGACAAAAAGATGGGGTGGAGGAAGAAAGAGCTAACTGATAATGAGGTTCGCCGTCTGGCCTGGCAAACCCTGGTGCAGTACAGAGCCAGCCAAGCACAGTGAGATGGGGCACACACACCTGCCTTGGTTAGAGAAACAACAAGAATACAAAATACCCACAAGGGGATAGCCTGCATAACCCCCAGTGCACTCCCACCCTCCACATCACTACAGCTTCTCTCCGACGCATACCCTCGCCCTGCAGATGAATAGAGGGCCCTGCTGAACAAAGAACTTCCACTATCTATAGGGGCACAAGGGTGGAAGTTCACAGGAAAGGTCCATTGGGACCCTTGAGGAAGACCAAGTGTGTATGTTCAGCAGGATAAGCATGCTCCTACATTGGCTTTAATAGACACAGGAGCCGCT
Source organism: Eretmochelys imbricata (assembly GCF_965152235.1). Taxonomy (NCBI): domain Eukaryota; kingdom Metazoa; phylum Chordata; order Testudines; family Cheloniidae; genus Eretmochelys; species Eretmochelys imbricata. The sequence continues at coordinate 4,088,042 of NC_135572.1, forward strand.
GTGTCATTAATTAAAAAAAACACCCCAAAAGCAGGGAGGTGGGTCAAACAAGTAACCTTAAATTCCTTCCAAGGCAACCCCAGCATTGGTTGGGAATGGGCCCAGGTCCCCTTTTCAGTACAAGCATTTAAAACATATGGGGATCTGATCCAAACTCTTGACATGACTGATGAAATCATTTTGGGCTCAGATTGGTTATTCACCAATAGCATAGGGATAGATATGCCTAGGGGTATCCTGTGGAAGGTGGATATTCCCTCTCCCCTCTCTGGAAAAATTAACCAAGAAATAATACTAGCAAAAGGGGGAGAGAGGCCAGTTGTGGCATTATCAGCCCAGCAGACTGAGGAATGGCGCCAAAAATTCCCCTTGGTCTGGACTCAAAAGAAAACAGACTGTGGTAAAATCAATGCCTGTGTAAAAAATTGTTGGGGAATTAGAGCCTCCCCAGAAACAATATTCTTATCCAAAGGAGGCGGAGGCCCAACTGGTACAAACTATCCAGGAGCTGGAACAGCAGGGAGTCATCCGGAAAAGAAATTCACCCTTCAACTCCCCTGCGTGACCGGTGCTAAAAGCAGACGGCCAGTCCTGGTGCCTAACCATTGACTGTAGAAGGATTAACAAAGGATTAACAATACCTATGGCACCTGTCATAAATATAAAGGGAAGGGTAACCACCTTTCCGTATACAGTCCTATAAAATCCCTCCTGGCCAGAGGCAACATCCTTCCACCTGTAAAGGGTTCAGAAGCTAAGGTAACCTTGCTGGCACCAGATCCAAAATGGCTAATGAGGGGACAAGATACTTTCAAATCTGGAGGGGGGGACAAAGTTTTGTCTGTCTTTGTGATACTTTTGCCAGGAACAGATCAAGGTTGCAAGCCTTCCAACTCCTGTAAAGTTAGTTAGTAAACTAGCTAAAATGCATTCAATTTTCTTTTGTTTAATGGCTTGTAAAATTCACTGTGCTGGAGGGAATGTGTATTCCTGTTTTTGTGTCTTTTTGTAACTTAAGGTTTTGCCTAGAGGGATTCTCTCAGTTTTGAATCTGATTACCCTGTAAAGTATTTACCATTCTGATTTTACAGAGGTGATTCTTTTACTTTTTCTTTAAATAAAATTCTTCTTTTAAGAACCTGATTGATTTTTCATTGTTCTTAACATCCAAGGGTTTGGGTCTGTGTTCACCTGTACCAATTGGTGAGGATTATTATCAAGCCTTCCCCAGGAAAGGGGGTGTAGGGCTTGGGGGGATATTTTGGGGGAAGACGTCTCCAAGTGGGCTCTTTCCCTGTTCTTTGTTTAAATCGCTTGGTGGTGGCAGCATACTGTTCAAGGACAAAGCAAAGTTTGTACCTTGGGGAAGTTTTTAACCTAAGCTGGTAAGAATAAGCTTAGGGGGTCTTTCATGCAGGTCCCCCCATCCGTACCCTAGAGTTCAGAGTGGGGAAGGAACCTTGACAGCTCCTATTGTGGCAGACATGACACATGTTATACAGAAGGTCCAAGCCACATCAGAATATTTTTCAGTAATAGATTTAGCCAATTGTTTCTTTGCTATTCGCCTACACCCCGACTCATAGGATCGCTTTGCCTTTACAATAAAAGAACAGCAGTGGACTTTTTGTTGATTGCCCCAAGGATACCACTATAGTCCAGCAATTGCACACCGGCATGTGATAGATATGCTGGATAGACTGAGTCCTCAGGATAGACCATTTGTGTTTTCATATGTGGATGATATTTTAGTCTTTGGGGAAACTGAGGCACAGACTCAGATGATAAGCGACAAAGTGTTAGCATTAATCCAGGAAACAGAATTTAAGGTAGCCTTAGATAAGGCTAAACTGGTGCAGCCCCAAGTCACATATTTGGGTATAGTTATTGGACAAAAAGGAAGGCAAATAGATCAGTGCAAGGTGAGAGCCCTAGTAGAAATGCTGGCTCCCACTGACACCCACTCCTTGAGAGTACTGTTGGGAGGCTTTAATTTTCTCAGATCACACATTTACAGATATGCTGAAATAACTCACCCCTTGTGGCAATTACTAAAGAAAAAGGCAAGCTGGAAACGGGGAGAAGAACAGGATCCCACCTTAAGGCTTTTAAAGCAAATGGTTCTCACAGCTCCAGCCCTACGCTTTCCCGATGAGTCACATACTTTCGTTATCTGATTGGCTGCCAACAATACGACCTTGGCTGCTACACTATTACAAAACAATGAGGAGGGAAAACTGGTTCCAGTAGCATATGAATCCAAGAAACTGCAAGGAGCTGAGATACATTTTGATCCCTGTGAACGCGAATGCCTGGCAGCCGTCTGGGCAGTGCAATCTTTCGAGCCACTCACAGGAATAGCTCCAATCACTATTCCAAGCACCCATACTCCACTAAAATACATTTTGTCAGGAAAACTGATGGGAGGGAAAGCCTGAGGGTGTGTGGCCACCGCCAGAGCATATCTGACCTGCAGCACAGCGAGGGCCTGGGCAGGAGTCCTGGGACGGGTGAGGGACAGAGTGTGAACTGCCCTGACATCCCAGAGAGGTCTGTTTGGGTTTCCCTGTGCCACAGAGTGGGGTGACATGTTTTCCTTTAACTTTCCCCATTTTTTCCCTATATTTTTAAAAAATTGATTGCTGCTTCATAAATTTTATTTGCTTGAATTATATGCCATGATCAGTGGCTCAGAGAAGTGTCCAGAGTGGAGAGAGCACCCCGGAGTGGGGATACCCTAGGCCTAAGGGACCACAACAAGATTGGGGTCAAGCCCCCCCAGGAATGCTGGGCTGAGTCTTGTTGGGGTTACGAGAACCCTGTCACACAGGAGAGTGTAAGGGGAGCCCTCAAGGTCAGGCAGGGCTCTGGGTAAAGGGAGAGGGAGCGAGGACTCAGATCCTTTCTCTAGTCCATTCCACCAGGGTAGCGTATAAGCCAGGAAAGTTCCCCACAGGAGCAGGACTGTTCCCCAATTACATGTTAGAAATTCTTCAAGGGACTTGCCTTACTTCTCTCTTCTACGGCGAAACTTTAACTCTTCACACATTTCACTATTTTGCGGTACTCAAGGCTCTTCAAATTTCTACAAAACTGTGTAATAACCGGCTCTCTCTGCCTGACCGAGGCTGTGTCTACACTACCAGCTGTGCTGCTGTAAGGTCCTCTGTGTAGCCGCTCTATGCCGATGGGAGAGAGCTCTCCTGCAGGCATAGTTAAACCACCCCCAGTGAGCGTCTCCCGCTGACATAGCGCTTCCTCACTGGCACTTTTGTCAGTCACGGGGGTAGACAAAACCCGAGTTGCATGCTACTAAAGACATCCACTGTCCCAAGTCCTGAAATGTATAAGAAGATTGCAATTTTCTGCTGGTCATTCTCACCAAACTCAGCTGTCTGCATGACTTGCCCTTGGTGAATCCATGCTGACTCTTCCTGATCATTTTCCTCTCTTCTAAGTGCTTCGGAATTGATTCCTTGAGGACGTACTCCATGATTTTTCCAGGGACTGAGGTGAGGCTGACTGGCCTGTAGTTCCCCGGATTCTCCTTTTTTTCTTTTTTTAAATACGGGTACTATATTTGACTTTTTCCAAACGTCCAGGACCTCCCTCGATCACCATGAGTTTTCAAAGTTAATGGCCAATGGCTCTGCAATCACATCAGCCAATTTCCTCAGCACCCTCGGCCACATTAGATCTAGACCCATGGACTTGTGCATGGCCAGCTTTTCTAAATAGTCCTCAACCTGTTCTTTCACCACTGAGGGCTGCTCACCACTTCCGCATACTGTGTTGCCCAGGACAGCAATGTGGGAGCTGACCTTGTCTGTGAAGACGGAGGCAAAAAATCATTGGGTACTTCAGTTTTTTCCACATCATGTGTCACTAGGTTACCTCCCTGTGACGGGGCGGGACTCACCCCTGTGACACCTCCTGCTGGTCATCCAGGGAATTAGCATTCCAGCCTCTGCAGCAGCCTCTGCAGGCCGGTGTCCTGCCTGCCGCTGGGCCCCCGAGTCCCTCCTGGACCCCGGTGCCCCCTTTCACACCGGGGTGCTGCCACCTGCCGTGCCCCACACAGATCTGGGTCTCCCCTCCCCAGGGAACCCCCAACCCTCTACCACCACCTCGCCTCAGTCTATGGCCACTGCCAGTCATCACCTAGCCCCTGCTCCCTGGGGCAGACTGCAGTGTAAGTGTCACTCATCATCGTCAAGGGGAGTTTGGACCTGCTGCCTCTACCTACCCCTTGGGTGGCCCGCTGCAACCCCAGTACCTATTTGGCCTTACTCTAGGCCTTCAGCATGGGGGGTTTCCAGGCCAAAGCTCCCCAGCTCCTCTGGCCTTCCCCCAGCAATGCTGCACCTCAGGTACCCTTTCAGCTTCCCAGAAACCAGGCCCCTCTCCTTCAGCAAGCTAGAGGGAGAGTCCCTTCAGCCCCTGGCTTCACTGGCCTTTATAGGGCCAGCTGGGTCTGTTTAGGGCATGGCCCCAGCTGTGGCTGCTCTGCCAATCAGCCCAGCTTTTCCCCTGCCCCAGCCCTCTCCCAGGGCTGATTTCAAGCCCATCAGGGCAAGAGCATGTGAGGTTCTGGCTGCACTTTTCCCCACACTTTCTCTTTGCACACCCTATCCGTGGCCCCACTGTGACGAAGTGGGACTGTTCTTAATGTTTCCTCCGAATATTGTGGGGGTGCCTCAGTTTCCCCTATGCAGTTTTTAAGTATCTAGGTGGTGGGGTAAGGGTGTATGATCATTGCAGAGCCCTACAGGGCAGGTGTGTGCAGGGGTCTGGACACAGAGAATGGCCGACACCCTGTTTCCTGGCAACTGACGGCCTGGGCCCTTCCCCCCCTGCAAGGTGAAAGCTGAAGGGTTGGAGAACAAAGGAATCAGGTGACCACCTGGCCCAGGAAAGGAACAAAGCCCAGAGGAGGAGGGGCTGGAGGGAGTTTCAGTTTGGGGCTGGCTGGGACATGAAGTGAAGGGCAGATGGGGTTGTCTGGCTCACTGCCCCCCAAAATGGACCCAGCTGAGGGGTCCCGTTCTCTGCACCTGCAAGCTCTGTTTTAGACCATGTTCCTGTCGTCTAATAAACCTTCTGTGTTACTGGCTGGCTGAGAGTCACGTCTGACTGTGAAGTTGGGGTGCAGGACCCTCTGGCTTCCCCAGGAGCCCCGCCTGAGTGGACTCGCTGTGGGAAGTGCACGGAGGGGCAGAGGATGCTGAATGCTCCGAGGTCAGACGCAGGAAGGTGGAAACTGTGTGAGCTGTGTGTCCTGAAGACAGGCTGCTCACAGAAAGGCGACTGCCCCAGAGTCCTGACTGGCTTCATGGGGAGCAGCTCCAGAGTGTCGCCCAGGGACTCCGTGACACCCACGAAGTCGCGAGACCTCCTCGTCAACCTCCTCCTGGCTCTGGCTAAAGTCTCCATCTACAATACCAGGAGGAGGATGTTGGATGAGGGGGTGCTCTGCGACTGCGGGGCCTATTTCCGGTCCTCCCTCGTCTCACGCATTCCACTGGGCAGCGTCCGCTGGCTCCCTCGACAGCTTTGAGGAGAAGTGGGCGCTGTCCAGGGTTCTCTCCTCGGTGTCCCCATCCGGTATCCTCATTTTGAACCTTTGACCCTCACTCCGGTCCCTGTTTTTCATTAGTTGTCCCCCGTAATCAGTTGGTCCCTGGGTCCAGTGGTCCCTCCCGCTAGGCTGGGGGAGGGGCCTTTAGCAGTGGGTGGGCCTGCGCCCACACACTGCCCGGGATTTTCCAATAAGACCACCACCGCTGTTGTCACCTTTTCTGCCAGGGTCCTCACCTGCCTGGCCGCCCACTGCCCGCTTGCTGCTGCTGCCGCCCCTGAACTGGCTGCCTCGTCGAGGAGGAGCAAGACCGCTGCGGGGAATTGTGGAGGGGGTCGGTTATTGGACTCAGTGACTTTAACAGCTGTGCTCTTGGGGTGGTGGTGGCCTTTTGCTACTGTGGGGGGCCGGGGGAGAGGCGTGGAGCCCTCCCCCAGTCCTGCTGCCACCCCGCCACATCTTCCTTCACCACCACCACCACCCCCCACCTTTGCCACCGCCCCCTCCACCAACCCAGCTGACCATCAACACCTGCTGCTCGCCCCTCAACGGGGCTGCTTGCTTCTTCACCCACCACCATCCGGGACTGTTTCCAGCAGCAAGCACGGACTGGAGTGAGCCCCACAAGCGCTCTTGGGTGCACTCCCCCCCTCTTTTGTTTGGACTTGGCCCCCCTCCCTCAGTTGTATTTGGGTGGGGGGTCTCCCCATTACCCCCCAGCCCAGTTTTCTCCTCCTGTAGCTCCCTGGAAGATGTTTCCCTGGTTGTTTGCCAGTCCCACCCTGGCCCCATCCTAGGTTCCTGGGTTTGTTTGTGAGCCTGCCCCGCCCCAACCCTTGCAAGTTTGTTACTTTGCCTGCCTTGCCCTTCCCCAGGAGTTGGGTTCCCCCCGCCCTTGTGCTCTACTTGCCCCGCCCTCAGTTGTTTGCTGTTCCCCTGTCTCCCAGTGACCCCTGCCCCGCCCAACCCGCAGTTTGCTGTGCCTATGTCCCCTTTCAGAGCGCTTGTGCCCCCCCTTTTTTAAGTTGTTTATCCTGAACACTGCACCTCCCTTGATGCAATCCTAGTCCTTCCCCTTCCGAGTGCAGCCGGAGGAGCCGGCGCCCCGCCCTGAGCCCATGATTGTTCCCTTCTCCTTTGTTGCCCCCTTGTCCTCCTGTGGTTAGCACCCTCCTCCCCTGCCTGCAGCCTAGCGGGGAGGAGTGGTTGCTTCTTCCTTCCCCCGGTGTCCCCTATAGTTCCCCCCCACCCACACTGGTACCCTCCCTCCTGCATACAGTCTAGCAGGGAGGAGCGGTTGGCCCTGTCCCACCTTCCCTATTCCCCATACCCTGTTTGCTGGCCTCTCCTCCCCTGCCTGCCGTCTAGTGGGGAAGAGTAGTTGTCCATTGTCCCACCCCCAATTTAAGGCCTCCTCCTGCCTCTTTCCACTATGGAGGAGGCCCCTGCCTCTGCCCCTGGCCCCACCCCTGCCCCAGGTCCTGCCGCTACTGCTCCCATAGTTCCTCCCGTGCCCGCCCCAGCGGCTACCCTCTTGGCCACTACTAGCCTAGACTCCGCTGCTGCCATGGCTGCCCCTTCCACCGGCAAAAAGGGCCAGGGGAATAAAAAGGGCAAAGGCCCTGCCCGGAAAACAAAACCTCCTGTTGTCAGGGCTTCCCTCCCTGCCGCGGCCCCGACATCTGCTGCAGCCCCTTCCTCCCCAGCCGTTCCCTCCACCAGCTCTGGGGGCGCTCCATCTCTTGCCCCCAGAGCGTACGCACAGGTGGCTGCCGCCCCCCTGCAAGCCGCCACGCCATCTGCCCCGACTGCCGCCTCCGGTACCATTCCTGGTGGCTAGGGCCCCTTCCCCTCGCTGACCAGGAGTCTGCCTCGCCCCATGTTGGTGTCTGCCTTGCCCCACGTTGAAACTTACATGTGGGCATTGGCGAGGGTGGTAGGGCCTATGGCCATCGTGGCGGCCTCCAAAATGTACAGTAAGGTTGTGTTCTTCCTAGTGTCGGAGGCCGCCGCTCAGGAGGCGGTAGAGAAGGGCATGGTGGTGGGGGGCGTGTTCGTTGCCCTGGGACCCCTGGAGGACTTGAGCATACGGGTGGTATTGACCTCTGTTCCACCCTTCCTGCCCAACGCTGCCCTGTTGCCTGCCCTCTCCACCCTGGGGAAACCCATCTCCATCATCAGCCCTCTCCCGCTGGGCTGCAAGGACCCCGCCCTCTGCCTTGTTCTGTCCTTCCGCCGGCAGGTGCAGATTCCAGTGTCACCGGCGACGCGTGGTGGTGTGGTGCTCGAGGGGTCCTTCTTGGTGCCCTATCAGGGGGCCCATTACTGGGTCCATTATTCAATAGGGGAGGCCCGGTGCTTCCTCTGCCGGGCGACGGGGCACGTCCAGAGGGACTGCCCCCTGGCCCGGCCTGGAGGAGCGTCCGGGACCCACGAGACCCGGGAGGGTGCCGGCCCTGTCAACGCCGGCAACCCTAGCAGCCCGGCGGCCACTGCCCCTCCTCCCTTGAATGAGAAGGAGACGAGACCCCTGCCGGCTGAGGGAGAGGGCTCGCTCCAGGGGGAGGTTTCCCTTCCTCCCGTTGTCCTGCCCTTGCTGCCCCAAGCCCCAGAACGATTGCCCTTGCCCCCTGGCCCTGCCCCTGCTGGCCGGCCCTCCACCTCCACCTCAGAGGGCTGGGTGCTTGTCCGGGGGAAGCGCGACGTCTGTAAATCGCAGGCTCGATCCCTCCCCTCCGTCAAAGAGGGAGAGGAGGCCCCCGAAAAATGCTGCAGGGGGCTGATGTTGTTACATCTTCTGCCACGCCTCCGGATGGAGCTCAGCAGGGGACGCCGGCCACGGCAGCCATGGTAGCAGCCGGAGGTGTCACGGCCCCCCTCGTTGAGTCCCCTCCTGAGGAGGCCTCTGTAGGAGTTCCCCCGGCCCCTTTGCCATCTGCGCCCCCTGCTGTTGTCGATACCGGGGCTATTACTGCGCCCACCCACTTCCTGGGTTTTCCAATAAGACCCTGCTACACTCCCCCATTCATTAAGGGTCCCACACTTTCCCTGACCTTTTTCTTGTTGCTAACATACCTGTAGAAACTGTTCTTGTTACTCTTCACATCTCCTGCTAGCTGCAACTCCAGCTGAGTTTTGGCCTAGATTAGAGAATGGATTAGTGTTTGCATTGGATTTATTCTCTCCCTCTTGGTTCATTTCCTCCCAGTCTCTTCCTGGTGGAATTGAAATCTAATGTTCCAGGCTGAGTCAGTCTTTCCAGGATTGCCCAAGCTGGAGGGTGCTTGGATTCGCACAGCTGAACTCTCTGCCTGCTCATCTGGCTAATCAGGGGTATTTCTCCAGTGCTGAGTACTTGGGTTATTAAGCACTGCCATGAGACTTAATGAATTATTCTGCCAAGAGCAACAGGAGTGTCTTGTCCACCTGTATTCAAGTTACTAACACTCGGTAGCTGGCAAGCATGGTTTGATCTTCGTCTGTCGCTGAAGGCAAAGGGAGGGGGAGGCCCTGATTTGGCTGCATTATTATGTTGATTATTTATGATCATTATTTGTATTGTGGAAGAATCCAGAGGCCCCGGTCCAGTTCAGGGCCCCTTGTGCTGGGCCCTTTGCAAACACAGAAGGAGAAACAGCCTCTGCCCCAAGCAGCTTATAAATCAAATTAAGACAAGACACAGCTACAGTTTATAACAAACCAGAAAGGGGGTAGGTGGGGAGATGGGGGAGTAAGAGCACTAAGAATGGGTGGTTACATGGGCTGCTGGGTGGGTGTGAGACAGCGGAAATGCACAGCCCTGCCCTGGCTATGAGAAGTATGTTCTGGGCCTTTAAGAGCAGATGACCTGTTCAGGGGAACGAGATTGGGGCTAGCGAGAATGAGCCATTGAGTACATGACTCTCCGATAGCTTTTGTTACTCTGCTTTAGTTCTAATCACGCGCAGACTGAGCCTGCTTCCCAGGACAACCCCTGGTACCAGAGCGGAAACCAGAGGAGAGCGCAGAGATAATAGGGTGTTAAGTTATTGACATGAACTGTGACTGTATAGACTGTTGTTGCAACCAAGGTCCTGTAGTGGAACCAAATCTTGTTTAAAGGAGGTCAAATAAGGTATCTAAGCCAAAGTTATAATTTTCTGGTTATGATTATGCTAGCTGTACACATATATCATTTTTGTATTTGAAGTTATAAGTATTGACTCGATACTGGCTGAAGTTCAAACTTGTGCTATGCTTCTGGGTGACACCCCAGACAATTTGGCATGAGCACTGCCCAGCCTGTCCCCATTAAGGACCATCCACTATACAACTGACCCACTGGGAGAAGAAAAGGCAGATACAACTTGGGACTCAGCAAGGCATGCAGGGACATGCCTATGGACAGAACTCTAAGGTTTTTCCATGCCATGTGCTGGACAGATTGTGGTTGGAACAAAGAAAGCACAAGCAACATGGCAAGAGACTATAAAGGGCAGCTGCAGCTCCTCCATCTTGTCTTCAATCCTGCTTCTTTCTTCTGGAGGAACCTGGCTACAAACTGAAGCTCTGAACAAAGGACTGAATGATCCATCCCAGCTGTGGATGTGCTCCAGAGACTTGGTTTGAGCCTGCAATTTACTCCATCACTACTACAAGCCTGAACTAAGACCTTTGCCATTACTGTATGTAATTGATTCCATTTAACCAATTTTAGATCTCATCTATATTTCTTCTTTTTATGAATAAACCTTTAGATTTTAGATTCTAAAGGATTGGCAACAGTGTGATTTCTGGGAAAGATCTGACTTGTATATTGACCTGGGTCTGGGGCTTGGTCCTTTGGGATCGGGAGAACCTTTTTTCTTTTACTGGGGTATTGGTTGTCTTAACCATTCCCCCCGATAAGGAGTGGTGCTGGTGGTGATACTGGGAAACAGGAGTGTTTAAGGGAATTGCTTGTCTGACTTCTGCTTAGCCAGTGGGGTAAAAGAGAAGTCCTCTCTGTTTGGCTGGTTTGGTGTGCCTTAGAGGAGGAAAACCACCAGCCTGGAGCTGTGACTGCCCTGCTCTAAGCAATTTGTCTAAGCAGTGTGCCCTTGTTACCAAGAAGGCCAATGGCATTTTGGGCTGTATAAGCAGGGGCATTGCCAGCAGATCGAGGGACGTGATCGTTCCCCTCTATTCGACATTGGTGAGGCCTCATCTGGACTAGTGTGTCCAGTTTTGGGCCCCACACTACAAAAAGGATGTGAAAAAATTGGAAAGCATCTAGTGGAGGGCAACAAAAATGATTAGGAGACTGGAACACATGATTTATGAGGAGAGGCTGAGGGAACTGGGACTGTTTAGTCTACAGAAGAGATGAGGGGGGATTGATAGCTGCTTTCAGCTACCTGAAAGGGGGTTCCAAAGAGGTTGGATTTAGACTGTTCTCAGTGGTAGCAAATGACAGAACGAGGAGTAATGGTCTCAAGTTGCAGTGGAGGAGGTTTAGGTTGGATATTAGGAAACACTTTTTCACTAGGAGGGTGGTGAAATGCTGGAATGCGTTACGCAGGGAGGTGGTGGAATCCCCTTCCTTAGAAGTTTTTAAGGTCAGGCTTGACAAAGCCATAGCTGGGATGATTTAGTTGGGGATTGGTCCTGCTTTGAGCAGGGGGATGGACTAGATGACCTCTTGAGGTACCTTCCAACCTTGATATTCTATGATTCTATGATACCCCAGAAGGAGGCCGTTGTTGTCCAAGAGGAAGGGAGAACGACCTCACTACATGCAGCCAACAGAAGGTGCCATGGGGTGAGCACCCTTCATGCTACCTTTCTCCAGACAGAGACCTTGGGACATGCATTGGGAGGTGGTAGGAAGTGGCCCAGGGACTACATAGGCAGTGGGTATAATAAGCCAGGGGAGGATAAACTTCCCTGTGGTGCTGCTGCGACCCACTGCCTTTAAGAGAGGGAAATCCACGGCCCAAAACATGCTCCATCTCTTCCTGTCCCTGATCCGCCCCTCCACCGAGGCCCCCGCTGCTTCTCACTGAATCATTCCTCTCCTTCCCCAAGAGGAACCCAAAGTCCAGTACTTGCTGAGTCTCTCGCTCCTCCACCCCCCTGTTTCCCCAGTCACCATTGTGTTCACTGAATCTCGACTCCCTCCTCCTCTTCTCTACCCCCTCCTATGTGCCCTCCCAGATCACTGACTCTCCTCTCCTCCACCCGCTTCTCCACGGTCCCTCACTGAGTACTTCCATTCCTCCATCTCCCTCCCTGCCTCTCACTGGGTCCTTCCACTCTTCCACCTCCTTCCCTGACACTCACTGAGTCCTTCCACTCCTCCACCTCCCTGTCTGCCACTCTCTGTGTCCCTCCTATCCTCCACCCTCTTGTTCCTCCCCACCCACCATGGCACTCGGTGAGCCCAATGCCTTTCTCCCCTCCACCCTCTCCTCTGTGGTCTCCCCTGAACTTCTGCTCCCTGAGTCCATACGCCCCTCCACTCCCCCTCCCCTGTGCCCCTTGCCCACAACCTGCTGAGTCCCTCCTCAGCTATGCCCTGACCCCACCCGACGTCTGAGTACTCTTTCACCGGCCACTAGCCAGTGAAATACAGAACGACATTTAACAGTGGGCCCTGGCCTCCTGTCCCCCATTCCAGCCCCCTTAGCTGAGTTGATCCAGCATGAGCAGGCACAGCAGTGGGAGGAGTTACACAGCTGGGCCAGGTGTAGGAGCCAGGCATCAACCAAAGAACAGAGGCATGCAAATGCCATAGGTGACTAAGTGGCACAAAGTCCAAAGAAGAAGAGAAAGAGAACTAGGAACATTAGAATAAACAAAGTTTTGTCTTGGTGTTTCTCATTTACATTGGAATATTAAAAGACATTTTTATTTTTAGAATACACTGAGTAGTCAGAGGCTGTTTTCTGACTTCCTTGCAGACAGTTTTCCAGTGGTTTGAGAGACTCTGCATTCACCGAACACAGAGTTAGAACTGGAAAATACAGGGAAAAATCTTCAGAAATACATACAGTCTGTCATACACAATCAATATTCTGAAAGGTAGAATTCTTTTCAAAAAATCTCAAGAATGGGCTCTTTCGTGGCACAGGTGTAAAATTCTCACAAGATGGTGTTAAATGAAAACAGAGACTATGATGCAAGAATCACCAAGGTACAGCTTTACCTGGCTAACCAAGGAATTGCATTGCAAGGGCAGGATGAGAGAGAAGTATCAGCAAACTGTGGAAACTTTCTGGAATTAAGCAATTTGTTTTCATAGTATGAGGAATCATTAAAAGAAAACAGTAACAAAAACAAACAAAAAAAAACCCCAGAGTGGGTTCTCTCAATCTCACAAGCCAGTCAACTCAAAACAAGTTTTGACAAATTGCTGCTGATATTGTGAAAAGCAGACTAGTTCTAAAAGTTCAGGGGAATGGGTTTTGTAGTTTTCTTTTTGAAGAAGAAGAATGCAATTTTAGAGTTGAAGAAATGACAGTCTCTCTCTTCAGAGACTCAGAAACTCTGGAAAGAAAGGAACAATTCCTAGGATTTCTTGATTGTTCTGAATGAGGGGATGCCGGTGACATCTATCATAACATTAAGCAGTTCTCACAAGAATCTGGGACTGCAAACTTGCTGGTAGTAGCACAGTGTTATGATGGGGCCGCTGTCGTGGCCGGTCATGTAAGTGGAATACAGCAAAAAATGCTGCAAGGTCACCCCACTGCCACATATGTGTGTATATGTGTATATACATACACACACACACACTGTGCAGCTCATAAATTAAATTAGTTGTGGCCTGCAAAGTAAACTGGACAGCAAAAGGCTCTTTTACACTCTAGAGGGCTTGTTTACCTTCTTTTCACAGCCTGGCGCACACCATGCTTACTTACAGGGCCAGAAGATGCTTGGAGTGAAACTGGAATTGTCTAGTTTAAGTGACAGAAGATAGGCATGCAGATGGAACAATGCATCTGCTGTAAAAAAAAAACTCTCTGAGAGCACTTCTCAGCCGTTTGTTGGTACTGTAAGAGTGTCCCTTTATCGAAGCATTTGGTTTGTTAAAGAATGGGCAGAAAATAGATTTGGCTGCATGCTTGATGGGTTTTTACTATGTTTTTAGTATGATTCACATAGCACACAAACCTCTGCAGACACGAGACTCAACACTTTCTCAGGACTGCAGTGTACATCAGGGAACTGTCACAGCATTAGAGAGTATTCAAACCAGCACTCATTGAAATCTGGAAGGAAGCAGAAAAGTTCTGTTAGCATCAAGAAGAAGGTCAGAGAAAGTGTGGGACTCTTATTGAATGGGGGAGGCAACCTAGTGACAGATGATATTAATCAATGTTTGTTTCCTCGGTCATCACAGACAAGATCAACTCCCAGACTGTTGCCCTAGGCAACACAGTATGGGGAGGACGATTTAGAAAAGCTGGTTTCAGAGTAACAGCCGTGTTAGTCTGTATTCGCAAAAAGAAAAAGAGTACTTGTGGCACCTCAATTTATTTGAGCATAAGCTTTCGTGAGCTACAGCTCACTTCATCGGATGCATACTGTGGAAAGTGTAGAAGATCTTTTTATATACACAGAAAGCATGAAAAAATACCTCCTCCCACCCCACTCTCCTGCTGGTAATCCTGATTTTTTCATGCTTTGTGTGTATATAAAAAGATCTTCTACACTTTCCACAGTATGCATCCAATGAAGTGAGCTGTAGCTCACAAAAGCTTATGCTCAAATAAATTAATTAGTCTCTAAGGTGCCACAAGTACTCCTTTTCTTTTTTAGAAAGCTAGACATGCACAAGTCCATCAGTCCACATTTAAAGCATCTGAGAGTGCTGAGGGAGTTGGCTGATGTAATTGCAGAGCCATTATCTTTGAATACTCGTGGCAATTGGCTGAGGGCCCGGACGATTGGAAAAAGGCAAATGTAGTGCTCATCTTTTAAAAAGGGAAGAAGGAGAATTGGGGGATCTACAAACCTGTCAGCCCCACCTCAGTCATTGGAAAAATCATGGAGCAGGTCCTCAAGGAATCCATTTTGAAGCAGTTGGAGGAGAGGAAGGTGATCAGGGACAGTCAACATGGATTCACCGAGGGCAAGTCGTGTCTGACCAAACTGATTGCCTTCTATGATGAGATAACTGGCTCTGTGGATATGGGGAAAGCAGTGAACGTGATATATCTTGACTTTAGCAAAGCTTTTGAGATGGTCTCCCACACTATCCTTGCCAGCTAGTTAAAAAAGTATGGATTAGATGAATGGACATAAGATGGACAGAAAGCTGTCTAGATCATCAGGCTCAATGGGTGGTGATCAATGCCTTGATGCCTAGATGATGGGATGGATTTTGCCCTCAGCAAATTTGCAGATGTCACTAAGCTGAGGAGAGAGGTAGATCTGCTGGAGGGTAGGGATAGGGTCCAGAGTGACCTAGACAAGTTGGAGGATTGGACCAAAAGAAAGCTGATAAAATTCAACAAGGACAAGTGCAGAATCCTGCACTTAGGATGGAAGAATCCCATGCACTGCTATAGGCTGGGGACAGACTGGCTAAGCAGCAGTTCTGCAGAAAAATATCTGGGGATTACAGTGGATGAGAAGCTGGATATGAGTCAGCAGTGTGCCCTTGTTGCCAAGACGGCTAAGGACATATTGGGCTACATTAGTAGGACCATTGCCAGCAGATGAAGGAACTGTGCCCCTCTATTTGGCACTGGTGAGGCCACATCTGGAGTACTTGGACCCCACTACAGAAGGGATGTGGACAAATTGGAGAGAGCCCAGCAGAGGGCAATGGAAATAGTTAGGCGGATGGGGCTGTGATGTTGCACCCCATAATGCTTCATAGAAATATGCTTATGAGTGTAAATATGACATAATTGGAATATGTTTTATTCCAGATATGCCATGTAAAATATTTTTGCAAGGTTATGATCTACTGAATATATTCATCCTATTTGTATCCATGCATCATTTTTATACCTGAAGTTATGAGCGTTGGCTCTCTGCTTATATTTAAAGTGTTTGCTGTAGGAAGCACATAAGGCAGATTTAGTCAGCATAGTGTGAAGGGGTTATTCAAGTAATTGGGAGTGCCTAACTAGCAATGGACTTTGGGAGATGCCAGATCCACATCTGAGCTTTCCTGGGAACTTTCAAACTAACGTGTAAACAATGGTGTCAACCAGCATAAAGCTGAACCATTCTTAGACATGTGACTTACCCAGGTGGCTAGAGACTCCATCTTGGGGCTGTGATGTTTCACAGGAGAAGAAAAGGGTTTCCACCCTTAAGAGAGAGAGAATATAAAAGGCCCTGGAAACCCCTCCATTTGATCTTCAGCTGGCTCAAAAGATAGCCTCTCCACCCCAAAGAGATGCCTGAAAGAAACTGGAACAAAGGACAATAACTTCGGGGGTGTGAGTGATTGCTGAACCCAGACTAGGAAGGAGTCTAGTCTGTGAAAGAAGCTTATTGGAACATCTCTGAGGGTGAGATTTACCTACATTTAGTTTCCTACTGTATTAGGCTTAGACTTGCATGTTTTCTTTTTATTTTGCTTGGTAAGTCATTTTTTTTCTGTCTGTTTTTACTTTTAACCACTTAAATCCTACTTTTATTAATATCTGGCAGAGCAAACAGCTGTGCATATCTCTCTATCAGTGTTATAGAGGGCAGACAATTTATGAATATACCCTGTATAAGCTTTATACAGAGTAAAACAGATTTATTTGGGGTTTGGATCCCATTGGGAACTGGGTATCTGGGTGCTAGAGACAGCAGCACTTTCTAAGCCATTTTCAGTTAAGTCTGCAGCTTTTGGGGGACGTGGTTCAGAGCTGGGTCTGTGTTTGCAGTAGGCTAGCGTATCTGGCTCAACGAGACAGGGTACTGAAGTCCCAAGCTGCCAGGGAAAATGGGCTCAGAGGTAGTCTCAGAACATCAGGTGGCAGTCCCAAGGGGTTCTCTGTGACTCAACCCATCACAGTGGGACATGACTTATGAGGAGAGACTGAAGGAACCGGACTTATTTATTCTGCAGAAGAGAAGAGTGAAGGGGAATTTGATAGCAGCCTACAACTACCTGAAGGGGGGTTCCAAAGAGGATGGACCTTGGCTGTTCTCAGTGGTGACAGAGGATAGAACAAGGAGCAATTGTCTCAATTTGCATTGGGGGAGGTATAAGTTGGATATTATGAAACATTATTTCACTAGGAGGGTGGTGAAGCACTGGAATGGGTTACCTAGGGAGGTGGTGGAATCTCCATCCTTAGGGGTTTTTAAGGTCAGGCTTGACAAATCCCTGGCTGAATGATTTAGTCGGTATCAGTCCTGCTTTGAGCAGGAGGTTGGACCAGATGAACTCCTGACGTCTCTTCCAACTGTAATCTTCTATGACCCTATGAGCTGCATGATGTACCTCTTACCCCTGGCACAGAGGAAGAGTATGCTCACAAACAACTTATGAAAAAAGCAGCTTTCCTTGGTTGTTTAGTTCCTACAAGCATACGGATATTATCCAAGTGAAAATGAGAGGAAAATGCAGCAGACAGCTATATTTTCCTGTATTGGATGTACTTTTAGGAAAATGCAATCACCGATTTTCAGCCCAATCAATGGACATAGCTAAAAGTGTAGATGGAGCACTAAAATGTGATCCAGAGGGCAATGATGCTCAGGAAATAAGCAAGTGCCCCTTCAATCAATTCAAAACTTGCTCACACAAAGATGGAGATGCTTGCTGTGCGGCGAGCAGTGGAGGTCTCGGGAGAGAAGGGATGGAAAGACTTGACAAACAGTTTTTGGTGGGGCTATCAGGGAAGGGAGGTGAAGGAGAGTAGGGACTCAGTAAATGGTGGGCGGGGAAACATGGGGATAAAAGGGTGGAGCAGGGGGTAGGGATATGTTCTGGGCACCGGGAAATTTCAACGCTCAGATCACCCTCGCCATATGCTGGAACCTCTTGCCACTCATGCTGCCTTATTATCCCAGGCTGTCAGAGCACTGAAAGACCCCAAAGAGCCTGGAATCAAAGCCCATGGAGTGAGACAGCCCAGACTCGCATACAAACAACCCCTCTGCACATCACAAGCCTAAGTCCTCATTACTAGGTGTCACTCCCTGGCCATCCAAACCGCAGCAGTGGCCATCACAAAGTGAAAGAGTTGCTAAGAAGATGCCTGAACTTGTGCTCTACAAGCACATGGACTTAGGGTATAAAACAGTACAGAACAGGCCCATTCTTCACCTTTCTTCTGTCCCCATCTGTGCTGCAAGCAACAAAGACAAAAACAAGAACACTGAAGACTCCAAAAGAGGATACTGGCCCAGATTTAAGGGGAAAATCTGTGCAATATCAAGGACTGCAATATCAAGTGGGGTGACAAAAATTGCTTAGTCTAGGTATTGCCCTTGAGAGTTTAGACTGTGTGCTTATATATTTATTTCTTTTGGTAATTAACTCTGACTTTATGCCTATCACTTATAGTCACTTAAATATATCTTTTGTAGTCAATACATTTGTTGAACTTTTTATCCTTACCAGTGTGTTTGTATAAAGTGTGCGGCAAAACTGTTTAGGTTTGCAAAGGCTGATGTATATTCACTTTGCATTGATGATGTGGTGCAACAATTAATAAATGTGCATTGCTTATATTGAGTGGTGCAAGACACTATATCACTGAGGTACAGTGCTGGGAGCTGAGGGGATTTGACCCTGGTGCCTTTCTCTGTGTAATTCATGAGAGGCTCTGGGAGTATTCATGCAATCTAGCTGGGTTTGGGAGCTCCACGTGCTGTTGTGCTTAGTGATCACAGCTCCTGGAGGAGTTTGCTGCTGCTCACTATCAAGCCATTGTGAGAGACAGCTCAGAGAATGGAGAGAGTTCAGGGGGCACAGCAGTCCATCGGTTCCAGCCTGCACCCCTTGGATTCCATGACAATCAGGTCAGGATGACAGTATGCAACTTCTTTTTATCAGGGTATAAAGATGTATCTCAAAAGGAGTACCTTTGGCCAGCCTAGGGGGATGTGGAAAGTCCCACCACTGACCAAGTTGCATCCATTGTCACAGGCATACATTAGTATTCTCGTAGAGTCTACCAGGAGTTATTGTGCTTCGTCAACAATAAACCTGGCTGGGTGACATCATATCTTATCAGGTATTGTGATCATTGAGTGGATCGCTCAAGGTCCGCTCTGCCAACTGTCTGCAATGAGCTCGGACAACACAGAGGGACAACACATTGTGACAAATTCCTCCTCTGCCTTGGTGGGTCCTGCACTTTCTGGCGGATTTGCTCACCTCAGAGGTTCATGGCAGCCCTCAGTTTGGCCACTTTTGCTACCAGCTCAAACCTGCCATTCACTCAGCTAACCTCATAACTGGCCAGCATGGGGGAAAGGGAGGAGAACAATCCTCGCAGTCTCTGCTGTCCCACCTGGTGGGTCGGGGACAGGCCAGAGACCTTCCTCTCTGATATGACTCATAGTCCAGGTCAACACCTCTTGTGTCAAATAGGGAGTTGCGGGGATGTGATTGCAGAGCCATTGGCCATTATCTTTGAAAACTCATGGCGATCCGGGGAAGTCCTGGAAGACTGGAAAAAGGCTAGTGTAGTGCCCTTCTTTAAAAAAGGGAAGAAGGAGTGTCATAAATATAAAGGGAAGGGTAAACCCCTTTAAAATCCGTCCTGGCAAGAGGAAAAATCCTCTCACCTGTAAAGGGTTAACAAGCTAAAGGTAACCTCGCTGGCACCTGACCAAAATGACCAATGAGGAGACAAGATACTTTCAAAAGCTGGGAGGAGGGAGAGCAACAAAGGGTCTCTGTCTGTCTGTATGCTGCTTTTGCCAGGGATAGACCAGGAACGGAGTCTTAGAACTTTTAGTAAGTAATCTAGCTAGGCATGTGTTAGATTATGATTTCTTTAAATGGCTGAGAAAAGAATTGTGCTGAATAGAATGACTATTTCTGTCTGTGTGTCTTTTTTGTAACTTAAGGTTTTGCCTAGAGGGATTCTCTATGTTTTGAATCTAATTACCCTGTAAGGTATCTACCATCCTGATTTTACAGGGGGGATTCCTTTACTCCTATTCACTTCTATTTCTATTAAAAGTCTTCTTGCAAGAAAACTGAATGCTTTTTCATTGTCCTCAGATCCAAGGGTTTGGGTCTGTGGTCATCTATGCAAATTGGTGAGGATTTTTACCAAACCTTTCCCAGGAAGTGGGTTGCAAGGGTTGGGAGGATTTTGTGGGGAAAGATGTGTCCAAACTACGTTTCCCAGTAAACCCAGTTAGAGTTTGGTGGTGGCAGTGGATATTCCAAGGAAAAAGGATAAAATTAATTTGTACCTTGGGGAAGTTTTAACCTAAGCTGGTAAAAGTAAGCTTAGGAGGTTTTCATGCAGGTCCCCACATCTGTACCCTACAGTTCAGAGTGGGGGAGGAACCTTGACAAGGAGGATCTGGGAACTACAGGCCAGTCAGCCTCACCTCAGTCCCTGGAAAAATCATGGAGCAGGTCCTCAAGGAATCAATTCTAAAGCACTTAGAGGAGAGGAAAGTGATAATGAACAGTTAGCATGGATTCACCAAGGGCAAGTCATTCCTGACTAATCTAATTGCCTTCTATGACAAGATAACTGGCTCTGTGGATGAGGGGAAAGCGGTGGATGTGTTGTTCCTTGACTTTAGCAAAGCTTTTGACATGGTCTCCCACATGATCTCCACATTCTTGCCAGCAAGTGAAAGAAGTATGGGCTGGATGAATGGACTATAAGGTGGATAGAAAGTTGGCGAGATTGTCAGGCTCAACGGGTAGAGATCAATGGCTCCATGTCTAGTTGGCAGCCGGTATCAAGTGGAGTGCCCCAAGGGTCCATCCTGGGGCTGGTTTTGTTCAATATCTTCATAAATGAGCTGGAGGATGGTGTGGATTGCACCGTCAGCAAGTTTGCAGATGACACTAAACTGGGAGGAGAAGTAGATATGCTGAAGGGTAGAGATAGGATAGAGAGGGACCTAGACAAATTAGAGGATTGGGCCAAAAGTAATCTGATGAGGTTCAACAAGGACAAGTGCAGAGTCCTGCACTTAGGACGGAAGAATCCCATGCACCGCTATAGACTAGGGACCGAATGGCTAGCCAGCAGTTCTGCAGAAAAGGACCTACGGGTTACAGTGGATGAGAAGCTGGATATGAGTCAACAGTGTGCCCTTGTTGCCAAGAAGGCCAATGGCATTTTGGGATGTATAAGTAGGGGCATTGCCAGCAGATCGAGGGACGTGATTGTTCCCCTCTATTCGACATTGGTGAGGCCTCATCTGGAGTACTGTGTCCAGTTTTGGGCCCCACACTACAAGAAGAATGTGGAAAAATTGGAAAACGTCCAGTGGAGGGCAGCAAAAATGATTAGGGGACTGGAACACATGATGTATGAGGAGAGGCTGAAGGAACTTGGATTGTTTAGTCTGCGGAAGAGAAGAATAGGGCGGTGGGGGGGATTGGATAGCTGCTTTCAACTACCTGAAAGGCGGTTCTAAAGAGGATGGATCTAGACTCGTCTCAGTGGTAGTTGATGACAGAAGGAGTAATGGTCTCAAGTTACAGTGGGGGAGGTTTAGGTTGGATATTAGGAAAAACTTTTTCACTAGGAGGGTGGTGAAACACTGGAATGTGTTATCTAGGGAGGTGATAGAATCTCCTTCCTTAGATATTTTTAAGGTCAGGCTTGACAAAGCCCTGGCTGGAATAATTTATTTGGGGATTGGTCCTGCTTTGAGCAGGGGGTTGGACTAGATGACCTCCTGAGTTCCCTTCCAACCCTGATATTCTATGATTCTATGATGGAGGGAACCCAGGCCGCCCCTCTATTCCACTTTCCAGCCCAGGGCCCTGTGGATTGCAGCTGTCTATAGTGTCTCCTTGAACAGCTGTGTGACAGCTACAACTCCCTGGGCCACTTCCTCATGACCTCCTCCCAGCACCTTCTTTATCCTCTGTCAAGGTTCCTCCCCCACTCTGAATTCTAGGGTACAGATGTGGGGACCTGCATGAAAAACCTCCTAAGCTTATCTTTACCAGCTTAGGTCAAAAACTTCCCCAAGGTACAAAATATTCCACCCTTTGTCCTTGGATTGGCCGCTACCAACACCAAACAAATACTGGTTACTGGGGAAGAGCTGTTTGGAAAAGTCTTTCCCCCAAAAATACTTCCCAAAACCTTACACCCCACTTCCTGGACAAGGTTTGGTAGAAAGCCTCACCAATTTGCCTAGGTGACTACAGACCCAGACACTTGGATCTTAAGAACAATGAACAATCCTCCCAAAACTTGAACCCCCCCCTTTTCTGGGAATTGTTGGATAAAAAGCCTCACCAATTTGCATAGGTGACCACAGTCCCAAACCCTTGGATCTGAGAACAATGAAAAAGCATTCAGTTTTCTTACAAGAAGACTTTTAATAGAAATAGGAGTAAATAGAAGTAAAGAAATTCCCTCTGTAAAATCAGGATGGTAGATACCTTACAGGGTAATTAGATTCAAAACATAGAGAATTACTCTAGGCAAAACCTTAAGTTACAAAAAAGACACACAGACAGAAATAGTCATTCTATTCAGCACAATTCTTTTCTCAGCCATTTAAAGAAATCATAATCTAACACATGCCTAGCTAGATTACTTACTGAGTGTTCTAAAACTCCATTCCTGGTTTATCCCCGGCAAAAGCAGCATATAGACAGACAGAGACCCTTTGTTTCTCTCCCGCCTCCCAGCTTTTGAAAGTATCTTGTCTCCTCATTGGTCATTTTGGTCAGGTGCCAGCGAGGTTACCTTTAGCTTTTTAACCCTTTACAGGTGAGAGGAGCTTTCCCCTGGCCAGGAGGGATTTCAAAGAGGTTTACCTTTCCCTTTATATTTATGACATCCTCAGTGCAGGATTTTCTTCCCTGATAACACTTGTACTCGTCAGTCCTCTAGCAGCACATCCTCTCACTCACAGCTCCTTACATGTCCCCTCAGCAAGTGAAGTGAGGTCCTTTTAAAACCAGGTGCCCTGATTAACCTCCCCATCTTAATTGATTCTAGTAGCTTCTGAAATTCTCCAGGTGTCCTAATTAGCCTGCCTGCCTTAATTGGTTCCAGCAAGTTCATGATTGTTCTGGAACAGCCCCCATAATCTTACTCAGGGAAAAGGGACCTGCTTAATTTGGGGATAGGATACCTACCTTCGAGCACTCTCCTGTAGCCATCTGGCCTGGCCATGTCACATATTCCCCCCTTCTGCTCGACACCAGGGGGTTTTGCAATGTCATAAATATAAAAGGAAGGATAACCACCTTTCTGTATACAGTGCGATAAAATCCCTCCTGGTCAGAGGCAAAACCCTTTCACCTGGAAAGGGTTAAGAAGCTAAGGTAACCTCACTGGCACCTGACCCAAAATGGCCAATGAGGGGACAAGATACTTTCAAATCTGGAGCTGGGGTGGGAACAAAGGCTTTGTCTGGCTGTGTGATGCCTTTGCCGAGAACAGATCAGGAATTCAGCCTTACAACTCCTGTAAAGTTAGTAAGTAATCTACTAGAAATGTGTTAGATTTTCTTTTGATTAATGGATTGCAAAATAAGCTGTGCTGGAGAGAATGTATATTCCTGTTTTTGTGTCTTTTTTCTAACTTAAGGTTTTGCCTTGGTTGAAACGCCGTCCCCAAATGTATGGGCGTAGCTTTTCCAGAGCATAGACAATGGTGCAACATTCCTTTTCATTGATTGACCAGTGGCTTTCCTTCTCAGATAGCTTCTTGCTGAGAAACACTACAGGATGGAACTCTTGATTCTGTCCTTCCTGCATTAAGACTGCTCCCACACCACGCTCGGACACATCTGTGGTTATTAGGAACGGTTTGTCAAAGTCTGGATCCCTTAGCACAAGGTCAGACATGAGTTTTGCTTTAAGCTGGTTAAAGGCCTTCTGACACTCCTCAGTCCACAAAACTGCATTTGGCTGTTTCTTTTTGATTAGGTCTGTCAGTGGGGCGGTGATTTGGCTGTATTGCGGTACAAATCGCCTGTAATATCAGGCCAAACCTAAGAAGGATTGAACCTGTTTCTTTGACTTTGGGACAGGCCACTTTTGGATAGCATCCATTTTGGCCTGTAGAGAGTTGATAGTTCCTTGATCCACCTGGTGTCCAATGTAAGTTACTCTATTTAGGATATTTGACACTTCTTAGCCTTAACAGTTAGTCCTTCCTGCCTTATGCGCTCAAAGACTTTTTGTAGATATTCCAGGTGTTCTGCCCAGAAATCCGAAAATATGGCCAAATTGTAAAGGTTGGCAACTGCATATTCTCCCAATCCCTCTAGGAGATCACCTACAAGTCTTTGGAAGGTAGCAGGTGCATTCCGCAGCCGGAAAGGGAGCACGTTAAATTCATACAGCCCGACATGTGTCACGAAGGCTCCCCTTTCCTAGGTGGATTCATCTAGCGGTACCTGCCAGTACCCGTTGGTTAAGTCCAAGGTAGAGATGAACTGGGCCCGTCCCAGTTTCTCCAAGAGTTCATCTGTGCGTGGCATTGGATAGTTGTCTGGGTGAGTTACAGCATTTAGCTTATGGTAGTCCATGCAAAAATATATCTCCTCATCTGGTTTGGGAACTAGAGCAACTGGAGATGTCCATGCACTGACAGAAGGGTGGATTACACCCATCTGTAGCATATTCTGGATCTCCCGTTCTATAGCAGTTTTAGCTTGAGGAGACACCCGATAAGGTTGGACTTTAATTGGGTGAGCATTACCTGTGTCAATGGAGTGGTATGCCCATTCAGTCAGTCCTGGGGTGGCTGAGAACGTTGGCGTGTAGCTAGTGCACAGCTCCTTGATCTGCTGTCGCTGCATGTGCCCAAGGGTCTTGGAGAGGTTCACCTCTTCCACGCCACCATCACTTTCCCCTTCATAGTCGATACCTTCAGGGCACTCAACGTCATCTCCTCCGTGGGCTGTAAACTGACAAACCTTTAATTCTCTGGAATAAAAGGGCTTTAGAGAATTAATATGGTACACCTTAGGCTTTCGGTTGGAGGTGGGGAATGCTATGAGATAATTAACAGCTCCCAGGCACTCTTGGACTGTGAATGGCCCTTCCCACGATGCTTCCATTTTATGGGACTGGAGCACCTTTGAGACCACGACCTGGTCCCCTACTTTGAAGGACCACTCTCTGGCATGTTTATCAGACCAGGCTTTTTGCTCTTTTTGAGCATCCTTTAGGTTTTCTTTAGCAAGGGCTAAAGAGGTTCGGAGGGTGTTTTGTAGGTTGGTTACAAAGTCCAGAATGTTAGTTCCTGGAGAAGGTGTAAATCCCTCTCATTGCTGCTTCACCAACTGTAATGGCTCCTTAACCTCATGGCCATATACAAGTTCAAATGGTGAAAACCCTAAACTGGGATGCGGCACAGCTCTGTAGGCAAAGAGCATCTGCTTCAACACTAGGTCCCAATCATTGGAGTGCTCATTTACGAATTTAAGTATCATGGCCCAAAGTTCCATTAAACTTCTCCACCAGGCCATTTGTTTGATGATGGCAAGGGGTGGCAACAAAGTGATTCACCGCATGAGCTTCCCAAAGGCTTTCCATGATTTCTGCAAGACAGAATCATGTGCAAGACAGTATAATTTTGGGTTTATACTCAGTGGAGGGTGTGAGCCTGGGGAGGTAGGGAATTGGCTATCTGGTGTTTGTACTTTGGTTGCATATGTAAGCCCTCGGATAGCTCTGGTTAGGTGTTACAGGGCCTGGAAAGGCTGAATTAGCTGAGTGAAAAAGGGCCATCCAAGCTGAGTGGTTAGCGGGGTGCAGCAGTTCCCACAGCTCCCAGACTGCCTCCAGGGGATGAGTACCTATCACATTCATACCTTCTGGTGCTCAAATTAGGGCCCCAGGCACTTATGAGGCAAGCATGTGGGGGCAACTGTAGCTCAAAGAAAAGATCCAGATGTTACAGTTGTTTGATTCCTTTACCACTGTGTTCTCACCCCAGCAAGGCACATCTACTTAAAATAACACCATACTGAAATGACCCCAGGACAACTGATCAGGGAAACTCCATGGTTGTTCCCTCATAAAATGTGGGATACTCCACGTCATTTTGCCCATCGGAGTGGTCAAGGAATCACACAATGAGTAGAGAAGTCCCATAGTATGAGTTTTCATGAAGGATAACACAAGCCGTTTCTGAATCAATTTCAGAAAGATCAACACAGTATTGAAATTTCATGCTACCTGTTGCGGAGAGTGGATGAGCTATTGGAAGAGTTTGAGCAGCGAGATATATATCCACTTTGGAGTTCACAAAGGGATACTGGCAAATATCTTTGATGCAAGAATTCCGGGAGAAAAAAGACTTTTCCACACCCTTCAACTTGCATCAATTCAGGATCACATCATTTTTCCTCCACATGGTGACAGTGACTTTTCAGAGGCTAATGCAATGTGCATTACAACTGCATGGGTGGTTGGAGTGGGACGTTGCTACAATCAATTGAATATGTTCCTTTTTTGCCCATATCTTGTGGCAGCATTCCCAAGCATAGTGCAGATGGAAGTACATTAAATACAGAAAAGAAAGCCATTGTCAATTGCTTGGCTCAACAGTTTGCAAGACCCAGTTTGTCCTGCCAATCTGAGCCCTTGTTTTTGGCAAATTATTTATTCACTCCCAGGGGAGGCTCTCAGGCTGATGTTCTCCAGGATGTATTTTCTTCTCAAGTCACTGCTCTCGGAGCCAAGGGAATTGCCTGTGAGTCCTGCCAACCTGAGAGTCCCCAGGGACTGTACAGGAAAATCATAAAGGTGGCTGTCCAGTAAGGTGAGTATCAGATGTGAGACTCTGCTTTTCTGTTGCCAGAAGGTGATTTCCTCTCTCTGAGGAGTGGGACTGCGGTAAGTTGTCTGTTTCTACATTAAAGTTAGTGCTTAGGGCTCACAGGTTCAAGTCAAGAACCATCTGGGAAGAAATTCACTAGCACAGTGACTTGAACTATTTAGTATTGTCAAAAACACCAAAAGTTTTATCTGGTAAAATTGGAATTACAAAAATATTGGAAACAGTTTAGACAAATATTTGATTTTAAGATCAGTTCCTTGTCGCCTCCGGTGTCCTCTATCTGTCTCAATAGCTTCTTTTGTGTGTGTGTGTTTGGGGGTGGGGGGCTGAGCCGTAGGTAGTGCAGCCAAAGCCTTTGCAGTGGGTATCTGTGTTACCAGAGGGATCACAACAAGAATGGGCCACACACTGGCAAGTTTCTTCTCTGACATTCTACCTGCGCAGGGTCACTGCAGACTGACACTGGCCTCTCTGAGAGAAATATCAGGGCCCATGTGTTTCACAATCTCCATCTTTCATACCAGGTCTCGGAATGCCAAGTAAACTGGGAGTTTCCTTCAGACACTTTCACCACCCTAACAGAATAGCAGGATCTGAAGCCATGATTTTCATAGCTCGGAGCCAAACATTTAACACCAAGAGTGAATCTGGTCCTATTGAAATCAATGGCAAAAAGGTTCAAAGCAATCAGAATAACCATTTTTTCAAGGAGGAGAGGGGTCTTCCCACTCTTTAGCCCTGCATCTTTGGGTCTGGAAAGGACAAGAAGCTCCAAAAGGCAGTACAAATAAAAACATGTTTCTGGCATAGAGAAAACCAGGCAGCGTTGGAAATCTCACTAGGAGAGGTCCAGAAACACACAGTGCTGTGTATGTATGTGGGGTGGGGAAGTGGTGGAATGTGCAGTACCCAGATCACTCTGTCACAGAGTCCTAAAATTGGGTGAAATAGAGAATGCACACCCTGCCTAATGCACAGACCAAAAAGGCATAACGAGGCCTCCTGGGGTGGGGGGTGTCTCAGACTGTAACGGAACGTGGACCACACCATAGCAGACTGTCTCTGACACTGTCCCCCATCCAGACCATCCTTCCTCGCATGGGCAACCCAACTACAGCCTTGTGGAAACATCAGCAATTGCCAACATGGAAAAGCAGCCTCAGGAAGGTATGTCTGGGTTTCTAACAGGCTGCAATATGGTAAAGTTTGTGGCATTTTGAGGCAGAGTTACTCATGCTGGCTCATTTTAGTCTCCACATCGTCTCTCCCTCCCGCTGGGTCTGTCCCTCTCTCCTTCCCTGCACAGGCTGAGCTGCTGCTGGGGTTCCCTTCACCCCCAGAAAGGCAGTTCAGGCTGATCTCCCCCTCTTCCCGGGTGCAGGCAGACACTGAGTTTAAACTCGTCTGAGGAGATATTTCTGTGAGCTGTCGCTATGGGGTCTGGCACCTGGTTTTGATCCTGTGTGACGAGTACCAATCTGTGGCACGGTGGGAAGTTGTGGGGATGGGAAACATACATGAACAAGTGGCCATCACAGAGATTCTGGGGCAGGGAGTGAGATGTACCTGGGCAGGCAGGCGGTAATGAGCATTACGGGGGCAGGGAGCAGGCTGTACACAGAGAAGCGGGCTGTGCTGGGGATTGCTGCTTCTATCTCCCATCATACTCTGACCCCCTGTCCGTACTCTCCTTCCCCATCCCAGGGTGCCCCAATTCCAAAAGCACGCTGGTCGCCAGTGTCTTCTCCATGTTCCCCAGTCATCCCTGGCTCCCGCAACCTCCAAGCCACCCCATGCTCCCCACAGCTCTTCCTTTGCAGGGGGTGAGGTGTCGCCAGTCACACCTTCTCCATTGGCTGTGGGGTAATCAATGACTGTGTCTCACCGGTGAGAAATCTCACAGAGTGGCAAATACCAGCACACCTGTGCTACTGATCTTGGTGCAGAACAGGAACAAATCACCAGCTGAGAACTATGCACACTATATAATGAAAGTGAGAGTCTCTGGGACAAAGGAGGGCCTAGATAAATACAGGTGCCACGTGCAGTACCCACTGGCAGCACTCAGAAACTGTGGGCCACCGGGACACACACGTTAAACCCAGGATGTTCTGTGACCATTTGATAGCCAGTCATTCATGGTGAGAGTTGTACATACATTCCACTGTGCAGAGATTTAATTTGGTCAAATCATTATTTTTCTCCCCAAAAACGTTCATCCATGCAGTACGCCGTGGGATCCCTCAGACTCCTGAAACACACACCTAGTGTAACACTTTCAAGGCACCATGGTCACATGAGAATTTGTCCCCTTAGGATAGGTTCAACAGGGTCATGAATAGTAAAAATGCTTTCTGCACACTCAGGCATGAGCTTTCAGGCAAAATTTCTCCAGCTGACTAATGGGGAGAGGTCCATACATTCCCAATGTCCTCTAGATCTTGTGTTATGAGACCCCAATCAGTATTTTATAGACTTTTCTCATGTCCCTTTTTATTCATATCCTTTGTAAAGTAACAATCCCAGTCTCTCAATCTCTCTCCATACAAGAGTTTCCCCAGGCTCTTGGTCATTCTTGT
This sequence comes from Eretmochelys imbricata, assembly GCF_965152235.1. Lineage (NCBI taxonomy): Eukaryota > Metazoa > Chordata > Testudines > Cheloniidae > Eretmochelys > Eretmochelys imbricata. The sequence continues at coordinate 4,117,093 of NC_135572.1, forward strand.
TGCACATGCCTGAACCCCTCTATTTCTGCAATATCCTGTGTGAAAAGGATCTCCTATACTACACAGAGGAGTCTAGGGGAGAGTGAAGCACTGACTGACTGATCTCATGACATTGTATTTTCTGTATGATTCTCCATCCCAATCCTATTGGAATTCAATGTTTCTGCTTAGTTTCTGTCCATGTTTGAATTTTGAGAATGGTTTCACAGAGCTGTGTACCATGAAGCCCAGGTCCCTGTCCTGCATTAACACAGTAAAATTAGAACCTTGTGAAGCGTTTGAAGAGTTCAACTTTTCCCTTGAATGGGCATACACTCTGAAGTTATTGACATTAAAATTCATCTGCTATCCTGCTGCCCATTCACCTGGCTTGGTTAGCTCCTTCTGGGGGCTTCTCTGGATTTGACTATGAGCTACATAATCTGGTGCCATCTGCAAATGTTGCCAGCTCACTGCTCATCCCCTTCCTAGATTGTTAATAACTATAAAACATTTACTATACCAACTGTTTTATAAAGTGTGTAACCCTCCTCACTGTGCTTCTCTCCCTTCACAGGCACCTTGAGCATTTCTGAGGTTGATCGACACATTGATGATTTCATGGCTACTTACAACTTCACCACATCTGACCCTTCAACATTCATCCTAATGGGTATCCCTGGTCTGGAAGCTGGACACATCTGGATTTCCATCCCTTTCTCTACTTCCTACCTTATCAGCCTTTTCGGAAATATTATGCTTCTTTTTCTTGTAAGTAAAGGGCAGACCCTCCACAAGCCAATGTACCTGCTAATCTGCCTGCTCGCACTCACAGACATCGCCACATCTACCTTCGTCATGCCAAAGGCACTGTGTATATTTTGGTTCAATTTGAAAGGCATTACAGTGGGTGGCTGCCTCACTCAGATGTTCTTACTTCACACGGTTTCTTTTATGCAGTCAGCCATTCTCGTGATAATGGCCTTCGATAGCTATGTTGCCATATGTAATCCTCTGAGATATGCCACCATCCTCACCAATGCATGAATAGCTAAGCTCGGGCTCGTGGGTTTGATCAGATCTGTTATCTGCATGCTGCCTCTGCCCCTGCTCCTGAGCAGGTTGCCATTCTGTGCCGACCGCAGTATCCTCCAAACACACTGCGAGCACATGGCTGTGGTGAAGATATCATGTGGGGCCATCACAGTGAACAGGATGCATAGTTTTGTTATAGTGTTTGTGGTCATTGGGATCGACCTGACACTCATTGCTCTGTCCTACAGTCTGATCATCAGGGCCATCCTCAGAATTTCTTCCAAGAGAGCCCACCAGAAAGCCCTCAACACCTGCACAGGCCACATCTGTGTGATGCTGATGACGTATACTCCCGGCTTCCTCACCAGCGTGACTCACAGGTTTGGTCAGGGCATCGCTCCCCATGTTCACATCATCTTGGCCAATCTCTATTTGCTCCTCCCTCCCATGCTAAACCCTATCATTTATGGGATCAAAACCAAAGAGCTTCATGACAAAGTGGGCAAATACACCTGCAGAAGGTGATCAGCAGGGGCGATTGACTTTAAACCTGTGTGACAAGAGGGGGAAAGGATATCTCCTCATTAATGAAGGGTGTTAAGTCCTAGTTTGGATGAGTTCTGTAGCCCATTGGGCGAGTTTGCCTTTGTCATATTCACTGCTACTGTAAACCATCTCTATTATATTCACTGTTTTGCATTATATACTGTTTTTCATTAGATTCAGTAATAATGCAAGAAACTGACAGACCACTATCCTGTAAGATATTAGCTTTAACTAGTTAACATAAGTCTTGAGGCCTATGATCTTTAAATAAGCTTTGAAGGGACTAACAGTCCAATGGAAAACCTTGAATATTTGGGGAGCTGAAAATATTGGTTAAGGGCCTCAGTACATCTGTAGGTGTAATGTGTTTGAGACAGACACTGTTTTGTGTGGCCTATAGGGAGAGGATTTACAGAATAAATCATCATCATCATAATTTCTGGTGAGGCTGACCAAGGGGAGGACTCTGACGAAGAGGGTGACCTATGCTGGAAACAGCCAATTTTGCATGGTAACCAATCAAAAAGGTACCAATATGGTCCCTTGGAGTGTCCTTTCACAGACGCAAATTTGTTTTACTCCAAGGCAACTTATTTTGTTAGGGAATCAAGTAATTTCCCCTATTCCCACCTTTAAAAACATCATCGTCATCCCGTTTAACCCAGCCTCTCAGGATTTAATTATCCAAAGTCACCCGCATTTCTTGTCTATATTCCCCTGCTAGGATTACAATTAAAGTCATTGTTGGCTCGTAAGGAGAACCACCTCATAGAAATTACTAACAATATGGATAAAGCCAAACAAGCTATTACCCAATTAATGAGTAAAGGTAATAAGTTTTCAACAATCCCTAACGTAGATGTTGAAGTAAAAGGATGGGTTATTGTCCAAGAAATTACAAGAGGAATTATTTATGAATGCACCTAGTGCAAACCCAAAGAATATAAGCAAAAACCTCAAAGACTTAGGTCAGTACCAAACACTGATAATGGAGCCTATATATATGGTACACATCCCAAAAACACACCAGGGTCCAGAGTATCATTTTTATGATATTCTTCCTCCATTTTGAGAGGTGGAAAATAGTAATGAAACTATCCCCACAAATGCCTGACCATCCACATCTGTATTTGTGTGACGAGGTTCATTTTACAAATCACTACAACAAAAAGGGCACATAGCCTATATGGCTAACCTGCTTGCTCTACTATAGAGACATATTTTCTTCCAGATTTCTTATTTCTTTATGGTTTTGATTATTTGTTTTATTATAGTAGGTTATAATAGGTTTATATTAAAGTGGTTTGGGTGTAACAGAAGAAACTTACAGGCAACATCCTGTATGTTGTGCTAAGGCAAAGTTACCATGCATATGTCTGGTTCCTTACACCCAGCCTTACCTCTGTCCATGCCCCTCACTGGCCCAGGCTGGGACCACAGCTGGGAGAGGCTGTGGGGCCCCAGGTCGGGGCCAGGAGTGGAGCCCAGTGGCTGGGACCCTGCTGGCTGCAGAGGGGCTGGCGGTTGGGACCTGAGGCCGGTGGCTCCATGGGCAGCTGTGGAGGGGGCCAACGGGGACCTAGGACATGTAGCTGGGACCTGGGTGGCTGCAGAAATGCTGGCAGCGGGGACCTGGGGCCAGCATCTGTGACCCTGGGCGGGACCTGCTGACACGTTCCACCTATGCTGGACAATGGATGTTGCCGGACCAGGGACTACCGGTGTAGAGAGGTACGGCCTGCAGTATATAATCATACACTTTCAGATAGTCAAAGAGAACAGAAAGCTCAGAAGCTCACGAAAGCTCACGAAAGCTTTCATGATTTCACGAAAGCTCACGAAAGCTTATGCTCAAATAAATTGGTTTGTCTCTAAGGTGCCACAAGTACTCCTTTTCTTTTTGTGAATACAGACTAACATGGCTGTTACTCTGAAACCTGGATTAATCAGCACTCCCAAACTGATCTGTTATATGTACCTCAATTTAGTGGACTGGGTTTATCAGCATTTCAAAACTGCCACCTTCATATGCCTCAGATTTGACACTTCCCTATCCCCACTTTCAAGTTACAATAGTGCTAGTAGTAACCCATCTGATGAGCAAACCCCACAGGAATTTTGAGCACTTCAGGGATTTTTAGCTTAGGTATGAGGAGCGTTTTTGCAGAGCAAATCGGGACGCCAAAAACACCCACGAGGGGAAGAGAAAGAGAGAGAAGCAACCAGTTAACCATGAAAGTTATGTATTGCCAGTTAATGGGAGATCCAAACAAACAAAACAATTATAGTATTAAACATATCTTAAATTGAATTACAAAAGTCAGACAACTGATGCCACAAGTCAGGGTCAGAAGGCTATACCTAGAGAAAGAGAGAGAGAGAGAGAGAGAGAGAGAGACAGAGAGAGAGCGCAAAAGAGAGACCTGGGATCTCACCACTCCATGAAGCTTGGTTTGATCGGGGTTCCTAGATGTTTCCAGGTGGTGGTGGTTGAGAGTCCAGAGTGCTGGGCCCCCAGCATGATCAGTCAGGAAAAGGTGAAGTCCCAATGGAACTGGTGCAGATTTTGGATCCAGGCACCAGAACACTTACTTGACTGTGGGTAGGTGTTTTTGTGGGGAAATAACAATGGTTCAGTGGAGAACACTAGATTTGTTTGTGGGTAAACTGATGATTTAAGGGAGTATATCAAAGTTGTTTTGTTCAGGCTAGACAATAAGAACTGATCATTCCTGGGTTTGGGTAGTGGTCCTTCAAGGAAGCTTACAATGCAATCACACAGCTTCAGTATTTTGGATATTAAGAGAGGATTTTTTACTATAATTGTTCTGATAATTACTGAGCTGGGTGTGTGCAGACATGGGTTCATTAACATCTGGAGCAGAGATTTCCCATCATTCACTGCTTCAGTGCTTTCCTAATCCCAGAGTTTAGTGCAGTTCTTGCCTTGGAATTTCTGTTCTCCATTCTGTATGCTAATGGAGATGCCTCCCTGTCCCATCTTTGATGCAAATGGAGCTAAGGGAGTTTCCTTAATCCTGTCACCCTTGTCTGGAGGGGCATAGGTGTATCTCCCACTGCTTTTTGTAAGTCTTTCTTCTGATCAGTTTTAGTTTGATAAGAGGCTGGGGAGGGTGTCCTTCATGAGTCAGAAAGGCTGTGTATGGTGTGCCGGTTCCCCAAGAACACAGAGCTGATAGGTAACAACTAGGTCTTCTACCCACACAATTCCAAAGAGACAATCCTGGTTGGGCCACCATGTCCTCCAGTTCTTGTCAGTCTAGCAGTTCTTTCCTTTTCTGTTGGTGCTATGTATTTTTCCAGAACATAATGAGATTGTTTTTTGCATAAATAGTTCTAATAGTTCTTGACCTTAAGTTCTTGCTTCAGTTACTAAGTCACAACACACATATTCATCACAAGCATGTGTCAGTCATACCAGGCCTCAATGACCCATAACACATTACATGGCTATATAAATCACAACATATATTAATTCATGTGCATATTTCAAACACCAGTAAAGGGGTTTTGATTTTGAATTTGATTGTCATTTCATAGCTTTGTTGCTAATGTGGAAGAACTCCTGCTGGAGCTTCTAGAATTTTTTAAATTATTATTTAATCAACTCTGCCTAAGAGAGAGAGTCGTCTCTGAATGCAAAGCTCCTCTTACCTCAGTTTATATCAGTAGCCTCTGCAGCTAGTGTGCCTCAACCTTCTCCCCTTGGAACCGTCCCAGGAGGGGGCATCGAGAATGTCCTTTTAATCATTGACCACTTCACTTGCTATTCTCAGGCATACTCTACTCGTGAATAGCGGGCATCTAATGTGGCCAAGGTGATGTGGAAATAGTTTATCTGCCATTATGGCATCCCTGAAAGGCTACATACAGACAAAGGGAAAAATTTTGAAAGTAATCTCCTTTCCAGCTTTGGAAACTCTTAAGGACTTCAAAGAGCAGAACCATGCCCTGTCACCCTCAAAGGAATGAGACTACTGAGCGGTGCAACCGAGCACTCATGAATATGCTGGGAACCCTGCATCTGGACCAAAAGGAGAACTGGAAGGACCATGCTGAGCCCATACCTCATGTTTATAATTGCATCCAGCACGAGTCCACTGGGTTTTCCCATTCTTCTTAATGTTTGGCCGACACCCAGGGCTGAAGGTAGCTCTGGCCCTGGGTTTCCCCCACAGAGATGAGGGGGTAGTGGTGGAGGAGTACATCTCCCGGCTGGAGAAAGCATATCATCAGGCTGCACAGGCATCTGAAGCTAATTGTGCATGGGGAAGGATGATGATGTATCTCAAAGGGTCACATATGGTGACATAGCGATCGAAGGCCATTGTCACGAGGATGGCTGAGTGCATCATAGAAACTGAATGAAGAAAGAACATCTGGCTGAGGCAGCCACCCACAGTAATGCCTTTCAAATTGAACCAAAATATACACAGTGCCTTCGGCATGACGGACGTAGATATGCCAATGTCTATGAGCGCCAGCATGCAGAGCAGCGGGTACATCAGCTTATACAGGGACTGCTCTTTGCCTACAACAAAAAGAATCATGAAATTTCCCAAAAGTCCAATAATATAGAACATTCATACCCCAAATATACTCTACCAGAACCAACTCGAGTCAGAGATCCTGATGGTCATCTGGGGTTCAGTCCAGTCACAAGGTGCAGGGAATCCACGAATACCACACCTATATCCACATGGGGTTCTGGATCAATAAATGACTCCGATTTTCAGAAAATATAGACCATCATTTGTACTCCATTCTGTTGAGTTATCAGTTCTTTGCCTTTGTTTACTCGGCCTTTTACTAATTCCAAAGAGACAATCCTGGACAGGCCTCCATGATCCAAGGCACGCCATTTACTCCCATTCTTATACATTTTCATAGCAATCCTTCTGGTGTTTATTTGCTTATCTGTTGATTATCCATTTTTCCAGAGGCACTTTAAGTTGTTTTGATCGCTTAACCTTTACGTTCTTGCTTTGGTTGCCAAAATGCAGGTCATGCACTCATGTCCAAATGCACTTCAACCACATGAGGCCTCATGGCCTGTAACATATTACATGGATATACGGATTATTGTGCACATATCCCAACAAATAGAGTTCACCCTGCACTTGATATGGGAAGAATATACAACAAGCCTGTGTTAACCAAACTGAGATTTTTCTGACACTTCATTCAAAGGCACATTCATTTACATAAGCCAAACACAAGTTTATCTACAAAAAAAAAAAAAAAAAAAGAATTAAGTGATTATAAGTGATAGCAAACAGATGAAAGCAGAGTACCTAGCAAATAAACAAAACTACAAACTAAGATAAATAATAGAACTGGAAGGGACCTCGAGAGGTCATCAAGTCCAGTCCCCTGCACTCATAGCAGGACCAGCACCATCTAGACCAACGCTGACAGGTGTTTGTCTAACCTGCTGTTTACAATCTCTAATGATGGAGAGTCCAAAATCTCCCTAGGCAATATCTTCCAGTGCCTAACCACCTTGACAGTTAGGAAGTTTTTTCCAAATGTCCAAGCTAAACCTTCCTTGCTGCAATTTAAGTCCATTGCTTCTTGTCCTACATCAGAGGCTAAGGAGTAAAGTTTTTCTCCTTCCTTCTTGTAACAACCTTTTAGATATTTGTATATGGATATCATGTCTCCTCTTTGTCTTCTCTTTTCCAAACTAAACAAACCTAATTTTTCAATCTTCCCTCATAGGTCATGTTTTCCAGGCCAGTAATCATCCTTGTTGCTCTTCTCTGGACTCTCTCCAATTTGTCCACATCTTTTCAGAAATGTGGTGCCCAGAACTGGACACAATACTCCAGTTGAGGCCTAATCTGCGCAGAGTAGAGCGGCAGAATTACTTCTTGTGTCTTGCTTACAACGTACCTACTAATACAGCCCAGAATGACGTTTGGGTTTTTTTGCAACAGCGTTATACTGTTGACTCATATTTAGCTTGTGGTCCACTATGACCACTAGATCCCATTCTGCAGTACTCCTTCATAGGCAATCTTTACCCATTCTGTGTGTGTGCATCTGATTGTTCCTTCCTAAGTGGATTTCCTATTTTGCATTTGTCCTTATTGAATTTCATCCTATTTACTTCAGACCATTTCTCCAGTTTGTCCAGATCATTTTGAATGTTCATCCTATCCTCCAAAGCACTTGCAACCCCTCCCAGCTTGGTATCATCTGCAAACTTAATAAGTGTACTCTTCATGCCATGATCTAAACCGTTGATGAAGACATTGAAAAGAACCAGACCTAAACTGATCCCTGTGGAACCCCACTGGTTATGCCCTTCCAGCCTGACTGTGAACCATTTATAATTACTCTATGGGAGCAGTTTTCCAACAAGTTATGCTCCCACCTTATAGTAGCTCCATCTAGGTTGTATTTCCCTACTTTCTTAATAAGATAGCTTTCTTTGACAGGGTAACAAGCCTTGTGGATGGGGGGAAGTGGTAGATGAGGTAAGGCTTTTAGTAAGGATTTTGATACAGTCTCACGTGACCTTCTTTCAGCTTGGAACCATAAAATTTTGAATGGTGTGGAGAACATGAATGAGGAAGCCTTGTTTACTTCTTCACATAACACAACAACCAGGGGTCAGACAAGGAAACTAATAGGCAGCCGGATTAAAAGAAAGAAAAGGAAGTACAACATACAACACAGTCAACCTATGAAACCGGGGGATGTTGTGAAGGTTAAAAGTATAATGGGGTTTGAAAAAGAATAAGATAAGTTTATGGAGGATAGCCCCGTCAATGGCTGTTAGCCAAAATGTTCAGGGATGCAACCCCATGTTCTGGGTGTCTCTAGCCTCTGACTGCTAGATCATGGAACTGGACAACAAGAGATGGATCCCTCAATAATAACCCTGTTCTGTTCTTTCCCTCTGAAACACCTGGCATTTGGCCCCTGTCAGGATACTGGAATAGATGGACCATTGGTCTGACCCAGAATGGCCATTCTTATGTTCTTATCTGAGTCTCCTTTTTCTTATCTGAGTGCTGGACATCATAGCTAATGAGGCCCAAATGCTTCTTTGTCTCAAACGGTCCCTTCTATGGAACCAGTAATTTGAACAAGCTCGATAGTCAGAATAACACTCATTCCACCGGTTTGAATATTCAGAGCTGGATCCCTTTCTTACAGGCCTTTTCTTGTACCTGTGCTGCATTTAGCAAAATTGTTCTAGAAACGTCCACAAAATCTTGAGGTGATTTCTTAATTGAAGAATGTATTGGACTATGTTCATCACCTGGGGTCTTTGCTCTTCTATGTTTCTCCAAGGAGGTCTGGAAAACCATGAGGCTGCTTCTCAGACAGTGGTTCAAAGGGAGAAAACTTGGAGGCTTGAGGCAACTTCCTGATACCAAAATGGAGCTGGGGGAAGAGTTGGTCCCAGTGGTTGCAATCCGAGCATACAAATTTCTGCCACGTCACCACCAAAGTTCTGTGAAATCACTCTACAAACTCATCACTTCTTAATCATAGAATATCAGGGTTGGAAGAGACTCAAGAGGTCATCTAGTCCAACCCCTTGCTCAAAGCAGGACCAATCCCCAATTTTTGCCCAGATCCCTAAATGGCCCCCTCAAGGATTGAACTGACAACCCTGGGTTTAGCAGGCCAATGCTCAAAGGACTGAGTTATCCCTCCACCAAAATGGCTTTACTCTCAGTAGATCAGACAGTTATTTCGTGAGTTGTAATGTGAAGTTGGGTCCTTGATCAGTAAGGATTTCTTGGTGTAATACCACCGGGGAGAGGAATTTCATAAGCTCATTTGCTTATCTGGTTCATAGTCAGGGTGCTAGGACTGTGGCAAGAGGTCAATAAACTTGTCTGGGTGCATTTGTCACCAAACCGTTCCTGTGGTCTTTCTTTATGAATAACTTTGTGGTCTGCTGAATGAGCAGGCTTCCTTATCTGCTGATACTGATAACATTGGAGCACCAAGGACACAAGGACTGAGCAGGCTGAACAGTGTTCCTGAAGCAATGACATTCATGTCATGGAGTTCATGGATTCCATGATTTTCAGAGACCTTCATGGCATTTTTCACTTAAACTCCAGAACAGCTGAGCCAGAGCTGTCAGCTGGTGGAGGACCCTGAGCTCTCAGCTCCCAAGGTGTTCAAGGACCCAGCAGCTCTTTGCCACCTTGGACAGTGGGGGTACCTGGAGCTCTGAGTTGCCCCTGCCCATCCTGGCTAATAGCCATTGATGGACCTATCCTCCATGAATTTATCTAGTTCTTTTTTGAACCCTGTTATAGTCTTAGCCTTCACAACATCCTCTGGCTAAGACTTCCACAGGTTGACTGAGTGTTGTGGGAAGAAACACTTCCTTTTGTTTGTTTTAAACTGCTGCCTATTAATTTCATTTGGTGACACCTAGTTCTTGTGCTATGAGAGGGCATAAATAACACTTGCTTATTTACTTCCTCCACACCAGTCATGATTTTGTAGACCTCTGCCATATCTCCCCTTAGTCTTCTCTTTTCCAAGCTGAAAAGTCCCAGTCCTATTAATCTCTCCAATATGGAAGCTGTTCCATACCCCTAACCATTTTGTTACCCTTTTCTGAAACTTTTCCAATTCCCATATATCTTTTTTGAGATGAGGCAACTGGATCTGCATGCAATATTAAAGATGGAGGTATAACGTGGGTTTACATAGAGGAAATACAATATTTTCTGTTTTATCATCTATCCCTTTCTTAATGATTCACAACATTCTGTTAGCTTTTATGACTGCCACTGCACATTGAGTGGATGTTTTCACAGAAGTATCTACAGAGACTCCAAAATCTCTTTCTTGAGTGGTAACACCATATCTAGACCCCATCGTTTTATATGTGCAGTTGAGATTATGTTTCCAAATGTGCATTACTTTGTATTTCTCAACACTGAATTTCATCCGCCACTTTACGGCCCTGTCACCCAGTTTTATGGGCTCCCTTTGTAAACCTTTGCAGTTTGTTTTGGACTTAACTATCGTGAGTTGTTTTGTATCTTCTCCAAGCTTTGCCACCTCCCAGTTTACCCTTTTCCCAGATCATTTATGAATATGTTGAATCGTATCCTTCCTAGTACACTAACTGGTCTTGTCAATTTATTACTTTTAAATGTGTGTATTTGCTCCAAAACCTCTTCTAATGACACCTCAATCTGGGAGAGTTCCTGAGACTTTCACCTAAAAAGAAAGGCTCAGATTTGGGAATTTTCCTCTTATCCTCAGCCATGAAGACTGATGCAAAGAATTCATTTCGTTTCTGTGTTATTGTCTTTAAGTGCTCCTTTATCATCTCAATCATGCAGTCACCTCACTAGCTATTGAGTAGGCTTCCTGCTTCAGATGTAGTTAAAACAATTTTAGCTGTTACTTTTGGAGTCTTTGGCTAGCTGTTCTTCAAATTCTTTTTGGCCTTCCTAATTCTATTTTTACACTTCATTTGCCAGAGTTTATGCTCTTTTCTATTTTCCTCAATGGAATTTAACTTCCAATTTTTAAAAGATGCCTTTTTGTATCTTCTTTTCCTTTGTTGTTTAGCCACAGTGGAAGAACATTCACAAGATACTGCAAGTGATGCTAGTCAATGTCCATATTTTGTATTAAATTACTTTGTTACTGTTAGTCTTTGGTTATCCTCCAGGCTTCCTGAAGTATTGGACATGGAAAAAACAGGTAACATTTCCCACAACGCTGAGCTCAGCCAAACATGGACAGAGCACTCTGGATTAATGAGGAAATATACTTTCTAATTCTTGTCACAAAGATTTCAATCGGTGACCCATGGTGATCATTTTCTGAAGATATATTTGCCCACTTTGTCACAAAGCTCTTTGGATCTGACCCCATAAAAGATAGGGTTGAGCATGGGAGGGATGAGGAGATAGAGGTCAGTCAAGATGATGTGAATGTGGGGAGTGATGCCCTGACCAAACCGGTTTGTCAGGTTGGAAAAGAGGCTGGGAGTATAATACGTCAACATCACACAGATGTGGGCTGTGCAGGTGTTGAGGGATTTTTGGTGGGCTTTCTTGGAGGGGATTCTGAGGACAGTCCTGATGATCAGGCCATAGGACAGGGCAATGAGTGTCAGGTCTGACATGTTGACTACAAAGAATTACACCAGGCCGTATATCCTGTTCACTCTAATGTCCCCACACGACATCGTCACCACAGCTGTGTGCTCGCATTGAGTGTGGGGGATAATGTGATTTGCACAGAATGGCTGCCGGCTCAGGAGCAGGGGCAGGGGAAGAATGAAGAGAACAGCTCTTATCAGTCCCACAAACCCTAGTTTAGCGATACGTCTGTTATTGACGATGATGGTGTATCTCAGAGGGTTACATATGGCAACGTAACGATCAAAGGCCATTGTCACAAGGATGGTGGAGTGCATAAGAGAAACAGTGTGAGGGAAAAACATCTGACTGAGACAGCCACCCATAGTAATACCTTTCAAATTGAACCAAAATATACACAGTGCATTTGGTACGACAAAGGTAGGTGTGGCGATGTCTGTGAGTGCCAGCATGCAGAGCAGCAGGTACATTGGATTGTGGAGAGTCTGCTCTTTGTATACAACAAACAGAACTGTAAAATTTCCAAACAGGCTGATAATGTAGAATATAAAGAAAGGGATGGAAATCCAGATGTGGGCAGCTTCCAGGTCAGGGATGCCCATTAGGATGAATGTTGAATGGTTAGAGTGGGTGATGTTGAAAACTGCCATCAGGTGGTCAATGCATCAATTGGGCTCAGAAATGCTCAAGGTGCCTGTAAAGGGAGAGAAGCACAGGGGTTATGCCCTTTATAGAAAATAGTATGATAAATATTTTATAGTTAACAACAATCTGGAGGTGATCAGTGAAGTGGCAACATTTACATGTGGCACCAGACTATTTAGGTCAGAGTCAAGTGCAGAGAAGTCCTCTGAGGGAACTGAACAAGCCAAGTCAACAGGGAGCAAGATGGCAGATGAATTTCAATGTCAATAAACTGTGATGTATATGGCCATTGGAGGAAAAAGCTTGAACTAAGCAAAACATTGGGATCCAGGAGGAGTGGGATAGGAAACCATACAGAAAATACAATGGCATGAGATCAGTCAGTCAATATTTCACCCTCCTCTGGTCTCCTCTATGTAGTACTGGGCATCCTTCTCACACAGGATATTGCAGAACTAGAGGGATTCGGGCAAGGGCAATGAGAATGATCAAGGGCCTTGGGAATCTGTCATATGGAGAGAGGTTGAAAAGACTGGGATTGTTATGTTACAGAGGAGATGAATAAGAGGAGATATGAGAAAATACTCACTGGTAGAGTAGATGGAGAATAAGTTCTCCCTGTCTCATAACACAAGGTCAAGAGGACATTCAACTAAACTGAAATGTGGTAAATTCAAAACTGATAAAAATAGAATGCTTTCTTCCCCCAATGCCTAAATAGAATGAGGAACTCCTTGCCACAAGATGTATTTATGGCCATGAGCTAAGCAAGAATGAGGAAGGGTTTGGACATGTACATGGATACTGAGACTTTACACCTTCAGCCTCTCCCAACAAACCACAGTGCTGCCTGCTTCTCTGTGTAGATCTCCCTACCTACTCCCACAACCCTCAGCACTGCCTGCTTGTCCATTTATACCCTTCTCCCCACCTCCATAACACTCAGTACTGCCCACCTGACTCTATATATCCCAGTCCCTGCCACAGAACCTCCAGTGCTGGCCACTTGTCAATGTATGTTCCCCACCTCACAACTTCCAGCCCTGCCACAGCGTGCTACCCCTCAGCCGGGACCATCAGCAGGTGCCAGATCCCACAGAGACAGCTCCCAGAAATACGTCCTCAGACTAAGTTAAACTCAGTGTCTGCCTGAACCCGGGAAAAGGAACCTATTCACTGAAGGGAACCCCAGCAGCAGCTCAGGCTGTGCAGAGAAGGAGAGAGGGACAGACCCGGTGAGAAGGACAGAGGACGTGGAGACTAGAAGGAGCCAGTGTGAGTAACTCTGCCTCAAAACGACACAACGCTTTAACATATTGCAGCCCATTAGAAACCCAGACACCCCTTCCTGAGGCTGGTGTTCCATGTTAGCAATTGCTGACATTACCATAAGATTGTTGTAGGGCTGCTCACGGGAGGAGGGATAGTCCAGATGGGGGATTGGTCAGAGACAGTCTGCTACAGTGAGGTCCACATTTCATTACAGTCTGAGACACCCACTATCCCAGGAGGCCTCATTATGCCTCTTTGCTCTGCATTAGGCAGGATGTCCATTCCCTATTTTGTCCAGTTTCAGGTATCTTTACCACTGTAATGTGCATACTGCACGCCCCCCTCCCACCAAAACACACAAACATTGTGCATCCCTGAACTGCCCATAGTGAGATTTCCAACACCGCCTGGTTTCCTGTAAGGCAGAAACCTGCTTTTATTTCTCCTGCCTTTTGATGCTTCTCATCCTCTCTATACCCAGAGATGCAGGGCCACAGAGAAACCAGACCCTCCCTTTCTCTCTGAAAAAAAAAAAATCCTAATTGTTCATTTACAAAAATGATTAGGAGACCAGGGCACCTGATTTATGAGGAGAGGCTGAAGGAATTGGGCTTGTTTAGACTGAAGAAGAGGAGAGTGAGGGGGGATTTGAGAGCAATGGTCTCAAGTTACAGTGGGGGAAGTCTAGACTGGATATTAGGAAACACTATTTCACTAGGAGGGTTATCTAGGGAGGTGGTGGAATCTCCATCCTTAGAAGTTTTTAAGGCCCAGCTTGACAAAGCCCTGGCTGGGATGATTTAGTGGGGTTGGTCCTGCCTGAGCAGGGGGTTGGACTAGACGACTTCCTGAGGTCTCTTCCAACCCTAATCTTCTATGACTTTATGAATCTCTAAGGATTTCAGCAACTCTCCTGTCAGCTCCTCTTTGGTTCAAATGAGCTCACTCCATCTTTAGCAGTGACAGGACAACTCCAGTTGAACTCTCTGGAGGTTCATGGCCGGTGTGAATCAGGACATTCATTTAAGTCCTTACTTGAGGACTTAGGCCATGCTGGGAGTTCTGCCATTGAACTCAATGGCACAATATTTCACCCTTAGTATTTAATTTTGGCCCCTGGCTGTGAAAATCACTCCCAGCTTCACATCCTGCTACAGAGAGCACTATTATCCACGGTGCTGGAAAAGTCTGAGGGAAACCCCCAGTTTCTGCGGCATTCTGAGACAAGGCATGAGAGATGGGGATTCCAAAACTCACAGGGGCTCTGACTTTGCTCTCAGGGAGGTCAGTGTAAATCTAGAGTGACCCACCAATGGCAGAATGTGAGAGCAGAATCTTTCCACTGTGTGAAATCCTGTGTATTACATTCTTCTTGTGAAACATCTGGTAACACAGATACCCACTGCAGAGGCCTTGGCTGCACTTCTGAAGAGGCCAGTGAAGTTGCTGAATTGTAACACTTGGGTGAACCAGAGGAAAAAACACATAGACCAAAAAAAAACAAAGCTACTGAGACAAATAGAAGGACACAGTAAGAGACAAGGAGCTGATCTTAAAAATAAATATTTGTCTAAACTATTTCTAATAATTTTTTAGTTCCAACTATTCCAGGTAAATCCCTTGGTGTTTCTGACAACATAGAATCATAGAATCATAGAATACCAGGGTTGGAAGGGACCCCTGAAGGTCATCTAGTCCAACCCCCTGCTCGAAGCAGGACCAATTCCCAGTTAAATCATCCCAGCCAGGGCTTTGTCAAGCCTGACCTTAAAAACCTCTAAGGAAGGAGATTCTACCACCTCCCTAGGTAACGCATTCCAGTGTTTCACCACCCTCTTAGTGAAAAAGTTTTTCCTAATATCCAATCTAAACCTCCCCCACTGCAACTTGAGACCATTACTCCTCGTTTTGTCATCTGCTACCATTGAGAAGTCTAGAGCCATCCTCTTTGGAACCCCCTTTCAGGTAGTTGAAAGCAGCTATCAAATCGCCCCTCATTCTTCTCTTCTGCAGGCTAAACAATCCCAGCTCCCTCAGCCTCTCCTCATAAGTCATGTGTTCTAGACCCCTAATCATTTTTGTTGCCCTTCTTGGCCTTCTTGGCAACAAGGGCACACTGCTGACTCATATCCAGCTTCTCGTCGACTGTCACCCCTGGGTCCTTTTCCGCAGAACTGCTGCCTAGCCATTCGGTCCCTAGTCTGTAGCGGTGCATTGGATTCTTCCATCCTAAGTGCAGAACCCTGCACTTATCCTTATTGAACCTCATCAGATTTCTTTTGGCCCAATCCTCCAATTTGTCTAGGTCCTTCTGTATCCTATCCCTCCCCTCCAGCGTATCTACCACTCCTCCCAGTTTAGTATCATCCGCAAATTTGCTGAGAGTGCAATCCACACCATCCTCCAGATCATTTATGAAGATATTGAACAAAACCGGCCCTAGCATTAAGCAGTTCAAGTTGTTTGTGCTGGTGAATTCCTGCCCACACGGTTCTTGACATGAATCCTGGAACCCTCCCTGAGCCCTCAGCACTAAAATTATCGCAGAAACAGGCAACTTACCGGAATCCCAATCTGCAGAGAAAAGGAATCTCCTTATTGAGACAGAAAGGCAGAGCCCAAAGCATCAGTCTATGAGTCTCACATGTCTGACACTCGCCATGCTGTACAGCAACCTTTATGATTCCCCTGTACAGTCCCTGAGGACTTTCAGGTTGGCCAGGACTCCCAGGCAGTTCCCTCAGCTCCGTGAACAGCTGGAAGAGCAGAAAATAGACTCTAGAGAGCTTCAGCCTGTGAGCCTCAGGAATAAGAAATGATTTGCTGTTAACAGGGGCTCAAATTGTCAGGGCAAAACGGAATATTAACATTTAGATGAATCTTGGGTGAAATAAGGTCATTGTCTATATGTGTCTTTGAAATTTGTGCTGATAGTTTGCCTAATGGATAAATTGCCCTTTGTTGATCTGTGTATCTTATTACCGGTAGTGTTTAGAAAACGGAAGGGTACATCTAAAACCTATTGTTTACCCAGGACTGTATGGTCAAGTAGATGCTAGAAAACTGTATAAAAGGCCCTTGGGTCTTGATCCTGTTTTTCTCAGATCTAATTGAGAATTCATGCAGGGAAATCTAAGCCAAAAGGACTGAGATCCCAGTTCCGACTGTACTGCCCTGAATATAAACTTTGGACTATAACCTATGGACTATTTCTGAAAGAATTCTTTGCAACTACAAAGCTCACTCTCTCTGCTGTGTATCTGAACTTCAAGAATTGAATTCACATCTGTGTATATATTGATCCTTTAACCAGGGGCGGCTCCACCACTTTTACCACCCCAAGCAGCCGCTGCCGAATTGACGCCGCGCCCGGACAGAAGGGCGGCACAGCTGACACGCCCGGAAGAGCAGCGGAGTTGCCGCCTAATTGCCACCGCGGGAGACGGACTGCCGCCCCATTCTTAGTGCCACCCCAAGCATCTGCTTGGAGAGCTAGTGCCTGGAGCCGGCCCTGCTTTTAACTATACACTCTCTTTTTTCTTGTAATAAATTTTAGTTTAGTTACCAACTGGCGGTAAGCATGTATTTGGATAAGATAAGGAATACTCAATAACCAGGGAGGTAATGTGTCCAATCTTTTGGGATTGATAGAACCTTTTCTATTATATGATTAAATGAGATTTTCAGTAACTTTTATCCTATTTGACTTGTGTGCCTAGGTGGAGGCCTGAGGTGTGGTTATTTTAAGAGAACTGTGTTGCTGGCTTCTGAGTAACCAGTGAGGTATAATAGAAGCTGTTTTGTGCTGGCTTTGTAAATCTAAATATTGGAATATCCACCAGCTCGCTGGAGGATTGCCTGCTCCATTCTTTGCAGTTCACCCTGTGGAAGTATAACATTGTATAAGTATAACGTTGTATAATGGGACATGCTGGATACCTTGTATATGAGAGGGCATGCCAAAACATGTTACAAAGTATCTGAGGGAGCACACGTAGGGACAGTTAGCTTTTGAATGGAGAAGCAATTAAGATAGAGCCAGCACATCTAAGAAGCAGGCATCAGAATGGAAGGTGTGAAGGGCAATTAGTTAAGTTAACTGGAAGCTTTTAAAGGAGATTGTTAAGGGTGGCAGGTAATTGAAGATACGTGACTGGTCTCAGGGATCTCGAAGGGTGGTGACTAAAATCTTTTTCTTCTTTTGTCTGTAACTTCTCTGTAACTTGTTCTCCAGCAAGCTGTATAAATTAAGAGACACAAGCCCCACTCGGGGGGCTCACTTCTAAATGTATTAGCAGAGCAGCTTTGATAATAAAACAGAGTGGTCTGATAAATTGTGAGTCTGAGTCAAACTTTGACAACCCTAATTGAGTGACCTCAGCTGGCCCCCAATGGGAGCCTGGTCACACCATGCCCGTCCTTGAGACATACTTGAATTATGTGAATAATGTAACTGAAGTCAAGGTAGCTAAATCCACTTACTGTGGTGTCTACATCACGCTGTGTCCATGGGAGACACTCTCCCGTCGACTTACCTTATGCTTGTCAGGGTGGAGGAGTACAGACATTGACGGGAGAGCGCTCTCACATTGATTTAGCGTGTCTTCACCAGACCTGCAAAATCGATGCCGCTGCATCAAGTGCAGCAGCTCCAAAACTGTGCCCCCAGGGAAGACCTCCATCAGCGGCCTTGCAGTGAGCAGCTGCCATGGGGAGCAGGGACTGCAGAGAGCTGAAAATGGTTCTGTGGTTGGACGAATCATCTTATGGGCCTGTGTCTTGGTGGCCAGCTGCTCTAAAGTGTCATAGAATTATAGGGTTAGAAGGGACTTCAAGGGTCATCTAGTCTAACCTACTACCAAGAAGTCTTTCTGCTGAGCTCTGTCCTCCTCCCTCAACTTCCAGCCATGTTCCAGGAACCATGCCCCCATTCTCTCCTCCAGCTGGGCTACCTCCCTCGTTCTCTGCAGCTGCCTCTCCTCCCTCTGTCTCTCTCTGGAGCTCCAGCTGTTCCTCTGCCTTGGCCACACTGTCCCGCAGCATTTTGTCCTTTTCCTTCTCCCACACCGGTTGGGTGTCTTGTCCTCCAGGCTCCTGGTTCCTTTTCTCCGCACATCTGAGGTGTGTTAGTGAATATTAGCTTTTTATGATTTTTGTATTTTAAGTTTTTGTATTTCTTTTAGATACCAACCAAAAGCCTTTGTATTTTGTGAATTTTTTTTATATGGGGCCACCAGATCTGCACACAGTATTCAAGATGTGGACATACCATGGATTTATAGAGAGGCAATATGATATTTTCTGGCTTATTATTCATCCCTTTCCTAATGATTCCCAACAGTCTGTTCACTTTTTTGACTGTCGCTGCACATTGAGCAAATGTTCTCAGAGAACTATCCACGATGATTCCAACATGTCTTTCTTGAGCGGGAACAGCTAACTTTGACCCCATCATTTTGTAAGTATAGCTGGGTTTATATTTTGCCATGTGCATTACTTTGCACTTATCAACATTGAATTCCATCTGACTTCTGTTGCCCAATCACCCAATTTTGTGAGATCCTCCTGTGGCTCCTTGCAGTCATTAATTATTTTGAGTAATTTTGTTTTTTTACCCCTTTTTCCAGATCATTTATGAATATGTTGAACATGCATTGGTCCCAATCCAGACACCCGGAGACACCACTATTTACCTCTGTCCATTCTCACCATTGGTTCCTACCCTTTGTTTCCTATCTTTTAAATGGATACTTGGCAATATTTTCCTTCCTTTGTTTATAAATGAACTCCCTGCTCCAAAGGGAAAGCCAGGAGCAGCACAAGCTCTGCTGCATTTAAGAGCTCCGTTTGTGGCTAGGACTTGCACTTTAAGCAGACCTCAAGTATGAAATTCAGAGGTTCAGGGTGCGGGCTATAGGCTATGTAAGTGGTGCCCCGATCCCTGTATTTGAAGTCCCTCTTAACTTTGATGTTCAAGCACTGAAGATTGAACAAGTAGCCAGCTGTCAAAAAACCGAAACATTTTCCCAGATATTGGACAGACACACCATAACATTTCAGGAAGTCTTTCCGGAGACATTCAGCAGTGGCTGGCAGCATCTCAGTTTTCAGCTTTGGATCTGATGAATGTGTTATTCTTCCATTGCTGAACTTTCTCAGAATATTCATTATGGCATACAATTCACATGCCACCACACTTTCATTTTCCAAGCACAGCACAGTATCACTGAAAACTTTCAGGGCATTCTGGAGGAAAAACAGATGAACCTCAACTTTGCTAGGCCCTTCACCTTGTTCACCATTTTCCATGTAGGAAAACAGCATTCATAGAGATTTTGGATACTCATCACTGCCCAGACAAAGCCTGCCATGTATTTACAAGCTTGTTTACAGCTGGGAAAAGACTGAACCAGTGTGTCAGAATGTGGTGCAGTAAAGTGGCATAGTCCATATTCACAACGTCAAATACATCCTTCTTTTTATCAGGGTATAAAGATGTATCTCAAAAGGAGTACCTTTGGCCAGCCTAGGGGGTTGTGGAAAGTCCCACCACTGACCAAGTTGCATCCATTGTCACAGGCATACATTAGTATTCTTGTAGAGTCTACCAGGTGTTATTGTGCTTCGTCAACAATAAACCTGGCTGGGTGACTTCATATCTTATCAGGTATTGTGATCATTGGGTGGATCGCTCAAGGTCCGCTCTGCCAACTGTCTGCAATGAGCTCGGACAACACAGAGGGACAACACATTGTGACAAATTCCACCTCTGCCTTGGTGGGTCCTGCACTTTCTGGCGGATTTGCTCACCTCAGAGGTTCACGGCAGCCCTCAGTTTGGCCACTTTTGCTACCAGCTCAAACCTGCCATTCACTAAGCTAACCTCATAACTGGCCAGCATGGGGGAAAGGGAGGAGAACAATCCTCATAGTCTCTGTTGTCCCACGTGGTGGGTCGGGGACAGGCCAGAGACCTTCCTCTCTGATATGACTCATATTCCAGGTCAACACCTCTTGTGTCAAATAGGGAGTTGCAGGGATGTGATTGCAGAGCCGTTGGCCATTATGTAAATATGTTGTAAAATAATGGTTATGGGACAAGAAATTAAAAACTCTGGATGAGATGGCTTCTCTAGCTGATGATTTGAGCAAACACAGGCATCTATTGTGAAAAAAAAAAAACACACACAGTGAGAAGGCTTTAAACTTGGTAGGACACAAGGTTCAAGTTTTACTCCTGGGAAGAAAGAGGCTGGCTGAAAATCTGGGCACTCACCTCCCCATTCTTAAAATCCCTGATCTAAATCTCCTGTAAAAACAGAAGATCTGAGAATGTGCTATCATTGTAATTCCACTGATCACCTGAGGAATAAATGCCCTGTGCTGGGGGGAAGCAGGAAATAGGTATCTTATGTGAATTCTACCACCCTGAGCACAGAAGCCCCCCATTAATCTGTCACTTGTCACACTGGGTTTCTAAAATGAGCCTTTGCACAAGGCATGAAGCACACAAAGGCTGCCAGCGTTAATGGCAGGGAACACCTTGGGTGGGAACATACAGGGCAGAATTTTGTGTGGTTAGGTGAAATGTAGTACAAGAAGGGGTCATACTGCCAGGACAGATTCCACAGTTTTTCTAATTTTTTTTTACTTTAGGTCAGGCCACTTTTGGATAGCATCCACTTTGGCCTGTGGGGGGTTGATAGTTCCTTGACCCACCTGGTGTCCAAGGTAAGTCACTCTGTTTAGGCCTATTTGACACTTTTTAGCCTTAACAGTTAGTCCTGCCTCCCTTACGCTCTCGAAGACTTTTTGTAGATGCTCCAGGTAGGTCAAGGAACTATCAACCCCCTACAGGCCAAAGTGGATGCTATCCAAAAGTGGCCTGTCCCAAAGTCAAAAAAAAAGGTCCAATCCTTCTTAGGCTTGGCCAGATATTACAGGTGATTTGTACCTCACTACAGCCAAATCGCTGCCCCACTGACAGACCTAACCAAAAAGGAACAGCCAAAGGCAGTTCAGTGGACTGAAGAGTGTCAGAAGACCTTTAACCAACTTAAAGCGACACTCATGTCTGACCCTGTGCTAAGGGCCCCAAACTTTGACAAACCATTCCTAGTAACCACAGATGCGTCCGAGCGTGGTGTGGGAGCAGTTTTAATGCAGGAAGGACCGGATCAAGAATTCCATCCTGTCGTGTTTCTCAGCAAAAAAACTGTCTGAGAGGGAAAGCCACTGGTCAATCCGTACCATTGTGTATGCGCTGGAAAAGCTATGCCCATACATTTGGGGACGGCATTTCCACCCGCAAACCGACCATGCTGCACTACAGTGGCTTCATACCGTCAAGGACAACAACGAAAAACTTCTTTGGTGGACTTTAGCTCTCCAAGATTTTGATTTTGAAATACAACACATCTCAGGAGCTTCTAACAAAGTGACTGATGCACTCTCCAATGAAAGTTTCCCAGAATCAACTGGTTAAAATCTTCCTTGAGATGCGGAAAATATTGTTAGTTTTTATATAGTCAGTAGTACATCTAAAGGTACATGTGTCTAATTAACTCTGTTTTCTCCTAGAGCTCCAGGAAGAAATCACAGCCAGTGTGGAACCAGCTGTCCGACACTATCTGCAATTTGGGGGGCGTGTCATAAATATAAAGGGAAGGGTAACAGTAAGGCTTGTAACAAGCCTTCTTGTGTACAGTACTATAAAATCCCTCCTGGCCAGAGGCACAAAATCCTTTTACCTATAAAGGTTAAGAAGCTCAGGTAACCTGGCTGGCACCTGACCAAAAGGACCAATAAGGGGACAAGATACTTTCAAATCGGGGGGGGGGGGGGAGGTGGTTTTGGTTTGTCTGTTCTGAGTGCTTGCCAGACACAGATCAAGGAAGCAAGCAATCCAACTCCATTAGAATCAGTAAGTATTAGCAAGGGAATGCATTAGCTTATTTTTGTTTTGGCTTGTGATTTTATCTGTGCTGAGAGGAAGGTGTATTCCTGGTTTTCTTTTTGTAAATTTAAAGTTTGGCCTAGAGGGAAATCCTCTGTGTTTTGAATCTGATTGTCCTGTAAAATTACCTTCCATCTTGATTTTACAGAGGTGCTTCTTTTACTTTTTTTTTCTTTATAATAAAGTTCTGTTTTTTAAGAATCTGGTTGGCTTTTTAGTGTCCTACAAACCCAAGGGTCTGGTTTTGCTCACCTTGTTTATTTTTCAAGCCTCCCCAGGAAGGGGGGGGTGTAGGCCTGGGGGGATATTTTATGGGAATAGGAACTCCAAGTGGTCCTTTCCTTGATTCTTGGTCTTAATCACTTGGTGGTAGCAGCATACTTCAGTCCAAGGACAAATAGAGATTTATTCCTTGGGGAAGTTTTTAACCTAAGCTGGTAGAAATAAGCTTAGGGAGTCTTTCATGCGGGTCCCCACATCTGTAACCTAGAGTTCAGAGTGGGGAGGGAACCCTGACAACCCTAAATTCAGTCTGGGCAGGACCTGTGAGAATTTGCAATAAGAGAAGTCCCACTGTTTATCAGCTAGAAATCCAGTCAGAGAAGAAAACCACACTGAAATGGTTCCACTCCTCACAGCTGAAAAGTTGGAAAGGAGAAAACCCTGATAGGTTCCAAACAAATTAAAATTACTGCACATGCTAGACCCCAAGAGGGCGTTTGGAGCACAGTGAGAAAAAAAAAATCAAGAGCTCACCCCCGAGAAAGGGAGAGGGAGAACTCAGCTGCATGGTTTGAGCATAAGTTAATGTTTAGTTTTTGTTATTGTGTAACCTCCTGCTACATAGGGAGGGGGGAAAGTTTTGTTTTATTTTTCAGATGAAGAGCATAGATGCTGAAACATTTTGGAGGTGAGGCATTCCTGTGTCTGCTGGTGTTGAACTACAGCTGTGCTTCTTTGATGGTGTGAATCCAGAAACTATTGTATTCAAGGTGAGGGGACATTTCCCATGGCAGGACATGCTTCCATGCTGATGATGCTCATTAAAAAAAAAACATTAATTAAATTTGTGACTGAACTCCTTGGGGGAGAATTGTATGTCTCCTATTCTGTTTTACCCACATTCTGCCATATATTTCATGTATCAGAGGGGTAGCTGTGTTAGTCTGTGTCCACAAAAACAATGAGGAGTCTGGTGGCACCCCAAAGTCTAACAGCTTTATTTGGGCATAAGCTTTCATGGGCAAAAGCCCCCTTCATCAGATGCATGGAGTTAAAATTGACACAGAAAATTGACACAGACACAGGCATAAATATACTGGCACATGAAAAGAAGGGTGTTACCTTACAAGTGGAGAACCAGTGTTGACAGGTCCAATTCAGTCAGGGTGGATGTGGCCCACTCCCAATAGTTGATGAGGAGGTGTCAATACCAAGAGAAGAAATTGCTTTTGCAGTGAGCCAGCCACTCCCAGTCCCTAGTCAAACCCAAATTAATCGTGTTAAGTTTGCAAATGAATTGTAGCTCTGCAGTTTTTCTTTGGAGTCTGTTTTTGAAGTTTTTTTGTTGAAGAAATATGGCTACTTTTAAATCTGTAATGGAGTGCCCAGGGAGATTGGAGTGTTCTCCTACTGGCTTTTGAATGTTACCATTCCTGATGTCTGATTTGTGTCCATTCATTCTTTTATGTACAGCCTGTCTGGTTTGGCCAATGTCCATGGTTGAGAGGCACATGATGGCATATATCACATTGGTAGATGTGCAGGTGAATGAGCCACTGATGGTGTGGCTGATGTTGTTGGGTCCTCTGATGGTGTTGCTAGAGTAGATATGTAGGGACAGTCTGTGGCTGGGATATTGTGTCCATCAGCTACTCTAACCAGCCCTCCCATCACTGAGCAGCCACCTCCACCCTGTACAACCCCGCTTCAGCAGATCCTGTGACAGGCCATAGTAGCATATCGCTAATGAACCTGTGCTAGCCGTGAGCTGGAGAGGGACGTAGAGAAGATGTAGAGGCAGAGAGATTGTGGGAGGGTGGGCCTAGCTCAGAGTGGATCACTCAGATCTCTGTCTAACTTTGGGGATCCCTGGATTCTGGGTCCCCTTTTCATTCCTCAGGGAGAAGGGAAGGGACCTCCCCTCTTGGCATGATCCGAGGGAAATCCATAGGGAATCTTGTGGAATATCCTTTCCCTTATTATTAGTATTTATTATTTATTTCAGCAGATCACAGCTTTGACAGCATCATTGTTACCACTCGGCCGCCCTGAGGTAGCCCTGTGATTAATCAGAACCATACGAACAGTGATGACAAGCCCGGATTCCAGTAATAGAGCCTGCAGCAGGGCTGGTGCTGCAGTCCAATTAGGTAGCATCAGCATGCGTCCCCTGTGAATTGGTCTCCTGCAGTTTGCCATTGGCTGTGATGGCGGATAAAGATGGTACACACTAAGTCAAGCAGCTGACATTCCCTAATGGCCAAGTGGTCCCCAAGGAAAAGTGCAGGCATGCTTCATAAAGACACCTGCCTCCCCATCTGAATGGATACGGCCTGCTGCCCATGCAATCTCCTCTATGACTCCTTGTCATTTAGGGTGAAGACCTCTTGTGTCAGCGGATCCCCGTCTAGCAGGAATTGGGTACGTTGGCAGGTTTCACTATCTTTAAAATGTGAAGTGGAGGGGAAAGGCTGGAAGCTGTTTCTACTGGCAGATGTTCAGTGCAGCTGCAGGGGACTCAGCAGGGCTGTCGTGGTGACTCAGTGACGGGGCTGGAGGACAGGCAGCACTAGGTAGCTTGGGAACACCTCCCGCACATCTGCTCATGCTGCATGGTGTGTTATTCGGGTTACACAGAAATCTGAGATTGGAAGCAACCTCAGTGGGTGTCAAGGTTCCTCCCCCACTCTGAACTCTAGGGTACAGACGTGGGGACTTGCATGAAAAACCTCCTAAGCTTATCTTTACCAGCTTAGGTCAAAAACTTCCCCAAGGTACAAAATATTCCCCCCCGTTGTCCTTGGACTGGCCACTACCACCACCAAACTAATACTGGTTACTGGGGAAGAGCTGTTTGGACGCGTCTTTCCCCCCAAAATACTTCCCAAAACCCTGCACCCCACTTCCTGGACAAGGTTTGGTAAAAAGCCTCACCAATTTGCCTAGGTGACTACAGACCCAGACCCTTGGATCTTAAGAACAAAGAACAAGCCTCCCAACACTTGCACCCCCCCTTTCCTGGGAAATGTTGGATAAAAAGCCTCACCAATTTGCATAGGTGACCACAGACCCAAACCCTTGGATCTGAGAACAAAGAAAAAGCATTCAGTTTTTTACAAGAAGACTTTTAATAGAAAATAGAAGTAAATAGAAATAAAGAAATCCCCCCTGTAAAATCAGGATGGTAGATATCTTACAGGGTAATTAGATTAAAAAAGCATAGAGAACCCCTCTAGGCAAAACCTTAAGTTACAAAAAAGATACACAGACAGAAATAGTTATTCTATTCAGCACAATTCTTTTCTCAGCCATTTAAAGAAATCATAATCTAACACATACGTAGCTAGATTACTTACTAAAAGTTCTAAGACTCCATTCCTAGTCTATCCCTGGCCAAGACCCAGCATACCGACAGCCACAGACCCTTTGTTTCTCTCCCTCCTCCCAGCTTTTGAAAGTATCTTGTCTCCTCATTGGTCATTTTGGTCAGGTGCCAGCGAGGTTACCTTTAGCTTCTTAACCCTTTACAGGTGAGAGGAGCTTTCCCCTGGCCAGGAGAGATTTCAAAGGGGTTTACCCTTCCCTTTATATTTATGACAGTGGGTTAAAACCCTGATGCCCCCAGTCAGAATTTCTGAAGGGGTCTTATTTCTACCAGTGCCATGTGCTCTCGACCCAATTCTGCCAGGGGCTGAGCAAGAGGAGACCCAAGGAATATCAGTGAGTAGTTCCCAGATCACCTCATGTTTATTTGCCTCTGGAAATTTTATTAGGAAATGTATTTTTAATTATTTTATTCTCTGATTTGACTGTGAGCACAGGAATTCAGATCTGCGTTGCTCTGTGGTAACAGGTCTGACAGGGAACATTTCTGTTTTCTGATTGGCTGAGGGCTCTAGAATCTCTGCCCTATAGAGTTACAGGGCTACCAGCATCTCTGCCCCCTCTCTGGTCTCCAAGTGCCTTCCCTCTCATGGGGTGGAAACCCACAATCCTCCCACCCTCAGACTGGGCCTTGGGCTACCACACACTGCGGGTCAACTGTGCTTGCCAAGCAGGTCCCAGTGGGTTTGACACCTGTGGTTCTTCCCTCTGGGAGTGGTGAGATGAGTGGTCAGCCAGCGTTCTTGAACCAAAATACGGTTTAATCTGAAGAGCAGGAAGAAAGTGTAACATGGGAGAATAAAAGGGTTTTCAAAGAACTGTATGTACATGTCTCTGATACCAAGCCCTGAAACTCTGATGGGGATCCAGGCAGGCCGAGGGCCTTCAGATTTCTCGAGCAGTGTTTGTGAGTGTCAGTCCGAACAGCTTCTCAGCAACTGCTGCCCCACCTCTGGACAGACTCCCAGTCCTGGCAATACACGCAGTGTAACATGGCTGGAGCCTGGAAATAGGCTCTTACCAGCTTGTACCTCTGGTGTTGTCTCTCAGCTTCCCTGAAGTGCTGACTGAGAGATGGCTTTTCTTGATCTCTTACTTCCCAACCTCCTTGTTTTCCAGCAGTCTCTTATTAAAGTAAGAGCAGCCATACCAGTTTAACCTAAGATAGCCTTGACATAAACATCCCGATTGTAACCCAATATACCTGTAGAGCAAATATCCCCAGAACTGGGTTTAACATATGCACTCATTATGGCAGCTCAGCTCCATGTCTGTCCCAATACCGTTCCCGGGTGGTATGGATTTTGTGAATACAGGACAGAGGCAGTCAGAGTGAGAAAGAGCAGTAGACTACTTTTGTGTGTGAAATGAAGTTGCATTTCAATGAACTCTCATGCAATTGACTTTGAAATCCATGTCCTGCAAACCCTTATCGTGTCTGAATAACAGGTGCTGAGGTTTCTATGTACTACAAAGTGAGAGCTCAGGGACTCAATATTATCTACACTGACCCCACTCCAGATACAGGCTACAGACTGACAAAACAGAACCTGAGGAGAACGAGTCAGCTATTGACCCAGGGACAGAGGAGCTACTAGACATCTTTTTTTCTGACAAGTGACTGAGTGGGGGATGAAATGCATGATCTGTTCAGATTCTGAAGAAATCCAGGTGACAGACACTACATCTGTAGACCCACTCTAACCTGGGAAATAATATCTGAAAGAAAATCAGAGGGGAAAGAATGGGTTGACATGTGTGTGCTAAAGTACAGATGTGTAAATATTACAAGCCAAAACTTCTCATTGTTAGACAAATTTTATATATCAAACTGTCATGACATGCCCGTATATTGAAAGCCAGCAGCAGAGTTGTTGGAATCTCTACAGGATGGAGCAGTGGTAACTTTACTGTTTAATGGCTTTTGCTTTCAAAAGTATATCAGAAGTACTCCACATACTGTTTGTTTATGGTATGAAATAGTTTTCAGTGAATAGTTGCATGATACCGTCTCCTGCTGACTGACCAGAAGCTGTTTCTAACACTTACATTCAGGGTCATACACACAATCCATCTGCAATACCTGGGCAACACTGTCCAAAAAGTCCTGTGAGAACAGAACCGCTGGTCCGTGTTTCAGCAAAGAGTGGAGTTGAGGTACAGGAAAGGGGAGTGTAATAGTGGTTGTATGTAACCTACCCCCATAACCTCTTACATGAGCATGGCTGAAGGAACTTCCACACTCTGCTAGATATGAGTGAAAACCTAGTGTTTGCAGTCTTCACCCATCTGTGAAGCGAACGCCCAGCCCAAACCTGAAGTAACTGTCTGGCTTTGCTTGTAACTTACCAGATATATACAGACCCGTGTATGGGGAAAGGATGCAGGTCCTGTGAGGAGGTAGAGAAGCCTTCAGGATGATCAAACTCTCTAGATTTTGTCAACACTAACCAGACAAAGCACTTCAGTTGTCTTGGAGGGATTCTTGGGGGTCAGAGTGTATCACCGGGAGCATTTCGTAAGGGACATTTAATACAGCTCCGTTCTGATCGAATTTACACATGTGATGCTGTAAATGTCAATGTTACTGAATTCAGAACCTGGACCTGAGAATTTATCCAATATACTGGAAAGAGGCAATGACATAATTTGGACTCTCCGGAGTGGACAAAATAATATATATATATATATATAATGAGGCAATGAAACATGTTTATAAATAGTGTGGCAAAATACCTTGTTCATCTCAGTAGGCTCAGTCCTTTTTAGCTTTGGAGACTCAGGTTTGGGGCAAGACGAATCCTTACAGGTGGCACAGAGTCCTGTTACTCCTCTCCTCAGTCAGTCCCTTGTGTTTGTTTTCCTTCCCTTCTGGGGAGTGAGTGCAGCCTCCCTACTGGGAAGGTCGTAACAGTTTGTCCATGAGCCTTTGGAAAGTAGCGGGCACCCCATGCAACCCAAAGGGGAGGACAGTGTACTGATATAGTCCCTCTGGAGTTGCAAAGGCCGTCTTCTCTTTATCAGCCTTGGCCAGGGGGACCTGCCAATAGCCCTTGGTCAGGTCAAGGGTAGACATAAACCATGCTTTTCCCAATCTGTCAATTAGCTCATCTATCTGGGGTATAGGGTACACATCTGTCATAAAAATAAAGGGAAGGGTAAACCCCTACAAAATCCCTCCTGGCCAGAGGAAAAATCCTCTCACCTGTAAAGGGTTAAGAAGCTAAAGGGAACCTCGCTGGCACCTGACCAAAATGACCAATGAGGAGACAAGATACTTTCAAAAGCTGGGTGGAGGGAGAAAAACAAAGGGTCTGGGTCTGTCTGTATGCTGCTTTTGCCGGGGACAGAACAGGAATGGAGTCTTAGAACTTTTAGTAAGTAATCTAGCTAGGTATGTGTTAGATTATGATTTCTTTAAATGGCTGAGAAAATAGCTGTGCTGAATAGAATGACTATTCCTGTCTGTGTGTCCTTTTTGTAACTTAAGATTTTGCCTAGAGGGATTCTCTATGTTTTGAATCTAATTACCCTGTAAGGTATCTACCGTCCTGATTTTACAGAGGTGATTCCTTTACTTCTATTACAAGTCTTCTTGTAAGAAAACTGAATGCTTTTTCATTGTTCTCAGATCCAAGGGTTTGGGTCTGTGGTCACCTATGCAAATTGGTGAGGATTTTTACCAAACCTTTCCCAGGAAGTGGGGTGCAAGGGTTGGGAGGATTTCGGGGGGAAAGACGTGTCCAAACTATGTTTCCCAGTAAACCCAATTAAAGTTTGGTGGTAGCACTGGAAATCCAAGGGCATAGGATAAAATTAATTTGTACCTTGGGGAAGTTTTAACCTAAGCTGGTAAAAGTAAGCTTAGGAGGTTTTCATGCAGGTCCCCACATCTGTACCCTAGAGTTCAGAGTGGGGAAGGAACCTTGACAGCATCAAACTGGGACACCTCTGTCAACTTTCGGAAGTCATTGCAGAACCTCATGCTGCCATCCGGCTTAGGCACTAAAATCACTAGGCTTGACCATTGGCTAGGAGATTCTTCAATGACTCCTAAGGCCAGCATTTTCCTGACCTCTGTCCTGATCGCCTCTCTTTTGGCCTCCGGGATCCGGTATGGCTTGACGTTCACTTTCACTCCCGGCCCTGTGAGGATGTGATGGTGAACCTCAGTAGTCCTGCCTGGCTTTTCTGAGAACACATCCTGATTGCATTTAATCAAGCTGATCACTTCAGATCATTGCTCCGGAGTCAACTCCGGGGATATTCCCACTTGGTCTGGCTGGTTGCTTTTAAGGGATATGCCCCAAGTGCAACCATGTGCGTTTCTCTATCCTGCCATGGTTTCGGCAGGTTTATATGGTAGATCTGCTCCAGCTTCCGGCTGTCGGACCTTATAGTCGAATTCTCCTATGGCTTCTATTATCTCATGTGGCCCCTGCCACCTGGCCTGGAGCTTGCTCTCTGCCATGGGTATGAGCACCATTACCCGGTCTCCCACCTGGAACTTCCGGATCATTGCTTGGTGATTGTAGTATGCCCCTTGGGCCTTCTCCAGGTGTTCGCGTACGGGGGGGGGGCGACTTGGGCTATCCTGTCTTTCATTTGCAATACATGTTCAATGATGTTTCTCCTGGTGTTCAGATGTTCTTCCCAGCCCTCTTTGGACATGTCCAATATGCCCCTGGGGTGGCGATCATATACCAGTTCGAATGGGGAGAATCCAGTGGAAGCTTGGGGAACCTCCCATACAGCAAACAGCAAGTAAGGCAGCAGGGTGTCCCAGTCTTTCCCGTCGTGACTAACCACTTTCTGTAGCATGTTCTTCAATGTTCTATTGAAGCGTTCAACAAGACCATCAGTCTGGGGATGATAGACTGACATCCTGAGGGTCTGTATATGGAGCATTGTACATAGGTTCTTTATTAACTTAGACACAAAGAGGATCCCTTCATCCATCAGGATCTCTTTAGGTATCCCCACTCTGGAAAAAATCCAGACTAATTCTTTGGCTATGGCCTTGGACATGGTGTTCCGTAGGGGTACGGCCTTGGGATATCGGGAGGCATAATCTAGTACTACCAGAATGTACTGATGACCCCAGGCTGACTTCTCCAGTGGCTCTACTAGATCCATAGCTATTCACTCAAATGGGATTTCAATAGAATCATAGAATCATAGAATATCAGGGTTGGAAGGGACCCCTGAAGGTCATCTAGTCCAACCCCCTGCTCGAAGCAGGACCAATTCCCAGTTAAATCATCCCAGCCAGGGCTTTGTCAAGCCTGACCTTAAATACCTCTAAGGAAAGAGATTCTACCACCTCCCTAGGTAACGCATTCCAGTGTTTCACCACCCTCTTAGTGAAAAAGTTTTTCCTAATATCCAATCTAAACCTCCCCCCCTGCAACTTGAGACCATTACTCCTCGTTCTGTCATCTGCTACCATTGAGAACAGTCTAGAGCCATCCTCTTTGGAACCCCCTTTCAGGTAGTTGAAAGCAGCTATCAAATCCCCCCTCATTCTTCTCTTCTGCAGGCTAAACAATCCCAGCTCCCTCAGCCTCTTCTCATAAGTCATGTGTTCTAGACCCCTAATCATTTTTGTTGCCCTTCGCTGGACTCTCTCCAATTTATCCACATCCTTCTTGTAGTGTGGGGCCCAAAACTGGACACAGTACTCCAGATGAGGCCTCACCAATGTCGAATAGAGGGGAACGATCACGTCCCTCGATCTGCTGGCTATGCCCCTACTTATACATCCCAAAATGCCATTGGCCTTCTTGGCAACAAGGGCACACTGCTGACTCATATCCAGCTTCTCGTCCACTGTCACCCCTAGGTCCTTTTCCGCAGAACTGCTGCCTAGCCATTCGGTCCCTAGTCTGTAGCGGTGCAATAATTGGTATAGGTACCAAAGGCCCATGTAACTGACATTCTGGACAGGAGGTACAATATCGCTGGACAGCCACATAAATGCCGGACCAAAAAAAACCTCTGAAGAATCCGATCAAGGGTCTTATCTACACCTAGATGGCCCCAACAGATGGCTGTGGGCCAGATCCATCACGCCCCTCTGATGGTTCTGTGGGACCAAGAGTTGTTCTACTACTTGCTCTTGGACCTGGACTACTCTGTATAGCAGATCACCCTTAATCACATAATATGGCCCTGGGCCCTTGACTCTCCCCTCCACGGGACCCCATTTACCTCAACTACTTCTTTACGAGTATTGCTGTATATTGGATCATTGGTCTGATCCTGACCAAAGTTCCTGAGTGAGGTCCCCATTTGTCCAAACTCAGGGGGATGTACCTCTGTCTCCCCCTCGGGGAAAACCCCCAGGGAACAAAGTCCGGCTATTGGGTCATTGATCTCCTGCCCCGCCCCACTGTCCGTTGAGCCACATCTTTCCCCTACAAGTATAGATTTCTGGTACTGGGTCAAGATCCTCATTCCCCTCCTTTTATCCGCCCTCCGTTCCCTCCGAGGCTTCTGGGGCTTTCCCAGCGGGGAGAACAAATCCTGGCCAAATACGTGGAAGGCCGTGGGGGTGTTATCTATCTGGGCCACCCCCTGGGTCCTGGGTTCATTATTTTCTTCCACGTTCTCCCCAGGGAGTAGGCTATCAAATCCCGGGAAGTTTTGACCAATAAGGACTGGGTAGGGGAGTTTCGGAAGTACTCCCACCGTCACCTTAGTGGGGTTTCCGAGAACTTCTATTTTTACAGGGATGGTCGGGTAGTAACTGACATCCCCATGCACACAGGATATTCCTGAATGTTTGGCCCGGGATAGTTGGTCCTGCCTGACCAGCCTTCCCAAGACCAGAGTGATTGCACTTCCCAAGTCACTAACGCAGTGGTCTCTATACCATTCATCTTAATGGGTCCAGTGTATCTATGAGGAACCATTGCAAGCCCTACTAGACTTATTAGATCACATGGTCCCCCTATATCTCCCAGTTTGCACTGCATGGGCTCTTCTAGATTTGGGCATTGGGTAGCGATATGCCCCAATTCGTCACATGCATAACATCAGTACCCTGCTCGGGGCAGCCCCTGGTTTTTCGGGCTACTGGGCTTTATCCCCTGAGCATTTCTCCCCCCAGTCCTCAAGTCTCTCCAGGACCTCTGACTGCTCTTCAGCCTCCTTCCTCCCTGGTGCTAGGGCAAACTGGGACCTCGATGCAGAGACTTGTCTCTGATTCTGGTGCCTTCCTTCCCTGGTGCGATGCAAAAGGTCTTCGGCCGCTAGGTGTCTCTCTATGAGGGCAACTAGTTCATTATAGGAGGAGGAATTGTTTTGCCAGACTCACCCCCGTATGTCCAGTGGCAGCCCCCTCATGTACCTGTTCAACACAAGGATTTCCACTATCTTCTCTGGCCCATGGGTCTGGGGTGGAGCCACTTCCAGGTGAGGTGGTTTAAATCAAATAGCTGGGACCTCGGCAGTTTGCTGTCCTGGTATTTCCACTCATGGAAGTGCTGGGCCCGTATGGCTGATTTCACACTTGACCTTGCCAGAATTTCCACCTTCAGCTAGGGTAATCCATAGCTGTCTCTGTGGTCATGTCAAAATAGGCCTTCTGGGGCTCCCCACACAGAAATGGAGCCAGGATACCTGCCCACTGGTCTTGGGGCCAGGCCTCCCACAGTGCCGTCCTCTCGAAGGCAAGGAGATAGGCCTCTATATTGTCATATGTAGTCATCTTCTGTAAATAGTTGCTTACCCGCAGCGGCCGGATCCCCTGGGGCCCGTGCGTCAGCATGGTCAGGGCTTTTAACTGGTTCACTACTTCAGTCAGGGTGGCTCGATCTTGGGTGGCGTGGTTCATCAGTAATTGGTTCGTCTCCTGTTGGACACGTACTGACTCTTGCTGGGCAGCCATCTGCACCCTGGTAGCCTCTTGTTGGGCCACAGTGGCCTGTACCAATGCCTTCACTACATCCTCCATTTGTGTGTGTGTGATTTACCCTGCCCTGAGATGGCTTGCCACAGAGCCTTATTCACTCACCACATCCCACTTCTGACACCAAGTGTGGCAAAATACCTTGTTCGCCTCAGTAGGCTCAGTCCCTTTTAGCCTTGGAGACTCAAGTTTGGAGCAAGGCAAATCCTTATAGGTGGCACAGGGTCCTGCTACTCATCTCCTCAGTCAGTCCCTTGTGCTTGTTTTCCTTCCCTTCTGGGGAGTGAGTGCAGCCTCCCTACTGGGAAGGTCTGGTTTCTTGCTGCAAACAGCCTACTGGCAGCTTCCCTGCTCCTCTCACTCCCTCACTCTGCCCCTCTGACCACTCAGGGGAGGGTTTAAAAAGGTCCCAAGTAGTTGGAGTCAGCTGAACCTAATTGGTTCCCTAGCAACCTGTTTTCCAGCTGAACCTTATTGCCCAGTGGTTCTCTCTCCACAGTGGATAGGGAGGTGCCTTTTAATCCCCTGGGACTAATTACTACCCCCCTTTTGTAGCTGTTTTTCCTGGGTTTACCACAATAGCTTCTATGCAGCACAGATAAATACAATGACCATTATCACCATGTGTTTACACACATGTCATGATACAATGGGGCACACTCAGAAATGGAGGGCAAGAAACTGTGTGTGTGGTAAAGTCACAACTGTAAAATCACATAGTGCTCAAGTAGGCTGTGGAACTCCCAGCCACAAGATATCAATGGGGCCAAGAACTCAGAGAGATTCAAAGAGGAATGGGATGTTCATATGGCTAAGCAGAAAATTAAATTACAATAATGGGGGTTTTTAAAAGAATCTGTAAGGGCTTTAAACCTTCTTTATTTATACCAAAAATATGTCTCTAACTAGTAGGTGTCAGGGGGAAACATTCCCTGAGAGCAGTTTATCTCATAGTTGCCTAATGCAGAGCTTCTTGGGTTGTCCTCTACAGCATCTGGAACTGACCACTGGATATTGAGCTATACGGACTACAGGTCTGATCCAATCTGGCAATGCCTATCTTCCTATCAGTGATGAAGAACCAAGACAATATTTTTGCTAATCTTCCTTCAGCTCGTGGGATTCTCTAGCCTTCCCCTGAGATCAGAAACATGTCTAGTTAAATATTATCTAGTCTCCTGTTCTTTTTCTTTTCAGGAAAGAAAGCTCAAAACGCCTCGGACCAGCCCAGTACATTATGTCAGCTCTCAATGACACCAAATTCAACTCTGCAGTCTTCCTTCTCACAGGGATACCTGGGCAGGAAGACATCTATCTCTGGATCTCTATCCCTTTCTGTTTCATGTATGTTATTTCGATATTAGGAAATTCAGTCATTCTGTTCATTATAAAAACAGATCCAAGCCTCCATGAGCCCATGTACATTTTCCTTTCCATGTTGGCTGTCACAGACCTTGGTTTATCGTTATCCACCATGCCAACGATACTGGGCATATACTTGTTTAACTCTAGGGAGATTAGCCTGGATTCCTGTTTTGCCCAGGTGTTCTTCATCCACTCACTTTCATTAACTGAATCCTCCATGCTGTTGCTGATGGCCTTTGACCGTTTTGTTGCAATCTGTAACCCACTGAGATACGCTTCCATCTTAACTCCACCAAGAATAGCCAAACTGGGACTGGTGTTTGTGCTAAGAGGGGTGGTCCTAGTATTCCCAGTCCCCTTTCTCCTCAAACGGTTCCGATATTGTCGAGCCAATATCCTCTCCCATTCCTACTGCCTGCACCAGGAGGTTATGAAGATGGCTTGTTCAGACATCACAGTCAACAGCATCTATGGATTGTCTGTTAAGCTCTTAACAGTTGGGTTGGATTTGTTCCTCATCTTTCTCTCTTATGTGATG
Organism: Eretmochelys imbricata; assembly: GCF_965152235.1. NCBI lineage: Eukaryota > Metazoa > Chordata > Testudines > Cheloniidae > Eretmochelys > Eretmochelys imbricata. Next base: position 4,153,073 of record NC_135572.1, read on the forward strand.
ATCATCAAAACAGTGCTGAGCGTCGCGTCCCCCATGGAGAGCCTCAGGGCCCTGAACACCTGCATGTCCCACCTCTGCGCCGTCTTGCTCTTCTTCACACCAGAAATTGGCTTGTCTGTGATACACAGATTTGGGAACAACTCTTCTCACTTGCTTCAGATTCTCCTGGGCTATGTCTACCTGCTTCTCCCACCCCTGATGAACCCAATTGTGTACAGTGTGAAAAGCAAACACCTTCGTGCGAGGATAATCAGGGTATTCGTCAAATAAAGAGACAGTTCATTACCTGGATCCTGTGCTGCTGATATGGGCATGAAATATACAGGCCACCTATTCCATCCTGGACACTTACATCTGAGAGGACATGAGCTACTGATCTCCACTCTGTAGAGAGTGGTTCAGGTGGCGTCTAAGACCTGGAGCAATGGATGATGGGCTGTCCCCAAACACTGTTGAGGGAGGGCAATGCACTGGTGGAAGCAAACCAAGGCAGGCAGCAGCATTTAAAAATTGAATGAGTTCGTGGAGAGGCAGGGGACAGGTGAGATGTTGGCTAATAAAAAGCCACATTGGTGGCTGCTCCAATCTCACTATTCTTGTTGATACAGTCAATAAAGAGAAGGGACTTGGATGTTGTTTCCTAATACCCCCAGTCTGTAGCTGTACCGTCTCTAGTTAAAAAACAAGTGCCCTGCAAAAAGGTGCAGGGCTGTCTTGCAGTCACAGTCCTGGCCCTTCCTGAGAGCTCTGGGTGCTGCATGACCCATGGGTGCTGCACCAGCGATGGACAGGGGTTATTCAAGGGGCATGGAACACATCCTTCCCCCACGCCCTCAGCCAGGTGCATGTGACTGAGTCATGTCAGAGACATGATTAATGTCAGAGCCCCAGGAGAAGCCATTCACACAGTGCCCCCAGCTCACCTGTTGACGGCTCTGCACACCACACACCTGCTGAGCCCACTCCCCACCAAAGCAGGGCAGAGCTGGCTGTGTGAGTGAGGGCCTGACACAGGAGACCTGGCAAGATACTCAGGCCTAGATTCCCTCCTCCTCCCCTCAGTTTGTGTTGCCCCAGCAATGCAAAGGGGTGGAAGTGGATCTCAACTCCCCAACAAAGATGCAGCTAGCTCCTATCCCCGTCCAGCATAGTCATCGTAGGGTGACCACCTCTCAAAAGGCAAAAGCAGGACACGTGCAGGAGACCCATCCCCTCTATGACCTGCCTCTTGTTGTCCTCCTTGAGATCCCATCCCTTGCTCCTCCTCATTACCCAAGGCTCCATCCCCTGTCCAGGCTACAAGCCAGAGGTAGGCCATAATAAAAGCTGCCTGAAAGAAGACCCCACCCTGTCTCCTCACCCCCCAGGATGTTCAAACCAGGGAAACTGGTGAGTCCAGGGCTCTGCACAGTGGCTCCCTGGGCAGCTCTTACCAAAATCAAGCTCAGGTCTGATCAGAGGGGTGGGTCTTCAGGGGAAGAGGAAGAGCAGGGGGCGAGGCTTAGGGGAAAAGATTGGGCAGAGGGCAGGGCCTCAGGGGAAAAGGAGAAGCAGGGAATACAGCAAGCCTAAACCAATGCAGCCCCCTGCAAGGAGGTCGCTGAGGGCGGGGGCTCATGAGTAAAGGAGGGAGATGGGGCCAGAAGGTAGGAGAGTCTGTGCTTTACAGAAGACTGAATAAATGAAACTCCACAAAGGGGGCTCTTGTTTTAAGTGTCCCAGGCTGAGAGTAAGTCATTGCAAGGACCTTAGTGCAGGGGTGGGCAAACTTTTTTGCCTGAGGGCCACAATGGGGTTCTGAAAATGTATGGCGGGCCCGGTAGGGAAGACTGTGCCTCCCCAAACAGCCTGGCCCCCGTTACCTGTCCGCCCCTCCAACTTCCCACCCTCTGACCGCCCCCCTCAGAACCTCCAGGCCATTCAACACCCCCTGCTCCTTGTCCCCTGACTGCCCCCTCACAGGACCCCCCACAACTAACCACCCCCCTGGGACCCCACCCCCTATCCAACCCCCCCGCTCCCTGTCCCCTAACTGCCCTGATCCCTGGCCACACCCACACCCACTGACAGACCCCCCAGGACTTCCACGCCTATCCAACCACCCCCTTCTCCCTGTCCTCTGACTGCCCCCCCCCAGAACCTCCACCCCATCCAATTGCCCCCTGCTCCTTGTCCCCTGACTGCCCCTTATCCAACCCCCCCCCGCCACTCCCTTACCATGCTGCTCAGAGCACCAGGACTGGCAGCCGTGCCGCCCGGCCAGAGCCAGACACACCTCCATGCTGCCTGGCAGGAGCTCGCACCCCTACCGCCCAGAGTGCTGGCAGTGCAGCGAGCTGAGGCTGTGGGGGAGGGGGGGGCAGCAGGGAAGGGGCCGGGGGTGAGCCTCCATGGCCAGGAGCTCAAGGGCTGTGGGCCATAGTTTGCCCACCTCTGCCTTAGAGGGAAGGGCAGGGTGCCTGAAGGTCTACCTCAGGCCACTAGGGGACACTCTGGGATGGCCCCCATCTTCAGGGACTTGTCCAGTGTGTGCTGTGCTCTTGGGAGCCGTTACCAATGGACGGAAGTCAGCTCAGGCCCCAGGCTGCTCTAAACTCTACTGAGGGAGGGGGAAAATCAAATCAGGCCATGGAATCAAACCTCTGTGACTGGCTCCCGGCCATCCCCGCTCTCTGCAGCAGAGAGTCCAGCCGGGCCTGTCACCACTCAGATGACTGGAAGGCTGGTCCTGTGTTCTGGGAATGGCTCTGTGACTCAATAAAGCTAGGTTTGATTCCCTTACATGTGTGACCGTGGGCCACTGGCTGTCTCTGAGCCTCTGCACTGGTCAATAATAGTCCTGCCCTGCCTCACTGTGATGGCAGAAGGATAAATACATTCAAGGATGTTCTGATACCCTAACGTCAGAGCTATGTCAGAGTCTCACAGAGCAATGCTCCTGACATTTGCATATAAAGGCCTCTTACCACAGCCTCCTGTGACAGCTGGATTCTGGGAAGCCTCGTCAGTCCAGCACCTTGGTGTCCATGGGACATGTCAGGGAGCTCAGGGGTGACAGTGAGGGGTAAGTAGTGGATTTCTGAGAAGAATGTTGGAGTATCACAGGGTCACAGGGCGTTTCAGCAGAGCCACTGGTCTGTTTTTTGCCAGTCATTGAGGCTGAATGAGTCTAACTGCCAAATAATGGAGCAAAGACCACAGGGGCCTCATCTTAGACTGTCTGGCTGGGAGAAAGGTCTCAGGACAAAGGTCAGCTCCACACATTGACCCTGTAACCATACCTCAGGGCATGGCTGAACACTATCGTGACTGAGCCCAGGCTCACACAGGTTTCAGCAAAGGCTGCTTCCACAAGAAAGGGGCAAACAGAGGGGAAGATGCTCTCAGAGACACAGGGAAACTAGGCTGGGTCCCAAGAGTTCCTTGGCTTCCCAAAAGAATGTAAGTTGGGCCAGTTCTGTTTCTCTATCTCCTGAGCAAAACCTGTCTAACTTAGTTTAAGTGATACGTGACATGGATGAGTGTAGACGTGTGACAACTGCTTGTTATTTTATAACCATTTTCTCTAATGCTTTGTGCTGTTTGCTAGTAAACCTCTTTGTTTTAAGAAGGCTGGGGGTGACTGTGTAGCTCTGGTCACAAGCACCCAAAGGGAAGAGACTGAGGTGTCCAGTCAGTGCTGCTTGGTGATAAGCTTTTATCATAGATGGAATGTTGTTCCCAGTTCGAATACTGGGAGAATTGTGAGATTCTCCCCAGGACAGAAAGGACCTGGTTTAGAGGATAAAGAAACCATATATCCCAGTTTTACTGTGACAATCCTGATTCTTCTTGGCCAGCCTCTATCCTTGTTGAGTGCCTGTCAGCATTCAGAGGAGCAACTTGTTCAAGCTGCATCCAAGACAATTGTCATAAATATAAAGGGAAGGGTAACCACCTTTCTGTATACCGTGCTATAAAATCCCTCCTGGCCAGAGGAAAAATCCTTTCATCTGTAAAGGGTTAAGAAGCTAAGGTAACCCCGCTGGCACCTGACCCAAAATGGCCAATGAGGGGACAAGATTCTTTCAAATCTGGAGGGGGTGGGGACAAAGGGGTTGGGCTGTCTGTGTGATGCTTTTGCTGGGAACAGATCAGGAATGCAGCCTTACAACTCCTGTAAAGTCAGTAAGTAATCTAGCTAGAAAATGCATTAGGTTTTTTTTGTTTGTTTGTTTAATGGTTTGTAAAATAAGCTGTGCTGGAGGAAATGTGAATTCCTGTTTTTGTGTCTTTTTGTAACTTAAGGTTTTGCTTAAAGGGATTCTCTATGTTTTGAATCATAGACTCATAGACTATATTAAGGTCAGAAGGGACCATTATGATCATCTAGTCTGACCTCCTGCACAATGCAGGCCACAGAATCTCACCCACCCACTCTTGCAATAAACCTCTCACCTATGTCTGAGCTATTGAAGTCCTCAGATTATGGTTTAAAGACTTCAAGGAGCAGAGAATCCTCCAGCAAATGACCCGTGCCCTATACTACAGAGGAAGGTGAAAAACCCCCAGGGCCTCTGCCAATCTGCCCTAGAGGAAAATTCCTTCCCAACCCCAAATATGGTGATCAGCTGAACTCTGAGCATGTGGGCAAGATTCACCAGCCAGAGACCCAGGAAAGAATTCTCTGTAGTAATTCAGATCCCACCCCATCTAACATCCCATCACAGGCCATTGGGTCTATTTACCATGAATAGTTAAAGATCAATTAATTGCCAAAATCATTGTTATCCAATCATACCTTCTCCTCCATAAACTTATCAAGTTTAATCTTGAAGCCACATAGGTCTTTTACCCAACTGCTTCCCTTGGAAGGCTATTCCAGAACTTCACTCCTCTGATGGTTAGAAACCTTCATGTAATTTCAAGTCTAAACTTCCCGATGGCCAGTTTTTATCCATTTTTTTCTTGTGTCCACATTGGTACTGAGTTTAAATAATTCCTCTCCCTCTCCAGTATTTATCCCTCTGATATATTCATAGAGAGCAATCATATCTTCCCTCAACCTTCTTTTGGTTAGGCTACATAAGCCAAGCTCCTTCAGTCTCCTTTCATAAGACAGGTTTTCCATTCCTCAGATCATCCTAGTTGCCCTTCTCTGTACCTGTTCCAGTTTGAATTCATCCTTCTTAAATATGGGAAATCAGAACTGCACACAGTATTCTAGATGAGGTCTCACCAGTGCCTTGTACAATGGTGCTAAGACCTCCTTATCTCTACTGGAAATACCTCGCCTGATGCATCCCAAGGCCTGATTACCCTGTAAAGTATTTACCATCCTGATTTTTCAGAGGTGATTCTTTTACCTTTTCTTTAAATAAAATTATTCTGTTAAGAACCTGATTAATTTTTCATCGTTCTTAAGATCCAAGGGTTTGGGTCTGTGTTCACCTGTACCAATTGGTGAGGATTCTTATCAAGCCTTCCCCAGGAAAGGGGGTTGGGGATTGGGGGCGGGTATTTTGGGGGAAGACGTCTCCAAGTGGGCTCTTTCCCTGTTCTTTGTTTAACACGCTTGGTGGCAGCAGCACAAAGTTCAAGGACAAGGCAAAGTTTGTACCTTGGGGAAGTTTTTAACCTAAGCTGGTAAGAATAAGCTTAAGGGGTCTTTCATGGAGGTCCCCACATGTGTACCCAAGAGTTCAGAGTGGGGAAGGAACCTTGAAAACAATGATTCATAGAGTGAGAGAATTTAAGGTCAGAAGAAGCCATGTCACCACGTAAATCAGTATATGTATTTGTGTGCCTGGGAGAATGGGGGCATAAAATCTTATAGACACAAAGAAGGGAGGGAGTATGATCAAGTAAATTAGAGAACAACTGATCTATTCTGAAGTCCCGTATAGCACAACCTGCAGAATTTCACCAATTTATCCCCGTATTGAGCTCAATGACGTGTGCTCTATTAATTCATGACATGTGTTCCTCTAAAGCATATCTTCCAGGAAGGCGCCAAGTCTTGGTCTGGAGATAGCAGGAGAATCCAGCACTTCCCTTGGTGGTTGCTTGACTGGTTAGTCACCCTCACTGCTAAAAATGTGTGCCTCATTTCCAAATTTAATTTGTCTGTCTTCAGTTTCCAGCCATTGTTTCTTGTTATAAATTACCCTGCTGGATTAAGGAGCCCATTAGTATCTGGTATTTCATCCCTCTGAAAGTGCTTGTACACTATCATCAAGCCACCTTTCAGTCTTCCCTACTTCTACTAACTACACCCCTGTTTATACAGCCAAGGGTAAGTTGGAAACAAAGGAGGAGGAGAAACACTTGATTATATTAGTCAGTCCCAGGATGACTGTGAGCCACCGATCTGATGCGGCTGTCAACAAGGCAGATGAGATCCTAGAATGTGTCAGTGAGACAGGGAATTTTTAATATCCTTATATCAGGTACTGGTGAGACCTTTACTGAAAAACTGTTAAATTCTCATCACTCATTCAAGAATGATGAATTCAGATTGGAACAGCTATGGAGAAGGGCTCCTCAGATTGTTAGGGCAATGGAAAGAGCTTGGCTCATTTAGCCTAACACAATGCAGGCTGAGTGGGGATTGGATTTCATTATAAATACATTGGGGGGGGCGGTAAACTTGTGGAACTCCTTGCCAGGGGATGTTGTAAAGGCCAAAACTCTAAGAGGGTTAAAAAAGGAACTAGATAAATTCATGAAAGATAGGTTTATCAATGGCTATGAGCCAGGGTGGGCAGGGATGGTGTACCTAGCCTCTGTTTGCCATAATCTGGGAATGGTTGACAGGTGATTATCACCTGTTTTGTTCGTTCCCTCTGGGTTACCTAGCATTGGCCACTCTTGGAAGACACTCCTGGAAGATACTGGCCTAAATGGACCATTGGCCTGACCCAGTATGACCATTTGTATATTCTTTTTTTCTCACTATAAGAGTTAGAAAGAGAAGCCCCATGATCTGGGGTGTCCCAAAGGCTCTGAGTGCTAGTAGCTTGGACCAGACCGCAGGGGCTGATCACTCAATAATTGCCTTGTTCTGTTAGTTCCCTCTGCAGTATCTGCTCAGGCCACTCTCAGAAGACAGGACACTGGGTTAGATGGACTGGGACGGGGGGTCTGACCCAATATGGCTGTTCTTATGTCCTTAAATTGTTCACTGATGGATGTGATCCTGCAGCATGAGGACAGAGGCTCCTGGGCTGAGCTAGAGCTGGGCTGACCCAACCTGAAATGTTTCCTTTTAATTCACTTTTTAGGGGTGAGTTGTCAAAGAAAATGGATATTTTTTCTCTGAAAGCTCAGGTGCATGAGCTGTCCAGCTGCAGCTGCCTGGATCCCCAACAAAAACTGGAGGCTTTTCATTTGACTCTCCCTCGTAACATAGATGAAGGTTGCACTGACAGAGTCTATGGCTGCACTCTAGGTATGAAACCTTTCGACCAGTCTATGGCTGGGGTATATTGCCCATCAACTCTCTGTGCACCCCCTCAACCCTGTGCAATGCCACACAAGCAGATTCAGTGAGTGGTGGCTATTGTGACAGACCCTGGTAGCTCATCTCTGATGAACCTATGCTACCAGGGAGCTGGGGAGCTTTCAGGAGCATTTGTGGAGGCCCAGAGATTGTGGGTGTGTGGGCCTCGCTCAAGGTGGATCACTGAGATCTGTGTATACCTTTGGGGACACCCTGGATCCTGGGGCCCTGTGTTATGCCTCAGGGAGAAAGGAATGGACCACCCCTCCTGGAACAATCCGAGGGAAATTTCCATGTAGGGCACTTGGTAGAATCTCCCTACCCTGGCCTGCACCCTGGGTTTGTAATGCAGGACAGGAGGCTGCTGGGGAAAAAAAAAAACTGGTCCTATATCATTATTATTATTGTTATTATATTATTTTATTACAGTGAGATCACATTTGTGACAGAATCATCGTTGCCATTTACCTGCCTCCGAGGTAGCCATGTGACTAATCAGAATGATACAAACAGTGACAACAAGACCTGATTCCAGGAATAGAGCCTGTAGCAGGGCTTGGGCTGCAGTTCAGTTGGGCAGCATCACCACACATCCCCTGTGATTTGGCCTTCTGCAGTTTGCCATTGGCTGTGACGGGGGTTAAACCTGGTGCACACTAAGCCAAGCAGCTGAGCTTCCCTGATGGCCAAGTGGCCCCCACGGGAATGTGCGAACATGCTTCATAAAGACGGTTGCCTCCCTATCTGAACAGATACAGCCTGCTGCATGTGCAACCTCTCCAATGACTCCTTTTCCTTTTGGCTGAAGACCTCTAGCGTCATCAGCTCCTCTTCCAGCAGTATCAGAGATTCAGAACAAAATTGGTGGGAGACATTGTTGAGATAGTCCCTCACATCACTGGGGATTTAATTTGGCCTGACATTAAATTATAGTGATTCTAATGTTTCATGTGGTGTTGGCTGTTGTGTTCCTAGTACTGATATACTGGATTCAAAGGAAGATTGATTGGTTGAAAAGCCAGCAGTTTTACAGATTATGGGTACTCCCCAAAATTAGTATATGATGCCTGGTCTTCAACGAAGCAAGGTCAGGGATGAAACGGTAGAGTGGCAGCAAGAACATTCTTGCTTGGTCTTAGCTGAGAGCCTTAAGCCTAATGATGGACCTTCAGAAGTAACTCACTAAACTTGTTATATACAGATAAAGGCCTTAATATTAAAGATATGTGGACTTTAAGGAGGGGAATGTAGCCTTGGATTTGAGGAGTGTGTAGACCCCAGAACATGATCAAGCCAATTGTAACCACATTATATGCATTCAGCCACCATAAATTAATGAAATAGAACACTACATAGCTAAGGGTCAATTTGGAGACAGGTTTTCAGAAGCAAGGTCATATCTAGCTAGCAGTTTCTGCTAATCAGAATGGGAGGAGGGGACAGGCAATTAAACAAATGAGACTGAAAACCTTGGTGGCTAGAAAACCTTGAATCTAGCTGCATCTGATATTAAAGGTTTATTGAAAGTTAGAAAAGTGATGCTCCAGTAGAGGTCATTGTGACGTATGCATTTTGCAGAAGTTAGATATAAAAGATTAGCTACTATAGTGTACTTTGGAGCAGTCCTCTGGAGCTATCCTGCGGGAGATGTTTTTCCTGACATGTTTACTCCTTGGCAGGGAGGTGTTTGGCCAGCGCTGCCCCATCATAGATTACTCAATACTGTCTCAGAATATTGGTAAATATTTGGGATGTTTATATGCTTAAATCTAGTCAACTGAAGTGTTAGACAAGAGCACGCCTACTTGCATTTAATCCTTGATCTGACTGAACTGCTGAGTTCCTATTGATTTATTCCTAACTCCACCTGGAATAAAATTGTTAAATTGCCCCTGTTGGGAGTTCTGAAAACTATGGTGTCAGGGTTCCTTCCCCACTCAGAACTCTAGGGTACAGATGTGGGGAACTGCATGAAAGACCCCCTAAGCTTATTCTTACCATCTTAAGTTTAAAACTTCCCCAAGGTACAAACTTTGCCTTGTCCTTGAACAGTATGCTGCCACCACCAAGTGTTTTAAACAAAGAACAGGAAAAGGGACCACTTGGAGACGTCTTCCCCCAAAATACCCGCCCCCAAGCCTGACACCCCCTTTCCTGGGGGAGGCTTGATAAGAATCCTCACCAATTGGTACAGGTGAACACAGACCCAAACCCTTGGATCTTAAGAACGATGAAAAATTAATCAGGTTCTTAACAGAATAATTTTATTTAAAGAAAAGGTAAAAGAATCACCTCTGTAAAATCAGGATGGAAAACACTTTACAGGGTAATCAGATTCAAAACACAGAGGATCCCCCCTGGGCAAAACCTTAAAGTTACAAAAAAAAAAAACAAGAATAAACCTCCCTTTTAGCACAGGGGAAATTCACATAAAACAAAAGATAAACTAATCCGCCTTACCTGGCTTACCTATACTGTTTGCAGTATTAGAGACTTGGATTAGGATGGGTTGGAGAAGATGGATTTCTGTCTGGCCTCTCTCGGTCCCAAGAGAAACCAACACGTAAACAAAAAGCACAAAATAAAAGCCTTCATTCCCCCAAGATTTGAAAGTATCTTGTCCCCTAATTGGTCCTTTGGGTCAGGTGCCAGTCAGGTTAGCTGAGCTTCTTAACCCTTCACAGGTAACAGGAAGTTGCCTCTGGCCAGGAGGGATTTTATAGCACTGTATACAGAGAGGTGGTTACCCTTCCCTTTATATTTATGACATATGGTAACATTGTAGGAACTATTTCAGGGCAGGTCTCTGGCCTGTGCTATGCAGCTGGTCAGACTAGGTGATCACAATGGTCTCTTCTAGCCTTGAGATCTGCCAAGAGGTTTTAGTAGTACTACCCTACTGTACAGGGTATTGTACTAAAAAAATATGTTATACATTGTGAGGTTCTCGGATGCTGCAATAATTGGGGCCACAGCTAAGTGCCTTAGAGAGATTTCAGCTCTGTACAGCTCATAAGGATAGTTTTGGGCAGTGGACGGAGAACCTGAATTCCTCAACACCCCTTGCTGATGAGGCCTGTCATTAGCAAGTGCATTTAATGAGAGAGTTCTGGACTCCTCCTGCAGCTTGGCAGTAAGAGGGGGAATCAGGACATCAGAGAGCGAAGGATTTTGAGAGTGTAGCCTGGCTGAATAGAGCCCTGCTGCATTGCCCCTTGGTCTGATCCTGACACCACCCTCACCCTGAGCAATGAGATCTGCTTTAGCACTGGAGACTGACCTCACACCCTTCATCCAAATTTCCAACATCACCAAGTTTGGGGACAGCTAGATCTGGGGGAGAGGGTTGTTTGGTTCCAGTAGAGAGCTAGCTTGCTTGCTTCCTGGGTGAGTGCATGTCTCATGTCTGAACATGAGGAGGAGACACTCTGAACTGTTGCTCAGAAACCAGTGAATCTGCGAGACAGTCACCGTTATGTCCGGCTGCCTGTGGCGTAACCCTGTTACTTACAGCCGGGGTCTCTGTAGCCTAGTGCAGAGGGAACCAGCGTATCTGCCACAGATTAACTCTGTGACCAGAAATGTTCCCTAACCAACCCCTAGTGTCTTCGTTTGTGGGTGCTCCGCTTGAGATACGGCCAACAGCGCCACTTCCTGGGATTTTACTGGGAGTCTCGCACTATTTCCTGTCTTTCTTAAAGCCCCAACTTCTGGGATCAAGACATTGCACAGGAATCTCAGCTTTCGGTTTTCTTAAAAAAAAAAAAAGTGAGTTGCAGAAAAAAAAACCCTAGAAAACCTGAAGCAGGTGTACCTCAAAGGCTCAAACACCAAAGGCACATGCAAATGACCCCCACTTTAGTATATTTTTAAATCTTATTATTTTTAAAGCAATCACCTGATTTTTTAGAGGTGTGGCTCATACTTGTTAAATGTGGGTTGTGTAACTAGTTCAAAAGACCTGAAAAACAATTAGAAAATGACACAAAAACTAAGAGCAAATATTATTAAGTACAGCGGAAGTGGTCAGCCTGCCAAATAATGAGTGGGGCCCTTGGAAGATTGAAGAATTAAAGGCGCACTCAAGGAAGATTAAGCTGTTGCAGGGAGGATAAATGGACTCTTTGCATCAGTCTTCACTGCAGGGGATGTGAGAGAGATTCCTGCACCTGAACCAACCTTTTTAGGTGACAAATCTGAGGAACTGTCCCCAACTGAAGTGTCAGTAGAGGTGGTTTTGGAACAAATAGACAAAATAAACAGTAACAAGTAGCGCTGTTGATCAATCACAGCTAACTTACATGATTAATAAAAAGATTAATCACAATTTAAAAAATTAATTGTGATTAATCACACTGTTAAACAATAGAATTCCAATAGAAATGTATTAAATATTTTGGATTTTTTTCTACATTTTCAGATATATTGATTTCTATTGTAACACAGAAAACCAAGTATGCAGTGCTCACTTTATATTATTCTTTTTTATGACAAATATTTGCACAGTAAAAATGATAAAAATAGTGTTTTTCAATTCACTTCACACAAGTACTGTAATGTAATCTAAAACTTTAGATCCTACAACTTCGCTCAGTTCTACTTCTTGTTCAGCCAATCACTAAAACAAACAAGTTTGTTTACATTTACGGGAGATACTGCTGTCTGCTTCTTATTTACAATGTCACCTGAAAGTGAGAACAAGTGTTCCCATGCCACTGTTGTAGCCATCATTGCAGGGTATTTACATGGCAGGTATGCTAAACATTAATATGCCCCTTCATGCTTCAGCCACCATGCCAGAGGACATGCTTCCATACTAATGATGCTCTTTAAAAAAAAAAGCATTAATTAAATTTGTGACTGAACTCCTTGGGGGAGAATTCTATGTCTCCTATTCTGTTTTACCCACATCCTGCCATATATTTCATCTTATAGCAGTCTTGGGTGATGATCCAGCACATGTTTGTTTTAAGAACACTTTCATAGCAGATTTGACAAAGCGCAAAGACGATACCAATGTGAGATTTCTAAGGATAGCTACAGCACTCAACCCACAGTTTAAGAATCGGAAGTGCCTTCCAAAATCTGAGAGGGATGAGGTGTGGAGCATGCTTTCAGAACTCTTAAAAGAGCAACATTCCAATGTGGAAACTACAGAACCCGAGCCACCAAAACAAAGAAATCAACCTTCTGCTGGTGGCATCTGACTCAGATGATGAACATGCATCAGTCTGCTCTTCTTTGGATCTTTATCGAGCAGAATCTGTCATCAGCATGGACTCATGTCCTCTGGAACGATGCTCGCAGCATGAAGGGACATGTGAATTTTATCATATCTGGCAAGTAAATATCAAATGGCTACAACAGTGCCATGTGAACACCTGTTCTTATTTTCAGGGGATGTAAACAAGAAGCCAGCAGCAAATTCCTGCAAATTGTAACCATACTTGTTTGTCTTAACGATTGGCTGAAGTAGGACTAAGTGGACTTTTCGGCTCTAAAGTTTAATATTGTTTTATTATTGAATGCAGTTATTTTGTACATAATTTTACATTAGTAAGTTCAACTTTCATGATAAAGAGATTGCACTACAGTAATTGAAAATACCTTTTCTTTTCTTTTTTTTACAATGCAAATATTTGTAATCAAAAATATAGGGAGCACTGTACACTTTTTATTCTTTGTTATAACAGAAATCACTATTTGAAAATGTAGAAAACATCCAAAAATATTTAAATAAATGGTATTCTATTATTTTTAACAGCATGATTAATCATGAGATTAATCTCAATTAATGTTTTAATTGTGTGATTAATCACAATTCATTTTTAATTGCTTGACAGACCTAGTAATAAGTCATGAGGCCCAGATGGGATTCACCCAAGTGTTCTGAAGCAATTCAAATATCAAATTACAGAATAACTAACTGTGGTAAGTTACCTATCACTTAAATCATCCTCTGTACCAGATGACTGGCAGTTGTGATGCTGATTTTGAAGCCTATTAGCTAAATTCAGTACCATACAAATTGGTTGAAAATTGAGTAAAGAACAGAATTATCAGTTACATAGATGAACACATTTTATTGGGGAAGAATCATCACAGTTTTTCAAAGGGAAATCATGCCTCACCCATCTATTACAATTATCTTGAGTGGGTCAACAAACATGTGGACAAGAGTGATCCAGTGGACGTAGTGTACTAGGACTTTCAGAAAGTCTTAAAGAAGGTCCCTCACCAAAGCCTCTTAAGAAAAGTAAGCAGTCATGGGAGAAGGAGGAAGGTCCTCTCATGGATCAGTAACTGGTTAAAAGAGAGGAAACAAAAGATAGCAATAAAGGATGAGTTTTCAGAAGAGAGAGAGGTAAAGAATGGTGTCCTCCTGGAGTCTGTACTGTTCATCATATTGATATGTGATCTGGAAAAAAAAAGGTAATTAGTGAGGTGGCAAAATTTGCAGACAACACAAAAGTATAGTATGAGATCTTGAAAGGCATTGTGGATAGCTCTCTGAAAACATCCATTCAGTGTGCCGCAGCAATCAAAAGAAGCTAACAGAATGTTAGAAACATTAGGAAAGAGATAGATAATAAGACAGAAAATAGCATGCCTGTATATAAATCCATGGTATGCACACACCTTGAATACTGTGTGTGCAGTTCTGGTCACCCCATCTCATATAAGAGATATTAGAACAGGAAAAAGTACAGAGAAGAGTGACAAAAATGTTCAGGGCTATGGAATAGCTTCCATATGAAGAGTGATTGAAAAATCCCAGACTTTTTAGCTTGGCAAAGAGCTGACTAGAGGGGGTATAACAGGATGCTCACCATGCCCCACTGGTTCAGCCTCCTTGTCCCGCTTCCCAATGACTCAGGACCACTGCAAGCTGGTGCTATATCTGTGCTCTTTATTCATGTATCTGGTTCCCACCCCCAAACTCCCACTATTTACAGACGATTTTTAGGTCTGGCTTTAGTGGAAACAGAGTAATAGGTTCCTAGCTCCTTCTGCGCTTACTCTCCCCTCCTGGTCTCTACCCCCCAGACTCACTTCCTCCCAAGCTTTTATACCCTGTTAACAAAGCTGGCAGGTGTTGCCAGTTTCCAGGTCAGTCCTCACTAGTTGCCCAGCCCCAACCTATTTCCCCTGATTAGGACTGGAGTGGTAGGAGCTGATTGCAACTTTCCCTACAGTGTCCTATGTAACAAAGCTGCCTCTGGGACAATGCTGAGAGTATGAATTCAGGACAAATTGTTTAGAGCAGGGCAGTTATAGCCCAAGGCTGGGGTTTCTCTACTTCCAAGGCACACCAAACCTGCAAGACAGAGAGGACTTCAGTTTTACTCCACTGGCTAACCAGAAAGAAAAGGAGTACTTGTGGCACCTTAGAGACTAACCAATTTATTTGAGCATGAGCTTTTGTGAGCTACAGCTCACTTCATCGGATGCATACCGTGGAAACTGCAGCAGACTTTATATATACACAGAGAATATGAAACAATACCTCCTCCCACCCCACTGTCCTGCTGGTAATAGCTTATCTAAAGTGATCATCAGGTTAGGCCATTTCCAGCACAAATCCAGGTTTTCTCACCCTCCACCCCCCCACACAAATTCACTCTCCTGCTGGTGATAGCCCATCCAAAGTGACAACTCTTTACACAATGTGCATGATAATCAAGTTAGGCCATTTCCTGCACAAATCCAGGTTCTCTCACTCCCTCACCCCCCTCCAAAAACCCACCCCCAGCTACAAGGGGCCACAGCAATGGTTCCCTCAACCCACCTAGCAATATTGTTAACCTATCCAACTATACTCTTAGCCCAGCAGAAGCAGCTGTTCTATCTCGGGGCCTCTCCTTCTGCCCCTCCACCCCCACGAACATGATACAGTTCTGTGGTGACCTAGAATCCTATTTTCGACATCTCCGACTCAAGGAATATTTCCAAAATACCTCTGAATAACATACTAATCCACAGAGGTCTCCCTACCAACACTACAGAAAGAAGGATTCTAGGTGGACTCCTCCTGAAGGTCGAAACAGCAGACTGGACTTCTACATAGAGTGCTTCCGCCGACGTGCACGGGCTGAAATTGTGGAAAAGCAGCATCACTTGCCCCATAACCTCAGCCATGCGGAACGCAATGCCATCCACAGCCTCAGAAACAACTCTGACATCATAATCAAAAAGGCTGACAAAGGAGGTGCTGTTGTCATCATGAATAGGTCGGAATATGAACAAGAGGCTGCTTGGCAGCTCTCCAACACGAGTTTCTACAAGCCATTACCCTATGATCCCACTGAGAGTTACCAAAAGCAACTACAGCATTTGCTCAAGAAACTTTCTGAAAAAGCACAAGATCAAATCCGCACAGACACACCCCTGGATCCCCGACCTGGGATATTCTATCTACTACCCAAGATCCATAAACCTGGAAATCCTGGGCGCCCCATCATTTCAGGCATTGGCACCCTGACAGCAGGATTGTCTGGCTATGTAGACTCCCTCCTCAGGCCCTACGCTACCAGCACTCCCAGCTACCTTCGAGACACCACTGAGTTCCTGAGGAAACTTCAATCCATCGGTGATCTTCCAGAAAACACCATCCTGGCCACTATGGATGTAGAAGCCCTTTACACCAACATTCCACACAAAGATGGACTACAAGCCGTCAGGAACACTATCCCCGATAATGTCACGGCTAACCTGGTGGCTGAACTTTGTGACTTTGTCCTTACCCATAACTATTTCACATTTGGGGACAATGTATACCTTCAGATCAGCGGCACTGCTATGGGTACCCGCATGGCCCCACAGTATGCCAACATTTTTATGGCTGATTTAGAACAACGCTTCCTCAGCTCTCGTCCCCTAAAGCCCCTACTCTACTTGCGCTATATTGATGACATCTTCATCATCTGGACCCATGGAAAAGAAGCCCTTGAGGAATTCCACCATGATTTCAACAATTTCCATCCCACCACCAACCTCAGCCTGGTCCAGTCCACACAAGAGATCCACTTCCTGGACACTACAGTGCTAATAAACAATGGTCACATAAACACCACCCTATACCGGAAACCTACTGACCGCTATTCCTACCTGCATGCCTCCAGCTTTCACCCTGACCACACCACACGATCCATCGTCTACAGCCAAGCTCTGCGATACAACCGCATTTGCTCCAACCCCTCAGACAGAGACAAACACCTACAAGATCTCTGTCAAGCTTTCTTACAACTACAATACCGACCTGCAGAAGTAAAGAAACAGATTGATAGAGCCAGAAGAGTTCCCAGAAGTCACCTACTACAGGACAGGCCTAACAAAGAAAATAACAGAACGCCACTAGCCGTCACCTTCAGCCCCCAACTAAAACCCCTCCAACGCATTATTAAGGATCTACAACCTATCCTAAAGGATGACCCAACACTCTCACAAATCTTGGGAGACAGGCCAGTCCTTGCCTACAGACAGCCCCGCAACCTGAAGCAAATACTCACCAACAACCACATACCACACAACAGAACCACTAACCTAGGAACTTATCCTTGCAACAAAGCCCGTTGCCAATTGTGCCCACATATCTATTCAGGGGACACCATCACAGGGCCTAATAACATCAGCCACAGTATCAGAGGCTTGTTCACCTGCACATCCACCAATGTGATATATGCCATCATGTGCCAGCAATGCCCCTCTGCCATGTACATTGGGCAAACTGGACAGTCTCTACGTAAAAGAATAAATGGACACAAATCAGATGTCAAGAATTATAACATTCATAAACCAGTCGGAGAACACTTCAATCTCTCTGGTCACGCAATCACAGACATGAAGGTCGCTATCTTAAAACAAAAAAACTTCAAATCCAGACTCCAGCGAGAAACTGCTGAATTGGAATTCATTTGCAAATTGGATACTATTAATTTAGGCTTAAATAGAGACTGGGAGTGGCTAAGTCATTATGCAAGGTAGCCTATTTCCTCTTGTTTTTTTCCTAACCCCCCCCCCCAGATGTTCTGGTTTAACTTGGATTTAAACTTGGAGAGTGGTCAGTTTGGATGAGCTATTACCAGCAGGAGAGTGAGTTTGTGTGTGTATGGGGGTGGGTTTTTGGAGGGGGGTGAGGGAGTGAGAGAACCTGGATTTGTGCAGGAAATGGCCTAACTTGATTATCATGCACATTGTGTAAAGAGTTGTCACTTTGGATGGGCTATCACCAGCAGGAGAGTGAATTTGTGTGGGGGGGTGGAGGGTGAGAAAACCTGGATTTGTGCTGGAAATGGCCTAACCTGATGATCACTTTAGATAAGCTATTACCAGCAGGACAGTGGGGTGGGAGGAGGTATTGTTTCATATTCTCTGTGTATATATAAAGTCTGCTGCAGTTTCCACGGTATGCATCCGATGAAGTGAGCTGTAGCTCACGAAAGCTCATGCTCAAATAAATTGGTTAGTCTCTAAGGTGCCACAAGTACTCCTTTTCTTTTTGCGAATACAGACTAACACGGCTGTTACTCTGAAACCTGGCTAACCAGAAGTCATACAAGAAATTCCCTTAAATACTCCAGTTTCCCAGTATCACCACCAGTGCCACTCCTTATGGGGATGAATAGTTATGAAAGCCAATACCCCTGTAAAAGAAAAAGGTTCTCCCGATCCCAAAGGACCAAGCCCCAGACCCAGGTCAATACACAAGTCTGATCTTACCCACAAATCATGCTGTTGCCAGTCCTTTAGAATCTAAAGGTTTATTCATAAAAATAAAGAAACATAGATGAGAGCTAAAATTGATTAAATGGAGTCAAATACATGCAGTAATGGCAAAGTTCTGGGTTCAGGCTTGTAGCAGTGATGGAATAAACTGCAGGCACAGATCAAGTCTCTGGAGTACATCCACAGCTGGGATGGATCATTCAGTCCTTTGTTCAGAGCTTCAGTTTGTAGCAAAGTTCCTCCAGAGGTAAGAAGCAGGATTGAAGACAAAATGGAGGGTCTCTAGGGCATTTTATATCCTCTGCCATGTGGAAGGACCCCTTTGTTCTGACTGTGGAAAATAACAGCAGCAAGATGGAGTTTGGAGTCACATGGGCAAGTCACATGTCCATGCATGACTCAGTTTGCAGGTGGCAGCCTTTGCTCACATGCCACCTTGAATGTTCCCAAGAAGGCTCGTCAGATGTAGATTGGAATCTTCCAAGGTCCATTGTCAGTTAAGTGTTTCTCCTATCTCAAGAAGCTGACCAAATGCTTCACTGATGCTACTTAGAATCAAACACATTGAGATACAAGTACATAGCCAATATTCATAACTTAAAATACAAAAATGATACACACCATACAGACAGCATAATCATAATCAGCAAATTACAACCTTTCCATAGACACCTTACTTGATCTCCTTTGTCCAAGATTTGGTGCAACTTTCAGACCTTGGTTGCGACAATTATCTAGACAGTAACAGTTCATGTCAATAACGTCACACTCTGACACAGGGGGCTATGACAGAGGTCTATAAAATCATGAGTGGTGTGGAGAAAGTGAATAAGGAAGTGTTATTTATCCCTTCACATAACACAACATAAACACACATAACACAACACAATCAGGGGGTCACCCATGAAGTTAATGAGCAGCAGGTTTAAGACAAACAAAATAAAGTATTTATTCACACAATGCAGAGTCAGCCTGTGGAACCCATTGCCAGGGGATGTTGTTAAGGCCTAAAGTACAACTGGGTCCAAAAAAGAACTAGGTAAGTTGATAGAGGATAGGTCCATAAATAGCTGTAAGTCAAGATGATCATGGATGCAGCACCATGCTCTGAATGTCTGAAAACCTCTGATTGCCAGTATATGGGAGCAGATGGCAAAGGATGGGATCACTCGAAGTATCTGCACTGGCCACTGTCAGAAGACGGGACACTGGGTTAGATGGACCTAAATGGACCATTGGTCTGAATCATCAGAATGATCATTCTTGTGTTCTTAAATTGTTGCGCTAATGGATGGGCTGCTGCAGACAAGCCTTTTCCAGGGGCTCCCTCTGTTATAAAGCTGGTGTAACCACCGTAGTAGACGTCTGTGGTAGGGTGACCACACGTCCTGTTTTGGCTGATACAGTCCATTTTTTAAGCCCTGTGCCAGCTGCCCTGACTCCCCCCCCCAAAGGAGGCATTTGTCCCAATTGCTCTTGCTGACTTAATTAGTTGGCAAGAGCAAACAGGACAAATGCCCACTTCTGTCAAAAACGTGTGGAAGTGGGTTGCGGAAGAATATTCAGGGAAGGCAAAACTTGATTCTACACTTGATCTGAGATCTGAGTGGCCCCTCGCGCATGGGGTCGGGGGAGATTGGGAAGGCAACTGGGGGTCTCCTGTTCACCCTAGTCCAGGGCCTGCTGAGTATGGGAGACTGATGCAGGGCGAGTGCTGGCACCTAGGGGCATGGTCCTGTAGCACGTGGGACAGACCCTCATGATTTGAGCTAGAGTTGGGATAACAGAGATATTTCTCCGCATGAAAAATTTTGACCCAAACTAAAATGTTTCCTTTATACCCATTTTTTGAGGTGAGTTTTCACTGAAAATGGATCATTTTTTTCTCTGTAAGCTCAGCTGCCAGGATGCTGCTCAGCTACAAATGCCAGGATCCCCAAGAGAAGTTGGAGGCTTTTCATCTGTCTCTTCCTCATATAGTAAATGAAGGTTGCACTGATGGAGTCTCTGGCTGCAGTCTGGGTATGGAAAGGTCAAAACTTCCTGACCAGTCTGGGGCTGGGATATTGAGCCCATCGGCTACTCTAACCAGCCCTCCTATCTCTGTGCAGCCTTCTCCACCCTCTACAACACCCCTTCAGAAGGTCCTGCGGGCAGTGGCTACTGTGACAGGCTCTGGTACCACATCTCTGTTGAGCCTGTGCTAGCAGGGAGATAGAGAGGGTCCTAGAGCAGTTGTGGAGGCCTAGAGATTGTGAGTGGGAGGCTTAGCTACCAGTGGATCACTGAGATCTATGCTTAACTTTGGGGATTCAGTGATCCTGGGTCCCCCTTTTCATTCCTTAGAGAGAAGGGAAGGGACCTCGCGTCGTGGAAATTTCCATGAAGGGAGCCTTGTGGAATCTCCCTTCTCTGGCCTCCACCCTGGATTTGTAATGCAGGAAAGGGGGCTGCCGGGGAGCCATTTGGTCCTACGTTATTATTAATTAATTATTATTATTATTACTGTTATATTTTATTTCAGCAAGATCACAGCTGTGACGGCATCATACTTACTGCTTGGCCACTCTTGAGGTAGCCCTGTGACTAACTGGAACCATACGAACAGTGATGGCAAGCCCGGATTCCAGGAACAGATCCTGCAGCAGGGCTGGTGCTGCAGTCCAATTAGGTATCATCACCACGCGTCCCCTGTGGTCTGGACTCCTGCAGTTTGTCATTGGCCATGGTGGGGTTAAAGCTGATGCACACGAAGCCAAGCAGCTGATGTTCCCTGATGGCCAAGTGGACCCCAAGGAAATTTGCATGTATGCTTCATAAAGACACCTGGCTCTCTGTCTGAACAGATACTGCCTGCTGCCCATGTAACCTCTCAGATAGCTCCTTGTCCTTTTGGGTGAAGACCTCTGGTGTCAGCAGCTCCACGCCTAGCAGGAACTGGGTACGTTGGCAGGTTTCACTATCTTTAAAATGTGAAGTGAAGAGGAAAGGCTGGAAGCTGTTTCCATTTTCAGATGTTCTGTACAGCAGCAGAGGACTTAGCTGGGCTGTCGGGGTGACTCAGTGACGGGGCTGGAGGGCAGGCAGCACTAGGTAGCTTGGGAACCCCTCCCCTACATCTGATCATGCTCCATGGTGGGCTTTTCAAGCTACAGAGAAATCTAAGATTCAAAGCAAGCTCGGAGTGTTAAAACCCTGACGCCTCAAGTCAGGATTTCTCTAGTGTTCCTTTTCTAGAGGTACCATGTGCTCTGGGCCCAATCCTGCCAGGGGCTGAGCGACATGAGACACCCCCCCCCCCGGAATCTCAGTGACTAGTTCCCAAATCACCTCACGCTTATTTGCTTCTGGAAATGTAATCAACAAATGCATTTTCAACGGGTGTATTCTCCAGCTCGATTGTGAACACAGAAATTCAGAGCTGTGTTTCTCTGTGATAACAGGTCAGATAGGTTTCAGAGTAGCAGCCATGTTAGTCTAGCCACAGAAAGAACAGGAGGACTTGTGGCACCTTAGAGACTAACAAATTTATTAGAGCCTAGGATTTTGTGGGCTACAACTCACTTCATCAGATGCATAGAATGGAACATATAGTAAGATGTGCATGTCAACCTGAAGAGCTCCTCAGCAACAGCTGCCAAACCTCTGGACAGACTCCCAGCACTGGCAAAACAAGCTGTGTAATGTGGCTGGAGCCCGGGAATAGGCTCTTAGAATCATAGAATCATAGAATATCAGGGTTGGAAGGGACCTCAGGGGGTCATCTAGTCCAACCCCCTGCTCAAAAGCAGGACCCATACCCAATTAAATCATCCCAGCCAGGGCTTTGTCAAGCCTGACCTTAAAAACTTCTAAGGAAGGAGATTCCACCACCTCCCTAGGCAACGCATTCCAGTGTTTCACCACCCTCCTAGTGAAAAAGTTTTTCCTAATATCCAACCTAAACCTCTCCCACTGCAACTCGAGACCATTACTCCTTGTCCTGTCCACTTCCACCACTGAGAATAGTCTAGAACCATCCTCTCTGGAACTACCTCTCAGGTAGTTGAAAGCAGCTATCAAATCCCCGCTCATTCTTCTCTTCTGCAGACAAACAATCACAGTTCCCTCAGCCTCTCCTCAGAAGTCATGTGTTCCAGACCCCTAATCATTTTTGTTGCCCTTCGCTGGACTCTCTCCAATTTTTCCACCTCCTTCTTGTAGTGTGGGGCCCAAAACTGGACACAGTACTCCAGATGAGGCCTCACCAATGTGGAATAGAGGGGGACGATCACTTCCCTCGATCTGCTCGCTATGCCCCTACTTATACATCCCAAAATGCCATTGGTCTTCTTGGCAACAAGGGCACACTGCTGGCTCATATCCAGCTTCTCGTCCACTGTCACCCCTAGGTCCTTTTCCGCAGAACTGTTGCGGAGCCATTCAGTCCCTAGTCTGTAGCTGTGCACTGGGTTCTTCCGTCCTAAGTGCAGGACCCTGCACTTATCCTTATTGAACCTCATCAGATTTCTTTTGGCCCAATCCTCCAATTTGTCTAGGTCCCTCTGTATCCTATCCCTGCCCTCCAGCGTATCTACCACTCCTCCCAATTTAGTATCATCCGCAAATTTGCTGAGAGTGCAATCCACACCATCCTCCAGATCATTTATGAAGATATTGAACAAAACTGGCCGCAGAAATCTCTTCCCAGCTTGTAGCTCCATTGTGGTCTCTCAACCTCCCTTGGGTGGTTACTGAGCGGTGGCTTTTCTTGAGCTCTTGCTTCCCTTCCTTCATGTTTTCCAGCAGCCTGCTATTAAACTAAGAAGAGCCACACTGGTCTCACCCAGTACAGCCATAACATAAACATCCCAATAGTTAACCCTATATAGCTCTTCAGAAAACATCCCAACAACTGGGTTTAACATACGCATTCATTATGGCAGCTCAGCTCCACGTCTGTGCCAATGCCTTTCCCGGGTGCTACAGATTTTATGAATACAGGACAAAGACAGACGGAGACAGAGAGAGCAATAGGCTACTTTCCTGTGGGAAATGAAGTTCCATTTCCATGAACACTCATGCATTTGACATTGGAAATCATTTCCTGCAAACCCGCATTGTGGCTAAATAATAGTTGCTGGGATTACTATGTATGAGAGTGTGGGAGCTCAGGGAATGAATATTTTCTTACTGATGCCAATGCCTGTTACCACTCTGGGTACAGGCTACAGACTGACAGAAGAGAACCTGAGGACACCCAGTCAGCGATTAACCCAGGGACAGGGGAGCGACTAGACTTCTGTTTGCTCACAAGTGACTGAATGAGGGGTGAGACGCTGTGAAATTTTCAGGTTCTGAAGAAATCCAGATGAGAGATATTACATTTTAAATTGCACTCTAACCTGAGAAATCACCTCTTGTCAAGGTTCCTTCCCCACTTTCAACTCTAGGGTACAAATGTGGGGACCTGCATGAAAACCTCCTAAGCTTACTTTTACCAGCTTAGGTTAAAACTTCCCCAAGGTACAAACTGTTTTATCCTTTGCCCTTGGACTTCCACTGCCATCACCAAACGTTTATCTGGGCTTACTGGGAAAATGTGGTTTGGAAATGTCTTTCCCCCCAAAATCCTCCAAACCCTTGCACCCCACTTCCTGGGAAAGGTTTGGTAAAAATCCTCACCAATTTGCCTAGGTGACCTGTCATAAATATAAAGGGAAGGGTAAACCCCTTTGAAATCCCTCCTGGCCAGGGGAAAGCTCCTCTCACCTGTAAAGGGTTAAGAAGCTAAAGGTAACCTCGCTGGCACCTGACCACAATGACCCATGAGGAGACAAGGTACTTTCAAAAGCTGGAAGGAGGGAGAAAAACAAAGGGTCTATGTCTGTCTGTATGCTGCTTTTGCCAGGGACAGAACAGGAATGGAGTCTTAGAACTTTTAGTTAGTAATCTAGCTAGGTATGTGTTAGATTATGATTTCTTTAAATGGCTGAGAAAAGAAATGTGCTGAATAGAATAACTATTTCTGTCTGTGTATCTTTTTTGTAACTTAAGGTTTTGCCTGGAGGGGTTCTCTATGTTTTGAATCTAATTACCCTGTAAGGTATCTACCATCCTGATTTTACAGGGGGGATTTCTTTATTTCTATTTACTTCTATTTTTATTAAAAGTCTTCTTGTAAGAAAACTGAATCCTTTTTCATTGTTCTCAGATCCAAGGGTTTGGGTCTGTGGTCACCTATGCAAATTGGTGAGGCTTTTTATCCAACATTTCCCAGGAAAGGGGGGGTGCAAGTGTTGGGAGGATTGTTCATTGTTCTTAAGATCCAAGGGTCTGGGTCTGTAGTCACCTAGGCAAATTGGTGAGGCTTTTTACCAAACCTTGTCCAGGAAGTGGGGTGCAAGGTTTTGGGAAGTATTTCGGGCGGAAAGATGTCTCCAAACAGCTCTTCCCCAGTAACCAGTATTAGTTTGGTGGTGGTAGCGGCCAATCCAAGGACAAAGGGTGGAATATTTTGTACCTTGGGGAAGTTTTGACCTAAGCTGGTAAAGATAAGCTTAGGAGGTTTTTCATGCAGGTCCCCACATCTGTACCCTAGAGTTCACTCACCAATTTGCCTAGGTGACCACAGACACAAGCCCTTGGATCTTAGAACAATGAAAAAAGCATTCAGTTCTTGAAAAGACACATTTTAATAGAAGAAACAGTAAAAAGAAAAGGATCACATCTGTAAGATCAGGATGGTAAATACCTTACAGGGTGATTAGATTCAAAATATAGAGAATCCCTCTAGGCAAAACCTTAAGTTATAAAAAGACACAAAGACAGGAATGGAGTACTTGTGGCACCTTAGAGACTAACCAGTTTATTTGAGCATGAGCTTTCATGAGCTACAGCTCACTTCATCGGATGCATATCGTGGAAACTGCAGCAGACTTTATATACACACAGAGATCATAAAACAATTCCTCCTCCCACCCCACTGTCCTGCTGGTAATAGCTTATCTAAAGTGATCATCAAGTTGGGCCATTTCCAGCACAAATCCAGGTTTTCTCACCCTCCACCTCCCCAACACACAAACTCACTCTCCTGCTGGTAATAGCCCATCCAAAGTGACAACTCTCTACACAATGTGCATGATAATCAAGGTGGGCCATTTCCTGCACAAATCCAGGTTCTCTCACCCCCTCACCCCCCTCCAAAAAACACACACACAAACTCACAATCCTGCTGGTAATAGCTCATCCAAAGTGACCACTCTCCCTACAATGTGCATGATAATCAAGGTGGGCCATTTCCAGCACAAATCCAGGTTTTCTCACCCCCCACCCCCATACACACACAAACTCACAATCCTGCTGGTAATAGCTCATCCAAAGTGACCACTCTCCCTACAATGTGCATGGTAATCAAGGTGGGCCATGTCCAGCACAAATCCAGGCTTTCTCACCCCCCCCCCTTTTTTTTTTCCCGGGGACACATACACACACACAAACTCACTCTCCTGCTGGCAATAGCTCATCCAAACTGACCACTCTCCAAGTTTAAATCCAAGTTTAACCAGAACGTCTTGGGGGAGGGGGGCTAGGAAAAAACAAGGGGAAATAGGCTATTTCCCTAAATAGGGAAATAGTTGGCAAAATACTCACCAACAACCACATACCACACAGCAGAACCACTAACCCAGGAACTTATCCTTGCAACAAAGCCCGTTGCCAACTGTGCCCACATATCTATTCAGGGGACACCATCACAGGGCCTAATAACATCAGCCACACTATCAGAGGCTCGTTCACCTGCACATCCACCAATGTGATATATGCCATCATGTGCCAGCAATGCCCCTCTGCCATTTACATTGGTCAAACTGGACAGTCTCTACGTAAAAGAATAAATGGACACAAATCAGATGTCAAGAATTATAACATTCATAAACCAGTCGGAGAACACTTCAATCTCTCTGGTCACGCAATCACAGACATGAAGGTCGCTATCTTAAAACAAAAAAACCTCAAATCCAGACTCCAGCGAGAAACTGCTGAATTGGATTTCATTTGCAAATTGGATACTATTAATTTTGGCTTAAATAGAGACTGGGAGTGGCTAAGTCATTATGCAAGGTAGCCTATTTCCCCTTGTTTTTTCCTACCCCCACCCCAAGACGTTCTGGTTAAACTTGGATTTAAACTTGGAGAGTGGTCAGTTTGGATGAGCTATTGCCAGCAGGAGAGTGAGTTTGTGTGTGTGTCCTCGGGGAAAAAAAAGAGCGGGGGGGTGAGAAAACCTGGATTTGTGCTGGACATGGCCCATCTTGATTACCATGCACATTGCAGGGAGAGTGGTCACTTTGGATGAGCTATTACCAGCAGGAGAGTGAGTTTGTGTGTGTATGGGGGTGGGGGGTGAGAAAACCTGGATTTGTGCTGGAAATGGCCCACCTTGATTATCATGCACATTGTAGGGAGAGTGGTCACTTTGGATGAGCTATTACCAGCAGGATTGTGAGTTTGTGTGTGTGTTTTTTGGAGGGGGGTGAGGGGGTGAGAAAACCTGGATTTGTGCTGGAAATGGCCCACCTTGATTATCATGCGCATTGTGTAGAGAGTTGTCACTTTGGATGGGCTATTACCAGCAGGAGAGTGAGTTTGTGTGGGGTGGGGTGGAGGGTGAGAAAACCTGGATTTGTGCTGGAAATGGCCCAACTTTGATGATCACTTTAGATAAGCTATTACCAGCAGGACAGTGGGGTGGGAGGAGGAATTGTTTTATGATCTCTGTGTGTATATAAAGTCTGCTGCAGTTTCCACGGTATGCATCCGATGAAGTGAGCTGTAGCTCACGAAAGCTCATGCTCAAATAAATTGGTTAGTCTCTAAGGTGCCACAAGTACTCCTTTTCTTTTTGCGAATACAGACTAACACGGCTGTTACTCTGAAACAGACAGGAATATTCATTCTATTCAGCACAACTTATTTTCTCAGCCATTTAAAGAAATCATAATCTAACGCATATCTAGCTAGATTACTTACTAAGTTCTAAGACTCCATTCCTGTTCTGTCCCTGGCAAAAGCCTCACCCAGACAGACACAGACCCCTTTGATGTTCTCCCTCTTTCCAGCTTTTGAAAGTATCTTGTCTCCTCATTGGTCATTTTGGTCAGGTGCCAGTGAGGTTATCCTAGCTTCTTAACCCTTTACAGGTGAAAGGATTTTTCCTCTAGCCAGGAGGGATTTTATAGGTGTGTGGAGGGATTTTAAAGGTGTGTACCTTCTCTTTATATTTATGACACCTCTGAAGGAAGATCAGAGAGGAAAGAATGGGTTGACATCTGTGTACTAGAGTACAGATGTGTAAATGTTATTCCAAATACTCCAAATACTGTTTGCAATTGGTTTTGGTATTAACTCTTTTGTCAGTGAAAAGCTGTATGATACTGTCTCCTGGTAAACTCATGAGAAGTTGTTTCAAACATTTATATTCAGAGCCAGGCACACAATAAATGCAGTACCTGGGCAAGACTTTCCAAAAAGTCATTAAAGAACAAAACTGCTGGTCTGTATTTCAGCAAAGAGGAGAGCTGGTGTTCAGGAAAGGAGAGTGTTATAATCCTTTTAAATAATTTATGCCCAACAGCTGTCACATGCACATGGCTGAGGTAACTTGCCCACTCAGCTGGATATTAGTTGAAACCCACTGTTTGCACTATTAACCTATGTAAATTATTTCCCGGGTATCTGGCTGGTGAATCTTGCCCATGTGATCAGGGTTTAGCTGATCACCATATTTGGGGTTGGGAAGGAATTTTCCTCCAGGGCAGATTGGAAGAGGCCCTGGAGGGTTTTTGCCTTTCTCTGTAGCATGAGGCACGGGTCACTTGCTGGAGAATTCTCTGCTCCTTGAAGTCTTTAAACCACGATTTGAGGACTTCAATAGCTCAGACATAGGTGAGAGGTTTTTCGCAGGAGTGGGTGGGTGAGATTCTGTGGCCTGTGTTGTGCAGGAGGTCGGACTAGATGATCATAATGGTCCCTTCTGCCCTAAGTATCTATGGATCTATGACTCAATGAATGTGTGGGACAAATCCCTGCCCTGCCGAGCTGAAGTTACTGTCCGTGTCAGCTTGTAACTTCCAAAATATCTACAGACCCTTGTATGGGGAGAGGATGTAGGTCATGTGAGAATAAAGAGAAGCCTGTAGGATGATTGAAATCTCTGGAATCAGTCAACAATGTCCAGGCCAAGCATCTCAGCTTGCAGGTCAGAATATCATCTGGAGCATTTTGTAAGGGAAAGTTAATAGAGCCCGGTTTGGATAGAATTTACCAAGTAAATGTGGAGTGACATAGTTAAAGTCCCTGTTATTGAATTAAGCACCTGACACTAAGAATTTATCCCATGTGCTGGAAAGAGTCAGTGGCATAACTTGGACTCTCAGGAGTGGAGAAAATTTAAAAAAATATACATAATGAGGCAATGAAATACATTTATATATAGCTTCAATTCAGGACAGATAAATACATGACCATATTTCCCATGCATTTGCCATGTATTGTTACGAATTACACCTGGTAGGACACGCACACAAGTGCTACGAATTACACCTGGTAGGACACGCACACAAGTGCTACGAATTACACCTGGTAGGACACGCACACAAATGCTGTGAATTATACCTGATAGGACACGCACACCAGTGCTGCGAATTATACCTGATAGGTCACGCACAGTTCGAATCTAGGCTGAGGCACAGAAACAAAGTCCACAACTGCAGAGTTCCCAAAAGACACTACGTTTATTACGCTCAAGCGTGGTGCCCCCCTGCTAGCCAGGAGGGGACCCTGAATGCAGATTATACAAAGATTATATACCTTTTAGCAAAGCATGTTGCCCTCATGCATCGGAAACCTTAGCCAATAAACAAACCCTTGTTTTATCTACCACCTATCCCTGCTTGGTGCATTCCTCATGCTATACCAGTATGTTAATTACACAGCATGGTCCTAAAGCCATGCATCAGTAACTTTTATTGTCAGGATGGGAGGCCTCACATCAAGGCCAAGAAACCGGGAGTTAAAGACTGACAGAAACCAGATACTGGGAGACAAGGCAGGCTGGAGACAAGGAGGAGGATTTTCACAGGGATTCAATATCTAAGGATTACTCCTCCCGGTGTATGATGTGCTGGCATTTAAACAATGGTGGGCCCCAAACCAAAATGGAGTCACATGTGCTAACTTTTCCTTAACAGTCCTCCCTTTTTTTTTTGTACGTCAGTAAGCTATATCGGGGCTGAGTAACCGCGCTGCAGGGTTAGCAATTGCCGACAGCACATACTGCAGCATTGTAGGCATACAAAAAATAACGCAAAAACAATAACAGTCAAAAAAAGTAAATACAAAATACGCCATCCCCAAGTCCCCACATCCGGTAGCCATGAGGTGAGCCAGTCCCAGACCTCCTGGAATCCGGCGCTGGTAGTATCGAGGCTGATGTGGTGGAATAGGGCTGCCTGTTGCTTGAGGATGTGGATGTCAGTTTCCACCCTATGATGCTGATTTACAAATACGCAACAGCTTGAATTGACCAGAGCACAAACCCCGCCCTGATTTGCAAGGAGATAATCCAGGGCTAGGCGGTTTTGCAATGTAGTTTGGGATAGCTGGGTGACTTCAATTTGAAGGGCAGATAGAGCATCTGCAGTAGCATTTGCCATTAGTTCCAAAGCAGCTGAAATGTTAACTATAGCTTTTTCCAGCTCGCTTACTCCCAACCATGGCAGAAACCAACGCACAAAGGAGTGAAAGCCTTTGGGCCGATAAGAAAGGGGGTTTAAAGGAATACTTCGTCGGTCCCTCCATACTAGATTGCGGATCTCTCCCCGGGTCAGGTTCTGGTGTATTGTCACGGCGGGTACTATAGCCCCTAAGGTACATGTACCACACCATCCTGCTGGGAGAACCTTATAGGCTGTGTGATTGCATAACCAATACCAGCCAGACCCCTCGGGGACTGGCCACGGGGTTCTGGAGTAGGTAGAGGGGCCTCCCGCACCAGAGCTGATTTGGGTGGTGTCCTTGCACCCTACAAAATTCCCTACAAAAACTGTATTTTCTATGCCCTTATGTCATGACACACATAAAACATAATTACCCTGGGCCACCATATCAATAGACCATATTTGGATTGTAACATTCCAGTTAAACGTAGTGTTTGCCCATAGCTTGGTTTGGAGCGTTCGATTAAGGGGGATAGGTACCCCTACCAATGGGATCCCCTGACCTAAATATGTGGGGGTATGAACACAAATCCAACACTGCGTTCGATTTACACCCTGTTTGATAGCACGGGTTAAATTTAAAAAGCTATTGCCCTCCCATCCTTGTACTGGACTTGGGAATAGGGAGAGGATCCCCCAGGCAAACCATACCAATGTCGACATCCTCCCCTGTACCATACAAAAAACACTACCCCCAACGTAAGTCCAATAAACAGGAACACAAAAAGTCCTGGTGGGCTATGAAGGTCCCAGTAGCTGGAAAGCTCAGTCCATGGGTTGGTTGTAGTGTTCATTCGTGAAGTGGCTCGTCTGCTGGCTCGCCAGGGTCAGGTGGGGGTTCTGTTGCCAACTTGACGTAGCTATGGTGAATCCAGGAACCTTTACCTGCACCTTTTAAAGCAGAATAAGTACATAACAGAACCTGGTACGGCCCCTCCCACCGAGGTTCCAGGGGGTCGGTGCGGGGGATCTTTTTACCATTACCCAATCCCCTGGCTTAAAGGAATGAACTTGTAACCCTAAGGGTGCGGTTTGAAACAACTGAGCTTCAGACTGGTTGTCAGTCAGCTCCTTTTGCAGTCTAGCAACATATCTGGCCAAAGTTTCATCTCCATCCAAGAGGCTAGCATGTACAGGAACATAAGTTCCCGGGACCAAAGCTGGTCTCCCAAACAGTACCTCAAATGGGGACAGGCCTAGGGGCATGCGTGGCGTTTGTCTTATATGCCATAAAACTATAGGCAAGGCCTCTGGCCACTTAAGTCCAGTTTCCTTACAAAACTTTGCTACCATTGTCTTTATTGTTCGGTTCATGCGCTCCACCTGACCTGCAGACTGGGGGTAGTACGGGGTGTGTAATTGTCAAATAATCCCCAAGCACCGGTACAGTTCCTCCAAAATCTTTGCAGTAAAGTGTGAGCCCCGATCTGAATCAATGACTTCAGGGACACCAAACCTGGGTACAATGTCTTTCATTAAGAACTTGACCACAGATCTTGCATCTGCCTTTCTGGTTGGTATTGCTTCAGGCCATCCAGAAAGTTGGTCCACTATAAGAAGGAGGTGGTGAAACCCTGAGCATTTAGGCATTTCTGCGTAGTCCATCTGCAAGCGCTGAAATGGGAAGTTTGCCCAGGGTCTCCCCCCTTTTGAGTTGGCATCGAGCCGAGTCTTAGCAGAGAAGGCCAGGCAAGTAGGGCAGGAGCCAAGAACTCGCTTTACCGTGGGATAAACATGCGGTGCTGCCCAGAACTTTAGTATGGCAGCCACCGTGCCCTGAATACCAGCGTGACCCAGGGAATGAAAATAATGAGCAGCTGCGAGTAGATAACGACGGGGGAGAATAGGTTTGTTCCCGATCCGCCAAACCTTATCGGAGCCCTTAGATCCCTCCCAGCGTTTCCAGTCATGCAGCTCCTCCAAGGATACGTCAGCATACAGCAGTGTCCAGTCAGCAGGTGGGAAGGACACATCCAGGGGGAGGGAAGCCGAAACCAGAAGGGGCTGTAGAGCTGCAGCCTTTGCGGCTGAATCAGCTAATGCATTGCCCTGAGATACAACACTGTTAGACTGCCTATGCGCATAACAATGAACCACCGCCACCTGAAGAGGGGCCTGAATAGCTTCCAAAAGGGCAGAGATTAGAGGGCCATTAGCGATTTTTGTGCCTGAGGAGGTTAAAAATCCTCGTTGCTTCCAGAGCTGGCCTGTAGCATGACAAACCCCAAAAGCATACTTAGAGTCTGTATAAATGGTAACAGTTTTTCCTGAAGACAATAAGCAAGCCCTGGTAAGCGCGTGTAACTCTGCACCCTGGGCGCTGAAGGAAGGTGGTAGGGGGGCAGCCTCGATAACGTCTGCCTGAGAGGTAACCGAATAGCCCGAGACCCGGTGGCCATTTAAATAGTACGAGGACCCATCTGTGAAAAGAAGTAAATCGGGCTCTACTAAAGGGGAGTCTGCTAAATCTGGGAGGGGCTTACCATTCTGCGCGACGACATCCATGCATACATGGTGAGGGGTACCGTCCTCTGGGAGGGGTAGCATTGTGGCTGGATTGAGGATGTTACAGCGGCGTAAAGTAACGTTGTCAGCGGCCAACAGGATTAGTTCATATTTATGAGCCCGCTGTGGAGACAATGCCTGTGTAGAATGCTGTAGAATGCTGTTTAGAATGTTTAGTTGGGGGCTGAAGGTGTTCCGTCACCTTCAGCCCCCAACTAAAACCCCTCCAACGCATTATTAAGGATCTACAACCTATCCTAAAGGATGACCCAACACTCTCACAAATCTTGGGAGACAGGCCAGTCCTTGCCTACAGACAGCCCCGCAACCTGAAGCAAATACTCACCAACAACCACATACCACACAACAGAACCACTAACCCAGGAACTTATCCTTGCAACAAAGCCCGTTGCCAATTGTGCCCACATATCTATTCAGGGGACACCATCACAGGGCCTAATAACATCAGCCACACTATCAGAGGCTCGTTCACCTGCACATCCACCAATGTGATTTATGCCATCATGTGCCAGCAATGCCCCTCTGCCATGTACATTGGGCAAACTGGACAGTCTCTACGTAAAAGAATAAATGGACACAAATCAGATGTCAAGAATTATAATATTCATAAACCAGTCGGAGAACACTTCAATCTCTCTGGTCACGCAATCACAGACATGAAGGTCGCTATCTTAAAACAAAAAAACTTCAAATCCAGACTCCAGCGAGAAACTGCTGAATTGGAATTCATTTGCAAATTGGATACTATTAATTTAGGCTTAAATAGAGACTGGGAGTGGCTAAGTCATTATGCAAGGTAGCCTATTTCCTCTTGTTTTTTCCTACCCCCCCCCCCCGATGTTCTGGTTTAACTTGGATTTAAACTTGGAGAGTGGCCAGTTTGGATGAGCTATTACCAGCAGGAGAGTGAGTTTGTGTGTGTATGGGGGTGGGTTTTTGGAGGGGGGTGAGGGAGTGAGAGAACCTGGATTTGTGCAGGAAATGGCCTAACTTCATTATCATGCACATTGTGTAAAGAGTTGTCACTTTGGATGGGCTATCACCAGCAGGAGAGTGAATTTGTGTGGGGGGGTGGAGGGTGAGAAAACCTGGATTTGTGCTGGAAATGGCTTTTAGATAAGCTATTACCAGCAGGACAGTGGGGTGGGAGGAGGTATTGTTTCATATTCTCTGTGTATATATAAAGTCTGCTGCAGTTTCCACGGTATGCATCTGATGAAGTGAGCTGTAGCTCACGAAAGCTCATGCTCAAATAAATTCGTTAGTCTCTAAGGTGCCACAAGTACTCCTTTTCTTTTTGCTGTTTTAAAAGAATTTCAACCTCATGAGGGACCCAGACAGTCAGAGGGTGCCCCAAAACAATAGGTCGTGACCGTTCAACCATGACAGCAGCAGCAGCAACAGACCGTACACAGGAGACAGAGCCCTGAATCACAGGGTCCAGTTGTACTGAATAATAGGCTACGGGGCGTGGGCGACCCCCCAGGTATTGCAAAAGGATGCCGCTAGCCACTCCCTGCCGTTCATGAGTGAAAAGAGAAAATGGTTTACCGTAATCCGGGAATCCCAAGGCGGGCGCAGAGATCAGAGCCTTTTTGACGGATTTAAAAGCATTTTCCATTTCCGGGGTCCAGGAGACAGGATCGAGGGTCAGTGTTGTAGTAGCTTGAACTAACGGTTTTACCAATTCTCCGAAAGCCACAACCCAGGGTCGACAGAACCCCGCAGCCCCCAGGAAAGCCCGTAACTGCTTTTTTGTAGTCGGACGTGGGTAATCCTGGATTGCCCGCACCCTATCAGGGGAGAGTAAACGCTCCCCAGGTCTAATTACAAAACCCAAATAAATTACCTGATCTAGGCACAGCTGCAACTTGGATGGGGAAGCACGATGACCCTTATTAGCTAATGCAGTAAGCAAAACAACAGAGTCAATTAAACATGCGTTATAATCTAAGGCAGCGATTAGCAAATCATCCACATACTGAACCAGGACAGACGAACTAGGTAAAACAATGTCTTTTAAATCCTCGGTGAGAATCCGGGAAAAAATAGTAGGGGATCCTGAGAACCCCTGGGGAAGACGCGTCCATGTTAGCTGCTGACCCTTCCAGGTAAATGCGAATAAATATTGAGAATCAGGGTGGAAAGGAATACTGAAAAATGCTGCACACAAATCTATGACAGTAAAGCAAGTGGCTGACTGAGGAATTAGCGTTAGAATAGTGCTTGGATCAGGGACAACTGGATGGGGGGCTATAACATAACCATTTATAGCCCGAAGATCCTGAACAAATCGATAGACTGGACGCCCGTCTGGTCCCGGTTTAGGCTTCCTTACTGGAAGAATGGGAGTATTACAGGGCGAACTGCAAGGGACTAAAACCCCCTGAGTCAAATAACTGTCAATAAGGAGTGAGATGCCTTCTTCCGCCTCCCTCGGCAAGGGGTATTGTTTTACGGACGGAGGCGGTCCGCCCCCTGTTTTCAGACTCACTGGAACTGCTGATTTAAGAAGACCCACATCAGTAGGATTTGTGCTCCACAAAGCATGGGGAACACTGGACAATTCAGAGGGCACACCAGGAATAGGGGTAACCGATGTCATAAGAGAAGCAACCGCCGAGTCCGGGACGGACATGCGGAGCCCCTCGGGGGCGCAATATATATGTGCCCCCAATTTGCCCAGCACATCCTGCCCGAGGAGGTTTGCGGGGCCCTCCGGCATTACAACAAATCTATGTGATAGCTTTAAAGAACCAAGCTCGATAGGGACAGGGTAGGATAAAGGGGTCGGGCAGGGATTACCTTCTATACCCTGCACCCAAACCTTGGTATCGGACAGAGAGCCCGGAACAAAAGTTAAAGTGGAGAGAGTGGCCCCAGTATCTACTAGAAAAGGCACAAGGTGTTCCCCAACCTTTAAATAAATTTGTGACTGTAATCCCAAGTCCCATTCCAACTCTCCCAAAGTCCCCAAAACCTCCGCCTCTAGTCACTGGGGGTTAACAAGGTTCTGGGGGGCGTTAGGGGGAAAAGAAGGATTAGACTCTACCTGGTTCTTCCAAGGAGCCCCTCGGGGAAGCAGGGGACACTCCCTCCTCCAGTGCCCTGGTTGTTTACAATAATTACAATTCCCGTCCCTCATTCTATCCCAACCTCCCCCTCCTCCTGTCCCCTGTCCATGCCCCCTTCCCCTCACCTCTCCGCGCCCTCGCCAATGCTGGTTTCCCGAAGGAGCCTGCAAGGCAGCAGCTAACATACTTACTTCCTCCTTCTTCTGTTTACGTTTTTCCCGTGCTTTTTCCTCATCCCTGCCGTTAAACACAAAGGTGGCCAGGCGGACAACCTCCTGGAGGGGTTTTCCTGGCCAATCGGGCACATGCTTAGAAAAATATTTTTTTATATCTGATGCTGCCTGATCAACATAAAAGGAGACCATCATAGGACGGTTTTCCTCTGCCTCAGGGTTTATACCGCCCCCATATACACGAACTTGCTTGGACAACCGGGCCAAAAAGGCGGAGGGGTGCTCAGTAAGCTCTTGCTGACATTCACGAATTTTAGACCAGTTAGCCATTTTACTACCAGCTTTACGTACAGCTTCTAAAAGGCCGTTTCTACCTGCCTTTAAAAGGCCCATTTGAGTAGGCACATTAGGATTCCAATTGGGATCAGTCAGGGGCCAAGAAGCCCGGGTACTATCCTCCCCTGCCCAGCGCCTATTAGCATCCAGAATGGAATATTTTTCGTCAGGGGTAAAAAGTGTGTCCAGGATTACCTGGACATCTCCCCATGTAGGATTAAATGCGGTAAATACAGACCGAATGGTTTGCAGAACCTTCTCTGGATCGTCACGCAGGCGAGGCATCTGCTGTTGCCATGTTACTAAATCGCCTGGGCCAAAAGGGCGGTGAACATAGGGAAAAGCAAACCGTTCACTTCCGTCCGTATTATGAGTAACAAGGGGTTGCTGAATGAGGGGAGCTTGCAGAGTAACCGGTGGGTCAATGGTGGGCCCGCACGGGCAGGGGGGTGGCGAGCAAGGAGATGATAGGCATAAGTCAGAAAGCCGAGGGTAAGCCGGGGGAGGGGCAGAAACAGGCCGGGGAGGAGAAGAAACAGGCATAGCACAGAGTGGGGCTGAAGACCCCTGAGATAGATAGGAAAAGGAGGAGGAAAGAGGACGTCCTTTCGCACGCGCATAAGCCCAGTTGTCCCATACATACCAATAATTCATTTGGGCTGGAGCTTTGTCCTCCAGCCTTCTTCTAAGCGCTGTTAATGTATCCCCAGCAAAGGACCCATCCGGTGGCCATTCAACAGATGTTTGAGTTGTTAGTGCTGGCCACTCAACCTTACATAAAATAACAGCTT
Organism: Eretmochelys imbricata; assembly: GCF_965152235.1. NCBI lineage: Eukaryota > Metazoa > Chordata > Testudines > Cheloniidae > Eretmochelys > Eretmochelys imbricata. The sequence continues at coordinate 4,189,937 of NC_135572.1, forward strand.
TCTTCCTGCCTAACCCATGGGTGCCAGAGATATTCCCCCAATTCTCGAGAATTTCAGCTAAAGGGGTCCCCTTACTTACACTCTGCCCAGAACCCATAATGGGCTACCAAAAGAACACAAAATGTGCCACCTTATCGCCTAAGCGACGGCTCACACCCCCCCCTCCTCGGAGTTCTCAAAGGTGAACTCACCCTGTGCCGGCTGGAGCTGTCCGAGAGGAGGAGTGTAGTCTCACTTGTTGGGGCGAGCCTAGAGTCCCTTTGTGGTCGCCAAAACTGTTACGAATTACACCTGGTAGGACACGCACACAAGTGCTACGAATTACACCTGGTAGGACATGCACACAAGTGCTACGAATTACACCTGATAGGACACGCACACAAATGCTGCGAATTATACCTGATAGGACACGCACACCAGTGCTGCGAATTATACCTGATAGGTCACGCACAGTTCGAATCTAGGCTGAGGCACAGAAACAAAGTCCACAACTGCAGAGTTCCCAAAAGACACTACGTTTATTACGCTCAAGCGTGGTGCCCCCCTGCTAGCCAGGAGGGGACCCTGAATGCAGATTATACAAAGGTTATATACCTTTTAGCAAAGCATGTTGCCCTCGTGCATCGGAAACCTTAGCCAATAAACAAACCCTTGTTTTATCTACCACCTATCCCTGCTTGGTGCATTCCTCGTGCTATACCAGTATGTTAATTACACAGCATGGTCCTAAAGCCATGCATCAGTAACTTTTATTGTCAGGATGGGAGGCCTCACATCAAGGCCAAGAAACCGGGAGTTAAAGACTGACAGAAACCAGATACTGGGAGACAAGGCAGGCTGGAGACAAGGAGGAGGATTTTCACAGGGATTCAATATCTAAGGATTACTCCTCCTGGTGTATGATGTGCTGGCATTTAAACAATGGTGGGCCCCAAACCAAAATGGAGTCACATGTGCTAACTTTTTCTTAACAGTATTTACCCACATGTCTTGATACAATAGGCTATACTCAGAAGTGGAGGGCCAGAAAGGTGTCTATGGTAAGGTCACAATTATACAATCATACAGTGCTCAAGTGGACTGTGTCACTCCCAGGCTAAAGATGTCAATGGGGCAAAGAGCTTAGCAGGATTCCTTTTTGATACTTCCTCTGGATACTTATCTGCATAACCAGGAAATCTAGCTACAGTAGTGAGGACTATTTAAAAAAAAAAAATTGGAGGGGCAATAAAACTTCCTGATTAACACCACAAAATATCTCAAACTAGTGCGTGTCAGGGGGAAACTTTCCTTTGGAGCAGGTTTTCCCATAGCTGCCTCTTGCAGGGCTGTTTCCACCTTCCTCTGAAGCATTTGGAACTGGCCACTGGTTACTGGACTAGATGAACTGCATTTCTGATCCAACCTGGTAATGCCTATCTTCCTATCAGTGGTGTATATCCAAGACTATATTTGTGCTGATCTTCCTTGAGCTCCTGGGAGTCTATATACTTGCACTGAGAGCAGAATAATGCCTTACTAATTATCATCGAGTCTCCTGTTCTTTTTCCTTTCAGAAAGGAAAGTTCAAATCTCCTTGGACCTGCCCAGTACATTATGTCAGCTGTCAATGACACCAAATTCAAATTTGCAGTGTTTCTTCTCACTGGGATACCTGGCCAGGAAGACGTCTATCTCTGGATCTCTATCCCCTTCTGCTTAATGTATCTTATTTCGATAGTAGGAAATTCAGTCATTCTGTTCATTATAAAAACAAATCCAAGCCTCCATAAGCCCATGTACATTTTCCTTTCCATGTTGGCCGTCACAGACCTTGGCTTATCGTTAGCCACAATACCGACGATACTGGGCACATTCTTGTTTAATGTTAGGGAGATCAGCCTCGATGCCTGTTTTGCCCAGTTGTTCTTCATCCACTCACTTCAGTGCACTGAATCCTCCGTGCTCTTGTTGATGGCCTTTGACCGATTCATTGCGATCTGTAACCCATTGAGATATGCTTCCATCTTAACCCTGCCAAGAATATCCAAGATGGGACTGGTGTGTGTGCTAAGAGGGGTGGCCATAATATTCCCACTCCCCATTCTCCTGAAACGGTTCCAATACTGTCGTTTCAATGTCCTCTCCCATTCTTACTGCCTGCACCAGGAGGTCATGAAAAAGGCTTGTTCGGACATCACAGTGAATAGCATCTATGGCTTATCTGTTGCATTCTTTACAATGTGGTTGGACTCGCTGCTCATCTTCCTCTCTTATGTGATGATCCTCAAAACAGTGCTGAGCATCACGTCCAATACAGAGTGCTTCAGGGCCCTGAACACCTGTGTCTCCCACCTCTGCGTTGTCCTGCTCTTCTATATACCAGAGTTCGGCTTGTCTCTGATACACAGATTCTGGACGGGCTCTTCTCCCTTGCTTCAGATTCTCCTGGGCTACATCTACCTGCTGGTTCCACCCCTGATGAACCCAATTGTGTATAGCATGAAAAGTAAACATCTTCGTGAAAGGATAATCAGGGTGTTTGTCAAATGAAGGGTCAGTTCATCACCTGGCTCCAGTGCTGGTGACACCAGAGATAAAAATAATGGCAACATATTCCATCCTGGACCCTTATATCCGAGATGACATGAGCTACTGATTTCCATGCTGTAGAGCACAGTTCTGATGGGGTATGTTGCCTGGAGCAATGGGTCAGGGGATGGTGATGGAGGACAATGGGACTGAATGGCTAGGCAGCAGTTCTGCGGAAAAGGACCTAGGGGTCACAGTGGACGAGAAGCTGGATATGAGTCAGCAGTGTGCCCTTGTTGCCAAGAAGGCCAATGGCATTTTGGGATGTATAAGTAGGGGCATAGCGAGCAGATCGAGGGACGTGATCGTCCCCCTCTATTCGACATTGGTGAGGCCTCATCTGGAGTACTGTGTCCAGTTTTGGGCCCCACACTACAAGAACGATGTGGATAAATTGGAGAGAGTCCAGCGAAGGGCAACAAAAATGATTAGGGGTCTAGAACACATGACTTCTGAGGAGAGGCTGAGGGAACTGGGATTGTTTAGTCTGCAGAAGAGAAGAATGAGTGGGGATTTGATAGCTGCTTTCAACTACCTGAGAGGTGGTTCCAGAGAGGATAGTTCTAGACTATTCTCAGTGGTGGAAGAGGACAGGACAAGGAGTAATGGTCTCAAGTTGCAGTGGGGGAGGTTTAGGTTGGATATTAGGAAAAACTTTTTTCACTAGGAGGGTGGTGAAACACTGGAATGCGTTGCCTACGGAGGTGGTGGAATCTCCTTCCTTAGATGTTTTTAAGGTCAGGCTTAACAAAGCCCTGGCTGGAATTATTTAATTGGGGATGGGTCCTGCTTTTGAGCAGGGGGTTGGACTAGATGACCTCCTGATATCCCTTCCAACCCTGATATTCTATGATTCTATGACAACACACTGGAGGATGGGGAACAAGGCAGGCAGCAGGATTTACAAAGTGACTGTGTTCATGGAGAGCCAGGGCAATGGTAGGAGTTTGGCCCATAAAGATCCATATCAGTGGCTGTTCCGACCTCAGAATTCTTCTTGATACAGTCAATAAAGAGAAGGGACGTGGATGTTGTTTCCCATTACACCTGACCTGTCCCTGTCCCGTCTCTGGTTAAACATCCATGGGCCATGAGAAAAGCTGCAGAGCTGTTCTGTAGTCACAGTTCTGGTCCTTCCTGAGTGCTCAGGGTGCTGCGCGATCCATGAGCACAAATACCCACCCTTCCCCTACTCCTTCAGCTAGGAGACCCAGGAGAAGCCATTCACATAGCCCCCCACCACCTCTGTTGAAGTCTCTGCAGAGAGAACACCTGCTGAATCCACTCCCCACAGAGGCAGAGCCGAGCTGCATGTGTGAGTGAGTGTCTGACTCAGAGGAGTCCTGGAAAGAGACTCATACCCACATCCCCTCCGCAGCCCTTCTGTTTGTGCTGCCCCATCTGTTGCATAGGGGTTGAGAGGGTCCTCAGCTCCCACACAGAGTCACAGCTAGCTCCTATCCCAGCCCATCCCATTCAGTGTAGGGTGACCACCTTTTCAAAAGGCAAAAGCAGGACCAATGCAGGTAGGATCCCCGTCCTCTCTGTGACCATGCCCCTACCACTCTTCTTCCCACTTGAGGCCCCACGCCCTGTTCCGTCTCTTTCCCTGAGACCTCACCCTCTGCCCCATCTGTTTCCCCAAGACCCTGCCTGTAAAATCTATCCTTCTGTAGTTAACAAACATATTTTATTCTAACATAAACCAGTGTGTTTTGAGTGAAGTGTCTGGGAAAATCTCAGCTCTGTTGAAAATGGCTGTTGCATATCTTTCACACATCGAGGGGAAAGTGACCTATATCAATGAGTTTGCATTGTACAGATCCCTGTGCAGTTCAAGACCGTATGATTCTGGGGTTATACTCAAGCAAGTGTGCAAGGGTGGGGATCTGATAAATTAGGGGACTCAGAGGTTCCACCAACTTCCAGACTGCACCCCAGAGGTGACAACCCATCACAGAAGTTTTAGAACAAACTGATAAATTAAATAGTAAATGTCCCCAGGACCAGATAATATTCACCTAAGAGTTCCGAAGCAATTCAAATATCAAATGACAAAACTAGTAACTGTGGTAAGTTACCTATCACTTAAATCAGCTTCTGTACCAGAGAACTGGCAAATAGCTAATGTGATCCTGATTTTTTTTAAAAGACTTTAGAGGTTATCCCAGCAATTACAGACCAGTAATTCTAACTTCAGTACCAGGCAAATTGGTTGAAACTATAATAAAAAAAAAACAGAATTTTAAGACACATACATGAACATGATTTGTTGTGGAAGAGTCGATATGGCTTTTGGAAAGAGAAATCATGTCTCACCAATCTATCAGAATTCTTTGAGAGGGGGATCCAGTGGATATAGTGTACATAGATTTTCAGAAAGTCTTTGAGAATGACCCTCACCAAAGGATCTTAAGCCATGTAAACTGTCACAGGATAGGAAGGAAGGTGCTGTCATGGATCAGTAACTGGTTAAAAGATGGAAAACAAAGTGTAGGAATAAATGGTCAGTTTTCAGAATGGAGAGGGGTAGTTAGTGATATGCTGTTCCACATATTCATAAATGACCTGGAAAAAGGCATAAACAGTGAGGTGGTAAAATTTGCATATGATACAAAATTATTCAATATACTTAAGTCCAAAGCAGACTGCAAAGATCTTGGAACAGTGACTGGGCAACAAAATGGCAGATACAATCATTATCGATGAATACAAAGCAATAGACATAATCCGCACTATACATACAAAATGATGGTTCCAAATTATCCTTTACCACTCCACAAGAAAGAGATGTTGGAGCCATTGTGGATAGTTCTCTGAAAACATCCCCTCAGTGTGTGCAGAGTCAGTCAAAAAAAAAGTAACAGAATGTTGAAAACCATAAGTGGCGGATATAATGATCTAGGACAGGCTAAGCCTCCCCTGGCACAGCTGCAGCCACCAGACACTGGATGCTGGTTGAGGGGTTTGCTCAGGGAAGTTTTTGCTTCTTATTATGCACTATGCAGGTTCCAGGGTAGCTGAGGAGGCAGTATGTGCTACTGAGCTTCTTCAGTAATCTCGCTGCACTCCATGGAGATTACTGATGAAATCAGGAAGCTGAGAAACACAGAGCGCTGTGACAGGGTGCAGTCTAGGAGCCATGGGAACAGCTGTGCCCCTTAACCCTTCATCTGGACTAGCCAATCTTATGCTGCTTTGTTGGTGACACAGCCAGTGTCTTCAAGCCCTGCTATCACCCACCATGACAGCAGGTGGTGCCAAACACATAACTAAGGTGCCTGAATGCTTTACCTAAGCCACTCAAAGTCAGGCAGGAGACAACAGTCAATTTCCCATCTCCCCGACCTTGCATGTTTGCTGGACTATAACACAGTATTATACTGTGATGGGTTGCCCACCACCTTCTGGGGTGCTACCTGACCTACTGGAGTTACACTGAGCCTGCCTGTTCCACCAGCCTGGGCTCCCTCATCCTTTCCTGCTGCACATGGCCCTCAAGCTTCCTAGAGCACACACACAGGTAGGGACATATCCAGCTGCAGACAGACACAGATACTGAAATCAGCTCTGCATGGAAAGTCTTTAAGCTAAAGAATTGCCCAGCACTCAAGTGCATGTCCCCTAAACCTAAATTTGTATTGTCTTGCACTGCACAGAGAACTGTACAGTGTAAGCTAATTAAATCTCACCTCCTCTCTCAATGTGGAGGAAGATATGCACAGCCCTTTCCTCGCCCTGCCCCCCCCCCCGTTATAAATTCCAAAAACTGGGTTGAGACAAAATAAAACAATTCTATTAGCTACAAAACCAGTTTTTTAGTGATTATAAGGGATAGCAAATGGATCAAAGCAGATTACTGAGCAGATAAAACAAACATGCAAATTAAGCTTAATACATGAAAGAAACTGGCTGCAAATAGTAATTTCTCACCCTAAATGTTGTTTTAAGGAGGTTGCAGAGTTTCTTGAAGACAAACTGCTCTTTCTTGCTGCTTAAAACTCCAGGCATTCCTTTCACAGGCCAGACACCTTTTCCAGCCTGGGCTCAGATTCCCAGCCTGCCCTTTTCTTAGATGTTTCTTGTTTCTTGTTTCTTAGATGTTTCCAGCAGTCATCCGGGGTGGGGGAGAGGTGAGGGATTAAGTGAAAAAAAGAACCCTGATTATCTCACTCCCCAGCCTTAAATAGGATTTACATATAGCGGGAATCCTTTGTTTCCCAGTTTGATCCCCACCCGCTAGTGCAAAAATACTAGCAGTCCAGGATGGAGTCCAGTACATGTCAGACACGTGTCAAAGGTTGTTTGGAGCATCCCAGGAATCTTTCCAGGAAGGTGGAATAGCTCATTGACTAACCAATGAGACTGATTGCATTTTTTATTCTGGGTGTTCCCCAGGTGCAAACACTTTTGTAACTGATACATAGTCAACATTCCTACCTTCAGATGCAGAAATGCTACATGCATACAAATAGGATAATCACATTCAGTAAATCGTCATCTTTCCAATGCTATCTTACTTGACCCATCTCACATAAACCGGTTCTTAGTTATGCCAAAATTATATTAGAGCAATATTTCAATGAAAATTATGGGGCATAGTGCCACATATACCATCTTGCACTGCACAGGAGTCTGTACAGCATAAGCTCCATAGTCTAGGTCACTTTCCTCTTGATGTGGGAAAGATGCAACAGCCTTTGTACGAAGAGCTGAGATTTTCCACTGATTGTTGCTCAAAACATGCTGGTAAAGATAAAGCATAAAACAAGTTTATTAATGACAAAAACAATTTTAAGTGATTATAAGTGATAGCAAACAGATCAAAGCCAATTACCTAACAAATTAACAAAACCACAAACTAAGCCTAAGCTACAAGATCGATTGGGTATGAATTAGCAATTTTGCACTCTGACTGATGATATAAGCAGTCCACCAAATTTCCATACACAGGGTAGAAATCCCTTTAGCCTGGGACCAGCGTTTCCCCCAGTTCAGTCTTTGCTCCTCGGGTGTTTCCAGGAGTTCTCTTGTGTGAGGAGTGAGGCCAAAAGGTGATGTCACAACCCACCTAATATAGTGGGAAAATACAAGTACCAAAATGGAGTTTAGTGACATGTGGTCTGGTCACATGCCCTTGCCTGCCTCAATCATAGCATCCATTATCCATACGCAGTCTGGAGCGTTCTCAGGAAGGCTCACCAGGTCGGGGATAAGCTTCTCCTCAGGCCTATTGCTTCCCCTAACTGCCAATTACCCTGAATAGGCCCTTCACAACCAGCTGTCTAGACTGGAAGCATTTTGCCTAGTGGGTGTCACCCAGGTGTAACTACATTTGAAATAGAGATACATAGTCAATATTCATAAATTCAGATCCAAAAATGACACATGCACACAAATAGGATCATCATATTCTGCAAACCATAATTCTTCCAGACACCTCACAAATCATGTTTTGTACAAGATGCATCATACCTAAGTCATAACCATATGGGGGTAGTGTAACAACTGCCTCCTCAGCTGCCCTGGATCCTGCATGGCACATATAAAAATCTCAGATTCTTGGGGAATCGCAGAATCCTAGGACAGGAAGGGACCTCGAGAGGTCATCAAGTCCAGTCCCCTGCACTCATGGCAGAACCAGGCACCATTTAGACCATCCCTGACAGGTGTCTAACCTGTTCCTAAAAATCTCCAATGATGGAGATTCCACAACCTCCCTAGGCAATTTATTCCAGTGCCTAACCACCTTGACAATTAAGAAGATTTTCCTAATGTCCAACCTAAACCTCCCTTGCTGCAATTTAAGCCCATTGCTTCTTGTCCTACCCTCAGAGGTTAAGGAGAACACATTTTCTCCCTCCTCCTGGTAACAATTTTTTTATGTACTTGAAAACTGTTATCATGTCCCCTCTCAGTCTTCTCTTTTCCCCATGAGAAGACACAAGCTTTTTCCACGAGGAAGCTTAGGGTCCCATCAGAGGGTTCCAGGTGCGGCTGCTTGGGGGGGCTCTGGCTGACCCGGGATTCTCCCACCGTGGGGGCTTGGGTGCTGTTTGGGACTCCAGCCTCGGGGGCTGGGGAGGCACTGGGGATCGCCGAGATGTGGGGGCATGGTCATGGCGGGATGCCTCAGGCAGAAGCGCTGGGTCTGGTGGGGCTAGCCTCCCCGAAGGGGGCCTGCACTCACTACCCATTGGGAACCAGTAGGAAAGGGATAGATAACAAGAGAGAAAGTACCATATTGCCTCTATACAAATCCACGGTAGACCCACTCTTTGAATTCTGAGTGCAGATCTGGTAGCCCCATCTCAAAAAAGATATATTTGAACTGAAAAAATACTGCAAAGGATGACAGACGTGTTTAGGGGGATGGAACAGCTTCCAGATGAAGAGAGATTAAAAGCCTGGACTGTTCAGCTTGGAAAAGAGCCGACTAAACAGGGATGTGGTTGAAGTCTATAAAATCATGAGTGGTGTGGAGACAGTGAACATGGAAGTGTTACTCACCCCTTCACAAGAACCAGGGCTTACCCAAATGAAGTTAGTAGGCAGCAGGTTTAAAACAAACCAACAAAAGTACTTTTTTCACACAACCCCCAGTCAACCAGAGGAACTCATTAACTAAGAATGTTGTGAAATCCAAAAGTATAACTGGGTCTAAAAAAGGTTTAGATAAGTGCATAGAGGACAGGTCCATCAATAGCTATTAGCCAAAATGATCAAGCCGCATGTTCTGGGTGTCCCTAAACCTCTGACTGCCAGAATCTGTGAGGAAACGCAGGGGATGGATCACTTGTTAATTGCCCTGTTGTATTCATTCCCTCTGAAGTATCTGCACTGGCTGTTGTCACAAGACAGGACACTGGGCTAGATGCACCATTGATCTGACCCAATATGGCCATTCTTAAGTTCTTAAATTGTGCCATTGATGAATGGGCTGCTCCAGGCAAGCCTTTTCCAGGAGCTCCCTGTGTTACAGACCTGGCATAGCCACCGTAGAAGACATCCAGGGGCTGCTCTGTGTAAGAAGACAATGGAGGGAGAGTGCTGCCCCCTCGGGGCATAGTTCTGTAGTAGAAGTCACAGGGGCTCATGGTCTGAGCTACAGCTGGGCTGGAAAACAGAGTCCCCCCCCCATGAAAAAAATTGACACAAACTAAAATGTTTCATTTTCATCCATTTTTGGGAGGTGAGTTTTCATAGAAAACAGATAGTTTTTCTTTGTAAGCTCAGCTGCCATGATGCTGCCCAGCTGCAACTGCCGGGATCCCCAAGCGAAACTGGAGGCTTTTCATCTGCTTCTCCCTCATAACATAAATGAAGGTTGCATTGACGGAGTCTCGGGCTGCACTCTGGGCATGGAAAGATTGAAACCTCCTGCCCAGTGTAGGGCTGGGGTATCGTGCCCCTCAGCTACTCTAACCAGCCCTCCCATCTCTGTGCAGCCCCCGCCACCCTGTACAACACCCCCCTCAGTAAGTCCCTTGGGCAGTGGCTGCTGTGACAGGCCCTGGTAGCACACCTCTGATGAACCTGTGCTAGCAGGGAGCTGGAGAGGGTCCTGGAGTGGTTGTAGAGGCCCAGAGATTGTGGGTGAGTGGGCCTAGCTACCAGTGGATCATTGAGATCTGTATATAACTTTGGGGATCTGCGGATCCTGGGTCCCCCATTTCATTCCTCAGGGAGAAGGGACAGGACCTCCCCTCCTGGAACAATCTGAGGTAAATTTCCATGTGGGGAGCCTTGTGGAATCTCCTTTCTCTGGTCTGAACCAAGAGTTTGTAATGCAGGAAAGGGAGGTGCCGGGGACAAATAGGGTTGTTTATTGTTATTATTATTATTACTATTTCAACAGGATTATACCTGCCCCCAAGGATTCCAGGAATGGAGCCTGCAACAGGGCATTTGCTGCAGTCTAGTTAGGTAGCACCACCACCCATCCCCTGTGATTTGGCCTCCTGCAGTTTGCCATGGGCCATGATGGGGACTAAAGCTGGTGAGCTTTCCTGAGGTTCCCTGATGGCCAAGTGGCCCCCAAGGGAATGTGCAGGCATACTTCATAAAAATGAGCCTCTATAAAAGCCTCCCCTGTCTGAACAGGTACTGCCTGCTGCCCGTGCCACCTCTCCGATGACTCCTTGTCATTTCAGGTGAAGATCTCTGGTGTCAGCGGCTCCCCATCTAGCAGGAACTGGGTATGTTGGCAAGTTTCAGTATCTTTAAAACGTGAAGTGAAGAATAAAGGCTGTGAATTGTTAACATTTGCAGATGTTCTGTGCAGTGGCAGAGGACTCAGCTGGGCTCGGATTAGGATTGTGCTCAGACTAGGAAGGACTAGTCCGTGAAAGAAGCTTATTGAAACATCTTTGAGGGTGATTTTACATGTAACAATTTCTTAGCGTATTAAGCTTAGCCATGCGTGTTTGTTTTATTTTGCTTAGTAACCTACTTTGTTCTGTCTGTTATCTCTTATGATCACTTAAATCCTACCTGTTATACTTAATAAAATCACTTTTGTTTATTAATAAACCCAGTGTAAGTAATTGTTTCCTAGGGGCAACCAGTCTGTGTATATCTCTCTTTACTTTGAGAAAGAGGGTGAATAACATCAATCAATTTATCTGGGGTTCAGGCTCCCAGAAAGGCTGTGCACAGGGATGCTGAGGCAAGTCCCTTTAACCGAGTCTTCCCAGAATGGAGCTGATCTCGTGTCTGTATTTTGCAGAGGGGTGTGGCCCTAACTCTGGATCTGTGCTGGAGGAAGCCAGGAGGGTCTAGCTTAGGAAGACAGAGTTAAGGAGTGTCCATGTTGGCAGAAGGGTAAGGCTCAGTGGAATTTCAGCAAATCAAGTGACAGTCCCAAGGGGGTCCCAATGAGAGAACCCGTCGTATAAATACTAGACAGTGAGAGCTCAGGGAATGAGTATTTTCAATATTAATCTTAATGCTGCAGATAAAGGCTACAGACTGACACAACAGAACCTGAGCAGAACCAGTCAGCTATTAACAGAGGGACAGAGGACAGCTACTGGATTTTTGTTTGCCAACAAGTGACTGAATGAGGGCTGAGACATTGCAATCTTTTCAGTTTGTGAAGAAATTCAGATGACAGACTCTACATTTAAAGTTCTATTCTCACCTGAGAAATCATTTCTGAAAAAAGATCAGAGGGGAAAGAATTTGTTGACATGAGTGTACTAAAGTACAGATGTGTAAATGTTATGGTAAACTTTTCATTGTAATACAAATATTGCAAACCAAACTTTCATGACTTGGCATGAATATTGAAAGCCAGCAGCAGAGTTGTTGGAATCTCTACAGGAAGGAGGAGCGACAGCTTTATTGCTTAATGGCTTTTGTTTTACAAAGTAGTTCTGAACATACTGTTTGCAATGGGTTTCTGCCATTAACTCTTTGTTCAGTGAACAACTGTATGATACCGCCCCGGTAACTGACCACAAGCTTTATCTAAAACTTACGTTCAGGGTCATAAACGGAACTCCTCTGCAATACCTGTGCAAGAATTTCCAAAAGGTCTTGAGAGAACAGAACCACTGGCCTCTCTTTCAGCAGAGCAGAGCTGAGGTACAGGAAAGGGGAGTGTATTAGTGGTTATATGTAATGTATGCCTATCTACTGTTAGGGGGCTTATTCCTTCACCCACTTACTTCCCTGGTCCTTCTCACATGAACAGAGAGCAACAATACCCAAAGTCCAAAGCTGCAAACAATTCAATGTTTATTGGGGTGAACTTCCAGCAAGCATGATTCCAGTTTCCTTCCTTAGTATCCTCCTTCCCAGCTCTGACACCACAGAGCCTTACACCTGTGTCCCTGTTCCCATTCCTACCCTTAGCCAAACATGATTCCAACTTCCTTACTCCCATTCCCTGTTCCCATCTCCCCCTTTAGCAAAACATGATTCCAATTTTCTTACCCCCATTTCCTGTTCCCATCTCCCTTACCCACATGCCCATGCCCACCCACACCCACACCCAGTCACTTCCTCATTGACTACAGATTATATAGTAAAACTTGAGTTCTGCTTAGCTATACCTTAACCAATCATTTTCCTGAAATTTAACTAACCAATCCTAACATATTGTAACATGTTTCAGAGTAACAGCCGTGTTAGTCTGTATTCGCAAAAAGAAAAGGAGTACTTGTGGCACCTTAGAGACTAACCAATTTATTTGAGCATGAGCTTTCGTGAGCTACAGCATCCGATGAAGTGAGCTGTAGCTCACGAAAGCTCATGCTCAAATAAATTGGTTAGTCTCTAAGGTGGCACAAGTACTCCTTTTCTTTATATTGTAACATGATTATGTAACCAATTATATCCCACCACCTTAATTAGTTTACACCCAGCAAAAATTATACAGCAGACAGGAACAATCACAGAACCAGACAGAGATTATATAGACAAACAATAGCAAAGTGGGAACTATAATGACAAAACAATACAGAAGTGAGGATTTCACATCCCAGCTATTGATAAGTGAGTTCTTGCCAGACAGGATGCTATCAAACTAAGTTTCCTTTTACATTTTCTAGGCACTTCCCTTTCTCTGGAGGTGATAGGAATACAATCCTGTCCTGATAGTGCCTAACAGCCCAATAGCACCTTCTTTCAATGTGACTAGTCTGGAATATGAGGATGTGACTGTTCGCTTCCCAGCTTATGGCTGCCTCTGCTGCTTAGCCAAAGGCCTTAGCCTAAGAACAGGACCTCAGACTGTCACAGTAAGAGAAGGCCCTTACACCGGCAGACAGTGATTTTGATTCTTTTATACCTCTATAATTAGCCAAGTGATAAGAATACACCTAAATTCTTAGAGTATAGGCCTTTACAGACAGGCATGAATATCTATGTCCTAACATCTACAGTGACACGAGCCTGGCTAAAGTAACTTGCACACTCAAGTGGATACTAGTGCAACCGTAGTGTTTGCACAATTCAGTCATTTGTGACACCAACCTCTCCCCCACACAGGTGAAGTAGCCCTCTGTGTTAGCTTGTAAGTTCCAGATATCTACAGACCCTTGCATGGGGAGAGGATGCAGGTCCTGTGAGGGTGAGGAGAAGCCTGTAGTCTGATCAGACCTTCTGGATTCAGTCAACATTGGCCAGGCAAAGCACTTCAGCACCTGTTGGAGGGATTCTTGGGGGTCAGAGTGTATCACAAAGGAGTATTTGGTAAGAGAAAGTTAATATAGCCCAGTTCTGACTGAATTTACAAATGTAAATCTGGAATGACACAGTTGAAGTCAAAATTATTGAATTAAAATCTTGGCTCTAAGAATTTATCTCATGTACTGCAAGAAGGGAGTAGCTTAATTTGGACTCTCAGGAGTGGAGAAAATAAAATAGATAGATAGATAGATAGATAGATAGATAGATAGATAGATAGATAGATAGATAGATAGATAGATAGATAGATAGAATGACTGTTTTCACCATGCACTTGCCATGTGTTCATAAATACATCATCATATAATGGGCCATACTCAGAAGTAGAGGGCAAAAAAGGTTGTCTGTGGTAAATTCACAACTGAAAATCACAGAGCTCTCAAGTAGGCTGCGGAACTCCCAGCCACAAGATATCAATGGGGTCAAAAGCTTAGCAGGATTCAAAGAGGGACTGGATGTTTATATGGATAACAAGAAAATACAATTACAGTAGTGAGGATGGTTTTAAAAACTCTTGGAAGAGATCTAATCCTTCTTGATTTACATCAAAAATGTGTCTAATGGGTATAAGGGGGAAACTATCCATGGGAGCAGGTTATCTCATAGCTGCCTATTGCAGGGCTTTTTCCACCTTCCTCTGAAGCATCTGGAACTGGACACTGGGCTAGATGGACTGCTGATCTGATCCAGTCTGGCAGTGCCTATCTTCCTATTGGTTGTGTAAATCTAAAACTATATTTTTGCTGATCTTCCTTGAACTCCTGGGAGTCTCTAGACTTGTACTGAGAGGAGAAAGAAGTCTAGTTAAATATAATTTAGTCTTCTGTTCTTTTTCCTTTCAGGAAGCAAAGTTCAAAATTCCTGTGACCTGCCCAGTCCATTATGTCAGCTGTCAATAACACCAAATTCAACTCTGCAGTGTTCCTTCTCACTGGGATACCTGGGCAGGAAGAAGTCCATCTCTGGATATCTGTCCCCTTCTGCTTAATGTATGTTATTTTGATAGCAGGAAATCCAGTCATTCTATTCATTATAAAAACATATTCAAGCCTCCATGAGCCCATGTACATTTTCCTTTCCATGTTGGCTGTCACAGATCTTGGTTTATCGATAGCCACCATGTTGACGACACTGGGTATATTCTTGTTTAATGTTAGGGAGATCAGTCTCAATGCCTGTTTTGCCCAGGTGTTCTTCATCGACTTGCTTCAGTGCACTGAATCCTCCATGCTCTTGTTGATGGCCTTTGACCGCTTTGTTGAAATCCGTGACCTGCTGAGATATGCTTCCATCTTAACCCCACAGAGAATAACCAGGATGGGACCGGTGTTTATGCTGAAAGGGGTGGCCTTAATATTCCCACTCCCCTTTCTCCTGAAACGGTTCCAATACTGTCGAACCAATGTCCTCTCCCATTCCTACTGCCTGCACCAGGAGGTCATGAAGATGGCTTGTTCAGATATCACAGTCAACAGCATCTATGGCTTGTCTGTTGCACTCTTAACAGTGGGGTTGGACTCGCTGCTCATCTTCCTCTCTTATGTGATGATCCTCAAAACAGTGTTGAGCATCGCATCACCCATGGAGTGTCTCAGGGCCCTGAACACCTGTGTCTCCCACCTCTGTGCTGTCCTGCTCTTCTACACACCAATAATCGGACTGTCTGTGATACACAGATTCGGGAAGGGCCCTTCTCCCTTGCTTCAGATTCTCCTGGGCTACATCTACTTGCTGGTCCCACCCCTGATGAACCCAATTGTGTACAACGTGAAAAGCAAACACCTTCGTGCAACGATAATCAGGGTGTTCACCAAGTGAAGGGTCAGTTCATCACCTAGCTCCAGTGCTGGTGACATGGGAGATGAAAAACATGGGCCACCTTGTAACAAAGTGGTTTCTGGCGGGACACAACTGAGAGTATCAATTCAGTCACAGCCCAGAGCTGGGGGGTTCCTTACTACTAAGGCACACCAAACCAGCCAAACAGAGTGGACTTTGGTTTCACCCCACTGGCTAACCAGAAGTCACACAAGGAATTCCGTCAGATACTCCAGTTTCCCAGTATCACCACCAGTTCCGCTCCTTTGGGGGATGAATGGTTATAAAAACCAGTACCCCAGTTAAAAAAAAAAAAGGATCTCCTGATTCCAAAGGACCAAGACCCAGACCCAGATCAATATACAAGTCAGATCTTACCCACAAATCACGCTGTTGCCAATCCTTTAGAACAGGGGCTGGGCAAACTTTTTGGCCTGAGGGCCGCATCGGGTTTTGGAAATTGTATGGAGGGCTGGTTAGGGGAGGGGGTCATGCCCCAGCCCCCATCTCCTATCCACCCCCCCCGGGGACTCCTGCCCCCATTCAACCTCCTGTTCCCACCCCAATCCCTATCCACACCCCCGCCCTTTGACCACCACCCCGAACTCCCCTGCCTTCTATCCAACTCCCCCTGCTCCGTGTCCCCTTATCGCACTGCCTGGAGCACTGGTGGCTGGCGGCTCTACAGTCATGCCGCCCGGCTGGAGCCAGGCCATGCTGCCTCTGCCATCTCGCAGCACAGAGCACCAGGTCAGGCCGGGCTTTGCAGCTGCACTGCCCCAGGAGCTCACAGCTCCACCGCACAGAGCATTGCCCCGGCGGCGAGGTGAGGCTGTGGGGGAGGGGTCAGGGGTAGCCTCCCCGGCCAGGAGCTCAGGGGCTGGGCAGGAGGGTCCTTTGGGCCGGATGTGGATCCCGGGCCGTAGTTTACCCACCTCTGCTTTAGAATCTAAAATCTAAAGGTTTATTCATAAAAAGTGAGAAATACAGATGAGCGTTAAAATTGGTTAAATGGAATCAACTACATAAAGTAATGGCAAAATGCAGTGCACAGTTCTTGTTTCAGGCTTGTAGCTGTGATGGAATAAACTGCTGGCTTAAGTTAAGTCTCTGGAGTACATCCACAGCTTGGATGGGTCATTCAAGTCCATTGTTCAGAGCTTCAGTTTGTAGCAAAGTTCCTCCAGAGGTAAGGAGCAGGATTGAAGACAAAATGGAGAAGATGCAGCTGCCTTTTATAGTCCCTTACCGTGCAGCCTGTGCTTCCTTTGTTTCAAACACAAGGTGCCCAACATATGGCTTGGAAACCTTAGAGTTCTGTCCATAGGAATGTCCCTGCATGTCTTGCTGAGCCGCAAGGTGGATCTGCCTTCTCTCAATGGGTCAGTTGTATAGTTGATGGTCCTTAATGGGCTATGAAGCAGGCTAGGAGTGCTGATGCCGAACAGTCTGGGGTTGTCACTCAGAAGCAGAGCACCAGTTTGAAATACAGACATACATACATGTCTATAACTCAGAAAACAAAGGTGATACAAACATATAAACAAAATGATCATATCTGGCAAATTATAGCATTTTTGCAGATATCTTACATGGCATATGTCATAAATATAAAGGGAAGGGTAAACGCCTTCAAAATCCCTCCTGGCCAGAGGAAAAATCCTCTCACCTGTAAAGGGTTAAGAAGCTAAAGGTAACCTCGCTGGCACCTGACCAAAATGACCAATGAGGAGATAAGATACTTTCAAAAGCTGGGAAGAGGGAGAAAAACAAAGGGTCTGGGGCTGTCTGTGTGATGCTTTAGCCGGGGACAGAACAGGAATGGAAACTTAGAACTTAGTAAGTAATCTAGCTAGGTATGTGTTAGATTATGATTTCTTGAAATGGCTGAGAAAATAGCTGTGCTGAATAGAATGACTATTTCTGTCTGTGTGTCTTTTTTGTAACTTAAGGTTTTGCCTAGAGGGATTCTCTATGTTCTGAATCTAATTACCCTGTAAGGTATCTACCATCCTGATTTTACAAAGGTGATTCCTTTACTTCTATTAAAAGTCTTCTTGTAAGAAAACTGAATGCTTTTTCATTGTTCTCAGATCCAAGGGTTTGGGTCTGTGGTCACCTATGCAAATTGGTGAGGATTTTTACCAAACCTTCCCCCGAAAGTGGGGTGCAAGGGTTGGGAGGATCTGGGGGGGAAAGATGTGTCCAAACTACGTTTCCCAGTAAACCCAGTTAATGTTTGGTGGTGGCAGAGGAAATTCCAAGGGCAAAGGGTAAAATTAATTTGTACCTTGGGGAAGTTTTAACCTAAGCTGGTAAAAGTAAGCTTAGGAGGTTTTCATGCAGGTCCCCACATCTGTACCCTAGAGTTCAGAGTGGGGAAGTAACCTTGACAGCATATCTGGCTGATTACTTCGTGGGCGTTACCCCAGGAGCCAACATTTGAAACAGGTATAGAGCCAATACTTATAACATTAAATACAAAATGATACATGAATACAGATAGCATAATCATAACAAGCAAATCATAACCTTTTCATAGACACCTACTTGACCTCCTTCGTACAAGATTTGGTGCAACTATAGGACCTTGGTTGCAACAATGGTCTATACGGTCACAGTTCACGTCAATACTGTCACACATCTAATTCATCCGAGACCCTTACATCCGAGGTGGCTTAAGCTACTGATCTACACTCTGTAGAGAGAGGTTCAGATGTGGTGTGAGACCTGAAGTAATGGTATAGTCGCCGTTCCCACCTGCTGGTGAGTGAGGACAGCGCACTTGGGGGAAGGAGACCAAGGCAGGCAGCAGCATTTACAAAGTGACTGTGTTCATGGAGAGCCAGGGGACCGCTGGGATGTTGGCCCATAAAGAGCCGTTTCGGTGGCTGCTCTGACATTAGAATTTCTCCTGATACAGTTAATAAAGAGAAGGGACAGGGATGTCATTTCCCATTACACCTGGCCTGTCACTGTCCCATCTCTGGCTAAACATCCACGGGCCATGAAAAAATCTGCGGGGCTGTTCTGCAGTCAGAGTCCTGGCCCTTCCTGAGAGCTCTGGAATCTGTGTGATCCAGGAGGTCTGCTCCAGCTGTGGACAGGCGTATTCAAGGGGCTCAGATACTACCCCTCCCCTATGTGCTCAGCCATGTGCACGTGACTGAATCCTGTCAGAGACATGATTAATGCAGCAGTCCCAGGAGAAGCCATGTGGGCAGCGCCTTTGATGGCTCTGCACACCGTACACCTGCTAAGCCCACTCCCCACCAAGGCAGGGAAGAGTGGCATGTGTGAGTCTGGGTCTGACACAGAGGAGTACTGGCAAGAGGCTCCGGCCTAGATTCCCTCCTCCTCCATTTGTGCTGCTCCAGCTGCTTCTAAAGGAGTGGAAATGGTCCTCAGCTTCCTTACAGAGGCACGGCTGTCTCCTATCCCAGCCCAGCCCACTCAGTGTAGGGTGACCACCTCTTCAAAAGGCACAAGTGGGACACAGGCAGGAGTCCTGTCCCCTTTGTGATCTCGCCCCATTCCTCTCCTATCCCCTTGAAGCCCAACCCTCTGCTCCTCATCTTCACCCTCTGCCCCACCCTCTGCCCCATCTCTTCTCCCAGGACCCCACCCCCTGCTCCTCCTCATTACGCAAGGCTCCACCCCCTCTCCAGACCAGAAGCTAGCGCCGGGCCATGGTAAGAGCTGTCCGCGGAGCCAGAGCCATTGTGAGGAGCCCCCAGCCTGGGTCCCTGCCCCCCCCCCAGGATGAACTCCCAGGGAAGGTGGAGAGTCTGGGGCTCCTCACAGCGGCTTGGGCTCTTGGGGTAGCTCTTACCACAGTCTGGCTCTGGCCTGGCCAGGGGAAGGAGCCTCTGGGGTAGTGGAGGCACAGGGGGCAGGGCTTAGTGGGAAGAGATGAGGCAGGGGTGGGGCCTCCAGGGAAAAAGAGGAACAGGGGTTGCAGCAAGCCTGAAACAAGGCTGACCCCAGCAGGGACGTTGGTGCGGGGGCTCCTGCGTAAAGGAGAAGAATGGGGCCAGAGTGTAGGAGAGCCTGTGTTTTAGAGAGCTCCACCCACTGGAGAGGCCAGAAGCCAGATCTGCTTTGGAGAACCCGGGACCCTTCACCTGCCTCGAGTTGGGGGCAGGACCTTCTGGGAAAGAGGAGCAGGGGGCGGGGCTTCATAGTGAGGGGGCGCTAAGGACCACCTCAGCATCCCTACCTGGAAAAGGGCGGTGCTTCCTATGAGCCTCTGTCCATTGTGGAGCATCACTACAAGGAATTTGGGACAAATGTTATCCTGGAGTCATTTAGCCTGGGACCAAGAATCAAACTCTGTATTTCAGGTCTCTCCTGCCCAATTTGGGATGGGTGATCACCCTAATTCAGTTGCCATTAGAGATGGTATGTTGGAGACTCTCCCCTTTATGGGTAGGAAAGATTAGAAGGTCAGTCAACCTTTGCTCCAGGGTGTGGCCCTTTAAGCTTCCTATGACTTTTGGAGCTGACAGAGTTCTAGTAGAGACAGCTACTGGGAGACAGGAAGATGGTCCTGGGTAATAGTTAAAGCTTTGGGAAATTCCAGGCTACTGTTTCTTTAAGGGTCTGGGGCTGGGGCCTTGTAGTGCAGGGCAGGGGGCTGTGTCCTCTTTCAGAACATGGGTGTCACCAGCAGGGGAAGGTCTGCCCAGAGGTGTTAATAGCTCTGCCCTACCGCAAAGGGGTGTTATGCTGGTAAATATGTTACAGATTGAAAGCTGCTTGGACTCTGCAATAATTGAGACCACAGCTAAGTATCTCACAGAGATTTCAGCTCTGTTTGCCTCATATGGGTGATGTGGGACACTGGGTGGAGAACCTGAACTCTTCCCAACACCCCTTGCTGATGAGGCCTGTCATTAGCACAGCCCCCTTTGACAAGGGAGTTCTGGGCCCCTCTGCAGCTCGGCAGTCAGAGGGGGAATCAGGACGTGCTTTGAGAGAGTGAAGGATCTGTAGAGCTTTGCCTGCCCGAACAGCCCCCTGCTGCAATGCACGTCTGTCTGATCCTGACCCGCTTCGCTCCACGAGCAACGAGAGCCACTCTAGTGCTGGAAATAGACCTTCCACCCTGCATCCAAATTTCCAGCATCACCAAGTAGCTGGGGGTAGCTGCATCTGGGGAAGGGGTTTGTTTGGTTCCCAATGAGAGCGAGCAGCAGGCATTTAGCAAAGCTTTTGACACGGTCTCCCACAGTATTCTTGTCAGCAAGTTAAAGAAATGTGGGCTGGATGAATGCACTATAAGGTGGGTAGAAAGTTGGCTAGATTGTCGAGCTCAACGGGTAGTGATCAATGGCTCCATGTCTAGTTGGCAGCCTGTGTCAAGTGGAGTGCCCCAAGGGTCGGTCCTGGGGCTGGTTTTGATCAATATCTTCATAAATGATCTGGAGGATGGTGTGGATTGCACTCTCAGCAAATTTGCGGATGATACTAAACTGGGAGGAGTGGTAGATACACTGGAGGGCAGGGATAGAATACAGAGGGACCTAGACAAATTGGAGGATTGGGCCAAAAGAAATCTGATGAGGTGCAATAAGGATAAGTGCAGGGTACTGCACTTAGGACGGAAGAACCCAATGCACCGCTACAGACTAGGGACCGAATGGCTAGGCAGCAGCTTTGTGGAAAAGGACCTAGGGGTGACAGTGGATGAGAAGCTGGATATGAGTCAGCAGTGTGCCCTTGTTGCCAAGAAGGCCAATGGCATTTTGGGATGTATAAGTAGGGGCATAGCGAGCAGATCGAGGGACGTGATCGTCCCCCTCTATTCGACATTGGTGAGGCCTCATCTGGAGTACTGTGTCCAGTTTTGGGCCCCACATTACAAGAAGGATATGGATAAATTGGAAAGAGTCCAGCGAAGGGCAAAAAAAATGATTAGGGGTCTGGAACACATGACTTATGAGGAGAGGCTGAGGGTACTGGGATTGTTTAGTCTGCAGAAGAGAAGAATGAGGGGGGATTTGATAGCTGCTTTCAACTATCTGAGAGGTGGTTCCAGAGAGGATAGTTCTAGACTATTCTCAGTGGTAGAAGAGGACAGGACAAGGAGTAATGGTCTCAAGTTGCAGTGGGGGAGGTTTAGGTTGGATATTAGGAAAAACTTTTTCACTAGGAGGGTGGTGAAACACTGGAATGCGTTGCCTAAGGAGGTGGTGGAATCTCCTTCCTTAGAAGTTTTTAAGGTCAGGCTTGACAAAGCCCTGGCTGGGATGATTTAATTGGGTATGGGTCCTGCTTTTGAGCAGGGGGTTCGACTAGATGACCTCCTGGGGTCCCTTCCAGCCCTGATATTCTATGATTCTATGATTCTATGATTTGGAGCTGGGCTGGGGTCACCCCCTTTCTATTAAGAAATTGCATAGCCTTGCTTAACCAGCGTGTGCGTGTCTCTTGACTCAACATGAGGAGAGACCGTCTGAGCTGTAGCCTCAGGTACCAGTGACTCTGCGAGCCTGACACTGTTATATCTGGCTGTCTTGGCATAACCCTGTTCCTTACAACAACGGGCCCTGTAGCCCAGTGCAGAGGGCAAAGGGTGTCTGTCACTGATAGACTGTGTGACCAGAAATGTCCACTAACTAACCGTCAGTGCCTTTGTTTGTGGGTCCTCTGCTTGAGGTGCAGCCAGCAGCACCAACTCCTGGGATTTTATTGGGAGTCTCGCACTCGTTCCTGTTTTTCTTAAAGCCCCAACTTCTGGAATAAAGAAACTGGACAGGAATCTCAGCTTTCAGTTTTCTTAAAAGTTTTTTTTTTTAAAGTGAGTTTCTGAAAAGCTAGAAAACCTGATGCAGGTGCACTCCAAGGTCTCAGACCCAAAGACAAATGAAATCCACTCCTTACCCCTCACTGTCACCCCTGAGCACCCCCACATCTGTCACAGACACCAAGGTGCTAGAGTCATGGGGCTTCCCGGAACCAGCTGTCACAGGGGGCTGTGGTAAGAGGCCTTTTACAGTCAAAGTTGTTGCTCTGGGAACGCTGACATAGTCCTGATTTTAGGGTCTCACAGTATCTGAACACCTTGAATGTATTTATCTTCCCGTCACTGCTGTGAGGCAGGGCAGGACTATTATCCACCTGTGCAGAGGCTCAGGGACAGCCAATGGCTTGCCCATGGTCACATATGACAAGGGAA
This sequence comes from Eretmochelys imbricata, assembly GCF_965152235.1. Lineage (NCBI taxonomy): Eukaryota > Metazoa > Chordata > Testudines > Cheloniidae > Eretmochelys > Eretmochelys imbricata. The sequence continues at coordinate 4,212,699 of NC_135572.1, forward strand.
TCAACCTCAAATCTCTTGAGTCACACAGCAGTCCTAGACCACCGGACCAGCCTTCCAAGCAGTGACCGGCCCGGCTGGATTCTCTGGTACACCAGCAGAGCTCCCCCCTGCGCTGCAGAGAGCGGGGATGGCAGGGAGCCAGTTACACGGGTTTAATTCGCTGGCCTGTTCTCCCCCTGGCTCAGAGGTGTTTAGAGCAGCCTGGGGGCTGGGCTGACCTCCGCCCATTGGTAATGGCTCCCAAGAGTTCAGCTCACTCTGCCCAAGTCTGAATTCTTGGCAGTACTGCTCCGCTCCTACCTGACGCTCACGGGCAGTGCCAGGTCTACCTGGTGTGTGTGTGGGGGGGCTGAGTAGATACTTAGGTCCCCCTCACAATGAGGCCCTGCCCCTGGTCCTCTTTCCCCCCAAGGCACGGCCACCATCCCAGGGCAGGTGGAGGTTCCAGGGTCCCCCCAGCCCCAGTAGCCCCTTCTCCCTGGGCAGCTCTTACATCGGCCTGGCTCTGGCTTCTGGCCTAGCCAGTGCTTAGGGCTTGGGGGAAAGAGAAGGGACAGGGGGTGCAGGTTTGAGGTGAAGAAGAGGGGTAGGGGGGGGATCAGGGAAGAGATGGGGCTCCTACATGTGTCCTACTTTTCCCTTTTGAGAAGGTGGTCTCCCTACCCTGAATGGGCTGGGCTGGGATAGGAGCTAACCGTGGCTCTGTTGGGGAGCTGAGGCCTGTTTCCACCCCTTTGCATTAGTCTCTTGCCAGGACTCCTGTGTATCAGATCACCACTCACACACACAGCACTGCTCTGCCTTGGTGGCATTATGGCCAGCTGGGTTTGGGATAAGCAGGCGTGTCGTGTGTGCAAAGCCATCAACAGGGGTGGGCTGCCTGAATGGCTTCTCCTGGTGTTCCTGCATTTATCAAGTCTTGGACATGACTCAGTCACAAGCACCTGGCTGAGGGCATGGGGGAAGGGTGAGTATCCTTGTCCCTTGAAAAGCCCCTGTCCACAGCTGCTGCAGCACCCATGGATCACACAGTACCCAGAGCGCTCAGGAAGGGACAGGACTGTGACCACAGAAGACCTCTGCAGCTTTCTTCATAGCTCATGGATGTTTAACCAGAGACAGGACAATGACAGGCCAGGTGTAACGGGAAACAACATCCAACACTTTTCTCTTTATTGACTATATAGACAGGAATTCTGAGAGGGGAGCAGCCACTGATAGGGCTCTTTATGGGCCAACATCCAACCAGTCCCCTGGCTCTCCATGAACACAGTCACTTTTTAAATGCTGCTGGCTGCCTTGCTCTCCATCCGCCAGTGAGCTGTCCTCCTTCACCCACGTCTGTCCTTAGACCCCACCTGAACCTCTCTCTACAGAGTGGAGCTCAGTAGCTCATGTCATCTAAGATGCAAGAGCCCAGGTTGCATTAGAGTCCAGGTTGCATTAGTCCACGTGTTTTTCATCCCCCGTGTCACCAGCGCTGGAGCCAGGTGATGAACTGAACCTTCACTTGATGAACACTCTGATTATCCTCTCACGAAGGTGTTTGCTTTTCACGCTGTACACAATTGGATTAATCAGAGGTGGGACCAGCAAGTAGATGTAGCCAAGGAGAATCTGAAATAAGGGAGAAGAGCCCTTCCCAAATCTGTGTAGCACAGACAAACCAATTTCTGGAGTGTAGAAGAGCAGGACAGCGCAGAAGTGGGAGACACAGGTGTTCAAGGCCCTGAGGCACTCCACCTGGGATGCAATGCTCAGCACTGCTTTGAGGATCATCACATAAGAGAGGAAGATGAGAAGTGAGTCCAAACCCACTGTTAACAGTGTAACAACCAAGCCATAGATGCTATTGACTGTGATGTCCGAACAAGCCATCTTAATAACGTCCTGGTGCAGGCAGTAGGAATGGGAGAGGACATTAGCTCGACAATATTGGAACCGTTTTAGGAGAAAGGGGACTGGGAACGCTATGGCCAACCCTCTTAGCACAAACAGAAATCCCAGCTTGGCTATTCTCTTCTGGGTTAAGATGGAAACATATCTCAGTGGGTTACAGATTGCGACGAAGTGGTTAAAGGCCATCAACAAGAGCATGGAGGATTCAATGAATTTAAGCGAGTGGATGAAGAACAGCTGGGCAAAACAGGCATCAAAGCTTATCTCCCTAGAGTAAAACAAGAATATGCCCAGTATCATCGGTATTGTGGCTAACGATAAGCCAAGGTCTGTGACGGCCAACATGGAAAGGAAAATGTACATGGGCTCATGGAGGCTTGGATCTGTTTTAATAATGAACAGAATGACTGAATTTCCTAATATCGAAATAAAATACATGAAACAAAAGGGGATGGAGATCCACAGATGAACGTCTTCCTGCCCAGGTATCCTGGTGAGAAGGAACACAGCAGGTGTGAATTTGGTGTCATTTACAGTTGACATAATGGACTGGGAAGGTCCAAGGAGTTTTGAACTTTCCTTCCTGCAAGGAAGAAGAACAGGAGACTAGATGATAATTAGTGAAGCATCTTTCTGGTCTCAGTGCAAGTCTAGAGACTAGGAGCTCAAGGAGAATCAGCAAAAACATTGTCTTGGATTTACATCACTGATAGGAGATAGGCACTGCCAGACTGGATCAGACCTGCAGTCCATCTAGCCTAATATCCAGAGGCCAGTTCCAGAAGCTTCAGAAGAAAGTTGAAGGAACCCTGCAATAGGCAGCTCTGAGATAACCTGCTCCTTGGGAAAGTTTCCCTCTGATGCCCCTAGCTAGACATATTTTGTGGTGTAAATCAGGAAGGTTTAGAGCCCTTCCAAGACTTTTTTCAAACAATCCTCAATACTGGAATTGGATTTTCTGGTAACACACATAAACTTCCAGTTCCTTTTTCAATCCGGCTAATTGATGTCTAGTGGCTGGGAGTTCCACAGCTTGCTTGAACACTGCATGATTTTACAATATTGACCTTACCACAGACACCTTTCTGGCCCTCCACTTCTGAGTGGGGCCTACTGTATCATGATATATGGGTAAACACATGGGAAATTCATGGGGGAAATGGTTACTGTAAATATCTCTTCTGCATTAAAGCTATTTATAAATGTGTTTTGTTGCCTCATTATATATTTTTTTTCCATGCTTGAGAGTCCAAATTAAGCCACTTCCTCTTTGCAGCACATGGGGCAAATTCTTAAAGCTAGGATTTTAATTCAATAACATTGACTTAAACTATCGCACTCCAGATTTACATGTGTGAACTGGGCTCTGTTAACTTTCCCTTAACAAGTGCTTGTGGTGATATACTCAGACCCCCAAGAATCCCTCCAAGAGAAGCTGAAGTGCCTTTGCCTGAATCCAAAGAGTTCAATCATCCTACAGGCCTCTCATCATGATCTCAGGAACTGCATCCTCTCCCCATGCAACGGTCTGTAGATATCTGGCAAGTTACAAGCTAACGCAGACAGTTACTTCAGTTGGGCGAGGGAGGAGTAGGTGGCAAAGATGGGTGAATAGTGCAAAAACTATGTTACTATGTTTGCTCTAATATCCAGCTGAGTGTGCAAGTTACTTCAGCCATGCTCATGTAAAATGTAAGGGGCATAAATTACTTACATCCACGATTACACTCCCCTTTTTTGCCCCTCAGCTCTACTCTTTGCTGAAACACGGACCAGTGGTTCTGGTCTCTCAGGACTTTTTGGAAAGTCTTATGTTCTTGCACATGTATTGCAGAGTGATTGAATGGACAACCCTGAATGTAAGTGTTATAAGCAACTTCTGGTCAGTTACCAGGAGACAGTATCATACAACTGTTCAGCACAAAGAGTTAATAGCACAAACCCATTGCAAACATAATGCGAAGTACTTCTATAATACTTTCTAAAGCCAAAGCCATTAAGCAGTAAAGTTACTGCTGCTCCTTCCTGTAGAGATTAGAACAACTCTGCTGCTTGCTTTAGATATACAGGCATGTCATGAATATTTGGTTTGTAATATTTGTATTACAATGAAAAATTTTGACATAACATTTACACATCCGTACCTTAGCGCACACACATCAACCCATTCTTTCTCTTCTGATCTTCTTTCAGAGGTGATTTCTCAGGTTGGAGTGGGACTTAAAATGTAGCATCTCTCATTTGGATTTCTCCTGGCTGGGATGATTTAGTTGGGGATTGGTCCTGCTTTGAGCAGGGGGTTGGACTAGATGACCTCCTGAGGTCCCTTCCAACCCTGATATTCTATAATTCTCTGTCCCTGGGTTAATAGCTGACTGTTTCTCCTTGGGTTCTGTTCTGTCAGTCTGTAGTGGTAACAGGCATTGGGATCAGTATAGAAAATATTCATTCCCTGAGCTATCACTCTCTAGTACATAGTAACCCCAGCAGCTGTTATTGAGGCACGATGAGGGTTTGCAGGAAGTGGATTTGAAAGTCAAATGCATGAGTATTCATGGAAATGAAACTTCATTTCACATGTGAAAGTAGTCTATTGCTCTCTCTCTCTCTCTCTCTGGCTGTCTCTATCCTGTACTCATAAAATCTGTAGTACCCAGGAATGGCATACTGTCAGACATGGAGCTGAGCTGCCATAATGTATGGACGTGTTAAACCCAGTTCTGGGGATGTTTGCTGTATAGCTATATAGGGTTAACTATTGGGATGTTTATGTTATGGCTCTATTGGCTGAAACCAGTATGGCACTTCTTATTTAACAGCAGGCTGCTGGAAAACAAGCAGGAAGGGAAGCAACAGCTCAAGAAGAGCCATCGCTCAGTAACCACCCCAGGGAGGGTGAGAGACCACACTGGAGATACAAGCTGGGAAGAGCTTGTTTCTGGGCTCCAGACACGTTACACAGCTTGTTTTGCCAGTGCTGGGAGTCTCTCCAGATGCTGGGCAGCTGTTGCTGAGAAGCTCTTCAGACGGACAGGCACAGACACCGCTGGGGAAATTTGAAGGCCCTCGGCCTGCCTGGGTCCCCATCAGAGTGCGAGGACTTGGGGTCAGAGAACTTCTTATTCTCCCATGTTACGCTTTCTTCCTGCTGTTCAGATTAAACAGTATTTTGGTTCTAGAAACCTGACTGGTCACTTGTCTCACCACTCGTCACTGACTCCCAAAGGGAAGAACCTCAGGTGCTGAACCCACTCGGACCTACTCAGCAAGCACAGTTGACCTCTGGTGTGCTGTAGCCCAGTGCCCAGTCTGAGGGTGGAAGATCCCGAATTTCCACCTTGTGAATGTGAAGGCTACAAAGGGTCCTGTCTGAGGATGGCAGGTTAGGGGGATTCCACCCCACGAGTGGGTAGGCTATGATGCTTGACATCTGGCACTCGGAGACCAGAGAGGGGGCAGAGATGCCAGTAACCCTGTAACTCTGAGGGGTATCTACAGGATAAAAAACCTGGAGCCCTCAGCCAATCAGGAAACAGAAATATGCCTTATCAGCCCTGTTACCACAGAGCAACACAGCTCTGGATTCCTGCCTTTACAATCGAGCCAGATTATAAAACCTTTTAAAATGCATTTACTGATTAAATTTCCAGGAGCAAATAAACCTGAGGCGATTTGGGAACTAGTCACTGACATTCTGTGGGGTCTCCTCTTGCTCAGCCCCTGGCAGGATCGGCCCTAGAGCAAACGGCAGATCTAGAAATAGGACCTGGGTTTTTAATACTCCAAGCTCACTTTGAATCTCAGATTTATGTGTAGCATGAATAGCCCACCGAGGATCCTGGCTACATGTAGGGGAGGGGTTCCCAAGCTACCTAGCGCTGCCTGCCCTCCACTGCCTGCCCGTCACTGAGTCACCCCGACAGCCCAGCTGTGTCCTCTGCCACCGCACAGAACATCTGCAAATAGAAACAGCTTCCAGCCTTTCCCCTAAACTCCACATTTCAAAGATGGTGAAAACTGCCAACGTACCCAGTTCCTGCTAGAAGGGGAGCTGCTGATACCAGAGGTCTTCACCCTAAAGGACAAGGAGTCATCGGAGAGGTTACATGGGCAGCAGGCAGTATCTGTTCAGATAGGGAGGCAACTCTCCTTATGAAGCATGCCGGCACAATCCCTTGGGGCCACCTGGCCATTAGGGAACCTCAGCTGCTTGGCTTACTGTGCACCAGCTTTAACCCCTGTCACGGCCAAGGGCAAGCTGCAGGAGGCGAAATCACAGGGGACGTGTGGTGATGCTGCCCAACAGGACGGCAGCACAAGCCCGGCTGCAGGCTCTGCTCCTGGAATCCGGGCTTGTCATCACTGTTTATATGGTTCTGATTAGTCACAGGGCTACCTCGGGGGTGGCCAAGTGGTAACGATGTTGTCACAGCTTGATCTTGCTGAAATAATAATAATAATAATAATAATTAATAAATATTAATTAATAAATATAGATTCAGATTTCTCCCCAGCAGCCCCCTCTCCTGCTTTGCAAACCCAAGGTGCAGCCAGGGAAGGAAGATTTCACAAGGCTCCCTACAGGGCAAATTCCCTCCGACTGTTCTCATAAGAGGGGTTCCTTCCCTTTTCCCTGAGGAAGAAACAGTGACCCCCAGAATACAGGGATCCCCAAAGTTAGGTACAGATCTCAGTGATCCACTGGTCGCTACCCTCCCCCAATCTCTGCACCTCCACAACTGCTCTAGCTCAACCCTCTCCAGCTCCTGGCTAGCACAGAATCATCTCAGATGTCTACCAGGACCTGTCTCAGTAGTCTCTGCCTGCAGGAGCTGTTGAAGTGTCATTGTACAGGGTGGCAGATGCTGCACAGAGATGGGAAGGCTGGTTAGAGTAGCTGATAGGCACAATACCCCAGCCGCAGACTGGTTGGGAAGTTTAGACCTTTCCTTACCCAGAGTGCAGCCATACACTCCGTCAGTGCAACCTTCATTTATGTTATAAGGGAGAGGCAGATGAAAAACCTCCAATTGCTCGTGGGGACCCAGGCAGCTGCAGCTGGGCAGCATCATGGCAGCTGAGCTTTCAGAGAAAAAATGATCTGTTTTGTATGAAAAAAACTTACCCCCCAAAAATGGATGAAAAGGAAACATGTTAGTTTGGGCCAAAATTTTTCATGGGCGGGGGGACTCTCGGTTTTCCAGCCCAGCTCTAGCTCAACCCATGAGCCTCTGTCCCTCGTGCTACAGGACCACACCCCTAGGTGGCAGAACTCACACCCCCCCATCAGCATCCCACACTCAGCACCCCCTGGAGTCTTCTAGGGTGGCTACGCCAGCAGAGGGAGCCCCTTGAAAAGGCTTGTCTGCAGTAGTCCCTCCATCAGTGGAACAATTTAGGATCAGAAGAACAGCCTTATTTGTTCAGACCATTATTCCATCTAGCCCAGTGTCCTGTCTTCTGACGAGAGCCTGTAAAATTCTTCAGAGGGAACAAACAAAACAGGACGATTATCGAATAATCCATATGCTCTCATTTGCTCCCAGTTTCCACCAGTCAGAGGTTTAGAGACACCCAGAGGATGGTGCTGTATCCCTGACCATCTTGGCTAATAGCTATTGATAGACCTATCCTCCATCAACTTACCTAATTCTTTTTCGATCAGTTATACATTTAGCCTTCACAACATCCCTTGGCAATGTGTTCCTCAAGCTGACTGTGTGTTGTGTGAAAAAGTACTTTCTTTTGTTTGTTTTAAACCTGCTGCCTATTAACTTCATTAGTTAATGTGAAGGGGTAAATAACACTTCCTGATTCACTTTCTCCCCACCACTCATGATAAGACCTCTCCCCCCCCGTCATTTCTTTTCCAAACTTAACAGTCCCAGTCTTTTTAATAGAAGGAGTACTTGTGGCACCTTAGAGACTAACAAGCTCTCCTGCTGGTAGTAGCTCACCTTACCTGATCACTCTGGTTACAGTGTGTATGGTAACACCCATTGTTTCATGTTCTCTGTGTATATAAATCTCCCCACTGTATTTTCCACTGAATGCATCCGACGAAGTGAGCTGTAGCTCACGAAAGCTTATGTTCAAATAATTTTGTTAGTCTCTAAGGTGCCACTAGTCCTCCTTTTCTTTTTGCGAATACAGACTAACACGGCTGCTACTCTGAAACCCGTCTTTTTAATCTATCTTCATATGGAAGCTGTCTCATACCCCTAAAAATGTTGATGCCCTTCTCTGTATTTTCCCATTCAAATATATGTTTTTTGAGATAGGGCAACCAAAACTTTAAACAATATTTAAGGTGTGGACATACCATGGATTTATACAGGGGATATATGATATGTTCTGTCTCATTACCAATCCCTTTCCTAATGATTCCCAACATTCTGTCTGCTTTTTTGTCTGCCGCTGCACATTGAGTGGATGTTTTCAGAGAACTATCCCAGTGACTCCAAGATCTCTTTCTTGAGTGGGAACAATTCATTTAGACCCCACCATTGTGTCTGTGTCGGTGGGATGATGTTTCCCAACGTGTGTTTCTCAGCACTGAATTTCACCTGCCATTTTGCTTGTCCAGTCATCACATTTTGTATCATCTGCAAATTTTACCACCTCCCTCCATCCCCCTTTTTCCAGGTCATTTATGACTATGTTGAATAGCGCTGGGCCCAGTACAGATCCCTGGGGACAGCACTAGTTACCTCTCCCCCCTTCTGAAAACTGACCATTTAGTCCTACCCTTTGTTTCCTGTCTTTTAACCAGTTGCTGAAGCAGGAGAGATGCTGTTGTGTGACATTACCCCATAACTTACCCCATATCTGCTCACTTTGCTCAAGAGCCTTTGGTGAGGGACCTTGTCAAAGGCTTTCTGAAAGACCCAGTAGACTATATACCCTGGATCACTCTTGATCACATGTTTGTTCACCTCCTCAAATCATTTTAATAGATGGGTGAGGCATGATTTCCCTTTCAAAATCTATGTTGATTCTACCCCAACAAATCGTGTTCATCAATGTGTCTAATTATTCTGTTCTTTACTAGAGTATCAACAAATTTGCCTGTTACTGAAGTTAGGCTTTCTGGCCTGTAATTGCTAGGAAACCCTCTAGAGCCTTGTTTAAAAATCAGAATCACGTTAGCTATCTGCCAATCATCTTGTACAGAGGCTGATATAAGTGATAGTTTACATACTACACAGTTAGTAGTTCTGCAGTTTGGTATTTGAGTTCATTCAGAACTCTTGGGTGAATCCCATCTGGTCCTGGTGATTTAATATTGTTTAATTTGTCAGTTTGTTTCAAAACCTCCTCTATTGACACCTCAGTGTGCGACAGTTCCTCACATCTGTCACCTAAAAAGAATGGCTCAGGTGTGGAAATCTCCCTCACATCCTCTGCAGTGAAGATCAAGGCAAAGAATTCATTTAGCCTCTCTGTTCCAGCCTCATCTTCCTTGAGTGCACCTTTAGCAGCTCAATCATCCAGGGGTCCCACTTATGGTTTTGCAGACTTACTGCTTCTGATGTACTTTGAAAAAAATGTTGTTAATTTTTTGTAACTTGGCATGAAGAGTACACTTATCAAGTTTGCAAATGATACCAAGCTGGGAGGGGTTGCAAGTGCTTTGGAGGATAGGATGAACATTCAAAATGATCTGGACAAACTGGAGAAATGGTCTGAAATAAATAGGATGAAATTCAATAAGGACAAATGCAAAATAGGAAATCCACTTAGGAAGGAACAATCAGATGCACACACACAGAATGGGTAAAGACTGCCTATGAAGGAGTACTGCAGAATGGGATCTAGTGGTCATAGTGGACCACAAGCTAAATATGAGTCAACAGTATAACGCTGTTGCAAAAAAAACCACAAATGTCATTCTGGGCTGTATTAGTAGGTACGTTGTAAGCAAGACACAAGAAGTAATTCTGCCGCTCTACTCTGCGCAGATTAGGCCTCAACTGGAGTATTGTGTCCAGTTCTGGGCACCACATTTCCGAAAAGATGTGGATAAGTTGGAGAGAGTCCAGAGAAGAGCAACAAGGATGATTACTGGCCTGGAAAACATGACCTATGAGGGAAGATTGAAAAATTAGGTTTGTTTAGTCTGGAAAAGAGAAGACAGAGAGGAGACATGACCTCTCAAGGTCCCTTCCAGTTCTATTATTTACCTTAGTTTGTAGTTTTGTTTATTTGATAGGTACTCTGCTTTGATCTGTTTGCTATCACTTATAATCACTTAATTCTTTTTTTTTTGTAGATCAACTTGTATTTGGCTTATGTAAATGAGTGTGCCTTTGAATGAAGTGTCAGAAAAATCTCAGTTTGGTTAACACAGGCTTGTTGTATATTCTTCCCATATCAAGTGCAGGGTGAACTCTATTCGTTGGGATATGTGCACAATAATCCGTATATCCATGTAATATGTTACAGGCCATGAGGCCTCGTGTGGTTGAAGTGCATTTGGACATGAGTGCATGACCTGCATTTTGGCAACGAAAGCAAAAACGTAAAGGTTAAGCGATCAAAACAACTTAAAGTGCCTCTGGAAAAATGGATAATCAACAGATAAGCAAATAAACACCAGAAGGATTGCTATGAAAATGTATAAGAAAGGGAGTAAATGGCGTGCCTTGGATCATGGAGGCCTGCCCAGGATTGTCTCTTTGGAATTAGTAAAAGGCCAAGTAAACAAAGGCAAAGAACTGATAACGCAACAGAATGGAGTACAAATGATTGTCTATATTTTCTGAAAATCGGAGTCATTTATTGATCCAGAACCCCATGTGGATATAGGTGTGGTATTCGTGGATTCCCTGCACCTTGTGACTGGACTGAACCCCAGATGACCATCAGGATCTCTGACTCGAGTTGGTTCTGGTAGAGTATATTTGGGGTATGAATGTTCTATATTATTGGACTTTTGGGAAATTTCATGATTCTTTTTGTTGTAGGCAAAGAGCAGTCCCTGTATAAGCCGATGTACCTGCTGCTCTGCATGCTGGTGATCACAGACATTGGCATATCTACGTCCATCATGCCGAAGGCACTGTGTATATTTTGATTCAATTTGAAAGGCATTACTGTGGGTGGCTGCCTCAGCCAGATGTTCTTTCTTCATTCAGTTTCTATGATGCACTCAGCCGTCCTTGTGACAATGGCCTTCGATCGCTATGTCACCATATGTGACCCTTTGAGATACATCATCATCCTTCCCAATGCACAATTAGCTTCAGATGCCTGTGCAGCCTGATGATATGCTCTCTCCAGCCTGGGAGATGTACTCCTCCACCACTACCCCCTCATCTCTGTGGGGGAAACCCAGGGCCAGAGCTACCTTCAGCCCTGGGTGTCGGCCAAACATTAAGAAGAATGGGAAAACCCAGTGGACTCGTGCTGGATGCAATTATGAACATGAGGCATGGGCTCAGCATAGTCCTTCCAGTTCTCCTTTTGGTCCAGATGCAGGGTTCCCAGCATATTCATGAGTGCTCGGTTGCACCGCTCAGTAGTCTCATTCTTTTGAGGGTGACAGGGCATGGTTCTGCTCTTTGAAGTCCTTAAGAGTTTCCAAAGCTGGACAAGGAGATTACTTTCAAAATTTCTCCCTTTGTCTGTATGTAGCCTTTCAGGGATGCCATAATGGCAGATAAACTATTTCCACATCACCTTGGCCACATTAGTTGCCCGCTAGTCACGAGTAGAGTATGCCTGAGAATAGCAAGTGAAGTGGTCAATGATTAAAAGGACATTCTCGATGCCCCCTCCTGGGACGGTTCCAAGGGGAGAAGGTTGAGGCACACTAGCTGCAGAGGCTACTGATATAGACTGAGGTAAGAGGAGCTTTGCATTCAGAGACGACTCTCTCTCTTAGGCAGCACCATTCGCAAGAGAGGCACCACCGCTGGATGGTGAATTGCATGTGTGTCTCTCGCCTGGGTGGCTGCCTGCCTGCCTCCATAAAGCCAGCTGGCTCATGGTCAGCAAGTCAGGTGACATGGAGGGTATCAAATTTCACCCCCTTCCTTATGTCCCCCTTTTCAGTCGCCCAGACTGCCCATGTCAAAGGTCAATGCTGGGTTTGACCCCCACTGTCATGGTGAACACTTAGTACAGGGTCTAGGATGGCCTCCCTCTGGGTTCTCGCTCAGCACCAGCCACTTCCCTGACCTGCTGATCACTGCATGATGTTCAGACCACATACTATTTATTAAACAGCAACTGTAAGAAAACTAAAGGAAAACTGGAAAAGATGAAGGGAAATGATCTGTGGGGATAGGGACACCACAAAGAGCCGTCTCTGCGATATAAGAAAACTTCATAGTCTGCTCTTGATACGTCTCAGGCCTCCTGCCCAGGCTCTGGCTTCCCTGTGCTGACACCTGGTGTCAGATACCTGCTATGGCCACACAGCCCTAGGCTGAAAGTGACAGGACCCTTCTCCCCCTCATCTACCTTCCCGTCAGGTCCACATCCCACCCTCTGGGTCCAGCCTTCAAGGGCCTCCTCTTTGGGGATGTCTCCCAGCACTGGGCCCTCTGCCCATGGTCCCAGCTTGCTCTCCCCACCTGTGCATCATGCTTGGCTGCCGTGTTATTTGTGGCATGGCCAGCATCCACTATCCTGGCTCTGGCCCCACATCTCCCTACTGTAGCTCAGCCGTGGCTCCCCATTGGCACAGCTGGTTTGTGCTTCCCCATCTCCCAGTTCTGTTCTGCTCTAGCTGCAGCTCCCCAGCTCTGCCTCAGTGCTGCTGCTCTGCCTCCGGCCCAGCGCTGGCTCCTCTGGCTTAGTGCTGCTGCTCTGCCTCCGGAAGAGCTCTGACTTTTTGGATGCTTCTCTGGACCATCTGGGTCAGGCTGGAGTTGCCAGATTTCTACTGCATTAATAGCTCAAAGTCCCTTAAAATATTACCTAAAAGTAGCCCAATCAATTTCTTGAACCAATTATTTTTTCATTAACACATTGGTTTGTACATTATTAGATACTTAGTACAGAGTTGATTAAATAATAATTTAAAAAATGCTAGAAGCTCCAGCAGGAGTTCTTCCACATTAGCAACGAAGCTATGAAATGACAATCAAATTCAAAATCAAAACCCCTTTACTGGTGTTTGAAATATGCACATGAATTAATATATATTGTGATTTATATAGCCATGTAATGTGTTATGGGTCATTGAGGCCTGGTATGACTGACACATGCTTGTGACGAATATGTGTGTTGTGACTTAGTAACTGAAGCAAGAACTTAAGGTCAAGAACTATTAGAACTATTTATGCAAAAAACAATCTCATTATGTTCTGGAAAAATACATAGAACCAACAGAAAAGGAAAGAACTGCTAGACTGACAAGAATTGGAGGACATGGTGGCCCGACCAGGATTGTCTCTTTGGAATTGTGTGGGTAGAAGGCCTAGTTGTTACCTATCAGCTCTGTGTTCTTGGGGAACCGGCACACCATACACAGCCTTTCTGACTCATGAAGGACACCCTCCCCAGCCTCTTATCAAACTAAAACTGATCAGAAGAAAGACTTACAAAAAGCAGTGGGAGATACACCTATGCCCCTCCAGACAAGGGTGACAGGATTAAGGAAACTCCCTTAGCTCCATTTGCATCAAAGATGGGACAGGGAGGCATCTCCATTAGCATACAGAATGGAGAACAGAAATTCCAAGGCAAGAACTGCACTAAACTCTGGGATTAGGAAAGCACTGAAGCAGTGAATGATGGGAAATCTCTGCTCCAGATGTTAATGAACCCATGTCTGCACACACCCAGCTCAGTAATTATCAGAACAATTATAGTAAAAAATCCTCTCTTAATATCCAAAATACTGAAGCTGTGTGATTGCATTGTAAGCTTCCTTGAAGGACCACTACCCAAACCCAGGAATGATCAGTTCTTATTGTCTAGCCTGAACAAAACAACTTTGATATACTCCCTTAAATCATCAGTTTACCCACAAACAAATCTAGTGTTCTCCATTGAACCATTGTTATTTCCCCACAAAAACACCTACCCACAGTCAAGTAAGTGTTCTGGTGCCTGGATCCAAAATCTGCACCAGTTCCATTGGGACTTCACCTTTTCCTGACTGATCATGCTGGGGGCCCAGCACTCTGGACTCTCAACCACCACCACCTGGAAACATCTAGGAACCCTGATCAAATCAAGCTTCATGGAGTGGTGAGAACCAGCTCTCTCTTTTGCGCTCTCTCTCTGTCTCTCTCTCTCTCTCTTTCTCTAGGTATAGCCTTCTGACCCTGACTTGTGGGATCAGTTATCTGACTTTTGTAATTCAATTTAAGATATGTTTAATACTCTAATTGTTTTGTTTGTTTGGATCTCCCATTAACTGGCAATACAAAACTTTCATGGTTAACTGGTTGCTTCTCTCTCTTTCTCTTCCCCTCGTGGGTGTTTTTGGCGTCCCGATTTGTTCTGCAACAACGCTCCTCATACCTAAGCTAAAAATCCCTGAAGTGCTCAAAATTCCTGTGGGGTTTGCTCATCAGATGGGTTACTACTAGCACTATTGTAACTTGAAAGTGGGGATAGGGAAGTGCCAAATCTGGGACATATGAAGGTGGCAGTTTTGAAATGCTGATCAACCCAGTCCACTAAGTCGAGGTACATATAACGGATCAGTTTGCGAGTGCTGATTAATCCAGGTTTCAGAGTAACAGCCATGTTAGTCTGTATTCACAAAAAGAAAAGGAGTACTTGTGGCACCTTAGAGACAAACCAATTTATTTGAGCATAAGCTTTCATGAGCTTCTGATGAAGTGAGCTGTAGCTCACGAAAGCTCATGCTCAAATAAATTGGTTAGTCTCTAAGGTGCCACAAGTACTCCTTTTCTTTTTGCTCATTAATCCAGTCATCTTAGAAGCATTTCGGTGTGTGTGTGTGTGTGTGTGTGTGTGTGTGCACGTGTTTGTTCATCTGATTCGGGGGCTGGCAGGTCTCAGCCCTGGGGAACCTAGGATCTGCAGGATAGCTCCATTGTGAGGGAACTTGCAGAAGGGAGAAGTAGAAGGACACAAGTGACAGAAGCAGTGCATTGATAGAATTACAGAAACCACCCCAGAAGAGTAACACTAATAAATGAGCATACCCCAAAGTAACAGGCAAACCTGATAACATAGTAAACAGAGACAATGAACCAATGACACAAGGGAATGGTCTATAAATGGTTACTTGTGATTTATTCAAGTTGGAATCTTTTATTGATCCAGAACCTCGTGTGGATACAGATGTGGTTTTCTCCGGCTCCCCACGTCTTATGATCTTATGATTGGAAGGAATCTTGACTGGCCATTGGGCCTATTCTGATCTTTTTGAGACTATGGTTTAGTATGCTTGGAGTGTGATTGTGGACTGAGGAAGGTTTGTTTTGAAATCAAAAAGGAGCATTTAGAGACTTATGTACCAAGACTGTGTCCGCTATCTGCCTGCTCCCATCCTGCAGGGAAACCTCTATTGCAGGGTGTAACCTGTGGCCTAGAATGTGGAGCAGGGAGAGATATTAAGGAGTGCCGGATTTCGAGATGGGGTCTTACAGTGTTGGGAGAGTCCTTACTGAAGATTAAAATGGGTGACTCCTTCTTTGTGAACTTTGTGAGAAATTTATGTGATAGAGAATAAAAAGTGTGGGGAGATTGCATGTGCTGTTAATTTAATACTGTTTAAACCGTTGTTTAAGAGGAGAAGTAAAGGGGTGGAAGAGGCACCCCAGTAAACTAAAGCTAAATCCCCTTCTCTGTTCAAGAAGGAGATTATTGCACTTGGGACGTGCCACTGGTGGGCTCCTAGTGTAATAATGGATACCTTAGAAAATATGTTTGAGACATATGTACAGTTGTGCAAACCTAATGCCAGTAAAAAGCAAATAGCCGAAGAATGGCTGTTGTGGAAAGCTGTAAACAAAGAAATTGCATGCAAAGGGGAAATCTGTGCAGAGTTACAACATTACAAGAAGAAAAGGAGGACTTGTAGCACCTTAGAAACTAACAAATTTATTTGAGCATAAGCTTTCGTGAGCTACAGCTCACTTCATCGGATGCATGCCGTGGAATACAGATTAACACGGCTGCTACTCTGAAACTTAACATTACAAGAGAATTTTAAAATTTTCCAGAAAAATTTGGAGTGTGAAGTGAGGCAGGCACAGATAATGCAAACACAATTAGAACTAATGGGGAAACAAAATACAGAATTGGAGAAAAGAACGATGGACTGGGAAAAGGTTAAAACAGAGAAAGATAAATTAGACCATCAGGTGACAGGAATAAAACAGTTAATTCAATATTTGACCAAGGAAAAGAAAGAGGAGAATGCAAGTTTCTCATAGCTCAGTTCTCTTCATTATTTTTGAAGTGGGAGCCACTTTGGCAAAAAAGCGTCAATGTGAGAGCCAATGTGTGGGATGCAGGAGTGAGGGCTGCGGGGTGGAGCTGGGGATGAGGGGTTCAGGGCTCAGGAGGGGGCTCAGGGCTGGCGCAGATAGTTGGGATGTAGTGGAAGGGGGAGGGCTCTGACTGGGGGTACAGGATCTGGGATGGGGGCTGAGGATAAGGAATTTGGGGTGCAAGCAAGCTGCCCCAGGGATGGAGCCAGAGGACTCCCCACAGCCCTCTCCCTGCCAGCAGCAGCTAGCTCCAGGGAAGGGGCCTGTTGTGTCCCCCTGCCGGCAGGAAGTATAGATCTCTGAAGCAAGGGGCCCCCTCTCTTAGATGGAATTTAGGGAGATGCACTTAGGGTAGGTGGGAGCCACTATTGGCTCTAGGGACTAGTGGTGAAGAATCAGATAAGGAGCCACATTTTATCACAGATTTGGCAAATTGTTTTTTTTTGTTTGTTTGTTTGTTTGTTTTTTTGGCCATTCCCTTGCATCCTGATTATTGGGCCCTCTTTATGCTTACTTTTAAAGGACAACAATACTTATTTAAAAGAATTCCCCAGGGCCTGCATTGTGCTCTGCCTTTTATGCACCAACATCTGGTGCAAATGCTGGATTATCCTAAGAGTATCGAGAGAATGCCACCTCATATGAAGATGCTATATTAGTGTGAGGGGACACTGAAGAGGAAGTGACTGAGCGGACTAGAAAAGGGTTGAGACTCATCCAGGAAACGGGTTCAAGGCTATTAGAGAGAAAGCCCAACTAGTGCATAGGAGAGTGAATTATTTGGGGGGGTGACCCTAGGGGAATAAGGAATTCAGGTAGATCAACAAAAGGTGAAACCATTCATGAATTTACTAAGGCCAGAGAATTCTCATGCATTGAGGGTGACGCTGGGAGGATCTAACTATTGAAGGAAATACATCTGGAATTTCATCATTATCACAGGACCTTGTGTCATTTACTAAAAAAATAAGGTAGAATGGAAGTGGGGGCCCGAAGAAGAAAAAGCTTTCTGTAATTTAAAACAAGCCTTGATGGAGGCTCCAGCATTGAAATTCCCTGAGATAGATAAGCCATTTCTGATTAAGTTGTCAGCGACCCTACAGGGTCTAACGGTGGTATTAATACAAGACACTGACAGGAAGTTGATACCAGTAGCATACAAGTCTAGAAGATTAACAGCCACAGACCAGCAGCTTGTGATGTGTGAAAAAAAGCAAGAATGAAATGAAAAATATTGGAACGATAAAGCGGATGCTTTAGCTAAATTAGCAGCAAAGGAACCTTTGGGAGTTATGGTAGTTACTAGCGCTCAAGCCATAAAACAGGAGGTTAAACCTGAGGAAAGAATAAGAAAACAGGGGAGATAAGGGATATCTTACAAACTTCAAAGAGAGGAGATTATTAACTTGTGTCACTCTCTGGCCCTCAAGGAATAGAGAATAATCTCTTTAAGGTAAAACAATTTGGAATATGGTCTAATGTGCAAGAGGACATAGAAAACTTTGTTAAAAACTGCATAAGATGGGCAGCAAATGGAATAGACCACCAAATTCGGGACCCTTGTTGCACCAAAGAATTGTGGGGCCATTGAGTACAATACAGGAGGATTATATTGATAAATTGCCTAAGATCCAAAGGGGAAATCAGTATTTATTAGTGATAGCAGATTCTTTTCTGGATGGGTGGAGGCAATTCCCACCAGAAATCATAGTGCAGAGACTATTCCTGAGAAGTTGTGGGAAGTAGTGTTTAGTAGATATAGGACTTCAAAAATAATTGAATCAGATACTGGGCCACATTTTATAAGAGAAGTTTATTAAACATTTATTAAAAAACTTTAGGAGTAAAACAACAACTACATATCCCCTATCATCCTCAATCATCAGAGACAGTAGAAAGAATGAATTGACCTATTAAACAAGCTCTACGCAAAGTAGTGTAAGAAACTGGCAAAGATTGGGATGATAAATTACCAGTGGTGTTAGCAGCCATCTGAAGTAGTGATTGATTGGGTACTGGTTACCACCCTTATCAAATTCTCTTTGGAAGGCCTATGAGATTGTGGAACCCTTTATTTTATCCAGAAGAAGAAGAAGAAGAGGTGTCAATTATGCAGTGGGTAAGGGAGTTACTGATAGAACTTAAGAAAATGGAATTAAAACTGAATGCCACTGTTGAAAAAGCAAGAGACTACATGGATTCGTATGTGGCTCAGGACAGTAAATTATGAAAAAATAGGAGATAGAATAATGTATTTGAAATTAATAGAGAAAAATCATGTTCTGGAGTCTAGATGGGTTGGACCTTTTTCCATCCTGGATAAAATTTCACCTACTGTAGTGAAGATTAAGAGGGGTGAAAAGGGAAAGTGAGTCCACACATCACAGTAAAAGTGGTGTCCTAAAGATTAAATAACATTCCTTTAGTTATTATGAGAACAATCTGAATATGAGTATTATGAACTGTACCTTTTTGAGCTTGGGATTTGATAGTCACCCTAGATGTGACTAATGAACAAGAATTGGCTAATACATCAGATGGAATGAGTCAACGGCTCTCCGTTTATGGGAATGTGGGGTACTGGGAAATCCTTCCATGATGATAAGATTGAGTTGCTTCAGTAAAATTAATTGGGGAATATATTTTCAGGGATAAGTCAAGTTTTTATGTTTATTACCAGATCCTAGTAAACAAGATTGCACCAGGAATCATGGCAGACGAGAAGTAACGGAGGGGAGAAGTAATTGAAGCCCCAACTATTGTGTACCAAATAACTGGGTTGGGGAGAGCGCAAGTCAATATAAGGGCACAACATCCGGAGCGTATGCCATCTGCCGTACCTCTATCACAAGCATGGCAACAACAGTGGGGAGATGGTATAATACAAAATAAAGGAGGTAAAGGGGAATATACTGTAGGTGGCATTGGTGCTGGAGTTTTAAACTCATTTGATATTGAGACATTACAAGGGAAAATGTCAGCCTTGGGTAAGATTTTTGACGGCTGTACAGAAAGATGTGACACCCAATTTTGGTGCATTATCGGAACAAGGTATAAGAAGTAGGGAACTCCAGTTCAAACAAGCCCAAACCGTCACAACATCTCTAAATGTGAATATATTTGGTGTGTCTGAGATTGAGAGTGGAACTGTGCCAGCAATATGATGTGCAGATGCAAATTTATGGGCTATATTACATAGAGAGAATGGTTAATCTGTTAAATAATGGGCAGTGGCCTTCTGAGTGGTTCAAAGATCCTCATATATGGAATCAACGAATTGTAGGATAGAAGAAATATATGGAATTTAATTGGAATAAAAACACCCTTGAGGGGAGAGTGGGAAGGCAGAATGCTGTTACACAACACAGGGAAGCAAAGAAAACCAATAATGGCCTGGGTGTTGCCAAAAAGTATTAATGGAGAGTTATTGCAGAAAGAAATAAGTGGGACACATGATTCAAGAAGAAAGGGATTATAAATTAGGAAAATTCAGGAAACATTGTGAAGAGTGGGGATGAAGTAAATGGGTGTTTCCAGAACTAATTTGGTCCCTAGAGGGATGCCGTTTGAATCATTCAAGTGGACAATGTACCGTGGAATATTTAGCCTCTGGTGGCACAAGAGTGTGTCATTTAGGCAAGGGGTGTATTTGTGTGGTAACCACTGAGAAACATGTATTTTGAGGAAGTATGACAGAAAAAGGCCCAATTGAATCATGTAAATATAATGTAACAGAGGTAATTATTAATGGGATCATTTACTGAGGACTTCTATTTCTATAAAAGGACATTATCTGGGAACCAAAAGATGTAGATTGGTCATTTGATTTGGGAATACATTGGGAACAGCGGGGAAAATTGATCGATAAAAGTGAAAAAAACCAGGCAATATGCAAAAGATTTATCTATCTAAGTCTGCTCAGCTGGGAAAAATCAACATTCTGATACACAATGATCAAACATTAAACCTGGGGAAAGAAGGAGAGGAATTGACAGTCCATCATTGGTTTGATGTTTTTAAAGGATGGTCTCCCAGTCTCATAGCTTCTAAATTTAATGCTACATCCTATTGTGATATTATTTGTGGCACCTTAGAGACTAACCAATTTATTTGAGCATAAGCTGTGAGCTGTAGCTCACGAAAGCTTATGCTCAAATAAATTGGTTAGTCTCTAAGGTGCCACAAGTACTCCTTTTCTTTTTGCGAATACAGACTAACACGGCTGTTACTCTGAAACCTGTGATATTCTTTGCATTAATGATTTTGTTAACCTTTATTATGCTATGTTTATACTGCTGAATAAGAAAGTGACAAGAAATTTCACAGAAAGTGGTATATAAAATTAAATACCTTGAAAAATTATAAAGTGATATAATATTTAATGGCATTAATCATGTATCAAGAGTGCAGAATGTTGGAATCTCTCTCTCTCTCTCCATGTAATATGTTATGGGTCATTGAGGCCTGGTATGAATGACACATGCTGATACGAGTACATGTGTTGTGACATAACAGCTGAAGCAAGAACTTAAGTCCAAAATGTCAAGAACTATTAGAACTTTTGTGCAAAAAACAATCTTGCTATGTTCTGGGAAAAATACAGAGAACCAACAGCAATGGAAACAACAGCTACACTGATAAGAATTGGAGGACATGGTGGGCCACCCAGGATTGTCTCTATGGAATTGCATGGGTAGAAGACCTTGTAAACAAAGACAAATGGGCGGAATGGACTATAATTGTTCCTTCTGATTTTTGCAAGTCGGAGATTTTTATTGATCCAAAGCCCTGTGTGGAATGGTTATCTATGTGTTTTTCACCGGCTCACCACATCTTATGATTCGAAGGAATCTTGACTGGCCATTCAGACTATTCTGGTCTTTTTGAGACTCCAGTATAATATGTTTGAGGTGTGACTGTAGAGTGAGTAAGGTTTGTTTTGTAATCAATTAAGAGTGTATCAAGTATTATATACCGACACTATGTCCGGTAACTTCATGCTCCATGTTGCATAGAGAGACCTCTATTGTGGGGTTTAACACTAGTCCTTGTATTCCAATAGAGTTTTGGCAGTTGTTTCAAACAAAAAAGTAGCTAATGGTGGCATAAAACTAATCCAAAAGTAGCACAAAACATACATAGTGTAAAAACAACAAAAACATTATTACGTTATTTATGTCTAATGGCATTCAGTGATGGTGGTCAATGTCCACATTTTGTGTTGAATTAGTTAGTTACTGTTAGTTTTTATTTGGTTTATCCTCCAGCTTTCCTGAAGGATTGGACATAAAAAAAAATCATTTAAATTGTACTCACATATCACAAAGAAGTTCAGCATTGCAGTTTCTTTCTGTTCTCTTTAGCTATCTGAAAGTGTATGATTATATACTGCAGACTGTACCTCTCTACACCGGTAGTCCCTGGTCCAGCAACATCCGTTGTCCAGCATAGGTGGAGCGTGTCAGCAGATCCCGCCCAGGGTCACAGATGCTGGCCCCAGGTCCCCGCTGCCAGCATTTCTGCAGCCACCCAGGTCCCAGCTACACGTCCTAGGTCCCTGTCGGCCCCCTCCGCAGCTGCCCATGGTGCCGCCGGCCCCAGATCCCAACCGCCAGCCCCTCTGCAGCCAGCAGGATCCCAGCCACTGGGCTCCACTCCTGGTCCCGACCTGGGGTCCCACAGCCTCCCCCCGCTGTGGTCCCAGACTGGGCCAGTGAGGGGCATGGACAGAGGTAAGGCTGGGTGTAAGGAACCAGACATATGCATGGTAACTTTGCCTTAGCACAACATACAGGATGTTGCCTGTAAGTTTCTTCTGTTACACCCAAACCACTTTAATATAAACATATTATAACTTACTATAATAAAACAAATAATCAAAACCATAAAGAAATAAGAAATCTGGAAGAAAATATGTCTCTATAGTAGAGCAAGCAGGTTAGCCATATAGGCTACATGCCCCTTTTTGTTGGAGTGATTTGTAAAATGAACCTCGTCACACAAATACAGATGTGGATGGTCAGGCATTTGTGGGGATAGTTTCATTGCTATTTTCCACCTCTCAGAATGGAGGAAGAGTATCATAAAAATGATACTCTGGACCCTGGTGTGTTTTTGGGATGTGTACCATATATATAGGCTCCATCATCAGTGTTTGGTACTGACCTAGGTCTTTGAGGTTTTTGCTTATATTCTTTGAGTTTGCACTAGGTACATTCATAAATAATTCCTCTTGTAATTTCTTGGACAATAACCCATCCTTTTACTTCAACATCTACGTTAGGGATTGTTGAAAACTTATTACCTTTACTCATTAATTGGGTAATAGCTTGTTTGGCTTTATCCATATTGTTAGTAATTTCTATGAGGTGGTTCTCCTTACGAGCCAACAATGACTTTAATTGTAATCCTAGCAGGGGAATATAGACAAGAAATGCGGGTGACTTTGGATAATTAAATCCTGAGAGGCTGGGTTAAACGGGATGACGATGATGTTTTTAAAGGTGGGAATAGGGGAAATTACTTGATTCCCTAACAAAATAAGTTGCTTTCGAGTAAAACAAATTTGCGTCTGTGAAAGGACACTCCAAGGGACCATATTGGTACCTTTTTGATTGGTTACCATGCAAAATTGGCTGTTTCCAGCATAGGTCACCCTCTTCGTCAGAGTCCTCCCCTTGGTCAGCCTCGCCAGAAATTATGATGATGATGATTTATTCTGTAAATCCTCTCCCTATAGGCCACACAAAACAGTGTCTGTCTCAAACACATTACACCTACAGATGTACTGAGGCCCTTAACCAATATTTTCAGCTCCCCAAATATTCAAGTTTCAGAGTAACAGCCGTGTTAGTCTGTATTCGCAAAAAGAAAAGGAGTACTTGTGGCACCTTAGAGACTAACGAATTTATTTGAGCATGAGCTTTCGTGAGCTACATCTGATGAAGTGAGCTGTAGCTCATGAAAGCTCATGCTCAAATAAATTCGTTAGTCTCTAAGGTGCCACAAGTACTCCTTTTCTTTTTTCCAAATATTCAAGGTTTTCCATTGGACTGTTAGTCTCTACAAAGCTTATTTAAAGATCATAGGCCTCAAGACTTATGTTAACTAGTTAAAGCTAATATCTTACAGGATAGTGGTCTGTCAGTTTCTTGCATTACTACTGAATCTCATGAAAAACAGAATATAATGCAAAACAGTGAATATAATAGAGCTGGGCTACAGTAGCAGTGAATATGACAAAGGCAAACTCGCCCAATGGGCTACAGAACTCAGCCAAACTGGGACATAACACCCTTCATTAATGAGGAGATATCTTTTCCCCCTCTTGTCACACAGGTTTAAAGTCAGTCACCCACACTGATCACCTTCTGCAGGTGTATTTGCCCATTTTGTCATGAAGCTCTTTGGTTTTGATCCCATAAATGATAGGGTTCAGCATGGGAGGGAGGAGCAAATAAAGGTTGGCCAAGATGATGTGAACATGGGGAGCGATGCCCTGACCAAACCTGTGAGTCACGCTGGTGAGGAAGCCGGGAGTATACATCATCAGCATCACACAGATGTGGGCTGTGCAGGTGTTGAGGGCTTTCTGGTGGGCTCTCTTGGAGGAGATTCTGAGGATGGCCCTGATGATCAGACTGTAGGACAGAGCAATGAGTGTCAGGTCGATCCCAATGACCACAAACACTATAACAAAACTATACATCTTGTTCACTGTGATGTCCCCACATGATATCTTCACCACAGCCATGTGCTCGCAGTGTGTTTGGAGGATACTGCGGTCGGCACAGAATGGCAACCTGTTCAGGAGCAGGGGCAGAGGCAGCATGCAGATAACAGATCTGATCAAACCCACGAGCCCGAGCTTAGCTATTCGTGCATTGGTGAGGATGGTGGCATATCTCAGAGGGTTACATATGGCAACATAGCGATCGAAGGCCATTATCACGAGAATGGCTGACTGCATAAAAGAAACCGTGTGAAGTAAGAACATCTGAGTGAGGCAGCCACCCACTGTAATGCCTTTCAAATTGAACCAAAATATACACAGTGCCTTTGGCACGATGAAGGTAGATATGGCGATGTCTGTGAGTGCGAGCAGGCAGATTAGCAGGTACATTGGCTTGTGGAGGGTCTGCTCTTTACTTACAACAAAAAGAAGCATAATATTTCCAAAAAGGCTAATAAGGTAGGAAGTAGAGAAAGGGATGGAAATCCAGATGTGTCCAGCTTCCAGACCAGGGATACCCATTAGGATGAATGTTGAAGGGTCAGATGTGGTGAAGTTGAAAATTGCCATGAAATCATCAATGTGTCGATCAACCTCAGAAATGCTCAAGGTGCCTGTGAAGGGAGAGAAGCACAGTGAGGGGGGTTACACACTTTATACAACAGTTGGTATGGTAAATGTTTTATAGTTATTAACAATCTAGAAAGGGGATGAGCACTGTGGTCATAGTCAAATCCAGAGAAGTCCCCAGAAGGAGCTAACCAAGCCAGGTGAATGGGCAGCAGGATAGCAGATGAATTTTAATGTCAATAACTTCAGAGTGTATGCCCATTCACGGGAAAAGTTGAACTCCTCAAACACTTCACAAGGTTCTAATTTTACTGTGTGAATGCAGGACAGGGACCTGGGCTTCATGGTACACAGCTCTGGGAAACCATTTTCAAAATGCAAACATGGACAGAAACTAAGCAGAAACATTGAATTCCAATAGGATTGGGATGGAGAATCATACAGAAAATACAAAAAGAAAAGGAGTACTTGTGGCACCTTAGAGACTAACCAATTTATTTGAGCATTGGTTAGTCTCTAAGGTGCCACAAGTACTCCTTTTCTTTTTGCGAATACAGACTAACACGGCTGTTACTCTGAAACCATACAGAAAATACAATGTCATGAGATCAGTCAGTCAGTGCTTCACTCTCCCCTAGACTCCTCTGTGTAGTATAGGAGATCCTTTTCACACAGGATATTGCAGAAATAGAAGGGTTCAGGCATGTGCAACAAGAATGACCAAGAGCCTGGGGAAACTCTTGTATGGAGAGAGATTGAGAGACTGGGATTGTTACTTTACAAAGGATATGAATAAAAAGGTACATGAGAAAAGTCTATAAAATACTGATTGGGGTCTCATAACACAAGATCTAGAGGACATTGGGAATGTACGGACCTCTCCCCAGGAGTCAGCTGGAGACATTTTGCCTGCAAGCTCATGCCTGAGCGTGCAGAAAGCATTTTTACTATTCATGGCCCTGTTGAACCTATGCTAAGGGGACAAATTCTCATGTGACCATGGTGCCTTGAAAGTGTTACACTAGGTGTGCGTTTCAGGAGTCTGAGGGATCCCACAGCGTACTGCATGGATGAACGTTTTTGGGGAGAAAAATAATGATTTGACCAAATTAAATCTCTGCACAGTGGAATGTATGTACAACTCTCACCATGAATGACTGGCTATCAAATGGTCACAGAACATCCTGGGTTTAATGTGTGTGTCCCAGTGGCCCACTGTTTCTGAGTGCTGCCAGTGGGTCCTGCACGTGGCACCTGTATTTATCTAGGCCCTCCTTTGTCCCAGAGACTCTCGCTTTCATTATATAGTGTGCATAGTTCTCAGCTGGTGATTTGTTCCTGTTCTGCACCAAGATCAGTAGCACAGGTGTGCTGGTATTTGCCACGCTGTGAGATTTCTCACCGGTGAGACACAGTCATTGATTACCCCACAGCCAATGGAGAAGGTGTGACTGGCGACACCTCACCCCCTGCAAAGGAAGAGCTGTGGGGAGCATGGGGTGGCTTGGAGGTTGCGGGAGCCAGGGATGACTGGGGAACATGGAGAAGACACTGGCAACCAGCGTGCTTTTGGAATTGGGGCACCCTGGGATGGGGAAGGAGAGTACGGACAGGGGGTCAGAGTATGATGGGAGATAGAAGCAGCAATCCCCAGCACAGCCCGCTTCTCTGTGTACAGCCTGCTCCCTGCCCCCGTAATGCTCATTACCGCCTGCCTGCCCAGGTACATCTCACTCCCTGCTCCAGAATCTCCATGATGGCCACTTGTTCATGTATGTTTCCCATCCCCACAACTTCCCACCATGCCACAGATTGGTACTCGTCACACAGGATCAAAACCAGGTGCCAGACCCCATAGCGACAGCTCACAGAAATATCTCCTCAGATGAGGTTAAACTCAGTGTCTGCCTGCACCCGGGAAGAGGGGGAGATCAGCCTGAACTGCCTTTCTGGGGGTGAAGGGAACCCCAGCAGCAGCTCAGCCTGTGCAGGGAAGGAGAGAGGGACAGACCCAGCGGGAGGGAGAGACGACGTGGAGACTAAAATGAGCCAGCGTGAGTAACTCTGCCTCAAAATGCCACAAACTTTACCTTATTGCAGCCTGTTAGAAACCCAGACATACCTTCCTGAGGCTGCTTTTCCATGTAGGCAATTGCTGATGTTTCCACAAGGCTGTAGTTGGGTTTCCCAGGCGAGGAAGGATTATCTGGATGGGGGACGGTGTCAGAGACAGTCTGCTATGGTGTGGTCCACGTTCCGTTACAGTCTGAGACACCCCCCACCCCAGGAGGCCTCGTTATGCCTTTTTGGTCTGTGCATTAGGCAGGGTGTGCATTCTCTATTTCACCCAATTTTAGGACTCTGTGACACTGTGATCTGGGTACTGCACATTCCACCACTTCCCCACCCCACATACATACACAGCACTGTGCGTTTCTGGACCTCTCCTAGTGAGATTTCCAACGCTGCCTGGTTTCCTCTATGCCAGAAACATGTTTTTATTTGTACTGCCTTTTGGATCTCCTTGTCCTCTCCAGACCCAGAGATGCAGGGCTAAAGAGAGAGAAGACCCCTCTCCTCCTTGAAAAAATGGTTATTCTGATTGCTTTGAACCTTTTTGCCATTGATTTCAAAGGGACCAGATTCACTCTTGGTGTTAAACGTTTGGCTCCGAGCTATGAAAATCATGGCTTCGGATCCTGCTATCTGTTAGGGTGGTGAAAGTGTCTGAAGGAAACTCCCAGTTTACTTGGCATTCCGAGACCAGGTATGAAAGATGGAGATTGTGAAACACATGGGCCCTGATATTTCTCTCAGAGAGGCCAGTGTCAATCTGCAGTGACCCTGTGCAGGTAGAATGTCAGAGAAGAAACTTGCCAGTGTGTGGCCCATTCTTGTTGTGATCCCTCTGGTAACACAGATACCCACTGCAAAGGCTTTGGCTGCACTACCTAACGGCTCAGCCCCCCACCCCCAAACACACACACACAAAAGAAGCTATTGAGACAGATAGAACGACACCGGAGGCGACAAGGAACTGATCTTAAAATCAAATATTTGTCTAAATTGTTTCCAATATTTTTGTAATTCCAATTTTACCAGATAAAACTCTTGGTGTTTTTGACAATACTAAATAGTTCAAGTCACTGTGCTAGTGAATTTCTGCCCAGATGGTTCTTGACTTGAACCCGTGAGCCCTAAGCACTAACTTTAATGTAGAAACAGACAACTTACCGCAGCCCCACTCCTCAGAGAGAGGAAATCACCTTCTGGCAACAGAAAAGCAGAGTCTCGCGTCTGATACTCACCTTACTGGACAGCCACCTTTATGGTTTCCCTGTACAGTCCCTGGGGACTCTCAGGTTGGCAGGACTCACAGGCAATTCCCTTGCCTCCAAGAGCAGTGGCTTGAGAAGAAAATAGACCCTGGAGAACATCAGCCTGAGAGCCTCCCCTGGGAGTGAATAAATAATTTGCCAAAAACAAGGGCTCAGATTGGCAGGGCAAACTGAGTCTTGCAAACTGTTGAGCCAAGCAATTGACAATGGCTTTCTTTTCTGTATTTAATGTACTTCCATCTGCACTATGCTTGGGAATGCTGCCACAAGATATGGGCAAAAAAGGAACATATTCAATTGATTGTAGCAACGTCCCACTCCAACCACCCATGCAGTTGTAATGTACATTGCATTAGCCTCTGAAAAGTCACTGTCACCATGTGGAGGAAAAATGATGTGATCCTGAATTGATGCAAGTTGAAGGGTGTGGAAAAAAACTTTTTTCTCTCTGAATTCTTGCATCAAAGATATTTGCGAGTATCCCTTCGTGAACTCCGAAGTGGATATATATCTCGCTGCTCAAACTTTTCCAATAGTTCATCCACTCTCCGCAACAGGTAGCATGAAATTTCAATACTGTGTGATCTTTCTGAAATTGATTCAGAAATGGCTTGTGTTATCCTTCATGAAAACTCATACTATGGGACTTCTCTACTCATTGTGTGATTCCTTGACCACTCCGATGGGCAAAATGACCTGGAGTATCCCACATTTTATGAGGGAACAACCATGGAGTTTCCCTGATCAGTTGTCCTGGGGTCATTTCAGTATGGTGTTATTTTAAGTAGATGTGCCTTGCTGGGGTGAGAACACAGTGGTAAAGGAATCAAAAAACTGCAACATCTGGATCTTTTCTTTGAGCTACAGTCGCCCCCACATGCTTGCCTCATAGGTGCTTGGGGCTTTACTTTGAGCACCAGAAGGTATGAATGTGATGGGTACTCATCCCCGGGAGGCAGTCTGGGAGCTGTGGGAACTGCTGCACCCCGCTAACCACTCAGCTTGGATGGCCCTTTTTCACTCAGCTAATTCAGCCTTTCCAGGCCCTGTAACACCTAACCAGAGCTATCTGAGGGCTTACATATGCAACCAAATTACAAACATCAGATAGCCAATTTCCTACCTCCCCAGGCTCACACCCTCCACTGAGTATAAACCCAAAATTATACTGTCTTGCACTGCATAGGAATCTGTACATAGAGTTTGCCCACCCCTTGATATGGGAAGGATTTACCACTAGCCTGTGTTAATGAAGCTGAGATGTTCACTCAAAGGCACACTGATTTAGAAAAAGCAAAAGATAAGTTTAACTAAAAATGATAGCAAACAAATCAAATTTGCGGATGATACTAAACTGGGAGGAGTGGTAGATATGCTGGAGGGCAGGGATAGGATACAGAGGGACCTAGACAAATTGGAGGATTGGGCCAAAAGAAATCTGATGAGGTTCAATAAGGATAAGTGCAGGGTCCTGCACTTAGGACGGAAGAACCCAATGCACAGCTACAGACTAGGGACCGAATGGCTAGGCAGCAGTTCTGCGGAAAAGGACCTAGGGGTGACAGTGGACGAGAAGCTGGATATGAGTCAGCAGTGTGCCCTTGTTGCCAGAAGGCCAATGGCATTTTGGGATGTATAAGTAGGGGCATAACGAGCAGATCGAGGGACGTGATCATCCCCCTCTATTCGACATTGGTAAGGCCTCATCTGGAGTACTGTGTCCAGTTTTGGGCCCCACACTACAAGAAGGATGTGGATAAATTGGAGAGAGTCCAGCGAAGGGCAACAAAAATGATTATGGGTCTGGAACACATGACTTATGAGGAGAGGCTGAGGGAACTGGGATTGTTTAGTTTGCAGAAGAGAAGAATGAGCGGGGATTTGATAGCTGCTTTCAACTACCTGAGAGGTAGTTCCAGAGAGGATGGTTCTAGACTATTCTCAGTGGTGGAAGAGGACAGGACAAGGAGTAATGGTCTCAAGTTGCAGTGGGGGAAGTTTAGGTTGGATATTAGGAAAAACTTTTTCACTAGGAGGGTGGTGAAACACTGGAATGCGTTGCCTAGGGAGGTGGTGGAATCTCCTTCCTTAGAATGACAGGTTTCAGAGTAACAGCCGTGTTAGTCTGTATTCGCAAAAAGAAAAGGAGTACTTGTGGCACCTTAGAGACTAACCAATTTATTTGAGCATGAGCTTTCGTGAGCTACAGCTCACTTCATCAGATGCATACCGTGGAAACTGCAGCAGACTTTATATATACACAAAGAATATGAAACAATACCTCCTCCCACCCCACTGTCCTGCTGGTAATAGCTTATCTAAAGTAATCTTCAGGTTAGGCCATTTCCAGCACCAATCCAGGTTTGGTGCTGGAAATGGCCTAACCTGAAGATTACTTTAGATAAGCTATTACCAGCAGGACAGTGGGGTGGGAGGAGGTATTGTTTCATATTCTCTGTGTATATATAAAGTCTGCTGCAGTTTCCACGGTATGCATCTGATGAAGTGAGCTGTAGCTCACGAAAGCTCATGCTCAAATAAATTGGTTAGTCTCTAAGGTGCCACAAGTACTCCTTTCCTTCCTTAGAAGTTTTTAAGGTCAGGCTTGACAAAGCCCTGGCTGGGATGATTTAATTGGGTATGGGTCCTGCTTTTGATCAGGGGGTTGGACTAGATGACCTCCTGAGGTCCCTTCCAACCCTGATATTCTATGATTCTATGATTCTATGATTCAAAGCCGATAACCTAGGAAGTAACAAAACTGGAAACTGAGCCTAATATACAAGATACATCAGATATGAATAAGCAATTTCTTACTATGGCTGGTGATACAAGCAGTCCACCAGGTTTCCAAACACTGGCTACAAATCCTTTTAAACTGGGACCAGCACTTCCCCCAGATCAGTGTTTGTTCTTCAGCTGTTTCCAGGAGTTCTCTTTTGTGAAATTGAAGACATTAGATGATGCCACACCCTGTCATAAATATAAAGGGAAGGGTAACCACCTTTCTGTATACAGTGTTATAAAATCCCTCCTGGCCAGAGGCAAAAACCTTTCACCTGTAAAGGGTTAAGAAGCTAATGTAACCTAGCTGGCACCTGATCCAAAATGGCCAATGAGGGGACAAGATACTTTCAAATCTGGAGGAGGGGAACAAAGGGTTTGTCTGGCTGTGTGATGCTTTTGTCAGGAACAGATCAGGAATTCAACCTGACAACTCCTGTTAAGTTAGTAAGTAATCTAGCTAGAGAAGCATTAGATTTCCTTTTGTTTAATGGCTGGTAAAATAAGCTGTGCTGGATGGGATGTATATTCCTGTTTTTGTGTCTTTTTGTAACTTAAAGGATTCTCTATTGTGACAGGGTCAGGCCAGATGGCTATTGGAGAATAATAGAATGCAGATATATTAGCCCAAGGCTAAGTAGGTCCTTTTTTCCTGAGTAAGGTAACAGGGAAGGTTTTTTTTTAAAAAAAAAATAAATAAAAATAACAGAAAAGAATTTTATTGTGTAACACTTGCAAAAAATTACCAATGAAAACAAAACAAACTATGCAACAAAACAATGGAAACAGAAGGTATAACAAAGCAGCTTTCAGGAGGGAGAAGTGTTCAGACTACCCTGGGCCCAGAGTGGGGGGGCTTCCTCGACACTCGTGGTCTTCCACCCTCCTGAGTTACCTGGTGGCCTAGAGCGGGGGGGCTTCCTCGACACTCGTGGTCTTCCACCCCCCTCGAGTTACCTAGTGCCACGCTCAGTGTCACCGATTATCCCTCTCCTGAGAGTGCCCGGCAAGATGGGCACTGCTGCGGGGTGGGCGGTTTGGGGGTGTGGGGGGGTAGACACCCATGTATTATAGGACCCCTCCTAGATGACAGTGATGATGGTATCCACAGCGGCAACGGCTGGGGCTGGCATTTCTCGCTCTTCCCCTCAATCAAAGGATCAGATGGAGGGAACCGGATGGGGTCACCGAGCAGAGAACCCCGGACAGTGCCCACCGCTCCTCGAAGGCGTCAAGGGAGTCTGTGGACACCGCCCAGAGGAACTCCGCCCGGATACGTGAATGTACTGAGGATTGGAAAAAGGCCCCACAATCGCAGGACGCTTCATGGGCCAACCTCCTCTCTCTGATTTTATAAATGGCTGTTTTAGCCAAGGCTAGGAGGAGGTTAACCAGGAGATCTCGCAATTTTGTGGGGCCACAGATGGGGAGTGTATAGATAAAAAGGTGAGGGCAGAAATGAAGCCAAAAGCGCAACAGAATATTTGTGAGGAGCCGAAAAAGGGGCTGCAATCTGGCACACTCTAGATACACGTGCACCAGGGTTTCCCTCACATTACAAAAAGGGCAAGTATCCGGGATGGGGGGTAAACCGTGTCAGAAACACGCCCGTGCTCACAGCTCCGTGAAGGAGCCGCCAACTGGTGTCCCCGACGGGCCTTGGGACCAAGGTGGAATACAGGCTGGCCCACCGAGGTTGCTCACCCTCCAAAGGTGGCAGAAGGTCCCGCCACTTTGTATCGGGGCGGGACACCAGGGTGTGGGCATGAAGGGTGTGAAGCGTGAGTGTGTATAAATATTTCCGTGGTGCAATTTGAAAACTGACCGGCTGCAGTTCATGCAGCCGGCTTGCAGTAAAAGGGTGAGGGGTTTGTTGGGATCGGCAGGGTAGGGGCCCAACAGAAAGGTCCAGTGGGCCTGGGGTAGAGGATGGGCAGGGTGCGCCCTCGCGCAAGGCTCGGTTGATATAAGCCCGAGCAGCAGGGGTCAAGGTGGCCTTCACCTCCCGAAGTATGCTCCGGGGGGTACGGGGGCTGGAGAGCCCCATCCGCTGAGTGAGTGTCAGGGGATCCAGCCAGTCTCTCCGGACATAGTCCAGGAGGTCTCCGACCCTCATGACTTCCGCCAGGACCAACCTCTGGCCCACCGAGCAGGAGTCAGCCACCTGCACATGGAGTTGGGTATTGTGTAGCAGGGGCTCTGTGAGGAGATCTGCTCCCACGGTGGCCGCCACGGACCTGGTTGTTAGAAACAGTTTCCAGGTCCGGAGGAGGTCCTGGTAGAAGACCGGCAGCCCGGAGAGGTCTCGCGGAAAACCCCTCGGAGAAAGGTAAAAGAGCTGCCGGTCGTAGCGAAGCCCTTGGAAACGGCGCAGGAAGGCGTGCGCCAATATGCTCCACGTCGAACTACCTGCACTATAAAGGAGCCTCTGCAGGGCCTGGAGGCGGAAAACGTGGACCTGAGTGTACAGACACTTCAGGCCCTGCCCTCCTTCCTTCAGGGGTAAATGAAGAACTCCAACAGGGGCCCAGTGCATTCCTGACCAAAAGAACTCTAGAATCAATCCCCGGAGGTGGGTCAGGAAACCCGGGGCCAGGGTGTTGAGCCGGTACCAGATCGTGGACAGGACTAGTTGGTTAAGCACCAGTGCTCTCCCTCAGAGGGAGAGACATCGGAGTAGCCTTGTCCATTTCCGGATCCGCTCTATCACCCCGCCCTCTAAATTTTGCCAGTTCTCCGGCGGGGAAGGGTGTGTGGCGGAAAGGTAAACGCCGAGATAGAGCAGTGGACCCGCACTCCACCGGATGGTCTGAAGTGCGGGTGGGAGAGAGCTTACCTGCCACCAGTCCCCCACCGCCAAACCAGAGCTCTTGACCCAGTTGACTCGGGCGGAGGAGGCTGCCGAATAGATGGCCTGGCATGCCTCCACTCGCGCCAAGTCGCCTGGGTCCTGGACCAGGAGGAGTATGTCATCGGCGTATGCCGACAGGACCAGCCACAGCTCCGGCTCCCACAGCACAAACCCTGTCATCCTCCTGCGGAGGAGACAGAGGAAAGGCTCGATCGCCAGAGAGTACAGCTGGCCCGACAGGGGGCACCCCGCCGCACTCCTTGCCCGAAGCTGACCGGTTCGGTCAGGGTCCAGTTGAGCCTAACCAAACACTCCGCGGAGGCATACAGCACCCGGAGAAAACTCACAAACTGAGGTCTGAATCCAAATGCCTGCAGAGTGCTCAGGAGGTACCCATGGTCTACTCTATCGAACGCCTTCTCCTGATCAAGAGAGAGGAGGGCGAACGACAGACCATCTCTCCGCCCAAGTTCCAAAAGGCCTCGGACTAGAAATAGGTTGTCAAAAATGCTGCGACCCGGGACAGTATAGGTCTGATCTGGGTGAATCACGTCCACCATCACGGACCCTAGCCGCAGCGAGATTGCTTTCGCTACGATTTTGTAATCCGTGCTAAGGAGTGAAACGGGACGCCAGTTTCGTAAATCGTGGAGGTCCCCCTTCTTCGGCAACAAGGCGAGCACGGCTCGCCTGCACGATAGAGGGAGGACCCCGCTCTGCAAGGACTCAGCCCAGACAGTGACTAGGTCTAGGCCGAGGATGTCCCAGAACGCATGGTAAAACTCCACGGTCAGCCCATCCATGCCCAGAGATTTATTGGTGGGCATGAGACGGAGGGCTTCCGAGAACTCGGCCAGGGTGAGAGGCAGCTCTAGCCGATCTCAGTCGCCCACGCTGACCGGGGGGAGTTCCTCCCAGAGCACCCCGCAAGCGCCAGGATCGGTCGGATCCGGGGAGAAAAGGCTTGTGTAGAAGTCACGGGCCCTCCCACACATTTCTCCCGGATGCGTGAGGGGGGTGCCATCTTCCGCTAGAAGGCAGGTGATGTGTTTCTTGGCCCCCCTCATTTTCTCCAGGGCTTAGAACAAGCGGGAGCCGTGGTCCATCTCTCGAAGGAGGCGGATGCGGGACCGAAAGAAGGCACCTCGGGAGCGGTGGTTCTTGAGGGCCCAGAGCTCCTCCTGCTTCTCCCAGCACGCTCCGCAGAGGGACGGGTCCTCGCGGTTGGCGGCCAGGCACCTCTCCATCTCTAAGACCTCCCGTTCCCACTGCTCGATCACCGCATTTCGCCGTCGGCTGGTGCCCCGAGTGTAGTCACGGCAGAAGAGATTGGCGTGCACCTTCCCGAGATCCCACCATCGCCGCACCAAGGGAAAGGCACACCACTGCTCTCGCCAGGCCAGCCAAAACTCCTGGAAGGATGCCATGAAGCTCTCGTCCTCCAACAGGCTGTTGTTAAAGTGCCAATAGGCCGGCCCCGGTCTCTCTGCACAGAGGGAGACCGTTACGCTTACTAAATGATGATCGGAGAATGAGGCCAGCCGAATGGTGGAGGAGTGGGCCTGTGAAAGATCGAAACGGGATAAGTAAATACGGTCCAACCGAGAGTGGTGTGACCGATGGGCCTCCACCCGGACAAAGGTGAACGTGGAAGTGACATCTGGGTGATGGTCACGCCAGACGTCCACTAGGGAGTGATGTTCAACTATTCCTCGGAGAATGTTTGTGGCGGCTGGGCTCGGCTCGGCCCCTGAGCGGTCCTGTTCCTCGAGGGT
This sequence comes from Eretmochelys imbricata, assembly GCF_965152235.1. Classification (NCBI taxonomy): domain Eukaryota; kingdom Metazoa; phylum Chordata; order Testudines; family Cheloniidae; genus Eretmochelys; species Eretmochelys imbricata. The sequence continues at coordinate 4,248,074 of NC_135572.1, forward strand.
GGTGTTAAAGTCCCCTCCCAGGACCAGGCACCCGTGCGAATCTAGGGTGCCGAGAAAGTCGGACACTTGCTGATAGAATTGTGGCCACTTTGGGCTCGTTTGTGGGGCATAGATGTTAACAAGATTGACCACGAGCCCCTCCATATGGACTCGAAGGTGCAGCAGGTGGCCCGGCACGGCCTCAGTGACCCCTAGCACCTCAGGTCGTAGGGTGGGAGAACAGGGTCGCCACTCCAGCTTGCCAAGTCATGAAGTGGCTAAAGTATACCCCGTCCCCCCACTCCAGCCGCCGCCTGGCCTCAACAGTCAGGTCCGTATGGGTCTCCTGCAGTAAAGCTACAGAGTATCCCCCTTCCTGAAGGTAAGAGAGCACCTGGGACCTGCGGAGAGCCATCCGACAGCCCCTGGTGTTCAAGGTTGCAATAATAAGAGGCGTCATGGGAGGGCTGGGGGGGTGGGGGTTTCTTATTGGTGGGGGTGTTCGTGGCCTCCAGCACAGCACAGCATGCTGCACAGCAACCCATAACCCATCCCGTGGATGAGTAGATCTTTTCAGAAGCCGCGGGCCCGCTCGTAGGCCGCAGCACCATGCTTTCCTTGCCCCCTGACGTCTTTTATAAGGGTCCTTGTGGCCTGAAGAATTTGATCAAAGTCCCCCCATAGCTGAAGAGCCAGCTGTACCCTATTGTGGGTGCCACGGGTGTGTTCTAGGAACTTCCATAGTGCATGCTGCAGCTCATGGGGGGGTGGGGTTACGATTTTCGGGGTATTCCCTGGTGGGGCTCTTAATGCAGCCTCGTGGTCTGCTAAGGCAGGCAGGCAGCGTGCGGACCACCAACGGGGCATCTGACAGGCTGGGGTTATTAAATCCTTTTCACACCTTGGGGTGGAAGGGGATGGTGGGGGAAAAATTGCATCTCCTAATGGGTCGCGACTAGAAAGTGAAAAGACTGCTCCCTGGGGGGAATCTGCAAAAGGCGGGAAAAAAATAACCTCAGGGGCGGCAATAGCATTGCAGGAGGAGGTAAATTGGGCAGGGATGGGGCGGGGGGCAGGGGCAGAGGTAAGGCTCTGGACTTCAGGAGGCGAGCAGCTAAGAGAAAGTGCCTCCTGAGCAGAGTCGAGGGTTAAGGGGTAAGGGAGGGGGCTCCCAGTGACGCTAGGCGCTGGCTCCGTGGTGGTCTTGGCGGCCATGGCATCAGGTGGTGGACCACCTTGTGCAGGGTGCTTGCCTTGGAAGGCAGTTAGGGGGAGGGAGCATGGGGAAAGGCGGGCTGGGGTGAGGTTGCCCAGATCGAGGTCAGCCGGCAGTAGATCATCCTCTCCCTGGGTGACCGGGGTCAAATCTAGGGCCTCAATCTCCGCATACACAGAGGAGAGGCCAACTCCTGCTACCCCGAGGGCCTCTCCTCTAGGGCCTGCCGCAATGGTCGCTTCAGGGTTAGCGGGGGGTTCGGGTGGTATCTGGGCAGAAGGAGCTTCCTCAGGGGTCTCGGAGGGGACGGTCTCCCGTGGAGGGGGGATTCTGCCCTCCAATGCCAGTCTGTCTTCCCTTCCCTACACCAGCAGATGGATCTCACTCATGGCCATAGTGGAAGCCTCAATATCAGTGCCTCCCTTCCTGGTCTTCCAGGGGGCTTCCGCATCGGATGGGTGCAGGGGAGCTCGAGCCTTGTGCTTGCCTCGCTTCCCCTGGACTAGGGTCCAGCCCTCCATAGCTTTGTCTGGGGGTTGGTTAGCAGGGGTCGTGTCGGGGGGTCGGAGACAATGGTTCAGAGGTTTGGGGGGTAATGGTGAGGCAGCATGAGGGGCGGGGGGTTCTCCTTGGGGCGGGCCCTCTCCTATACCTGGTAATATCTTTGCCACACTCTCCTCCATAGGCTCTGCCGGATTGGTAATAGCAAGGGTGGGACTCCCTTGCTCACCCGGGCGTTGTAGGGGAGGTGTTTCTTGGTCCCGGACGGCAGCAGCAGCGGGTCGAATAGGAGGAGGGTTGGTTTCAGGTGCCGGGCGGCCAGGGGCTTCGGCAACGATGGGGCCGATGTCCTGACAGGTCTCAGGGGTCTCGGGTGCCCCTCCCCCCTGGGCCAAAGGGCAGTCTCTGCGGACATGCCCCGCTGAGCGGCAGAGGTAGCACCGGGCCTCTCCGGTGGAGTAAAAGACCCGATAGCGGGCTCCCTGGTAGGGGACTAGGAAGGACCCCTCGAGCGCCTCTCCGTCATGCGCTGCCGCCGGCGGTAGAAGCTGCACTTGCCGGCGGAACGAAAGGACGTGAAGGAGGGTGGGGTCCTTGCAGCCCAACGGGAGAGGGCTGATGACAGAAACAAGCCCCGGCCGCTGGTGATGGTAGCGGAGGCAGTGGGTGGGCGAGATGATGAGGCGGCAGGCATGGGGGAGCCTGCCACCGCCCGGGCATACATCCTGGGAGCCGGGGGAGGGACGTTCGCAGAGCTGGTGAAAGGAAAGCGGGGAGGGATGCCATGGTCGATGACGAGGCCACAGTGGTGGGGGCAGCCCCTGCCATGGAGGGCGTAGTGGTTTTAGAGGGGCCCTTTCCTTTCTTCCCACCCTGGCATTTCCGGCCAACTGGGGGGCGGTTCCTAGAGTCTGGGGGGGCGGTGGGTGCAGCAGCAGCAGTAATCACCCCGGTACCTCCTGCTGCCGGTGCCCCAGCGGGGTGTGTGTGGCAGGTGTTTTGACAGTGGTGGTGGGGGGGGGCTTGGGGGTTGGGCAGGGGGGGTAGGTGGGGGAGGGACAACTGATATTGTTAGAGGGGCCTTACCCCTCTCATTCCCCGCCATTGTGAGCAGGGAGAGGCAGGGAGACACCAGAAGGAGGAGGGGGGAGGGGGAAGCAGATTAACCGCTCCTCCCTGCTGGGCTGCAGGTGGGGGGGGGAGTACCAAAGGGGTTTGACTGGAAGGGGGGAAAAACAGAAATTGGGGTCCGGTGATAGGGGCAAGCTGTGGGGTAAACAGTCCGGGTGTGTGTGTGTGGACCCACGCACGTTTGTCCAAAGAGTCTCGTTTGGTCGGCTGTTATGTCCGGTCCGAAAGGCAAAGTTCAAAGCAAACAGCTGGATCCGAAGGCAGATGGCAGGTTGCCAGCAGGGACGGATGGCGGGGGGGCCGTGACAGTTGTAATAATGTTGGGGGGGCACCGATGGATCGGAGGGCAGCTCCGTGCCACACCCCCTGTGCCGCCACAAATGCAATTAAACCACAGTCAAACTCCCACCCACGAGAGTATAATTCAAAAAATTACTCAGTCTTATGGCCCCCTCCATGATGATTTGTAGATTCTCTGGGTGATTTCTCTATTTTCTATCTTCTTCGGTCCCTGTTGAACCTCATCAGATTTCTTTTGGCCCAGTCCTCTAATTTGTCCAGGGCCCTCTGTATCCTATCCCTACCCTCCAGCGTATCTACCTCTCCTCCAAGTTTAGTGTTATCTGCAAACTTGTGAGGTCTTGCAGAGGTCTTCTGCAGTCACAGTCCTCGTCCTTCCTGACCGCTCTGGGAGCTGCATGACCCATTCCACAGCTGTGGACAGGGGCGATTCAAGGGACACAGTCCCACACCCTTCCCCCATGCCCTCACCCAGGTGCTTGAGACTGAGTCGTGTCAGAGACATGATTAACACAGGAGCGCCAGGAGAAGCCATTCAGGTAACAGCCCCCATCCCTTATTGATGGCTCTGCACACAGAAGCATATTTCCTAGGACTCCTCCCCTCTGTTTGTGCTGCCCCAGCAATTGAAAGGGGTAGAAACAAGCCTCAGGTCTCCAACAGAGTCACGGCAATCTCCTGTCTCAGCCCAGACCATTCAGTGTAGGGTGAGCACCTTCTCGAAAGCCAAAAGCAGGACACAGGCAGGAGCCATGCTCCCTACATGGCCTCACCCCGGCCATCTTCTTCCCCCTGAACTCCCACCTCCTGGTCCTCCTCTTTCCCCAAGCCTCACTCACTGACTAGGCTGGTCATCACAGACAGGCCATGGTAAGAGGAGCCCAGGGAGCAAGTGCTGCTCTGGGGAACCCCACGCCCTTCACCTGCCTCCTAACTTGGGGTGTGGCCTCATAGCGGGTGGAGGAGGAGCTAAGGACCTCCTCCTCCCCCGAACTGTGAAAAGGGTGGCACTGCCCATGAGCCTTGGGCAGGCGTGGATCGGCATGGCAGGTAATTCAGGACAAATACTCTTCTAAAGTCATTCAGCCCACAGCGGGACTTGAACTCTGAATTTCGGGACTCTCCTGCCCAACTGGGGATGGGCAGTCCACTCTAATTCACCACTCCTTTTGCCCCACCACCACAGCCAGAGCCAGAGTAGCGAGCCCCCCTCTCCCAGAGCAGCCCAGAGCTTCCACACACCGCATGGCTGAACCAATGATCCCCCCACCCCACCCCCAATGGTGGAGGAGCCCTGGGATGGCTGGAGCACTGCCAGCCATGCCGAGCTCACTCTCCTGAGACCCCAAGCCAGCCCATGGGAAAAGCATGTCTCTTCCCAAAGAACCTGAGCTTTTTATATGCTCCCGATATTGATCTTAGTGCTATGATTGTGGTATGACTATGATCTAGTTATGTGTGTCTTGTAGAAAAAAGATTCTTGGGTGTTTACTATGGAAAGCTATGATGTGGAGAATATGATGGTCCTATTTGTGTGCTTGTATCATTTTTGCATCTGAAATTATGAATATTGACTATGTATCTGTATTTCAAATGTAGTTCACTCCATTTTGGTATGTCATTTTGACTGCTATATAACACGGGGAGTGACACCATCTCTTGGCCTCACTCCCCAAACAAGAGAACTCCTGGAAACAGCTGAGGAACAATGTCTGAACAGGGGGAAGTGCTGATCCCAAGCTGAAAGGATTTCTAGCTTGTGTTTGAAAATTTGATGGACTGCTTGTCCCATCACCCAGGGTGAGAAATTGTTCATTCATATCCAATTTATTTTGCGTGTTACGCTAGTTTCCATTTTTTATTTATGTGCTGGATAATGTGCTTTAATCGGGTTTCTATCCATTTCAAATCCATCTTTTTGTAGGAAATAAAACTATTATATGCTATATCTTTACCAGCGTGTTTTGAGTAAAATGCTTTGGGAAAATCCCAGCTCTGTGTACAAAGGCTGTTGTATATCCTTCCCACATCAAGGGGAAAGTCACCTAGATTAATGAGCTCGCGTTGTACTCCTGTGCAATGCAAAATGGTATAATTTTGGGTTTATACTCCAGTAAGGGAGCAAAGGCTGGGGAGTTGGGAAATTGTCTGTTGTCTCCAGCCTGTCCTTAAGTGGCTCACTAAAGCACTCAGGCCGCTCAATTGGGGGTGTGGCATCACCTACCGTTGTGTTGGGTGATAACAGGGCTTGAAGAGGCTGTGTTTGTCACCAGCAAAGCAGTGTACGATTGGCCAGCCATGCTGGAGGGATGAGCGACACAGGGGTTCCCACAGCACCGAGACTGCCCCCTGGGGGTGACAACCTGTCACAGCGCTCTGTGTTTCTCAGCTTCCTGGTTTCATCAGTAATCTCCATGGAGTGCAGCGAGATTCCTGAAGAAGCTGAGTAGCACATATTGCCTCCTCATCTACCCTGGAACCTGCTTGGCACATAAGAATAAATAGTTCCCTGTGCGAACCCTGCAACTGGCAGCGAGTGGCCACAGCAGCACCAGGGAGGCTGAGCCTGTCCAGGCCTATATCCACCACTGGTACTTCCCCCCGTTCAGTCTTTGTTCCCCAGGTGTTTGCAGGAGTTCCCTTGTGTAGGGAGTGAGGCCAAGAGATGGTGTTATTCCATCCAGCTTAGATAGTGGAAAAATACAGGTAACCACAATGGAGTCAGTGTCTTGTGGTCTGGTCACATGCTGTCAAGGCTGAATCCCCACTCTGTCACTCCGAGTGCAGAAGGTGGGGGCCCACAAGGAGTCTAAAAAATAATACTGGCCACTCCAGGCTTGTAGTAAACTCCCAAGGTTACAGCTTCTCTCTGACCGTGGCTTGGTAATTGCTGCCACCACCCAAACGCAAAAAAAACAAAAACAAAATAAAACAACTTGGATCTAGGAAGGAGCACTTGGTAATTCCTCTCTGTGGGGGATTCAAAAGTCCTCCTCCCTGTTCCCCGGGGAAGAACTGGAAAAGAAAACAAAGGAAATTAGCTGTTGCCACCAGCTAATCAAACAGCATGTGCACAAACCTCTTAGAATACCGAAAATCCAGTCCTCTTCTTAAAAAAGGGAAATTGTATTAAAAACAAAGAGGAAGAAAAATACATCCAGAACTTAGGCATTTGCTAGATTTGAAAAGAGCAATTCCAAAAATTAAGCACCCAAAATAGCTTTCGTGGGGGTTCAGTTTAAAGGTTACAAGCAAACAAAAGCATCTGGGGTTAGCACAGAGGAGATCCAAAAGACAAAAAAAAAAAAAGAAATAAATAGTCTCTTTAACTATGCCCTGTCCCATGATTTCTTCTAGGTATAGAAGATGTTTTTTTTATTCCTGGTTCAAGACTTACACAGCATTGCTGCTTACAGCATTGCTGGTCCCTGTCTCCTTCTCCAGAGAACATCAGACAAAGGGAAAGTTTCTTTCCCAATTTGAAAAGTTCTAGCCTTCCCATTGGCTCTTTTGGTTAGGTGCCCACTCCTTTTGTTTTACCTGTGGGCTTGTTACTCCTTTACAGGTAAAGCAAAGAGAGAACAGACACCAAGAGGGATTTTACAGCTAACTGCCTGTCTGGGTGTTCATAAAAGGGAGCTACCCCCCCTACACCTTCATTTATCACATGCCCCCCAAATCACAGACAGTGCTGGCCAGCCTGGTTCAGGTCAGGTCCACACCGGCTGGGATTTCTTCCTGGAGGTTTAGGAGAGAGAGTTAATAAGTTACATGCACCGCTAATTTTACTAATAATTATATGAAGAATTAAACAGTACTTTTTCCATTTTAAGGAGTACAATGCCTTAGAATGCAGGGACATTTTTACCCAGCTGATTCTGGGAAACCTTCCCGGGAGAGTGCATCAGCCACTTTGTTAGTAGCTCTTGAAATGTGTTGTATCTCAACATCAAAGTGTTGACTAGCTAAACTGCACCGAAGATGATTTTGTTCATCTCTCTGACTGTTTGAAGCCACTTCAGCGGAGCATGGTCAGTCTGCAGTTGGAAGCGCAGTCCCCAGATGCATGGGCGTAGCTTCTCTAGAGCATACACAATGGCGTAATCTTCTTTTTCGGAGAGTGACCAGTGGCTTTGCCTCTCAGAAAGTTCTTTTGCTGAGAAACACGAGAGGATGGAAATGCTGATGTGGTCCTTATTGCATTTAAACTCCTCCTACACCATGCTCGGATGGATCTGTGATTGCCCATGAATCTGAGAATACAGCCACATCATCAATGTAGGTGACTGCAAATTCCCCACATCCAGCCAGAAGGTTATGTAGCAATTACTGGAAGGTGGAGGATGTATTTCAGAGTCCGAAAGGGAGCTACCCCCCAAACAGAAACTTCATTTATCTCACATGCCCTTGCATGCCCGACTGAGTCATAGGAGCCATTACCAATAAGCTGTCTGGGACTTTCTCAGGAAGGCTCACCTGGTGAGGGAAAAACTTCTCTTAAGGCCTATTGTTTCCCCTAATGGCCCATTACCCTGAACCAGCCCTTCACAGCTAGCTGTCTTCAATGGAAACATTCTACCTGGTGGTTGTCAAGCCAGTGTAACCACATCTGGAACATAGATACATAGTCTATATTCGTAAGTTCAGATATAAAAAATGATACATGCACACAAATAGGATCATCATATTCTGGAAACCATAACATTTTCATAGACACCTCACAGGCTATATTTTGTAGAAGATATGTCAGAACTACATCATAAACATATCGCAAGGATACTACTGTGATGAATATGCGGGCAGTGTCACAACCCTCTCCTCGGCTGTCCTGGAACCTGCATGGTGAAAATAACAAGCTCAGGGTTTTTGGGACGAGACAAGCTTTTCCCCAGGTTGGCTTCAGGGAGGTGGAGTGGCACGGCTCAGGCAGGCGGAGGGCAGCTCGATCCCCGTGGGCTGTGGAGGCTCTGGGCATCTCCAGGATGGGGGGCTTGGCATTCCGGGTGCACGATAGGGTGTGACTCGTGCAGAAGGAGTTGGGCCCACGGGCTCGCCTCCCCAAAGTGTGCATCCACCTGCCACCCCTTTTCAAAACCATTAGGAAAAGGATAAATAATCTGACAGAAATATACGACTCTCTAAATCTGTGGTATGTCCGCACCTTGAATACTTTGTGTAGTTCTGGTCGCCCCATCTCAGAAAAGATATATTAGACTTGGAAAATGTACAGACAAAGGTGAGAAAAATCTTTAGGGGTAGGGAACAGCTTCCATATGAGGAGAGGAAAAGCCTGGGAATTTTCAGCTTGGAAAAGAGACGACTCAGAGGGGATATGAGAGAGGTCTATAAAGTCATGATTGATGTGGAGGAAGTGATTCAGGAAGAGCTATTTGCCCCTTCAGAGGGGTCACCCGTGAAGTTAATGAGCATCAGGTTTAAAAGAAACAAAAGGAAGTATTTCTTCACACAAGGCACAGTCAGCCTGTGGAACTCATTGCTAGGTGATGTTATGAAGACCAAATTTCCATGTAGGGAGCCTTGTTGGATGGCCTTGCCCTGGCCTGCACCTTGGGTTTGTAATACAGGACAGGGGGGCTACTGGAGTGAAATTAGGTCCATATTAATAATATTTTCATTATTAATTTACTTATTTATTAATTTTATTTCAGCAAGTTCACAGCTGTGACATTGTTACCACGTGGCCGCCCCCGAGGGAGCCATGTGACTAATCGGAACCATACGAACCGTGACGACAAACCCGGATCCCAGGAATAGAGCCTGCAGCAGGGCTTGGCACTGCAGTCCAGTTGACTAGCATCACCACGCATCCCCTGTGATTTGGCCTCCTGCAGTTTGCCATTGGCTGTCACGGGGATGAAACCTGGTGCAAACTAAGCCGAGCAGCTGAGGTTCCCTCATGGCCAAGTAAGCCCCAAGGGAATGTGCAAACCTGCTTCATAAAGAGAGTTTCCTCCCTGTCTGAACAGATACTGCCTGCAGCCTGCTGCCCATGCAACCGCTCCAGTGATTCCTTGTGCAACAGGGTGAAGACCTCTGGTGTCAGTAGCTCCCCTTCCAGCAGGAATTGGGTACGTTGGCAGGTTTGGCTATCTTTCAAATGTGAAGTGAAGGGGAAAGGCTGTAAGGTGTTTCCATTGGCAGATATTGTCTGAAGCAGCAGAGGACTCAGTGACGGGGCTGGAGGGAAGGCAGCGCTAGGTCATTTGGGAACTCCTCCCCTACCTCTACCCATGCTGCACAGTGAATGATTTCTGCTACACAGAAATCTGACATTCCAAGCGAGCTCAGAGTGTTAAAACCTGATGCCCTGCATCAGGGTTTCTCAAGGGCTCCTCTTTCTGTAGATGCCGTATGCTCTGGGCCCGATAATGCTCTGGGCTGAGCAAGAAGAGACCCCAGGGAATAAGAGTTACTAGTTCCCCAATCACGCCAGGTTTATTTTGTCCTGGAAATTTAATTAGCAAATGCATTTTCAACCATTTTATTATCTGGATCGATTGTGAATGCAAGAATTCAGGGCCGTGCACTCAACCACTTTGTAATACCTTTGGAAGACTTTCCAAAAGGTCCTGGAGAAAAGAACCGCTGGTCCATGTTTCACTAAAGAGTAGATCTGAGGTGCATGAAAGGGGAGTGTAATAGTGGTTTCAATGTAATGTACATACATCACCTGTTACACGAGCATGGCTCAAGTAACTTGCACACTCAGCTAGATATTAGTGCAAACTTAGTGTTTTCACTATTCACCCTTTTGTAACACCAACCCCACCCCAGCTGAAATAACTCTCTGTCTTTTCTGTCAAGCTTCTCATTTGCCAAATACAGGATGCAGATCCTGTGAGAATGAAGGGAAGTCTGTAGGACAATTGAACTCTCTGCATTCAGTCAACATTGGCTAGGAAAATCATTTCAGCTTCTCTTGGGGGTCAGAGTGTATTACTGGGAGCATTTGGCAAAGAAAAGTTAATGGAGTCCTCTTCTAATTGAATTGACACATGTAAATCTGGAGTGATGCCGTTACAGTCAATGTTACTGAATTCAGAAAATGGTGCTAAAAATGATCTCATGTGCTCCAAAGAGGTAGTGGCATAATTTGGATTCTCCGGATAGGATAAAGTAAATAAAATATATATAATGAGGCAATGAAACACGTAAATAGCTTCAGTGCAGGGTAGATAAATACTATCACCATTTTCACCGTGCACTTGCCATGTGTTTACATACATGTTATGATACAATGGGCCACACTCAGAAGTGTAGGGCCAAAAAGGGTGTCTGTGGGAAGGTCACAATTGCAAAAGCACACAGTGCTCAAATAGGCTGTGGCACTGTTATCCACAAGATATCAATGGGGCCAGTTGCTTAGAAGAATGCAAAGAGGGGCAGGGTGTTTAAATGGGTTACTATTGGTGGTGAAAATCCAAAACTATGTTTTTGCTGATCTTCCTTGAACTCCAGGGAGTCTCTAGAATTCCACGCAGAGCAGAATGATGTCTCAATAAATATCATCTAGTCTCCTGTGCTTTTTCCTTCCAGGAAGAAAAGTTTAAAACTCATCGGACCTTCTCAGTCCATTATGTCAGTTGTCAATGAAACCAAATTCAACCCTGCCATTTTCTTTCTCACCGGGATACCTGGGAAGGAAGACGTCCATCTCTGGATCTCTATCCCCTTCTGCTTAGTGTATGTTACATCAATAGTAGGAAATTCACTCATTCTGTTTGCTATAAAAACAGATCCAAGCCTCCATGAGCCCATGTACATTTTACTTTCCATGTTGGCCGTCACAGACCTTGGTTTATCGATAACCACTATACCGACGATACTGGGTATATACTTGTTTAACTCTAGGGAAATAAGCCTCAATGCTTGTTTTACCCAGATGTTCTTTATCCACTTTCTTGCAAAAATTGAATCCGCCATGCTCTTGATGATGGCCTTTGACCGCTTCATTGCAATCAGTAACCCACTGAGATATGCTTCCATCTTAACCCTGCCGAGATTAGCCAAGATGGGGTCAGTGTTTGTGCTAAGAGGTGTGGCCATAGAATTACCATTCCCCTTACTCCTGAAACGGTTCCAATACTGTCGAGCCAACGTCCTCTCCCATTCCTACTGCCTGCACCAGGACATCATGAAGTTGGCATGTGCGGACATCACAGTCAATAACATCTATGGCTTGTTTGTTACACTCATAACACTGTGGTTGGACTCTATGCTCATCTTCCTCTCTTATGTGATGATCCTCAAAGCAGTGCTGGGCATCGCATCCCACATGGAGTGCCTCAGGGCCTTGAACACCTGCGTCTCCCACCTATGCGCCGTCCTGGTCTTCTACATGCCAGGTTTCAGCCTGACCGTCATACACAGATTCTGGAAGAGCTCTTCTCCCTTGCTTCAAATTCTCCTGGGCTACATCTACTTGCTGGGCCCGCCCCTGATTAATCCAGTAGTGTACAGTATGAAAAGCAAACACCTTCGTGGAAGGATAAATAGGGTGTTTGTCAAATGAATAGTCAGTTCATCATCCAGTGACACAGGAGTTAAGAAAAACAGGCCGTGGCCACCTATTCAGTACTGGACCCTTACGTGTGAGTCTAGGGCCAAGTCTACACAATCTCTGATTGCTCTGCTGTCTACTCCGGAACTCCACCAGGGCCAGAGGCGGAAGTGGAGTCAACAGGGTAGCGGCGGCCATCGATCCAACACCGCAAGGATGCGAAGTAAGTGATTCTAAGTTGATCTAAGATACGTCAACTTCAGTTATGCTATTCTTGTAGCTAAAGTTGCGTATCTTTGATCGATTCCAACTCGGCCAGTGTAGACCAGGCCTAGAAGAGCTACTGATTTCCACTCTTTAGAGAGAAGTTCAGATGGCGTGTAAGACGCGGAGCAGTGGAAGTGGGGCTGTTCACACTCGCTGGTCAGAGAGGACACGGCACTGGGGGAATGAGACCAAGGCAGGCAGCAGCATGTACAAAGTGACTGTGCTCGTGGAGAGCCAGGGGACTGGTGAGATGTTGGCCCATGAAGAGATGTATCGGTGGCTGTTCCAACTTCAGAATTCCGGTCAATACAGTGAATCAAGAGAAGGGGTGTGGAGGTCGTTTCCATTTTCACCTGGCCATTCACACTATCCAAATCATAGAATCATAGAATCATAGAATATCAGGGTTGGAATGGACCTCAGGAGGTCATCTAGTCCAACCCCCGCTCAAAACAGGACCAATCCCCAACTAAATCATCCCAGCCAGGGCTTTGTCAGGCCTGAGCTTAAAAACTTCAAAGGAAGGAGATTCCACCGGCTCCCTAGGGAACGCATTCTAGTGTTTCACCACCCTCCTAGTGAAAATGTTTTTCCTAATATCCAACCTAAACCTCCCCCACTGCAACTTGAGACCATTCGTCCTTGTTCTGTCATCTCCTACCATTGAGAACAGTCTAGATCCATCCTCTTTGGAACCCCCTTTCAGGTAGTTGAAAGCAGCTATCAAATCACCCCTCATTCTTCTCTTCCATAGATTAAACAATCCTATTTCCCTCAGCCTCTTCTCATAAGTCATGTGTTCCAGTCCCCTAATAATTTTTGTTGCCCTCCGCGGGACTCTTTCCAATTTTTCCACATCCTTCTTATAGTGTTGGTACCAAAACTGGAAACAGGTCTCCAAATGAGGCCTCACCAAGGTCGAATAGAGGGGAATGATCATATCCCTCGATGTGCTGGCAACACCCCTATATATACATCCCAAAATGTTATTGGCCTTCTTGGCTACAAGGGCACACTGTTGACTCATATCCAGCTTCCCATCCACTGTAACCCCTCGGTCCTTTTCTGCAGAACTGCTGTAGAGCCATTCGGTCCCAGTCTGTAGTGGTGCATGGGATTCTTCAGTGCTAAGTGTAGGACTCTGCACTTCTCCTTGTTGAACCTCATCAGATTTCTTTTGGCCCCATCCTCTAATTTGTCCAGGGCCCTCTGTATCCTATCCCTACCCTCCAGCGTATCTACCTCTCCTCCAAGTTTAGTGTCTTCTGCAAACTTGCTGAGGTCTTGCATAGCTCTTCTTCAGTCACAGTTCTCGTCCTTCCTGAGTACTCTGGAAGCTGCATGATCCATGCACCAGCTGTGGACAGAGGCTATTCAAGGGACACAGTCCCGCACCTGTCCCCCATGCCCTCACCCAGGTGCTTGAGACTGAGTCGTGTCAGAGACATGATTAACACTGGAGCCCCAGGAGAAGCCATTCAGGTAACATCCCCCACCCCTTATTGATGGCTCTGCACACAGTAGCATATTTCCTAGGACTCCTCCCCTCTGTTTGTGCTGCCCCAGCAATTGAAAGGTGTAGAAACAGGCCTCAGGTCTCCAACAGAGTCACGGCAATCTCCTGTCTCAGCCCAGACCATTCAGTGTAGGGTGAGCACCTTCTCGAAAGCCAAAAGCAGGACACAGGCAGGAGCCATGCTCCCTACATGGCCTCACCCCGGCCATCTTCTTCCCCCTGAACTCCCACCTCCTGGTCCTCCTCTTTCCCCAAGCCTCACTCACTGACTAGGCTGGTCATCACAGACAGGCCATGGTAAGAGGAGCCCAGGGAGCAAGTGCTGCTCTGGGGAACCCCAGACCCTCCACCTGCCTCCTAACTTGGGGCGTGGCCTCATAGCGGGTGGAGGGGAAGCTAAGGACCTCCTCCTCCCCCTAACTGTGAAAAGGGTGGCACTGCCCATGAGCCTTGGGCAGGCGTGGATCGGCATGGCAGGTAATTCAGGACAAATGCTCTTCTAAAGTCATTCAGCCCACAGCGGGACTTGAACTCTGAATTTTGGGACTCTCCTGCCCAACTGGGGATGGGCAGTCCACTCTAATTCACCACTCCTTTTCCCCACCACCACAGCCAGAGCCAGAGTAGCGAGCCCCCCTCTCCCAGAGCAGCCCAGAGCTTCCACACACTGCATGGCTGAACCAATGATCCCCCCACCCCACCCCCAATGGTGGAGGAGCCCTGGGATGGCTGGAGCACTGCCAGCCATGCCGAGCTCACTCTCCTGAGACCCCAAGCCAGCCCATGGGAAAAGCATGTCTCTTCCCAAAGAACCTGAGCTTTTTATATGTCCCCGATATTGATCTTAGTGCTATGATTGTGGTATGACTATGATCTAGTTATGTGTGTCTTGTAGAAAAAAGATTCTTGGGTGTTTACTATGGAAAGCTATGATGTGGAGAATATGATGGTCCTATTTGTGTGCTTGTATCATTTTTGCATCTGAAATTATGAATATTGACTATGTATCTGTATTTCAAATGTAGTTCACTCCATTTTGGTATGTCATTTTGACTGCTATATAACACGGGGAGTGACACCATCTCTTGGCCTCACTCCCCACACAAGAGAACTCCTGGAAACAGCTGAGGAACAATGTCTGAACAGGGGGAAGTGCTGATCCCAAGCTAAAAGGATTTCTAGCTTGTGTTTGAAAATTTGATGGACTGCTTGTCCCATCACCCAGGGTGAGAAATTGTTCATTCATATCCAATTTATTTTGCGTGTTACGCTAGTTTCCATTTTTTATTTATGTGCTGGATAATGTGCTTTAATCGGGTTTCTATCCATTTCAAATCCATCTTTTTGTAGGAAATAAAACTATTATATGCTATATCTTTACCAGCGTGTTTTGAGTAAAATGCTTTGGGAAAATCCCAGCTTTGTGTACAAAGGCTGTTGTATATCCTTCCACATCAAGGGGAAAGCCACCTAGATTAATGAGCTTGCGTTGTACTCCTGTGCAATGCAAAATGGTATAATTTGGGGTTTATACTCCAGTAAGGGAGCAAAGGCTGGGGAGTTGGGAAATTGTCTGTTGTCTCCAGCCTGTCCTTGAGTGGCTCACTAAAGTACTCAGGCCGCTCAGTTGGGGGTGTGGCACCACCTACCGTTGTGTTGGGTGATAGCAGGGCTTGAAGAGGCTGTCTTTGTCACCAGCAAAGCAGTGTACGATTGGCCAGCCATGCTGGAGGGATGAGTGACACAGGGGTTCCCACAGCAGCGAGACTGCCCCCTGGGGGTGACAACCTGTCACAGCGCTCTGTGTTTCTCAGCTTCCTGGTTTCATCAGTAATCTCCATGGAGTGCAGCGAGATTCCTGAAGAAGCTGAGTAGCACATATTGCCTCCTCAGCTACCCTGGAACCTGCTTGGCACATAAGAATAAATAGTTCCCTGTGCAAACCCTGCAACTGGCAGCGAGTGGCCACAGCAGCACCAGGGAGGCTGAGCCTGTCCAGGCCTATATCCACCACTGGCACTTCCCCCCGTTCAGTCTTTGTTCCCCAGGTGTTTGCAGGAGTTCCCTTGTGTAGGGAGTGAGGCCAAGAGACGGTGTTATTCCCCAGCTTAGATAGTGGAAAAATACAGGTAACCACAATGGAGTCAGTGTCTTGTGGTCTGGTCACATGCTGTCAAGGCTGAATCCCCACTCTGTCACTCCGAGTGCAGAAGGTGGGGGCCCACAAGGAGTCTAAAAAATATTACTGGCCACTCCAGGCTTGTAGTAAACTCCCAAGGTTACAGCTTCTCTCTGACCGTGGCTTGGTAATTGCTGCCACCACCCAAATGCAAAAAAAACAAAAACAAAATAAAAGAATTTGGACCCAGGAAGGAGCACTTGGGAATTCCTCTCTGTGGGGCATGCAAAAGTCCTCCCCCCTGTTCCCCGGGGAAGAACTGGAAAAGAAAACAAAGAAAGTAGCTGTTGCCACCAGCTAATCAAACAGCATGTGCAGAAACCTCTTAGAATACCAAAAATCCAATCTTGTTCTTAAAAAAGGGAAATTGTATTAAAAACAAAGAGGAAGAAAAATACATCCAGAACTTAGGCTTTTGCCAGATTTGTAAAGAGCAATTCCAAAAATTAAGCACCCAAAATAGCTTTCGTGGGGGTTCAGCTTAAAGGTTACAAGCAAACAAAGCATCTAGGGTTAGCACAGAGGAGCTCCAAAAGCCAAAAGAAAGAAATAAACCTAATCATGTCTCTTTAACCATGCCGTGTGCCATGATTTCTTCTAGGTATGGAAGATGAATTTTTATACCTGGTTCAAGACTTACACGGCATTGCTGCTTACAGCATTGCTGGTCCCTGTCTCCTTCTCCAGAGACCAACAGACAAAGGGAAAGTTTCTTTCCCAATTTGAAAAGTTCTAGCCTTCCCAGTGGCCCTTTTGGTTAGGTGCCCACTCCTTTTCTTTTACCTGTTAGCTTGTTACCCCTTTACAGGTAAAGCAAACAGAGAACAGACACCAAGAGGGACTTTTTAGCTAACTGCCTGTCTGGGTGTTCATGAAAGGGATCTACCCTCCCTACACCTTCACTTATCTCATGCCCCCCAAATCACAGAAAGTGCTGGCCAGCCTGGTTCAGGTCAGGTCCACAACAGCTGGGATTTCTTCCTGGAGTTTTAGGAAAGAGAGTTAATAAATTATATGCACCGCTAATTTTACTAATAATTACATGAAGAACTAAACAGTACTTTTACATTTGAAGGAGTATAATGCCTTAGAATGCAGGAACATTTTTACCCGGCTGATTTTGGGAAACCTTCCCGGGAGAGTGCATCAGCCACTTTGTTAGCGGCTCTTGAAATGTGTTGTATCTCAACATCAAAGTGTTGAATAGCTAAACTGCAGCAAAGATGTTTTTTTGTTCGTCTCTCTGACTGTGTGAAGCCACATCAGCGCAGCATGGTCAGTCTGCAGTTGGAAGCGCAGTCCCCAAATGTATGGGCATATCTTCTCTAGAGCATACACAATGGCGTAATCTTCTTTTTCGGAGAATGACCAGTGGCTTTGCCTCTCAGAAAGTTCTTTTGCTGAGAAACATGACAGGATGGAATTGTTGATGTGGTCCTTATTGCTTTTAAACTCCTCCTACACCATGCTCGGAGGCATCTGTGATTCCCCATGAATCTGAGAATATAGCCACATCATCAAGGTAGATGACTGCAAATTCCCCACATCCATCCAGAAGGTTATGTACCAATTTCTGGAAGGTGGAGGGTGCATTTCCCAGTCCAAAAGTGAGCTACCCCCACCACCCCACACACAGAAACTTCATTTATCTCACATGCCCTTGCATGCCCGACTGAGTCATAGGAGCCATTACAAATAGGCTGTCTGGAACATTGTCAGGAAGGCTCACCTGGTAAGGGATAAACTTCTCTTAAGGCCTTTTGTATCCCCTAATGGCCCACTACCCTGAATCGGCCCTTCACAGCTAGCTGTCTTCAATGGAAACATTCTACGTGGTGGTTGTCAAGCCAGTGTAACCACGTCTGGAACATAGATACATAGTCTATATTCATAAGTTCAGATATAAAAAATGATACATGCACACAAATAGGATCATCATATTCTGGATGTCAGAACTACGTCGTAAACATATCGCAAGGATACTACTGTGATGAATATGCGGGCAGTGTCACAACCCTCTCCTCGGCTGCCCTGGAACCTACAAGGTGAAAATAACAAGCTCAGGGTTTTTGGGACGAGACAAGCTTTTCCCCAGGTTGGCTTCAGGTCTCAAGAGAGGTGGAGTGGCACGGCTGGGGCGGGTGGGGGGCGGCTCCATCCCCGTGGGCTGTGGAGGCTCTGGGCATCTCCAGGGTATGGGGGCTTGGCATTCCGGGTGCACGATAGGGTGTGACTCGTGCAGAAGGAGTTGGGCCGGCGGGCTCGCCTCCCCAAAGTGTGCATCCACCTGCCACCCCTTTTCAAAACCATTAGGAAAAGGATAAATAATCTGACAGAAATATACGACTCTCTAAATCTGTGGTATGCCCGCACCTTGAATACTTTGTGTCATTCTGGTCGCCCCATCTCAGAAAAGATATATCAGACTTGGGAAATGTACAGACAAAGGTGACAAAAATCTTTAGGGGCAGGGAACAGCTTCCATATGAGGAGAGGAAAAGCCTGGGAATTTTCAGCTTGGAAAAGGACGACTCAGAGGGTATATGACAGAGGTCTGTAAAGTCATGATTGATGTGGAAGAAGTGATTCAGGAAGAGCTATTTCCCCTTCACAGGGGTCACCCGTGAAGTTAATGAGCATCAGATTTAAAAGAAACAAAAGGAAGTATTTCTTCACACAAGGCACAGTCAGCCTGTGTAACTCATTGCTAGATGACGTTGTGAAGGCCAAATGCATAACTGGGTCCAGGTAAGATCAAGGGAGAGAGGTTCATCAGTGGCTATTAGCCAGGATAGTCAAGGACGAAACCCCATGCTCTGGCTGTCTGTAAACCACTGACTGTCAGAGGATGGGAGCAGACGACGGAGGATGAAACACTCAACAATTGCGCTGATTTGTTAATTGCCTCTGAAGCATCTTCGCTGGCCATTGTCAGAAGACAGGACACTGGGCTAGATGGACCATTGGTCTGAATCCATATGGTCATTCTTATGTTCTGAATCCGTTCCTTTGTTGGATGGTTTGATTCAGACAAGCCTTTTCCAGGGGCTCCCTCCATTATAGGGCTCGTGTAGCCACCATCCGTGGAAGGGTGACAATACATATAGTTTCAATATGTACCTTTTTGGCCAGAACAGTCCCTTTTTTAAGTCCTGTGTCCGACTTTTTTTTTTTCCAGAAGGAGGCATTTGTCCTGTTTGCTCTTGCTGACTTGATCATCTGGGAACAGCAAAAAGGACTTACGCCCACTTCTGTCAAAGATGTGGAAAAGTGGAGAGTGGAGGAATGTTCGGCGGAGGTGAGTGGAGATGCCAGCCACCTGCAAGGGATGAGGCAGAGCTGTGGGGGAGGAAACCGCCTCCTGAAACCTGAGGGGACCCTTACAGAGTTACAGCAATAGGCAACAGCATCTCATGGGGGTGGGAGCCTTAATGCGATCATCTGGGGGTCTCCTGTTTTCTCTTTGGTAAATATAGTCATCCTAAGGTGCTGCTCAGTGTGGGAGGCTGATGGAGGGCTACTGCCAGTTAGTGGCATGGTCCTATAGCACAAATGACAGAGGCTGATGGTTTGAGCTGGAGCTGGGCTGGAAAACACACAACATTTTGACCCAAACTAAAATGTTTCCTTTCCATCCTTTTTTGGGGTGTGTCATAAAAAATAAAGGAAAGGGTAACCACCTTTCTGTATGGAGTGCTATAAAATCCCTCCTGGCCAGAAGCAGCATCCTGTTACCTGTAAAGGGTTAAGAAGCTCAGCTAACCTGGCTGGCACCTGACCCTAAGGACCAATAAGGAGACATGATACTTTCAAATCTTGGGGTGGGGGAAGGGTTTTGTTTTTGCTCCTTCTTTACGTGGTTGTCCTCTCTTGGGACTGAGAGAGGCCAGACAGAAATCCATCTTCTCCAACCCATCCTAATCCAAGTCTCCAATATTACAACCAGTGTAGGTAAGCCAGGCAAGACGGATGAGTTTATCTTTTGTTTTATGTGAATTTTCCCCGTGTTAAGAGGTAGGTTTATTCTTGGGTTTTTTTTTTTGTTTTTTTTTGTATCTTTATGGTTTTGCCCAGAGGAGGATCCTCTGTGTTTTGTATCTGAATACCCTGTAAAGTATTTTCCATCCTGATTTTACAGAGATGATTTTTACCTTTCTTTTTTTAATAAAACCCTTCTTTTCAGAACCTGACTGATTTTTCTATTCTTCCAAGATCCAGGGGTTTGGGTCTTTGATGGTTTTGTAACCAATTGGTTAGGATATTATTCTTAAGCCTCCCCTGGAAAGGGGGTGTAGGACTTGGGGGGATATTTTGGGGGAAGACATCTCCAGGTAGTCTCTTCCCCTGTTCTTTGTTTAAAATGCTTGGTGGTGGCAGCATAGGGTTCAAGGACAAGGCAAAGTTTGTACCTTGAGGATGTTTTTAACCTAAGCTGGTAAGAATAAGTTTAGGGGGTCTTTCATGCGGTTCTCCACATCTCTACCCTAGAGTTCAGAGTGGGGAAGGAACCCTGACAGGGTGACTTTTCACAGAAAATGGAAAATTGTTCTCTGAAAGCTCAGCTGCCATGATGCTGCCCAGCTACAGCTGCCTGGATCCCCAAGAGAAATGGGAGGCTTTTCATTTGCCTCGTCCTCAGAACGTAAATGATGGTTGAACTGACGGAGTCTCTGGCTGCGCTATGGGTATGGAAAGGTCGAAACCTCCTGACCAGTCTGCAGCTGGGTTATTGTGCCCGTTAGCTACTCTCCCCAGCCTTCCCACCTGTGTGTTGCCCCCTCCACACTGTACCATGTCCCTTCAGCACATCCTGTGGGCAGTGGCTACTGTGACAGACCCTGGTAGCACATCTCTGATGAGCCTGTGCTAGAGGGAGCTGGAGAGGGTCCTAGAGATTGTGGGTGGGGGGGCCTAGCTATCAGTGGATCACCAAGATCTTTGCGTAACTTTGGGGATCCCTTGATCCTGGGTCCCCCTTTTCATTCCTCAGGGAGAAGGGAAGGGACCCCCTTCCTGGAACGATCTGAGGGAAATTTCCATGTTGGGAGCCCTGTGGAATCTCCATTCCCTGGTCTGCACCCTGGGTTTGTAATGCAGTACAGAGGGCTACTGGGGAGAAATCTGGTCCTATATTAGTAATATTTTTATTATTAATTTACTTATTTATTAACTATATTTGAGCAAGATCACAGCTGTGCCACTGTTACCAGGTGGCCGCCCCCGAGGGAGCCATGTGACTAATCGGAACCATACGAACAGTGACGACAAACCCGGATCCCAGGAATAGAGCCTGCAGCTCGGCTTGGCACTGCAGTCCAGTTGACTAGCATCACCGCACATCCCCTGTGATTTGGCCTCCTGCAGTTTGCCATTGGCTGTCACAGGGATGAAACCTGGTGCAAACTAAGCCGAGCAGCTGAGGTTCCCTGATGGCCAAGTAGGCCCCAAGGGAATCTGCAAACCTGCTTCATAAAGAGAGTTTCCTCCCTGTCTGAACAGATACTGCCTGCAGCCTGCTGCCCACGCAACCACTCCGGTGACTCCTTGTGCTACAGGGTGAAGACCTCTGGTGTCAGCAGCTCCCCTTCCAGCAGGAATTGGGTACGTTGGCAGGTTTGGCTATCTTTAAAATGTGAAGTAAAGGGGAAAAGCTGCAACGTGTTTCCATTGGCAGATATTGTCTGAAGCAGCAGAGGACTCAGTGACGGGGCTGGAGGGAAGGCAGTGCTAGGTCATTTGGGAACTCCTCCCCTACATCTACCCATGCTGCACAGTGAATGATTTCAGCTACACAGAAATCTGACATTCCAAGCGAGCTCAGAGTGTCAAAACCCTGATGCCCTGTGTCAGGATTTCTCAAGGGCTCCTCTTTCTGTAGATGCCGTGTGCTCTGGGCCCGATAATGCTCTGGGCTGCGAAAGAAGAGACCCCAGGGAATAAGAGTTACTAGTTCCCCAATCACGCCAGGTTTATTTTGTCCTGGAAATTTAATCAGCAAATGCATTTTTAACCATTTTATTCTCTGGCTCGATTTTGAATGCAAGAATTCAGGGCCGTGCACTCAACCACTTTGTAATACCTGTGAAAGATTTTCCAAAAGGTCCTGGAGAACAGAACCGCTGGTCTGTGTTTCAGCAAAGAGTAGATCTGAGGTGCATGAAAGGGGAGTGTAATAGTGGTTTCAATGTAGTTTACACACATCACCTGTTACACGAGCATGGTTGAAGTAACTTGCACACTTAGTGTTTGCACTATTCACCCTTTTGTAACACCAACCCCACCCTAGCTGAAATAACTCTCTGTCTTTTCTGTCAAGCTTCTCATTTGCCAAATGCAGGATGCAGATCCTGTGAGGATGAATGGAAGTCTATAGGACAATTGAACTCTCTGCATTCAGTCAACATTGGCTAGGAAAATCTCTTCAGCTTCTCTTGGGGGTCAGAGTGTGTTACCGGGAGCATTTGGCAAGGGAAAGTTAATGGAGTCCTCTTCTAATTGAATTGACACATGTAAAGCTGGAGTGATGCCGTTACAGTCAATGTTACTGAATTCAGAAAATGGTGCTAAAAATGATCTCATGTGCTTCAAAGTGGTAGTGGCATAATTTGGACTCTCCAGATAGGATAAAGTAAATAAAATATATATAATGAGGCAATGAAACACGTAAATAGCTTCAGTGCAGGATAGATAAATACTATGACCATTTTCACCATGCACTTGCCATGTGTTTACACACATGCTATGATTCAATGGGCCACACTCAGAAGGGTAGGGTCAAAAAGGGTGTCTGTGGGAAGGTCACAATTGCAAATCACACAGTGCACAAATGGGCTGTGGCACTGTGATCCAACATATCAATGGGGCCAGTTGCTTAGAAGAATGCAAAGAGGGGCAGGTTGTTTATATGGGTTACTATTGGTGCTGAAAATCCAAAACTGTGTTTTTGCTGATCTTCCTTGAACTCCAGGGAGTCTCTAGAATTCCACGCAGAGCAGAATGATGTCTCAATAAATATCGTCTAGTCTCCTGTGCTTTTTCCTTCCAGGAAGAAAAGTTTAAATCTCGTCGGACCTTCTCAGTCCATTATGTCAGCTATCAATGAAACCAAATTCAACCCTGCCGTTTTCTTTCTCACCGGGATACCTGGGAAGGAAGACGTCCATCTCTGGATCTCTATCCCCTTCTGCTTAGTGTACGTTACTTCAATAGTAGGAAATTCACTCATTCTGTTTGCTATAAAAACAGATCCAAGCCTCCATGAGCCCATGTACATTTTACTTTCCATGTTGGCCATCACAGACCTTGGTTTATCGATAACCACCATACCGACGATACTGGGTATATACTTGTTTAACTCTAGGGAAATCAGCCTCAATGCTTGTTTTACCCAGATGTTCTTTATCCACTTTCTTGCAAAAATTGAATCCGCCATGCTTTTGATGATGGCCTTTGACCGCTTCATTGCAATCAGTAACCCACTGAGATATGCTTCCATCTTAACCCTGCCGAGATTAGCCAAGATGGGGTCGGTGTTTGTGCTAAGAGGTGTGGCCGTAACATTACCATTCCCCTTACTCCTGAAACGGTTCCAATACTGTCAAGCCAACATCCTCTCCCATTCTTACTGCCTGCACCAGGACGTCATGAAGTTGGCATGTGCGGACATCACAGTCAATAACATCTATGGCTTGTTTGTTACACTCATAACGCTGTGGTTGGACTCGCTGCTCATCTTCCTCTCTTATGTGATGATCCTCAAAGCAGTGCTGAGCATCACCTCCCACATGGAGTGCCTCAGGGCCTTGAACACCTATGTCTCCCACCTCTGCGCCGTCCTGGTTTTCTACATACCAGAGTTCAGCCTGACTCTCATACACAGATTCTGGAAGAGCTCTTCTCCCTTGCTTCAAATTCTCCTGGGCTACATCTACTTGCTGTGCCCGCCCCTGATTAATCCAATAGTGTACAGTGTGAAAAGCAAACACCTTCGTGCAAGGATAATTAGGGTGTTTGTCAAATAAATAGTCAGTTCATCATACGGTGATACAGGAGTTAAGAAAAATAGACCGTGGCCACCTATTCAATCCTGCACCCTTACGTGTGAGCCTAGGGCCACGTCTACGCTACCCGCTGGATCGGCGGGTAGTAATCGATCCCCGATTGCTCTGCTGTCGACTCTGGATCTCCACCAGGGCGAGAGGCGGAAGCGGAGTCAACAGGGGATGGGTGGCCATCGATCCAACGCCGCGAGGACGCGAAGTAAGTGATTCTAAGTCGATCTAAGATACGTCAACTTCAGCTATGCTATTCTTGTAGCTAAAGTTGCGTATCTTAGATCTATTCCGCCCCCCCAGTGTAGACCAGGCCTAGAAGAGCTACTGATTTCCACTCTTTAGGGAGAAGTTCAGAAGGGGTTTAAGACGTGGAGTAGTGGAAGTGGGGCTGTTCCCACTCGCTGGTCAGAGAGGACAGGGCACTGGGGGAATGAGACAAAGGCAGGCAGCAGCATATACAAAGTGACTGTGCTCGTGGAGAGCCAGGGGACTGGTGAGATGTTGGCCCATGAAGAGCCATATCAGTGGCTGTTCCAACCTCAGAATTCCGGTCAATACAGTGAATCAAGAGAAGGGGTGTGGAGGTTGTTTCCCATTACACCTGGCCTGTCACACTATCCAAATCAAAGAATCATAGAATCATAGAATATCGGAGTTGAAAGGGACCTCAGCAGGTCATCTAGTCCAAACCCCTACACAAAGCAGGACCAATCCCCAACTAAATCATCCCAGCCAGGGCTTTGCCAAGCCTGACCTTAAAAACTTCAAAGGAAGGAGATTCCACCACCTCCCCAGGGAACACATTCCAGTGTTTCACCACTCTCCTGGTGAAAACATTTTTCCTCATATCCAACCTAAACCTCCCCCACTGCAACTTGACACCATTCCTCCTTCTTCTGTCGTCTGCTACCACTGAGAACAGTCTAGATCCATCCTCTTTGGAACACTCTTTCAGGTAGCTGAAAGCAGCTATCAAATCCCCCCTCATTCTTCTCTTCCACAGATTTAACAATGCCAGTTCCCTCAGCCTCTTCTCATAAGTCATGTGTTCCAGTCCCCTAATAATTTTTGTTGCCCTCCTCTGGACTCTTTCTAATTTTTCCACATCCTTCTTGTAGTGTGGGACCCAAAACTGGACACAGGACTCCAAATGAGGCCTCACCAAGGTCGAATAGAGGGGAATGATCACGTCCCTTGATCTGCTGGCATTGCCCCTACATATACATCCCAAAATGCCATTAGCCTTCTTGGCTACAAGGGCACACTGTTGACTCATATCCAGCTTCTGATCGACTGTAACCCCTAGGTCCTTTTCTGCAGAACTGCTGCTGAGCCCTTCGGTCCCTAGTCTGTAGCGGTGCATGGGATTCTTTTATCTTAAGTGCAGGACTCTGCATTGGTCCTTGTTGAACCTCATCAGATTTCTTTTGGCCCAATCCCCTAATTTGTCCAGGGCCCTCTGTATCCTGTCCCTACCCTCCAGAGTATCTACCTCTCCTCCAAGTTTAGTGTCATCTGCAAAGTTGCTGAGGTCTTGCATAGCTCTTCTGCAGTCACAGTCCTAGTGTTTCTTGAGTGCTCTGGGAGCTGCATGATCCATGCTCCAGCTGCAGACAGGGGCTATTCAAGGGACACAGTCCCACACCCTTCCCCCATGCCCTCACCCAGGTGCTTGAGACAGAGACATGATTAACATAGGAGCCCCAGGAGAAGCCATTCAGGAAACATCCCCTGCCCATTATTGATGGCTCTGCACACAGAAGTATATTTCCTAGGACTCCTCCCCTCTGTTTCTGCTGTCCCAGAAATGCAGTCACAACAATCTCCTGTCTCAGCCCAGACCATTCAGTGTAGGCTGAGCACCTTCTCAAAAGCCAAAAGCAGGACACAGGCAGGAGCCCTGCCCCCTACATGGCCTCACCTCTGGCCCTCTTCTTTCCCCTGAACTCCAACCTCCTGGTCCTCTTCTTTCCCCAAGGCTCACCCACTGACTAGGCTGGATATCACAGACAGGCCATGGTAAGAGGAGCCCAGGGAGCAAGTGCTGCTCTGGAGACCCCCAGATCCTCCACCTGCCCCCTAACTTGGGGTGTGGCCTCATAGCGGGTGGAGGAGGAGCTAAGGACCTCCTCCTCCCTCTGACTGTGAAAAGGGTGGTGCTGCCCATGAGCCTTCCGCAGGCATGGATCGGCATGGCAGGTAAAACAGGACAAATGCTCTTCTAAAGTCATTCAGCCCACAGCGGGACTTGAACTCTGTATTTTGGGACTCTCCTGCCCAACTGGGGATGGGCAGTCCACTATAATTCACCACTCCTTTTGCCCCACCACCACAGCCAGAGCCAGAGTAGCGAGCCCCCCTCTCCCAGAGCAGCCCAGAGCTTCCACACACCGCATGGCTGAACCAATGATCCCCCCACCCCACCCCCAATGTTGGAGGAGCCCTGGGATGGCTGGAGCACTGCCAGCCATGCCGAGCTCACTCTCCTGAGACCCCAAGCCAGCCCATGGGAAAAGCATGTTTCTTCCCAAAGAACCTGAGCTTTTTATATGCCCCCGATATTGATCTTAGTGCTATGATTGTGGTATGACTATGATCTAGTTATGTGTGTCTTGTAGAAAAAAGATTCTTGGGTGTTTACTATGGAAAGCTATGATGTGGAGAATATGATGGTCCTATTTGTGTGCTTGTATCATTGCATCTGAAATTATGAATATTGACTATGTATCTGTATTTCAAATGTAGTTCACTCCATTTTGGTATGTCAATTTGACTGCTATATAACACGGGAGTGACACCATCTCTTGGCCTCACTCCCCACACAAGAGAACTCCTGGAAACAGCTGAGGAACAATGTCTGAACAGGGGGAAGTGCTGATCCCAAGCTAAAAGGATTTCTAGCTTGTGTTTGAAAATTTGATGGACTGCTTGTCCCATCACCCAGGGTGAGAAATTGTTCATTCATATCCAATTTATTTTGCGTGTTACGCTTAGTTTCTATTTTTGTTTATATGCTAGATAATGTGCTTTAATCAGGTTTCTATCCATTTAAAATCCATCTTTTTGTAGGTAATAAAACTATTTTATTCTATATCTTTACCAGCGTGTTTTGAGTAAAATGTCTGGGGAAACTCCCAGCTCTGTGTACAAAGGCTGTTGTATATCCTTCCCACATCAAGGGGAAAGTCACCTAGATTAATGAGCTTGTGTTGTACTCCTGTGCAATGCAAAATGGTATAATTTGGGGTTTATACTCCAGTAAGGGAGCAAAGGCTGGGGAGTTGGGAAATTGTCTGTTGTCTCCAGCCTGTCCTTGAGTGGCTCACTAAAGCACTCAGGCCGCTCAATTGGGTGTGTGGCACCACCTACCGTTGTGTTGGGTGATAGCAGGGCTTGAAGAGGCTGTCTTTGTCACCAGCAAAGAAGTGTACAATTGGCCAGCCATGCTGGAGGGATGAGCGACACAGGGGTTCCCACAGCACCGAGACTGCCCCCTGGGGGTGACAACCTGTCACAGCGCTCTGTGTTTCTCAGCTTCCTGGTTTCATCAGTAATCTCCATGGAGTGCAGCGAGATTCCTGAAGAAGCTGAGTAGCACATATTGCCTCCTCAGCTACCCTGGAACCTGCATGGCACATAAGAATAAATAGTTCCCTGTGCGAACCCTGCAACTGGCAGCGAGTGGCCACAGCAGCACCAGGGAGGCTGAGCCTGTCCAGGCCTATATCCACCACTGGCACTTCCCCCCGTTCAGTCTTTGTTCCCCAGGTGTTTGCAGGAGTTCCCTTGTGTAGGGAGTGAGGCCAAGAGACGGTGTTATTCCCCAGCTTAGATAGTGGAAAAATACAGGTAACCACAATGGAGTCAGTGTCATGTGGTCTGGTCACATGCTGTCAAGGCTGAATCCCCACTCTGTCACTCCGAGTGCAGATGGTGGGGGCCCACAAGGAGTCTAAAAAATAATACTGGCCACTCCAGGCTTGTAGTAAACTCCCAAGGATACAGCTTTTCTCTGACCGTGGCTTGGTAATTGCTGCCACCACCCAAATTCAAAAAAACAAAAACAAAATAAAACAACTTGGACCCAGGAAGGAGCACTTGGGAATTCCTATCTGTGGGGGACCCGCAAGTCCTCCCCCCATTCCCTGGGGAAGAACTGGAAAAGAAAACAAAGGAAAGTAGCTGTTGCCACCAGCTATATCAAGCAGCATGTGCACAAACCTCTTAGAACACCAAAAATCCTGTCCTCTTCTTAAAAAAGGGAAATTGTATTAAAAACAAAGAGGAAGAAAAATACATCCAGAACTTAGGCTTTTGCCAGATTTGTAAAGAGCAATTCCAAAAATTAAGCACCCAAAATAGCTTTTGTGGGTGTTCAGCTTAAAGGTTACAAGCAAACAAAAGCATCTGGGGTTAGCACAGAGGAGCTCCAAAAGCCAAAAGAAAGAAATAAACCTAATCATGTCTCTTTAACCATGCCGTGTGCCATGATTTCTTCTAGGTATGGAAGATGAATTTTTATACCTGGTTCAAGACTTACACGGCATTGCTGCTTAGAGCATTGCTGGTCCCTGTCTCCTTCTCCAGAGACCAACAGACAAAGGGAAAGTTTCTTTCCCAATTTGAAAAGTTCTAGCCTTCCCATTGGCCCTTTTGGTTAGGTGCCCACGCCTTTTCTTTTACCTGTTAGCTTGTTACCCCTTTACAGGTAAAGCAAACAGAGAACAGACACCAAGAGGGATTTTTTAGCTAACTGCCTGTCTGGGTGTTCATGAAAGGGAGCTACCCTCCCTACACCTTCACTTATCTAATGCCCCCCAAATCACAGAAAGTGCTGGCCAGCCTGGTTCAGGTCAGGTCCACACCGGCTGGGATTTCTTCCTGGAGGTTTAGGAGAGAGAGTTAATAAGTTATATGCACCACTAATTTTACTAATAATTACATGAAGAACTAAACAGTACTTTTACATTTGAAGGAGTATAATGCCTTAGAATGCAGGGACATTTTTACCCGGCTGATTTTGGGAAACCTTCCCGGGAGAGTGCATCAGCCACTTTGTTAGTAGCTCTTGAAATGTGTTGTATCTCAACATCAAAGTGTTGACTAGCTAAACTGCAGCAAAGATGTTTTTTGTTCGTCTCTCTGACTGTGTGAAGCCACTTCAGCGCAGCATGGTCAGTCTGCAGTTGGAAGCGCAGTCCCCAAATGTATGGGCGTATCTTCTCCAGAGCATACACAATGGCGAGAGTGACCAGTGGCTTTGCCTCTCAGAAAGTTCTTTTGCTGAGAAACACGACAGGATGGAATTGTTGATGTGGTCCTTATTGCTTTTAAACTCCTCCTACACCATGCTCGGAGGCATCTGTGATTCCCCATGAATCTGAGAATATAGCCACATCATCAAGGTAGGTGACTGCAAATTCCCCAAATCCATCCAGAAGGTTATGTAGCAATTTCTGGAAAGTGGAGGGTCCATTTTCCAGTCCAAAAGGGAGCTACCCCCCACACAGAAATTTCATTTATCTCATATGCCCTTGCATGCCCGACTGAGTCATAGGAGCCATTACCAATAGGCTGTCTGGAATATTCTCAGGAAGGCTCACCTGGTGAGGGATAAACTTCTCTTAAGGCCTGTTGTTTCCCCTAATGGCCCACTACCCTGAACCGGCCCTTCACAGCTAGCTGTCTTCAATGGAAACATTCTACCTGGTGGTTGACAAGCCAGTGTAACCACATCTGGAACATAGATACATAGTCTATATTCATAAGTTCAGATATAAAAACGATACATGCACACAAATAGGATCATCATATTCTGGAAACCATAACTTTTTCATAGACACCTCACAGGCTATATTTTGTAGAAGATATGTCAGAACTACGTCATAAACATATCACAAGGATACTACTGTGATGAATATGTGGGCAGTGTCACAACCGTCTCCTCGGCTGCCCTGGAACCTGCATGGTGAAAATAACAAGCTCAGGATTTTTGGGACGAGAGAAGCTTTTCCCCAGGTTGGCTTCAGGTCTCAAGAGAGGTGGAGTGGCACGGCTCGGGCAGGTGGGGGGCGGCTCCATCCCTGTGGGCTGTGGAAGCTTTGGGCATCTCCAGGATGGGGGGGCTTGGCATTCCGGGTGCACGATAGGGTGTGGCTCGTGCAGAAGGAGTGGGGCCGGCGGGCTCGCCTCCCCGAAGTGTGACGGAAATATACGAATCTCTAAATCTGTGGTATGCCCACACCTTGAATACTTTGTGTCGTTCCGGTCGCCCCATCTCAGAAAAGATATATTAGACTTGGAAAATGTATAGACAAATGTGACAAAAATCTTTAGGTGCAGGGAACAGCTTCCATATGAGGAGAGGAAAAGCCTGGGAATTTTCAGCTTGGAAAAGAAACGACTCAGAGGGGATATGAGAGAGGTCTGTAAAGTCATGATTGATGTGGAGGAAGTGATTCACGAAGAGCTATTTGCCCCTTCATAGGGGTCACCCGTGAAGTTAATGAGCATCAGATTTAAAAGAAACAAAAGGAAGTATTTCTTCACACAAGGCACAGTCAGCCTGTGGAACTCATTGCTAGGTGACGATGTGAAGGCCAAATTCATAACTGGGTCCAGGTAAGATCAAGGGAGAAAGGTTCATCAGTGGCTATTAGCCAGGATATTGTGGGACGAAACCTCATGCTCTGGTATCTGTAAACCACTGACTGTCAGAGGATGGGAGCAGATGACAGAGGATGAAACACTCAACAATTGTGCTGTTCTGTTAATTGCCTCTGAAGTATCTTCGCTGGCCATTGTCAGAAGACAGGACACTGGGCTAGATGGACCATTCGTCTGAATCCATATGGTCATTCTTATGTTCTGAATCTTTTCCTCTGATGGATGGTTTGATTCAGATAAGCCTTTTCCAGGGGCTCCCTCCATAATAGAGCTTGTGTAGCCACCATCCGTGGTAGGGTGACAATACATATAGTTTCAATATGTATCTTTTTGGGCCAGGACAGTCCCTTTTTTGAGTCCTGTGTGAGACTTTTTTTTTCTTTTTTTCCGGAAGGAGGAATTTGTCCTCTTTGCTCTTGCTGTCATGATCAGCTGGGAACAGCAAAGAGGAGATATGCCCACTTCTGTCAAAGAAGTGGGGAAGTGGAGAGTGGAGGAATGTTGGGGGAGGTGAGTGGAGATGCCAGCCACCTGCAAGGGATGAGGGAGAGCTGTGGGGGAGAAAACAGCCTCCTAAAACCCTGAGGGGACCCTTACAGAGTTACAGCAATAGGCAACAGCATCTCATGGGGGTGGAAGGCTTAGTGCGATCATCTGGGGGTTTCCTGTTTTCTCTTTGGGAATTATAGTCACCCTAAGGGGCTGCTCAGTGTGGGAGGCTGATGGAGGGCTATTGCCAGCTAGTGGCTGGAGCTGGTCTGGAAAACACACAACATTTTGACCCAAACTAAAATGTTTCCTTTGCATCCTTTTCGGGGGTTACTCTTCATAGGAAATGGAACATTGTTCTCTGAAAGCTCAGCTTCCAGGTGCCTGGATCCCCAAGAGAAATTGGATGCTTTTCATCTGCCTCATCCTCAGAATGTAAATGATGGTTGAACTGATGGAGTCTCTGACTCTGGAGTCTTGAAACCTCCTGACCAGTCTGCAGGTGGGTTATTGTGCCCATTAACTACTCTAACCAGCCTTCCCATCTATGTGTTGCCCCCTCCACACTGTACAATGTGCCTTCAGCACATCCTGCAGGCAGTGGCTACTGTGACATGCCCTGGTAGCACATCTCTGATGAGCCTGTGCTAGAGGGAGCTGGAGAGGGTCCTAGAGCAGTTATGGAGGCCCAGAGATTGTGGGTGGGGGGCCTAGCTACCAGTGGATCACCAAGATCTTTGCGTAACTTTGGGGATCCCTTGATCCTGGGTCCCCCTTTTCATTCCTCGGGAGCAGGGAAGGGACCCTCTTCCTGGAACGATCCGAGGGAAATTTCCATGTAGGGAGCCTTGTGGAATCTCCATTCCCTGGTCTGCACCTTGGGTTTGTAATACAGGTCAGCTGGCTACTGGGGAAAAATCTGGTCCTATATTAATAATATTTTTATTATTAATTTACTTATTTATTAATTTTATTTCGGCTAGATCACAGCTGTGACATTGTTACCACGTAGCCGCCCCGATGTAGCCATGTGACTAATCGGAGCCATACGAACAGTGACGACAAGCCTGGATTCCAGGAATAGAGCCTGCAGCTGGGCTGGTGCTGTAGTCCGGTTGGGTACGTTCACCAAGCGTCTCCTGTGATTTGGCCTCTGCAGTTTGCCATTGGCCGTGATGGGGGTTAAAGCTGGTGCACACTAAGCCAAGGGCCAATTGCCCCCTACGGGAATGTGCAAACATTCTTCATATAGACAGTTACCTCCCTATCTCAACAAATGCTGCTGCTCGTGCAACCTCTCTGATGACTCCTTGTCCTTTAGGGTGAAGACCTCTGGTGTCAGCGGCTCCCTTCTAGCAGAAATTCGGTACGTTGGCAGGTTTCACTCTCTTTAAAATGCAAACTTGCAGGGAAAAGTCTGCAAGCTGTTTCCATTTGCCGCTGTTCTGTGGAGCGGCAGAGGACACAGGTGGGCTGTCGCTGTAACTCTGTAATGGGGCTGGAGGGCAGGCAGCAGTAGGTAGCTTAGGAGCCCTTCCTCTACATCTTCCCATGCTCCATGATGAGCTGTGCAAGCAACACAGAAATGTGACATTCAAAGCAAGCTCGGAGTGTTAAAACTCCAGTGCCCTGGGTCAGGATTTCTCAAGGGCTCTCATTTTGAGAGGTGCTGTGTGCTCTGGGCCTGATCCTACGAGCAGATGAGTGAGAAGAGACCCCCCTGGAATATCAGTGACTAGTTCCCAAATCACCTCCTGTTTATTTCCTCCTGGAAATTTAATCAGCAAATGCATTTTCAAAGCTTTTATTCTCTGGCTCGATTGTTAAGGCAGAAATTCAGTTATGTTGCTCTGTGGTAACAGGTCCGATAGGGCATATTTTTGTTTCCTGACTGGCTGAGGGCTCCAGCACTTCTAGCCTATAGATACCCCTCAGAGTTATGGGGCTCCTGGTATCTCTACCCCCGTTCTGGTCTCTGAGTGCCAGATGTCAGACCTCAGACCCTGCCCTCTCCTAGGGGTGGAATCCCGCGATCCTCCCACCCTTAGACTAGGCACTGGGCTACAGCACACTGTGGGTGGACTGTGCTTGCTGAGTGGGTTCGGCACCTGTGGTTCTTCCCTTTGGGAGTCTGTGAGTAGTGGTGAGACGAGTGACCAGCCAGCCTTCTAGAGCCAAAACACTGTTTAGTCTGAACACAAGGAATAAAGTGTAACATGGGAGAATTAAAGGGTTTTCAAACAACAGTCTGACCTTGTCTCTTACCCCAAGCCCACCCATTCTGACGGGGGACACAGGCAGACTTCCCTACTGCTGTTGGTCCCTGTCAGTCTGAAGAGCTTCTCAGGATAATACAAGCTGTGTAATGTGGCTGGAGCCCCAAAATAGGCTATTCCCAGCTCGTAGCTCTGGTGTTGTCTCTCAACTACCTTGTTTCTGAACAATGGCTTTTCTGGATCTGTTGCTTCCCTTCCTGCTTGTTTTCTAACAGCCTGCTATTAAACTAAGAGAAGCTGGACTGGTTTAACATAATATAGCCATAAGATAAACATCCCAAAAAATAACCCACTATAGCTCTACAGGAAACATCCCAAGAATTGTGTTTAACTCACAGTCATAAATATAAAGGGAAGGGTAAACCCCTTTAAAATCCCTCCTGCCCAGAGGAAAAATCCTCTCACCTGTAAAGGGTTAAGAAGCTAAAGGTAACCTCACTGGCACCTGACCAAAATGACCAATGAGGAGACAAGATACTTTCAAAAGCTGGGAGGAGGGAGAGAAACAAAGGGTCTGTGTCTGTCTGTGTGATGCTTTTGCCGGAGACAGAACAGGAATGGAGTCTTAGAACTTAGTAAGTAATCTAGCTAGGTATGTGTTAGATTATGAATTCTTGAAATGACTGAGAAAATAGCTGTGCTGAATAGAATGAATATTCCTGTCTGTGTGTCTTTGTTGTAACGTAAGGTTTTGCCTAGAGGGATTCTCTGTGTTTTGAATCTAATTACCCTGTAAGGTATTCACCATCCTGATTTTACAGAGGTGATTCTTTTCTTTTTACTTCTATTAAAAGTCTTTTTGTAAGGAAACTGAATGCTTTTTCATTGTTTGAAGATCCAAGGGTTTGGGTCTGTGGTCACCTATGCAAATTGGTGAGGATTTTTACCAAACCTTCCCCAGGAAGTGGGGTGCAAGGGTTGGGAGGATTTTGGGGGGGAAAGACATGTCCAAACTCCTTTTTTTCAGGAACCCAGATAAAGGTTGGTGGTGGCAGTGGAAATCCAAGGGCAAAGGGTAAAATAATTTGTACCTTGGGGAAGTTTTAACCTAGGCTGGTAAAAGTAAGCTTAGGAGGTTTTCATGCAGGTCCCACATCTGTACCCTAGAGTTCAGAGTGGGGAAGGAACCTTGACACTCACACGTTCATTTTGTCAGCTCAGCTCTGTCTGTCACAATACCAGAACATGAGGAGAACCAGTCAGCTATTACCCCAGGGAGAGAGGATACTAGACTTTTGTTTGCTGACAAGTGATTGAATGAAGGCTGAAACGCTGTGATCTTTTCAGGTTCCGAAGAAATCGAGATGACAGATGCTACAGTTTAAGTCCAGCTCTAAAATGAGAAATTATCTCTGAAAGTAGATGAGAGGGGAAAGAATGGGTTGACATGTGTGTACTAAAGTGCAAATGTGTAAAGGTTAGGCCAACATGTTTCATTGTAACCCAAATATTAGAAACCAAACTTTCATGACATGGCATGTATAGTGAAAGCCAGCAGCAGAGTTGTTGGAATCTCTGTACAGAAAGGAGCAGTGGTAACTTTACTGCTTAATCATAGAATCATAGAAATGTAGAACTGTAAGTCACCTCGAGAGGCCATCAAGTCCAGTCCCCTGCACTCATGGCAGGGCCAAACACCATCTAGACCATCCCTGACAGGTGTTTGTCTAACCGGCTCTTAAAAATCTCTAATGATGGAGATTCTACAACATGTCTAGGCAATTTATTGCAGTGCTTAATCACCCTGACAGTTAGGAACTTTCTCCTAATGTCCAAACTAAACCTCCCTTGCTTCAATTTAAGCCCATTGCTTCTTCTCCTATCCTCAGAGGTTAGGGAGAATAATTTTTTCTCCCCTCCTTGTAACAACGTTTATGTACTTGAAAACTGTTATTGTGTCCCCTCTCAGTCTTCTCATTTCCAGACTAAAACCCATTTCTTTCAATCTTCCCTCATGGGTCATGTTTGCTAGACCTTTAATCATTTTTGTTGCTCTTCTCTGGACTTTCTCCAGTTTGTCCACATCTTTTCTGAAAGGTAGCAGCCAGAACTGGCACAATACTCCAGTTGTGACTGAATCAGAGCAGAGTAGAGCGGAAGAATTACTTCTTGTGTCTTGCTTTCAACACTCCTGCTAATGCATCTGAGAATGATTTTTGCTGTTTTTGCAACAGCTTTACACTGCTGACTCATATTTAGCATGTGGCCCACTATGACACTTAAATCCCTTTCCGCAGTACTCCGTCCTAGGAAGTCATTTCCCTTTTTGTATGTGTGCAACTGATTGTTGCTTCCTAAATGGAGTACTTTGTATTTGTCTTTAATGAATTTCATCTATTTACTTAAAATCGTTTCTCCAGTTTGTCCAGATCATTTTGAATTATAATCCTATCCTCCAAAGCACTTGCAACCCTTCCCAGGTTTGTATCATCTGCAAACTTTATAAGTGTACTCTGAATGCCATTATCTAAATCATTGGTGAAGATATTGAACAGAACTGGACCCAGAAATGATCCCTGTGGAATGGCTTTTGTGTAAAATGTTATGCCAAAACTTTTCATTGTTATATAAATATTAGAAACCACATTTTCATGACAGGATGTATATTGAAAGCCAATGGCAGAGTTGTTGGAATCGCTACAGGAAGGAGCAGTGGTAACTTTACTGCTTAATTGGTATTGTTTTAGAAAGCATTTTAGAAGTACTCCACATACTGTTTGGAACGGATTTGTGCTGTTAACTCTTTGTTCAGTGAACAGCTGTGTGATATTGTCTCCTGGTAACTGATCAGAAGTTCTTTCTAACACTTACATCCAGGGACATGAACAAAATCCCTGTGCAATACATGTGTGAGACTTTCCAAAAAGTCCTGAGAGATCAGAACTGCTGGTCTGTGTTTCAGCAAAGAGTCGAGCTGAGATCCAGGAAAGGGGAATGCAATAGTGGTTGTATATAATTTTTGCCCACCACCTGTTACACGCACATGGCTGAAGTAACTTGCACACTCAAATGGATACTAGTGAAAACCCAGTGTTTGCAGTATTCACCCATGTGGAAGGCCAACCCTGCCCCTGCACAGCTGAAGTAACTGTCTGTGTTAGCTTGTAACTTTGCAGATATCTACAGAATCTTGGATGGGGAGAGGATGCAAGTCCTGTGACGATGAAGAGAAACTCGTTGGGTGATTGAACTCTGTGAATTCAGTCAACATTTACCAGGCAAAGCACTTCAGGTTCTCTTGTAGGGACTCTTGGGGTCAGAGTGTATCACTGGGAGCATTTTTAAGGGAAAGTTAATATAGCCCAGTTCTGATCGAATTTACACATGTAAATCTGGAGTGACGCAGTTGAAGTCAATGTTATTGAATCCAGAACATACGCCTAAGAATTTATCCCATGTAGTGCAAAAAGGAACTGGCATAACTGGGACTCTCAGAAGTGGAAAACAGTTTTAAAAAAATACATATAATGAAGCAATGAAACACATTTGTAAATATCTTCAAAGCAGGACGTATACATACAATGACCTTTCATAACCATGCAATTGCCATGTGTTTATACACGTCATGATAAAATGGGCCACATTCCAAAGGGAAGGGCCAGAAAAGGATGTCTTTGGGAAGGTCAGAACTCTAAAATCACACAATGCACATTAGGCTGTGGAACTCCCAGGCACAAGATATCAATGGGGCCAAAACTTAGCAAGATTCAAAGAGGGACGGGATGTTTATATGGTTAACCAGAAAATCCAATTACAATAATAAGGATTTTAAAAAGAGGTTTGTAAGGGTTCTAAGCTTTCCTCATTTACACCACAAAATATGTCTAACTACTGGGTGTCAGGGGGAAACATTCCCTGGGAGCAGGTTATTTCATAGCTACCTATTTCAGGGCTTCTTGAACCTTCCTCTGCAGCATCTGGAACTGGCCACTGGGCTAAATGGACTGCAGGTCTGATCCAGTCTGGCAGTGCCTATCTTCCTATTGCTGTAAATCCATTACTATGTTTTTGCTGATCTACCTTGAACTCCTGAGAGTCTCTAGACTTCAACTCCGAGCAGAATGATGTCTAGTTAAATATCATCTAGTCTCCTGTTATTTTCCCTTTTAGGAAAGAAAGTTCAACACTTCTCAGACATGCCCAGTACATTATGTCAGCTCTCAATGACACCAACTTCAACTCTGCAGTAGGTATACCTGGGCAGGAAGACGTCTATCTGTGGATCTCTATCCCCTTCTGCTTAATGTATGTTATTTCAATAGTAGGAAATTCAGTCATTCTGTTCATTATAAAAAGAGATCCAAGCCTCCATGATCCCATGTACATTTTCCTTTCCATGTTGGCCATCACAGACCTTGGCTTATTGATAGCCACCATACCGACGATATTGGGCACATTCTTGTTCAACTCAATAGAGATCAGCCTCCATGCCTGTTTTGCCCAGTTGTTCTTCATCCACTTGCTTCAATGCATTGAATCCTCCATGCTCTTGTTGATGGCCTTTGACCACTTTGTTGCGATCTGTAACCCACTGAGATATGCCTCCATCTTAACCCTGCTGAGAATAGCCAAGATGGGGCTGGTGTTTTGCTAAGAGGAGTAGCCATAGTAATCCCACTCCCCCTTCTCCTGAAACGGTACCAATACTGTCGAGTCAATGTCCTCTCCCATTCCTACTGCCTGCACCAGGAGGTCATGAAGATGGCTTGTTCAGACATCACAGTCAACAGCATCTGTGACTTGTCTGGTTCACTCTTAACGATGGGGTTGGATTCGCTGCTCATTTTCTTCTCTTATGTGATGATCTTCAAAACAGTGTTGAGCATTGCATCGAAGGTGGAGTGTCTCAGAGCCCTGAAAACCTGTGTTTCCCACCTCTGTGTTGTCTTGCTCTTCTATATACCAGAGATAAGTTTATCTGCACATAAGAGTGAGCTGTAGCTCACAAAAGCTTATGCTCAAATAAACTGGTTAGTCTCTAAGGTGCCACACGTACTCCTTTTCTTTTTACAGATTTGGGAATAGTTCTTCTGACTTGCTTCAGATTGTCCTGTCTGTGCTTCAGATATGTCTACCTGCTCGTCCCACCCCTGATGAACCCAATCGTGTACAGTGTGAAAACCACACATCTTTGTGGGAGGATAATCAGGTTATTCATCAAGTGAAGGGTCAGTTCATCACCTGGCTCCAGCGCCTGTGACATGGGAGATTAAAAAACGCTCCACCTATTACATCCAGGACCAATGAGCTATTCATCTCCATTCAGTAGAGAAAGCTTCTGATGGGATCTAAGGCTTGGTGCAATGGAATAGGGGCTGTCCTCACCAGCTAGGGAGTGAGGACAGAGCACTTGGAGAAGGAGACAATGGCAGGCAGCAGCACTCACCTAGTGACTGTGTTCATGGAAATCCAGGGCACCGGTAGGTTCTTGGCCCATAAATAGCCATATCAGTGGCTGCTTTGACCTCAGAATATCTGTCAATACAGTCAATAAAGAGAAGGAACGTGGATGTTGTTTCCTGTTACACCTGACCTGTCCCTGTCCCGTCTCTGGTTAAACATCGAGGGGCCATGAAGAAAGCTGCAAGGCTGTTCTGCAGTCACAGTCCTGGCCCTTCCTGAGCGCTCTGGGTGCTGCGTGATCCATGGGGCTGCACCAGCTCTGGACAGGGGCTATTCAAGGGGCACGGACACCCACCCTTCCCCCACACACTCAGCCAGGAAATTTTGACTGTGTCCTGTCAGAAACATAATTAACACAGGAATTCAGGAGAAGCCATTCAGGCAGCTGCCCCCACCCCCATTGATGGCTCTGCACACAGCACACCTACTGAGCAGGGCAGAGCTGTGTGTGTGAGTGAGGGTCTGACACACAGGAGTCCTGGAAAGAGACTCAGGCCCAGACTCCATCCCTGTCTGCTCCATTTCTGCTTCCCCAGCAGTGCAAAGTGGTGAAAACTGGCCTCAGCTCCCCCACAGTCACCGCCATCTCCTGTCCTAGGTCAGCCCATTCAGTGTAGGGTGACTACCTTTTAAAAAGGCAAAAGCAGAACATATGCATGAGCCACATCCCCCCAGTGACCCAGTCCCTGCTCCTCTTCTTCCCCCTCTGCCCCATCCCTTCCTGCAAGCCTCACTGCTGCTCCTCCTCTTTACCTGAGGCTCCACCCCCTCTCCAGGCCCAACACCAGAGACTGGATTTTGTAAGAGCTGCCCAGGGAGCCAGAGCCACCGTATGGAGCCCCAGACCCTCATCCTGCCCTGGGCAAGTGGCTGTGGGCCCCAATAGCAACCCTCAGCTTGTGTCCTATCGTCCCTGGACACCCCAGGATATACTCCCAGGGAAGTTGGAGAGTCTGGGGCTCCCCACAGTGCCCTGGGCTCCTGGGGTAGCTCTTACCACAGCCCAGTTTCAGCTTGGCCAGGGATGGAGCCTCAGGAGAAGGGGAGGACCGGGGGAAGGGCCTAGTGGGAAGAGATGGGGCGGGATGTGTGACAAGCCTGAACCAATGCTCACTGCAGCAAGCAGGGTGTGTGTGGGGGCTCCTGAGTAAAGGAGGAGGATGGGCCTGGAGGGTTGGAGAGCCTGTGTTTTGGAGACGACTGGATTAATGCGACCTCTTTATGTACCCCAAGCTGAGAGTAAGTCATTGCAACGGCTCTACAAGGGAAAGACAGGGCACCTGCAGGGCTACCTCAGGCCACCAGGGGGCTCTCTGGGGTAGCCCCTAGCCACAGGGACTTGACCAGAATGGACTCTGCTCTTGGAAGCCGCCAGGCTGTATTGTGTTAGGCTAAACTAACCAAACTCTTTTATTCTCCTCCCAGTATAGGTCCTCCATTGCCCTGACCACCCTAGGAGTAAGTGGCTCTTGCTGTTCCTGCTCTCCGCAATGTATGAGAGATTCCAGCTGGATCTGTCAACATTCAGAGGGCTGGAGGTCTGGTCCTGTGGTTTGTCACGGCTGGGTAACTCAACAGAGTTTGGTTTGATTCCCGTGCCATGTGCGACCATTGGCAAGCTATGGGCTGTCTCTGAGCCTCTGCACAGGTGGATAATAGCCCTGACCTGGCTCACAGAGGTGGCAGGAAGATAAAGACATTCCAGGTGCTCAGATACTCTGAGACCCTAAGTTTGGGGCGGTGTCAGGGTTCCACAGGGCAACACCTCTGACCTTTGCCTATAAAAGGCTTCTTACCACAGCCTCCTGTGACAGCTGGCCTCTGGGAAGCGCCATGAGTCCAGCCCCTTGGTGTCTGTGGCTAATGTGGGGGTGGTGTTCAGGGTGATAGTGAGGGGTAGGTAGTGGATTTATGAGGGGAGCATTGAAGCATCACGGGAACACCTGAAGTTTCAGGCAGTCACCGGACTGGTATTTGCCACCCATTGAGGCTGAATGGATCTAATTGCCAAACAATGGAGTAACAGCCACAGGGAATCATCTTAGCTGGTCTGGCTGGGAGAAAGCAATCTGAGTTCAAAGGTCAGATTCACACATTAGTCCTGTAACACTGACACTGCTGAGCCCTATGGTGATTGGACCCAGGCTCACAGAGCTTTTAGCAAAGGCTGCTTCCACCAGAAAGGGGCAACCAGAGGGGAAGATGCTCTCAGAGACACAGTGAAACTAGGCAGGGTCCCAAGAGCTCCATGTTGTCCCAAAAGAATGTAAGTTGGGCCAGTTCTGTTTCTCTGTCTCCAGAGCAAAGCCTGTCTAACTTAGCTTGTAGTGATATGTGAAATGGATGAGTGTATATGTGTGACAGCTTCCTGGTACTTTAAAACCATTTTCTCTAATGCTTTGTGCTGTTTTCCAATAAACCTACTAGTGTTTAAGGAGGCTGGGGGAGATTGTGTCACTCTGGTCACAAGATTCAGGTGTCCCATCAGACCTGCTTCATGATAGGTTTTTATCATGGATGGGGTGTTATTCCCAGTGCAAAGAGTGAGATAATTGTGAGATTTGCCCCAAGACAGGAAAGGAGCTGCTTTAGAGGGTAAGGAGACCATATGTCCCAGTTTTACTGTGACAATCCTGATTCTTCTTGTCCAGAAGCTATCCTTGTTGAGTGCCTATCAACTTGTTGAAGTTGCATCCAGATAATGATCCACTCAAGATAATGATTCATAGAGTAGAGAGATTTCTGTTATGCTTGCACCACATTATACAAAGTCAACGCCAGTTGTAGGTAGATCTGTTTGGTATGGTGTGGTGTGCACATTTCATTGTAAGCAGGGACCACAATCACAGTTTTGCTTTTGCTCTTATTCCAGTTGATCGTTGGCTCGTACCCAGTTATAAACTCTGGACAAGCATAAAAAATATAAAAAAAAGAAGCAAACATGTAACGTAAAAACACTACATCTCCAGTTTGTTGCTCCTGCCATTCAGAAGAAGTGTGCCATCACAGAAAAAAACTGTAATTGGAATTGAAACAATAAAGCAACTAAGAATAATTATACCTTTCTCAAATAGGTGTATCAAAGAAGCCATTATTTTAAAAGAGGAAAAGGACAGTGTTAATCTAATCCCTGTTGGGTTTGCTATTAAAACTGTAAAAGCAATAAAACCAAAAAAGCCACCTCCCATGACAGAAGGCTGGAAAACCTGGTGGACTGAAAAATAGAATGTATGGGCTACAAATCATCTAAATACAGGAAAGGTACAAATTTTGATTACACTAGAAGGAGACATGCCTCCGTACATTAAATAATATCGAATACCCCAACCTCCCCAAAAAATTCATTAAAACAGGTCATAGAAGAAATGGAAAAATGGAAATGAATCCAGAGGAGTTTAGGGATATGGAACAGCTTCCATATGAAGAAAGAGTAAAAAGATGGGGGACTGTTCAACTTGGAAAAGAGATGAGTAAGGGGGGATATAATAGAGGTCTATAAAAGCATGAATGATCTGGAGAAAGTGAAGAGGGAAGTGAGAACAAGAACCAAGGGTCACCCAATGAAATCAGTAGACAGCAGCTTTAAAACAAACAACAGGAAGTATTTCTTCACACAACACAGTCAGCCTGTGGAACTCATAGCCAAGGGATGTCACGAAGACCAAAAGAATAACTGGTCCAAAAAGAATTAGATACATTCATGGAGGATAGGTCCATCAGTAGCTATTAGCCAGGATCGTCAGGGACACAGCCCTATGATCTGGGTGCCTCTAAATCTCTGATTACCTGAAGATGAGAACAGACAATGGTCGATGGCTCACTCAATAATTACCCTGCTTCG
The DNA here is from genome assembly GCF_965152235.1 of Eretmochelys imbricata. NCBI lineage: Eukaryota > Metazoa > Chordata > Testudines > Cheloniidae > Eretmochelys > Eretmochelys imbricata. Next base: position 4,290,413 of record NC_135572.1, read on the forward strand.
TTCATTCCCTCTGAAGCATCTGCACTGGCCACTGTCACAAGACAGGACACTGGGCTAGATGGACCATTGGTCAGACCCAATATGGCCATTCTTATGTTCTTAAATTGTTGCTATAGAGCTGGTGTAGCCACCCTACGAGACCCTACCAGGCTGGTGTAGCGGAGCAGCTAATGGGAGTTTTGCGAGTGACTTCTCCAGGTGAAGGAGAAGTGATTACATGACACTTGGGGTAAGTTTGTTGTGTGTGTGTGTTTGTGTTTGTTGTGGTGTGTTTGCTGCTGGACTCAAATCCATCATGTGGTTTGTTTGTTTGGGGAATCATGTGCTGATGGTGTGGATGCTGAGCCTAGGGGCCTGCTAGACAAGATTGAGATCTGAGAGCTTCTTAACGAGGCTGTGATCCCTAATCCCTTTAGCACCCATCAAGCCTTAACTAGGAGGTGGGGCTACTCAGGGAGACCAGGGCTTTAAAAAGCCCACTCCTAAACGAGCAGAGGAGCTAGTGAACAGGAGCAGCTAACGGGAGTTTTGCAACTGATTTTATAGGTGCAACAGGACTCCTTGTTCTTTTAACATTCCTTAAACTTCTTTAAACTGAAGTTAAAAATCACCCCTTCATAAATACAAAACAATAACAAAGGAACCAGCTGAAGGAGTAGAAAGAGAATGCAGGCAGAAGTCCAGGAACAGAGTGGAGGCTATCCAGTTTATTGCACCCAATGCAGAATGTATTATATTCCCTGCCCTAAGGGTGAGGTGCATATGTGTGCATTTGGTGCAAGGGGATCCTGGCCCTCAGCGACCGTGTACAGGCTTTGGAGACCAGGGTGGCTGAGCTGGAAAAGCTAAAGGAAACAGAGAGGTACATAGATGAGACTTTCTGGAAAACAGTAAAATGTTCTGAGAACCTCTGTGCTCTTGAGGAGGATAAAAGCCAAAGGGAAGGAGAACATCCAACTGGAGCAGAGGGAAATAATCCCATAGTTGGGACCCTCCTTCCAGATGAAGCTGTGGAATCCTCTCACATTGAGGATACCTCTCCAGGGAAGGGAACTCTGGTTATTAGGAAGAGACAGGTAATAGGGGAAATTTGATCATTAGAAACATAGATAGCTGGGTTTGCAATGACTGGGAGAACCGCATGGTGACTTGCCTCCCTGGTGCACAGGTTGCAGATCTCTCGAGACTTCTAGATAGGCTTATGTGTAGTGTAGTGCTGGGGTACGTGTAGTGCTGGGGTACATGTAGGTATCAATGACATAGGGAAGGATAGGAGAGACATCCTGGAGGCCAAATTTAGGCTGCTAGGCAAAAAATTGAAGTCCAGGACCCCTATGGTAGTGTTCTCTGAAACATTTCCAGTTCCATGTGCAGGCAGAACTGCAGGGTCTCAAAGCATGGATGAGATGATGGTGTAGGGAGGAGGGTTTGGATTTATTAGGGATTGGGGAAGCTTTTGGGAGAGGGGGAGCCTCTACAGGAAGGCTGGGCTCCCCCTAAACCAAAACGGAACCAGATTGCTGGTGCTTAACATTAAAAAGGTTGTAGAGCACTTTTTAAACTAAGGGCTGGGGGAAAGCCGGCAGGTGCAGAGGAGTGCATGGTTCAGACAGAGACATCCCTCAGGGGAGGATCTATTAATGGAGATTCTCTATGTCCTAATAAGGAGGAGAGGATGGAAGATGATAAAATTCAGGTAGGATCTGTTGAGAAACAGTCAAATGTAAAAAGTCCCATTCAATTGCATCATATCATGGCAGACAGCTAAAAAGTGACAAGTTTTTAAAGTGCTTATATACCAGTGCTAGGAGTCTAAATAAGAAGATGAGCGAACTAGAGTGCCTCGTATTAAAAGAGGATATTAATATAACAGGCATCACAGAAACTTGGTGGAAAGAGGATAATCAATGGGACACAATAGATTCATAGATATTTAGGTCAGAAGGGACCATTATGATCATCTAGTCTGACCTCCTGCACAACACAGGCCACAGAATTTCACCCACCCACTCCTGCGAAAAACCTCTCACCAATAGCTCAGACACAGAAGTCCTCAAATCATGGTTTAAAGACTTCAAGGTGCAGAGACTCCTCCAGCAAGTGACCCATGCCCCATGCTACAGATGAAGGCGAAAAACCTCCAGAGCCTCTTCCAATCTGCCCTGGAGGAAAATTCCTTCCCGACCCCAAACATGGCAATCAGCTAAACCCTGAGCATATGGGCAAGATTCACCAGCCAGATACTACAGAAAATTCTTTCCTGGGTAACTCAGATCCCACCCCATCTGATGTTCCCTCACAGGCCATTGGGCCTATTTACCATGAATATTTAATTACCAAAACCATGTAATACAAGGGTATAAAATATATCAGAAGGACAGAACAGGTTGTGCTGGTCAGTGAGTGGCATTATATGTGAAAGAAAGCGTAGAATCAAATGAAATAGAAATCTTAAATGAACCAAACTGAACAATCGAGATGCTAAAGGAGCACTCAAGGATGATAAGGATATTGTGGAGAAACTAAATGAATTCTTTGCATCGGTTTTCATGCCTGAGAATGTGAGGGACCTTCCAAAACCTGAGTCATTCCTTTTAGGTGACAAATCTTAGGAATTGTCCCAGATTGAGGTGTCATTAGAGGAGGTCTTGGAACAAATTTATAAACGAAACAGTAATAAATTTGTTAGTCTCTAAGGTGCCACAAGTACTTCTGTTCTTTTTGCAGGACCAGAGGGTATTCACCTCATTGATTTCCTCATTGATATTAAGGTCAGAAGGGACAATTATGATAATCCTACGTGTCCTGAAGGAACTCACATGTGAAATTGTGGCAGTACTAACTGTAGCTGTAACCTATCGTTTAAATCAGCTTCTGTCCCAAATGCCTGGAGGATCGCTAACGTGATGCCAATTTTTAAAAAGGGCTCCAGAGATGCTCCCAGCAATTACAGGCTGGTAAACCTGAATTCAGTACCAGGCAAACTTGTTGAAAATGTAGTAAAGAACAAAATTTTCAGACAAAGAGATGAACGTAATTTGTAGGGGAAGAGTCAACATGGTTTTTGTAAAAGGAAATCATTCCTCACCTATCTACTAGAATTCTTTGAGGGGGGTCAAATAGTGTGTGGACAAGGGAGATCCAGTGGATATAGGATATTTACATTTTCAGAAAGTCTTTGACAAGGTCTGTCACCAAAGCTCTTACACAAAGTAAGCAGTCATGGGATAAGAGGGAAGGTTCTCTCATGGATTGGTAACTGGTTGAAAGATAGGAAACAAAGAGTAGGAATATATGATCAGTTTTCAGAATGCAGAAAGATAAATAGTGGTGTTGCCCAGGAGTCTGTACTGGGCCCAGTCCTATTTAACATATTCATAAATGATCTGTAAAAAGGGGTAAACAGTGAGGTGGAAAAATTTGCAGATGATACAAAACTACTCAAGGTAGGTAAGTCCCAGGCAGACTGTGAGGCGATGCAGAAGGATCTCTCAAAACTGGGTGACTGGGCAGCAAAATGATTGATGAAATTCAATTCTGAGAAATGCAAAGTAATGCACATTGGAAAACACAATCTCAACTATACATTTCAAATGATGGGGTCTAAATTAGCTTTTACCACTCAAGAAAGAGATCTTGGATTCATTGTGGATAGTTCTCTGAAAACATCCACTCAATATGCAGTGGCAGTCAGAAAAGTGAACAAAATATTTCGAATCATTAATTAAGAGATGGATAATAAGACCGAAAATATCATATTGCCTCTAAATAAATCCATGGTACGTCCACATCTTGAGTACTGCATGCAGATGTGGTCACTCCATTTCAAAGAAGATATACTGGGATTGGAAAAGGTTCAGAAAAGGGTAACAACAAGGATTAGGGGTATGGAACAGCTTCCATATGAGGAGAAATTAATAAGACTGGGACTTTTCAGTCTGAAAAAGAGATGACTAAGGAGGGATATGATAGAAGTCTATAAAATCATGACTGGTATGGAGAAAGTAAATAAGGAAGTGTTATTTACTCCTTCTCACATCGCGAGAACTAGGTGTCACCAAATTAAATTAATAGGCAACAGGTTTAATACAAATAAAAGGAAGTATTTCTTCACACAGTGCCCAGTCAACCTGTGAAACTCCTTGCCAGAGGATGTTGTGAAGGCCAAGACTATAAGAGGGTTAAAAAAAGAACTAGATAAATTCATGGAGTTTAGGTCCATCAATGTCTATTAGCCAGGATTGGCAGGGATGGTGTCCCTAGCCTCTGTTTGATGGAAGCAGAGAATGGGTGATGGGATGGATGACTTGATGATTGCCTGTCTGTTTATTGTCTCTGGGGCATATGTCATTTGCCACTGCTGGAAGACAGCATACTGGGTTGAATGGATCTTTGGTCTGACCCAGTATGACCATTCTTATGTTCTTATGTTTTTCTATGGTAGTGTCACCATACCTCCCATTTTGGCTGGAACAGTCCCTTTTTTAAGCCTGTCCCAGCCAACTCGACTTTTTTATTTCAAAAGGAAGCATTTGTCCCTTTCAGTCTTGCTGACCTGATCAGTTGGCAAGAGCAAATGGGACAAATGTCCACCTCTGTCATAAAACTTGGGAAATTGGGATCAGAGGAATGTTCGGGGGAGGTGAGTGCAGATGCCAGCCCCCCGCAGGGGGTGAAGCAGAGCTGGGGGTGGTGTGGCAATGATCCACCTTTTCCCCACCAGATGGTGCTGTGGCACTAGAATAGAACAGCAGCTCCAGGCAGAAAATAACTTCAGCAGTTCCACCTTTCGCCTGCCATAGGGCACTCTAGCAATAGAATAGAGCAGCAGCTCCCAGCAATATAGAGAAGAGAAAGAGCCTGCCTTCTTCACAGTGCCTGTCGAGCCAGGTCAGGAGGCAGGGACTATGGGGAGACAGACAGCATGTTTAGCTAGGGGGCAGATCGGGGCTCATAAGGGCTAGTGGGGGAGGAATAGATTGGGATAGGGGCTGAATTGGAGTGGTGGCATAGGGCAACAGGTGGGAGGGAAGTGCAGGACCACATGGGAGAATGGAGATGGCTGAGTGGGGGCACAGAGACACACAAGGAAGGTGCAGGGCCACCTGGGGATAGGGGGAGTGAGTGTCTGAGTGGGGGTGGAGGGAAACATGTGTACAGGGGCAGATATTACTGACTGAATGGGCAAGGGTAGGGCTGAGCCAGGGTCTGCCTCCCTAACAGTCCTTTGCCCAAGAAAACCTCTTCCATATTTTTCCAAACCATAACCAACAACCCTCCAGGTTCACACCCAGGCATCTTCTTATCAATTTCTTCCCTTTCCCTCAGTTCCTCTGTTACCCAGGGCTCCCCCAAGCTTTTGCACTACTTTTGAGGGGCACTGGAAAATACAGTTCTGTATTATAGTTTCAATGAATTATTATTCAGAGTTGTGTATTAATATGCCTAGTAAGGAAACTATTTGTCAAAAAATAAATCTTTTTTGTTGTCTGTATTGTTACAGACATATTTGCTGACAGGTATTTTGAAATAAATGACCAAAAATAATTGAAACTGGACTGATTATATATTGTTATTTAACAAATAAAATATGCAGAATTTTACACAATTTGAAAATATAGTATTCAGATTTTGAATTTTTAATAGTTTTGGCACATAATTCCCCCAGGAGTAAATTTGAAATCTAGCGTTTAGCGGAGGAAAAAAATTTCCCCCAAGAAAAATTTGGACATTTAGTAAAATGTTTCCTTTGTATCCATTTTTTGGGGTGAGTTTTCATAGAAAACAGATAATTTATCTATGAAAGCTCAGCTGCCATGATACTGCCCCGCTGCATCTGCCTGGATCCCCAGGAGAAATTGAGGCTTTTCATCTGCCTCTCCCTCATAACATAAACAAAGGTTGCACTGACGGAGTCTGTAGATGAACTCTGGGTATGGAAAGGTTGAAACATCCCACCCAATCTAGGGCTGGGGTATTGTTCCCATCAGCTACTCTACCCAGCCTTCCCATATCTGTGCAGCCCCCTCCACCCTGTACAACACCCCTTCAGCAGGTCCTGTGGGCAGAGGCTACTATGACAGGCCCTGCTACCACATCTCTGATGAACCTGTGGTAGCAGGGAGCTGGAGAGTGTCCTAGAGCAGTTGTGGAGGCCCAGAGATTGTGGGTGGGGGGCCTAGCTACCAATGGATCACTGAGATCTGTGCATAACTTTGGGGATCCCTGGATCCCAGGTCCCCCTGTTCATTCCTCAAGAAGAAGGGAAGGGACCCCTCTCCTGGAACAATCAAAGGGAAATTTCCATATAGGGAGCCTTGTGGAATCTCCCTATATGGAAGATTCTTGTGGAATCCCTATATGGAAGATCCTTGTGGAATCTTGAGGAGAGGCTGAGGGAGCTGGGATTGTTTAGCCTGCAGAAGAGAAGAATGAGGGGGGATTTGATAGCTGCTTTCAACTACCTGAAAGGGGGTTCCAAAGAGGATGGCTCTAGACTGTTCTCAATGGTAGCAGATGACAGAACGAGGAGTAATGGTCTCAAGTTGCAGTGGGGGAGGTTTAGATTGGATATTAGGAAAAACTTTTTCACTAAGAGGGTGGTGAAACACTGGAATGCGTTGCCTAGGGAGGTGATAGAATCTCCTTCCTTAGAGGTTTTTAAGGTCAGGCTTGACAAAGCCCTGGCTGGGATGATTTAACTGGGAATTGGTCCTGCTTCGAGCAGGGGGTTGGACTAGATGACCTTCAGGGGTCCCTTCCAACCCTGATATTCTATGATTCTATGATTCCCTTCCCTGGCCTGCAACCCGGGTTTGTAATTCAGGAAAGGGGCCACCAAGGAGAAATCTGGTCCTATATTATATTATAATTATTACTATTTATTACTATTATTTCAGCAAGATCACAGCTGTAACAGCATCATCGTTACTACTTGGTCTCCCTTGAGGAAGCCATGTGGCTAATCATCACCATACGAACAGTGATGACAAGCCCAGATTCCAGGAATACAGCCTGCAGCAGGGCCGGCACGGCAGTCCAGTTGGCTAGCATTACCTCTCATCCCCTGTGATTTTGCCTCCAACAGTTTGCCATTGGCTGTGACGGGGGCTAAAGCTGGTGCACTCAAAGCCAATTAGCTCATGTTCCCTGATGGTCAAGTGGCCCCCAAGGGAATAAGCAGGCAAGCTTCATAAAAACGGTTGCTTCTCTATCCCAACAGATGCTGCCTGCTGCCCGTGCAACCTATCTGATGACTCCTTGTCCTTTTGGGTGAAGACGTCTGGTGTCAGAAGCTTCCCTTCGAGCAGGAATTGGGTAGGTTGGCACTAGTTAGCTAAGGAACCCCTCCCCTACATCTGCCCATGCTCCACGGTGGGCTGGCCAAGCTACACAGAAATCTGACATTGAATGTAAGCTTGGAGTCTGAAAACCCTGATGCCCCGAATCAGGGTTTCTCAATGGGTAGCATTTCTACAGGTGCCCTGTGCTCTGGGCCCGATCCTGCCAGGGGCTGAATGAGACAAGACCCCACAGATTATCAGTGACTAGTTCCCAAATCTTCTCAGGTTTATTTGCTCCTGGAAATGTATTCAGCAAATGCATTTCCCTAGGTTTTATTCTCTGGCTCGATTATGAAGGCAGAAATTCAGAGTTGCGTTCCTCTATGGTAAAAGATCAGATAGGACATATTTCTGTTTCCTGACTGGCTGAGGGCTCTAGCTCCTGTACCCTATGATTTCAGACTTCCCCAGTGGTGTCTGTGCCTGTCAGTCTAAAGAGCTTCTCAGCAACAGCTGACCAAACTCTGGAAAGACTCCCAGCTCTGGCAAAACAAGCTGTGTAACGTGGCTGGGGCCTGGAAATAGCCTCTTCCCAGCTTGTATCTCTGGTGTGGTCCCTCACCCTCCCTGAAGTGATTACAGAGCAATGGCTTTTCTTGAGCTGTTTCTTCCCTTGCTGCTTGTTTTTTTCAGCATCCTGCTATTAAACTAAGAGCCATATTGGTTTAATCTAATATAGCCATAACATAAACATCCCAATACTTAACCCAATATAGCTCTACAGCAAACATCCCAGGAACTGGGTTTAACATACACATTCAGTATGCCAGCTCAGCTCCATGTCTGTCACAGTGCAGTTCCCACATGCTACGAATTTTATGAATACTGTAAACAGGAAGTCCGAGAGACAGCAATAGACTACTTTCTTGTCTGAAATGAAGTTCCCTTTCCATCAATACACATCCATTAGACTTTGAAATCCACAACTTCCAAATCCTTATCATGTGCAAACCCTTATCATGCCTGAATAACAGGTGCTGGGATCACTGTGTACTAGAAAGTAAGAGCTCAGGGAATGAATATTTCCTATACTGATCCCAATGCCTGTTACCACTCCGGATACAGGCTACAGACTGACAGAACAGAACCTGAGGAGAACCAGTCACCTATTGACCCAGGGACAGGGGAGCTACTAGACTTTTGTTTGCTGACAAGTGATTGACTGAGGGCTGAGACTCTGCGATCTTTTCAGGTTCTGAAGAAATCCAGGTGACAGACACTACATTTTAAGTCCTACTCTAACCTGAGAAATCATCTCTGAAAGAAGATCAGAGGGAAAGAATGGGTTGACATGCGTGTGCTAAAGTACAGATGTGTAAATATTACAAGCCAAAACTTTTCAGGGTAATACAAACATTACAAACCAAACTTTCATGACATGAATTTATGTCAAAAGCCAGCAGCAGCGTTGTTGGAATCTCTCCAGGAAGGAGCAGCGGTAACTTTCCTGCTTAATGGCTTTTGTTTTTGAAAATATGTGAAGAGTACTCCACATACTGTTAGCAAAGGGTTTATGCTATGGAATCATTTCCAGTGAATAGCTGTATGATACTGTCTCTTAGTAACAGACCAGAAACTGTTCCTCACATTTACATTCAGGGTGCTGCAAGACTTTCCAAAAATTCTGGAGAGAACAGAACTGCTGGTCTGTGTTTCATGGAAGAGTAGAGCTGAGGTGCAGGAAAGGGGAGTGTAATAGTGGTTGTGTGTAACCTACCCCCATCACCTCTTACAGGAGCATTGCTCAAGTAATTTTCACACTCATCTGGATATTAGTGCAAACCCATTTGTGTTGCTGTTCCCCTCTCCTGCCCAGGTGATGTAACTGTCTGAGTTAGACTGTAACTTCCCAAATATCTGCAGACCCTGGAATGGGGAGCAGATATGGGTACAGTGAGGATGAAGAGAAGCCTTCAGGATGATCAGACTCTCTGGATTCAGCCTATGCTAGCCAGGCAAAGCACTTCTGCTCCTCTTAGGGGTTTTCTTTGGGGTCAGAGTGTGTCACTGTCACGGAGGTACAGGTCCGATGCTCTGGAACTGCTCTGTATGGGCTGAGACACTGCATTTTTCTCAGGTTCTGAAGAAATCCAGCCTGAGAACTCATAAGAACAGAAGAACGGCCCTACTGGGTCAGACTGAAGGTCCATCTATCCCAGTGTCCTGTCTTCTGACAGTGGCCAATGCCAGGTGCCCCAGAGGGAATGAACAGAACAGGGAATCATCAAGTGATCCATCCCCTGTCACTCATTCCCAGCTTCTGGCAAACAGAGGCTAGAGACACCGTCCCTGCCCATCCTGGCTAATAGCCATTGATGGACCTATCCTCCATGAATTTATCTAGTTCTTTTTTGAAGCCTGTTATGGTCTTGGTCTTCACAACATCCTCTGGCAAGGAATTCCACAGGTTGACTGTGCGTTGTTTGAAGAAAGGAGATGAGAGGGGAAAGAATGAGCTGACTTGTGTGCACTAAAGAACAGATGTGTGACTGTTATGCCAAACTTTTTATTGTAATATAAATATGACAAAGGTGACAATAGGCTGGTGCGCCCCGGTACACCGTACGGGTAAGAAAGTGGCTGGCTGGGCAGGACCCTGGATGCTGGTTAACGGTTCTCCACGTAGTACCAGTGTTGGGGCCATGGAGCTAGAAGCTTCTTCTTCTTCTCTAGACCAGTGACACTGGGGTGGGGCTTGGGCAACGGTGCTCCCGGGGCAGGGGCTGGGAGCCAGGTTGGCTGTGCCAGGGCTTGACTGGCCGTAGCACTGGAGTTGAAGGCACGCGCACGCTCCCAGCCGGGCTCCCGCTGGCAGTGTGGGGCTCCCAGCCTGTCCTGCTGTCCCCGCGCTGCCCCTGGGAGCCAGGCAGGCACGTCCGTGTGGCCCCTGGGGAGAAGCAAGCAGCAGGGGGTCTTCGCGCACTGCCTGACCTGCAGGCACCACCCCCACATCTCCCATTTGGCCAGGAACAGGAGCAGCGCAGGACAGGGTCACCAACCATGATCAGAGCTGCCCTCCTCTCACTCTCCCTACAATCCCCCAACCCCTTGCCCTGAGCTCCCCCACTCCGCAAACCCCTGCCCTGAATCCTGCACCCCCACACCCCAAGCCCTTGCCCTGAGCCCCCCCATACCCCAACACCCTGCCCTGGACCCCCTCACACCCCTTCTACTCAGTGGAATCCTCTGCCATATGTGAAATTGTGTCTTGGAAAAGGCCGACATGCAGCACATTCATCTCAAAGCCTGCCACATCAAGAACAAGGAGAGCAGCAAGACCAGCTGTACGGGCCAATGTGGGAGTTTCTGTAAGGTTACTTCAGGCTTTTATTCCAATATTCAAGTTTTATTCCAGAGTATTGGTCATAACTTTAAGTATCAAAGTCAGGCAAAGGGATCCATGAAGCAAAGTGTCTAGGAGTGGAGGTTGGAAGGGGGGTTGCGATACGACAGTACTTGTAAGAAATTTAAGTTACTTTCACCCCGATTACAAACCAAACCTTCGTGACATGCATATATATTGAAAGCCAGCAGCAAAGTTGTTGGGACCTCTACAGGAAGGAGCAGTGGTAACATTAATGCTTTTGCTTCAGAAAGTATTTCAGAAATGCTCCACATATTGTTAGCAATAAGTTTGTGCTATCACCTCTTTGTTCAGTGAACAGTTCTATGAAGCTGTTTCTACCTCTTATATTCAGACCATGCGTTTACACTCATGTCATGATACAATGGGCCACACTCAGAAGTGGAGGGCCAGAAAGGTGTCTGTGGGAAGGTCACAACTGCAAAATCACAAAGTGCTCAAGTAGGCTGCGGAACTCCCAGCAACAAGATATTAATGGGGACAAGAGTTTAGCAGGATTGAAAGAGGGACTGGATGTTTATATGGGTAACCAGAAAATCCAATTACAGTAGTGAGGATTTTTTTTTTAAAAAAAAAGGCTCGGTTGGGCTCTAAATTTTCCTGATTTACATCACAAAATATGTCTAACTAGTGGGTGTCGGGGAGAAATTTTCCCTAGGAGCAGGTTATGTCATAGCTGCCCATTGCAGGGGTTCTTCCGCCTTCCTCTGCAGCATCTGGAACTGGCCACTGGATACTGAGCTAGATGGACTGCAGGTCTGATCCAGTCTGGCAGTGCCTATCTTCCTATCGGTGTTGTAAATCCACGACTATGTTTTTGCTAAAACAACGAGGAGTCCTTGTGGCACTCTAACAAATTTATTTGGGCATAAGCTTTCATGGGCTAGAACCCACTTTATCAGATGCATGGAGTGGAAAATACAGGAGCAGGTATAAATACATGAAAAGATGGGAGTTGCCTTACAAATTGTGAGGTCAGTCTAATGAGACAATCCAATTAACAGCAGGATACCAAGGGAGGAAAAATAACTTTTGAAATGGTAATGAGAGTGCCCCATTTCAGACAGTTGACAAGAAGGTGTGAGTAACAGTAGGGGGAAATTAGTATGGGGGAAATTAGGTTTAGGTTTTGTAACGACCCAACCACTCCCAGTCTTTATTCAGGCCTAATCTGATGGTGTCCAGTTTGCAAGTTAATTTCAGTTCTGCAGTTTCTCATTGAAGTCTGGTTCTAAAGTTTTTTTGTTGAAGAATGGTGACTTTAAAGTCTGTTATTGAGTGTCCAGGGAGATTGAAGGGCTCTCCTACTGATTTTTTGATGTTACAGTTCTTGATGTCTGATTTGTGTCCATTTATTCTTTTGTGCAGAGACTGTCCGTTTTGGCCAATGTGCATGGCAGAGGGGCATTGCTGGCACATGATGGCATATATCACATTGGTAGATGTGCAGGTGAATGAGCCTCTGATGGTGTAGCTAATGTGATTAGGTCCTATGATGGTGTCACTTGAATAAATATGTGGACAGAGTTGGCATTGGGCTTTGTTCCAAGGATAGGTTCCTGGCTTAGTGTTTTTGTTGTGTGGTGTGTGGTTGCTGGTGAGTATTTGCTTTAGGTTGGGTGGCTGTCTGTAAGAGATGACTGGCCTGTCCCCCAAGGTCTGTGAGAGTGAGGGATCGTCCTTCAGGATAGGTTGTAGATCCTTGATGATGCACTGGAGAGGTTTTAGTTGGGGGCTGTAGGTGATGGCGAGTGGCATTCTGTTACTTTCTTCGTTGGGCCTGTCCTGTAGTAGGTGACTTCTGGGTACTCTTCTGGCTCTGTCAATCTTTTTCTTCACTTCAGCAGGTGGGTATTGTCATTTTAAGAATGCTTGATAGAGATCCTGAAGGTGTTTGTCTCTGTCTGAGGGGTTGGAGCAAATGTGGTTGTAACTTACAGCTTGGCTGTAGACAATGGATCATGTGATATGGTCTGGATGGAAGCTGGAGGCATGTAGGTAAGTAGGTTTCTGGTATAGGGTGATGTTTATGTGGCCATCACTTATTAGCACCGTAGTGTCCAGGAAGTGGATCTCTTGTATGGACTGGTCCAGGCTGAGGTTGATGGTGGGGTGGAAATTGTTGAAATCTTGGTGGAATTCCTCAAGGGCTTCTTTTCCATGGGTCCAGAGAATGAAGATGTCATCAACGTAGCACAAGTAGAGTCGGGGCATTAGGGGACGAGAGCTGAGGAAGCGTTGTTCTAAGTCAGCCATAAAAAAGTTGGCATACTTTGGGGCCATGTGGGTACCCATAGCAGTCCTGCTGACTTGAAGGTATAAATTGTCTCTAGATCTGAAATAGTTGTGGGTGAGGACAAAGCCACAAAGTTCAGCCATCAGTTTTGGCATGATTGTATAGGGTATGCTATTCCTGATGGCTTGTAGTCCATCTTTGTGTGGAATGTTGGTGTAGAGGGCTTCTACATCCATAGTGGCCAGGATGGTGTTTTCTGGAAGATCACCGATGGATTGTAGTTTCCTCAGGAAGTCAGTGGTGTCTCAAAGATAGCTGGGAGTGCTGGTAGCGTAGGGCCTGAGGAGAGAGTCTACATAGCTAGATAATTGTGCTGTCACAGTGCCAATGCCTGAGATGATGGAGCATCCAGGATTCCCAGGTTTATGGATTTTGGGTAGCAGATAGAATACCCCTGGTCGGGGCTCTAGGGGTGTGTCAGTATAGATTTGTTCCTGTGCTTCTTTGGGGAGTTTCTTGAGCAGATGGTGTGGAGGAAGAAATTAGTGGACCCAAGTTAGGCCTAAACTTCCCAAGTAGGCCTAAAACTTTGATCAAGCTAACTGTGTATATGAAGCATAAGGAGAGAGTGAGGAAAATTCCATTGAAAATTGCAAACAGCACAGCTTAAAAAATGTAACCATAATCCCTAGAAGTTCGAAAAAAAAAACATTAACTGCAAAGAAAACACCCATCAATAACAGGAAAAGCTTGTTTTTGCTAAACTCCAAGTAAGGCAAAGCTACTGTTAAAGCTTGCACTATATGCCAAATAAGAAAAATGATGTTGAAGGCAGTGGGTTTGACAAATTTTGGTTTTCAGCAATATAAGCTCCTGTATTTTCTGTTTACGCCAGAGCAGCTCCAGCTGACTCTCCCTGTATGTGCATGCTTGAATACAGGAACCTCAGATTTGTTCTGATCCAAACACAACTCATGGTTAATTTTCCACGACCGTGTAGTTTCTTTTGGTAATCCTCAGTGGGGTCAGAGGGTAATGGCCTGTAGAATGTGGTGTCTAACAGCCTCTTCTTCATGTTCCAACCTATTCATAATGACTACAGCACCTCCTTTTGCTGATCTTCATTGAGCTCCTGGGAGTCTCTAGACTTGCACTGAGAGCAGAAAGATGTCTCATTAAATATAATCTAGTCTCCTGTTCTTTTTCCTTTCAGGAAGGAAAGTTCAAAACTCTTCGGACCTCCCAGTACATTATGTCAGCTGACAATTACACCAAATTCAAATCTGCATTGTTCCTTCTCACTGGGATACCTGGGCAGGAAGATGTCTATCCCTGGATCTCTGTCCCCTTCTGCTTAATGTATGTTATTTCGATAGTAGGAAATTCAGTCATTCTGTTCATTATAAAAACAGATCCAAGCCTCCATGAGCCCATGTACATTTTCCTTTCCATGTTGGCCATCACAGACCTTGGTTTATCGGTATCAACTATACCAACGACACTGGGAATATTCTTATTTAATTCTAGGGAGATCAGCCTCGATGCCTGCTTTGCCCAGCTATTCTTCATCCACTCATTTTCATACATTGAATCTTCTGTGCTTTTGTTGATGGCCTTTGACCGCTTCATTGCAATCTGTAACCCACTGAGATATGCTTCCATCTTAACCCCACCTAGAATATACAGGATGGGACTTTTGTTTGTGCTAAGATCGGTGGCCCTAATATCTCCACTGCCCTTTCTCTTGAAACGGTTCCGATACTGTGGAGCCAATGTCCTCTCCCATTCTTACTGCCTGCACCAGGAGGTCATGAAGATGGCTTGTTCAGATGTCACAGTCAACAGCATCTATGGTTTCACTATTAAACTCTTATCGGTGGGATTGGACTCGTTGTTCATCTTTTTCTCCTATGTGATGATCCTTAAAACTGTGCTGAGTGTAACATCCCCCAAAGAGTGCATCAGGGCGCTGAACACCTGCGTCTCCCACCTCTGGGCTGTCCTGCTCTTCTACATACCAGCTATTGGCTTGTCTGTGATACACAGATTTGGGAACAGCTCTTCTCACTTGCTTCAGATTATCCTGGGCTATATCTACTTGCTGGTCCCACCCCTGATGAACCCAATCGTGTACAGTGTGAAAAGCAAACACCTTCGTGCAAGGATAATTAGGGTTTTCTTCAAGTGAAGGGTGAGTTCATCACTTGGCTCCAGAACTGGTGACATGACCCATGAAAAACATGGGCCTATTCCATTCCGGGCCCTTACATCCAAGATTAAATGAACTACTGATCTCCACTCTGTAGAGAGAGGTTCTGAAGGGGTCTAAGGCCTGGAGTAGTGGGATAGGGTCTGTCGCCACCCACTGGTGAGTGAGGACAGTGTAGTGGGGGAAGGACACCAAGGCAGGCAGCAGCATTTAAAAATTGAATATGTTTGTGGAGAGCCAGGGCACCAATAGGAGTCTGGCCTATAAAGAGCCATATCAGTGGCTGCTCCAACTTCAGAATTCCTCTCGATACAGACAATAAAGAGAAGGGATGTGGATGTTGTTTCCCATTACACCTGGCCTGTCCCTGTCCCTTCTCTGGTTAAACATTGAGGGGCCATGAAAAACGCTGCAGGGCTGTTCTGCAGTTGCAATCCTGGCCCTTCCTGAGCGCTCTGGGAGCTGCGTGATCCATGGGGGCTGCACCAGCTGTGGACATGGGCTATTCAAGGGGCACGGACACCCACCCTTCCCCCATGCCCTCAGCCAGGTGCTTGTGACTGAGTCATGTCAGAGACATGATTAACACCAGAGCCCCAGGAGAAGCCATGGTGGCAGAGCTGTTGATGGCTCTGCATACAGCACACATGCTGAGCCCCCTCCCCACCAAGGCAGAGCAGAGCTGCATTGTGAGTGAGTGTCTGACACACAGGAGTCCTGGCAAGAGACTCAATCCCAGATTCCCTCCTACTCCTCCCCTCTGTTTCCCCTGCTGCAGGGGTGGAAATGGTCCTCAGCCCCCCCACAGAGGCACAGCTAGCTCCTATCCCAGCCCAGCCCATTCAGTGTAGGCTGGCCACCTATTCAAAAGACAAAAGCGAGACATATACAGAAGCCCTGTCCCCTCTGTAACCGCACCCCTGCCTCTCTTCTGTCCCATCATTTTCCCCAAGACCCCATCCTTGCTTCTCCCAAATATACGAGGCTCCACCCCATCTCCAGGACAGAAGCCAGTGTCAGGCCATGGTAAAAGCGGCCCAGTGAGCTAGAGCAACTGTGAAGAGCTCCAGACTCTCTGCCTACCCTGGACAAGGAGCTGGGGGCCCAAGAGAAGCCCCCAGCCTGTGTTCCCGCCTCCCATGATGTTCAGTCCAGGGATGGTGGAGAGTCTGAGGCTCCTCACAGCAGCCTGGGCTTCTGAGACAGTTCTTAGCATGGGCTGGTTCTGAACTGGCCAGGGTGCAGAGCCTCAGGGTAAGTGGAGGAGAAGGGGGTAGGGCCTAGTGGGAAGAGATAGGGCAGGGTTTGGGGCCCCAGGGTAAATGGAGATGCATGGGGCTCAGCAAGCCTGAACCAAAGCTGACCCCCATCAAGCAGTATGGGAGAGTAAAAGAAAAGGATGCGGCTGTGTCAGGGTCCCACAGAGCAACACCTCTGGCATTGGTCTATAAAAGGCTGCCTACTATAGCCTCTTGTGACAGCTGGCTTCTGGGAAGCCCCATGATTCCTGCACCTTTGGCCAGTTCTGGTTCTCTAACTCAAGAGCAAAGCCTGTCTAACTTAGGTTGCAGCGATCAGTGTAGACGTGTGACAGCTGCCTGTTATTTTAAAACCATTTTCTCTAATGCTTTGTGCTGTTTGCTAATAAACCTCTTTGTTTTAAGGAGGCTGGGGGTGACTGTATAGTTCTGCTCACAAGCTCCCGAAGGGAAGAAACTGAAGTGTCCTGTCGGACCTGCTTGATAATAAGCGTTTAGCATACATGCGGTGTTGTAGCCAGCTCGAAGAGTGAGAGAATTCTGAGATTCCCTGCAAGAGTGGAAAGAATCTGGTTTACAGGGTAAAGAGACCATATATCCTGGTTTTACTGTGACAATCCAATTTCCTCTGAGCCAGCATCTATCCTTGTTGAGTGCTAATCAGCATTCAGAGGAGCAACTTGTTCAAGTTGCATCCAATATAACGATCCACTCAAAACAAAAGTAATGGATGTTAGAACAATCTAATGTCATTAATATGTATGCATATGTCACCACATACAAATGTACCAGCCTCTGGAGTAAGTGCACCCTAACATTTTTGTGGGTGGGGAGAATAAATTTGGATCTAGAAGGAGGGCCTGAGCACCCATGCTCTATAAGAAGGGGTGACCCAACTTGCCAAGAGAACTTGTTTTTCTGCACTTCTGAGCTTCTGAGTTCCAGAGCTTATTTGCTAAGTTTTCTAAGCTCCATGCTTCTTCGTTCTTCATTTATGAGTTTATTAGTCTGTTCATTTTAATTTTTAAGCTTTAAATCAGTTAGTTATGTGAAAATCTAAGTTGGCTTCAATAGCTCTTAGCTTTACCTTCTCCTAAGCTCTGTATCTTCCACTCAAGAATTGAGGCACCTGAACCTTTGTCTCGTACCACCAAGTTATCAAGGAAGGGTGTGAATATATATTAAACAAAAGCTTTATAGTGTATAATATATCTTTAGAATAATAGTGCTTCCTTTGTAACTCTGATTATTTTACCATTTAGTTACTATTTGAGTACTATTCCATTTTTCTCAATAAAAGTTTTTAAGATGATATTTGTCTCAGTGTGAGTGTTCTGTCATACCCCCAAGGGTCCTTTGCAAACTGTGTGTAACCTGATTCTGGGACAAGAAGCTTATTATCTTCTGATGAGATTAATTGGTGAACGTATAACCCATACTATCAAAATTAATAATATTAACCTCCTAAAATCAGGCAACACCCAGGATGACTGTGAGCCACCAATGTGTTGTGGCTGTGAACTAGGTAGATGAGATCCTAGAATGTGTCAGTTGAGATAGGGACGTATTAATATCCTTGTACAAGGCACCAATGAGACCCCATCTGGCAAACTGTGTAAAATTCTGGTCACTCCTATTCCAGAAAGATTAATTTAAACTGGAGGAGGTGCAGAGAAGAGCTCCTAGAATGGTCAGAGCAATGGAGGACCTGTATTATGAGGAGAATAAAAGAGCTTGGTTGGTTTAGCCTAACAGAATACAGGCTGAGGAGGGATTTGAGTGCTCTATAAGTATATTGAGGAGTGGTGAGTGTTAAACACCAGAGAGGCAGATGAGCTTTTGAAGCTAAAGGACAACACTGGCAAAAGAACAAATGGGGAGAAACTGGCCAGGAGTAAACTGAGGCTGGAAAGGAGAAGAAGGTTTCTGACCATCCAAGCAGGGGGGTTATGGAACCGCCACCCAACAGAAGCAGTGTGGGAAAACCAAGCCAGCTGGTTTAGGATGGAGCTTGACAGATTTATGCACCAGATGATATGCTGGGGGTCACCTGCCATAGCAGGGAAATGGGCTCATTGACCCAGGAGGTTCTTTCCAGGCCTATGTCCCTATGGGTAACATTAGCCCATTTTATGTCACAATGGGAGCTCATGTGGAGTTGCTTGTCCACTATGACTCTGCTCTGTGCCCTGGCCAATGGATTTTTCCCTCAATAGGTTCAGGGGAAAGCATGACTTTGTGTCATCATCTGGAAAAGGAATTGCTCTTGGGTTCCTGTTTAGTGATATGACAGGAGTTTAATTCCCTGAGTTTCTGGTAATCTCAGCATGCTGAGCTGCCAGCCGCTTCATCCCCAGCCACTAGCCCCAGAGAGGAAGGATAGTTCAGGGGTTAAAGTGCTAGCCTGGGACTCAGAGGAACTAGCTTCCTTGTTGGAGTATGTGTATATATATCTATATCTATATATATCTATATATAACCTATATATCCATGTAATATGTTACAGGTCATGGTGCCTAGTGTGGCTGGAGTGTGTCTGGAACATGAGTGCATGACCTGCGTTGACCTGCATTTTGGAAACCAAAGTGAGAACTTAAAGGTCAAGTGGTCAGAACTCTCTTTGTATTAAACATTTTTGTTGTGTGTCCTTGGAAAAAGTGGAGAGTCAGCAGATAAGAAAACAACACCAGATGGACTGCTATGGATAAGAACTGGAGGAAATGGTATTCCTTAGATAATGGTGGCCTGCCCAGGATTGTCTCTTTGGAATTGCATGGGTAAAAGGCCGAGTAAACAAAGGCAAAGGACTGATGACACAATGGAATGGACTATACATGATTGCCTATCCAGGAGGTACAACCATGGGAATCTGGAGTAGGAGCAGAAAGGTTATTTAACTCCTGTATTTGGCACTGTTGTGAGCACTTCTGGAATAGAATAGTGTTTCCTTTTCTGGTGTCTACAGTTCAAGAAGGGTGTTGATAAATTGGAGATGGGTCAGAGAAGAGCCACGAGAATTATTAAGGGATTATAAAACTGCCTTAGAGTGATAGACTCCAGGAGTTCAGTCTATTTATCTTAACAAAGAGAAGGTTAAGGGGTGACTTGATCACAGTCTGTAAATAACTACATGAGGAACCAATTTTTAACAATGGGCTCTTCAATTTAGCAGAGAAAGTTATAGCACAATCCAATGGGTAAAAGCTGAAGTTAAACAAATTCAGAATGGAACTAAGGCCTGGTCTACACTGACAAGTTTGTTTTGTTTTTTGTTTGTTTTTTTTTGGCCAAATGGCAGCTTTTGTGCCTGAAACAGCAGACATGTAAACACTGAAAAAACATTTTTTGTGCGGAAACTCCTCAATTGTATCTCTGTAATAAAACCCACCCCGAGGAGAGTCACAAGGCTTTTTGCTCTGAGGCTGTAGCACCATATTGCCAGTGTAAACACTGTGTTTGATATTAGCTCTGTTATTGGTCTCTGGAAGGTACCACAATGCCCATCCTGACCACTCCAGTCAGCAATTTCAACTCTGCTGCCCTGCCCCCAGGTGAGCAACTATATGCCCCTCCCCTATAAAGAATTTTGAAATCCCACTTCCTGTTTGCTCAGTGTGGAGAGCTCATATTTTATCTGTCCAGCTGACCATGGCAACTCCACTCAGCAAACAATCTTCTGCTTGGACCACTCCTGAGCTACTGGATCTGTTCAGTGTTTGGGGAAAGGAGGGTGTCCAGTCCCAGCTGCACCCCAGCCGTAGGGTTTTTGATACTTTGAGCCAGACTGCACACAACTTGTGCAAAAAGGGATATGACAGTGATATGATATGCAGTGCAGAGCAAAGATGAAGGAGCCAAGGCACGCCTTCTGTGTGGCGAGGGGTGTGGCGAGGGAGGCAAAACCTTGCTCCGGTGCTAAGCCTGCCATTTTTATAGGGAGTTGGGTACTATCATAGGTGGCAACTCCACCTCCAACTCCAAGAGCCCATTGATGCTTTGGTGGTTCTGGACCCAGTGGAAAGTGGACCTAGCCAGGAGGAGGAAGTTATAGATGAAGAGGTGGAAGCTGAGGAAGATGTGGAGCTGTTCTCCACTCTGGAGGTGTCTAGCCAGTCTCTGCAGTTACTCTCTGGTGAGTCAGAAGAAGGAGAGGAGACCCCTGGTAAGTGGTTTTGCTTTGTGAAGTTCTGAAGCAGGTCGAGGGCAGAGAAATGTACAAGGCTGGCTTGTTTCTGTGTGCTGGGCATTTCCTCACACAGCTAAGCAGTACCGTGGAACAGGAAGTTGATACACTCTGAGATTTCATGGGAATCCTCCACAGAAATCTCTAGGAAACTTTCCTGGGGGTACTCGTCTATCCTCTGCCACAGGTCCCTGGGCAGAGTTAGTTTATTCATTGCCCCACTGAGAGACACTTTCCTGTACCATTCTGCAATTACTTGGGCAGGGACCAAAATTGCACACAGGAAAGCAGCATAGGTCGGAAGCCACAAGCGTGTAGCAGATGCATCCTTGCTTCCCTGCTTACCCTCTGGAGTGAGATATCTTCCATAGTGACCGCCCCTTGTCGGCAAGTTGAAAGTGTTATCCCCCATAAGTTCCATGTGACTGTTTCACATTGCTTTTGTGCAATAAACCCCTGCCCCTAGGTTCACTCATAATTCCTGGGATCTTCTGGCTCATGTGTGCTTGCCTGGTCACCGGGAAAGAGATAGGTACGTTACCAGTGATGTATTTTAATGCAGTGTATCAATGCTCTGTGTGTACCTAACAAAAGTGCTTCTGTTAATTGTTGCTTGTAGCTCCACAGAAAGCCATCCTCCCACAGCAGCCGAGCAACTCCACCAGATAAGAAAATGCGTGAGATTCAGGAAGGAAGACACGTTCCATGAGGTGCTCCTGTACTCAGAGACAGAAAAGGGAAAGCGAGAAGTGCGACAGAAAAGACAATTATGGGTTCCATAGGGACACCACGGAGAGGCTGATAAATGTTTGGAGCACCAAACTGACATGCTGCAGTTCCTCCTTATGCTCCAGACTGAGCAGATGCGTGCCTGCCCTCCTCTTCAGCAGATGAATTCTTTTCTGCGCACTCCTGAAATTTCCCCTGTGCATCCTATCCACTTTCTGGCACTTTGCACTTTCCTCCACACTACATCTTGGCCGACTGCTTTTAAAATGAAACTGGACTTACATTCAACTATGATAATAAGCCCCCCAGTACCTTCTTTCCCCCACCTCAAATTAGAGTGTGTATGTGTGTGCGTGTGGTGTTGTGATTTATTTGGAAATAAAAGCAATTTTTTTTCAATTGTAAATTTCTTTATATGTTTCCACACAAGCTATGTTACCTCATGGCATCTGAAATTCAACAGACACTTTTAATAATTCCTTAAATTGAATCCTAGGCCTTAACATTCACAACTGCTTCCTAGCATACCAAATGCAATTGAGCATTGCAGTCTCAAGCATAGCAACAAACATTACTTGTTTTCACCTTCGAAGTGTTGCCTCAAGGCATCCCTGATTCTTATTTCCCCATGTTCCACCCCTCTAATAGCCCTGGTATCTGGCTGCTCAAAATCAGCAACCAGGAATCCAGCCTCAGCAGTCCACCCCTGAGTAAACCTGCCTCCCTTCCCTTCACAAATATTATGCAGTGTGCAACACACAGCTATAACTGTGGGAATATTTTCCTCATTCAGGTGTAGCCTTCCATAAAGGCATCACCAGTGTACCTTTAATCAGCCAAATGCATATTCAACAGTCATTCTGCATCTACTCAGCTTGCTGTTGAATCGCTCCTTCCTGCTATGCAAGTTTCCCGTGTATGGCTTCATAAGCAATGGCATTACAGGGTATGTCAGGTCTTCCAGGATCATTACCAGCATTTCAACTTTCCCTATGGTGATCTTCTGATCTGGAAAGTAAGTCCTTGCTTGCAGCTTTCTGTACAGGCCAGTGTTCCTAAAGATATGTGCATCATGGATCTTTCCGGACCAGTGTGCATTAATGTCTGTGAAACACCCACAGTGATCCAAAAGCACCTGCAAAACCATGGAAAAGTACCATTTCTGACTGATGTGCTTGATTGCAAGATAGTCTGGTGCCAGAATTGGAATATGCATGCCATCTATCACCCTCTGCAGTCAGGGAAACTGATTTTCACAAAGCCATCCACAATGTCATGCTTGTTTCCAAGAGTCATGTCTTTCACAGTAGGATGCAATTAATGGCCTGGCACACTTGCATTAACACAGCCACAGTGGTCAATTTCTCCAATCCAAACTGGTTGGCAACCAACTGGTAGCAGTCTAGAGTTGCCAGCTTCCATACTGCGATTGCCACACACTTCTCCACTGAGAGGACAGCTCTCACTCTGGTGTCCTTTCACTGCAGGGCTATGGCGAGCTCAGCACACAGTTCCAGGAAGGTGGGTTTCCACATCCGGAAGTTCTGCAGCCACTGCGCATCATCCCAGACTGTGCGATTCCACCACATAGTGCTAGTTTCCTGAGCCCAAAAGTGACATTCCACTATGTTCAGCACCTCCATGAATGCCAAAAGCAATCTAGTGTTGCTGCTTTCCATGTCAGACACCATGTCAGGCAACCATGACTGCTGTTGTCTTTGTAATTTCAGGAATAACTCCACTGCCACTCATGAAGTGTTAGTGAGAGCGAGCAGAACAGTGGAGAGCAGTGTGGGATCCACACTTGCAGATAGATGTGGCAGGGAAAGCAGAAAACAAAGGACATTGAAAAATGCCCTGAACTGAAGATGGAAGCACATGGCATGCTGGGACAGAAAGCTATGCATTATGGGGCATTGAGCCTGCACCCATGATGTGCCACAATTCCCTCTGCTCTCCTGCAAGACGTAGCAGCAGAAGGGGGAGAGCTGCACTATGGGATAGCTACCCACAGAGCATTCCTTTCATTGGAAATGCAAGTTTGAACATGCTATGCCACCAGTGGAAGACAGTGTGAACACACAACAGTGGTTTTCTTTAAGTGCTTTCTGATCATAGAATATCAGGGTTGGAAGGGACCTCAGGAGATCATCCTGTCCAACCCCCTGCTCAAAGCAGGACCAATCCCCATTTTTTGTCCCAGATCCCTAAATGGCCCCCTCAAGGATTGAACTTACAACCCTGGGTTTAGCAGGCCAATGCTCAAACCACTGAGCTACCCCTCCCCCGAGCAATGAAACACTCAGCAGAAACACTCTGCCAGCGTAGACATACCCTAAGGTGTATTTTTTTTTTAACAGTGAGGGTAGTTAACCTTTGGAATAATTTATGAAAGGCTGTGGTAGATTCTCCATCACCAAGAATTGTTAAATCAAGACAGGATGTTGTTCTAACAGCTCTGCTCTAGGAGTTATTTTCGGGACAAGTCTCTGGCCTGTGCTATGCAGGGGTTCAGAATAGAGGATCACAGTGGTACCTTCTATCCTTGAGATCTGATCAGTGGTGTTAGTAGCATGGCTCTACTGCACGGCGTGTTGTACTGATAAATATGTTACAGATCGCGAGGCGCTCGGATGTTACAATAATTGGGGCCGCAGCTAAGTGCCTTAGAGAGATTTCAGCTCTGTGAGCCCCATAAGGACCATTTGGTGCATTGGGTGGAGAACGTGAACTCTTCCCAACACCCCTTGGAGATGAAGCTTGTCATTAGCACAGCACCCTTTTGAAGAAGGAGTTCTTGGCCCCTTCTGCAGCCCGGCAGTAAGAGGGGGAATCAGGACGTGCTTTCAGAGAGTGAAGGATCTGGAGAGTGTTGCCTGGCTGAACAGAGCCCTGATGGGCTGCCCCTTGGTCTGATCCTGACACCCATACCCACTCCACGAGCAGTGAGAGCTGCTGTAGAACTGGAGATCGACCTCACTCTCTGCACCCAAATTTCCAAGATCAACAAGTTTGGGGATCACTGGATCTGGGGAGGGGGTTGTTTGTGTCCAATGTGGAGCTAGCAGCAGGCATCTGGAGCTGGGCTGGAGTCATGCCATTTTCTATTTAAAATGTTCATGGCCTTGCTTAGCCGGTGTGTGCATGTCTCATGCTTGAGAAAGAGGAGGAGATCCTCTGAGCTGTGCCTGAGGAACCAGTGACTTCGCTAGCCCATCCATGTTATGTCCGGTTGTCTGTGGCGTAACCTTCATCCTTACCAATGGGGACTCTGCAGCCCAATGTAGAGGAGCAAAGCATCTCTGCCACTGATGGACTGTGTGACCAGAAATATCCACTAACTAACCCTCAGTGCTTTCATTTGTGGATGCTCCACTTGAGATATGGCCAGCAGTACCAACTCCTGAGATTTTATAGGAAGTGTCATAAATATAAAGGGAAGGGTAAACCCCTTTGAAATCCCTCCTGGCCAGGGGAAAGCTCCTCTCACCTGTAAAGGGTTAAGAAGCTAAAGGTAACCTCGCTGGCACCTGACCAAAATGACCAATGAGGAGACAAGATACTTTCAAAAGCTGGGAGGAGGGAGAGAAACAAAGGGTCCACTGAGCTGCGGCCTCAGCTCTACCATGTATTGGTCAGTAGAGATGTTGTACCCAAGGCAGGCCCTTTCGAAGTTTTCTAAGAAGGCCTCAGTATCATCACCTGCCTTGTAGGTGGGGAACTTTCTGGGATGGGAAGTGGTACCTGGAGAAGGATTGCCAGGGTTTGTTGGTATATTCTGCTGGGCCTTTATCCTCTCCACCTCCTCCACATGCTTCCTCTCTTTTTCCTTCTCCTCCTCCACATGCTTCCTCTCTTTTTCCTTCTCCTCCTCCACATGCTTCCTCTCTTTTTCCTTCTCCTCCTCCACATGCTTCCTTGCCTCCATTTCCCTCTTGTGGGCAGCCTCCTGTACCTCCTTCTCCAGCCGCATGAGTTCTATCTGTCTTTCATGTTCCCTTTGTTTTTCCTCAGCCTGAAATTTGGCTAATTCCAGCTGTAGTCGAGCTGAGGATTTGGTCATTCTAACCTCTGTTTTTAACTAACTTTACACCCGAGGTTTAGAAATAAACAAACAAAACGTGGCTGTAAAATGTTGCTGTGCTGGAATAGAATACCTATTCTCTGATAGTGACTGTCAGCCTACAGAAAAAGACAATTCCCTTGTCTCTGCTCTGGGCCCAAATTAAAGCAAAAAACCTCCAACTACTTGGAAACCTGCTTACCCAGCCCCAAGAAAAAGGAATGGGTAGAACACACACCCCCTATTTACTTTTAGGAAGAAAAGAAAAAAAAAACCTCTGGGTTGGAAGACTGTGAATTTCCCTGAAGGAGTTAAGTACCCTGCCTCCAGGCAAAGAAAACCTGCAATTCACAAGATAATCCCCTTTTGTCTCTGCTTGGCCACAAAGCAGAGAAAACCAAGCTGCTTTCAGTTTCAAAGCTGCTTTCTGGACTTCCTTTCCACATGAAAAAAAAAATTCCTTTTTAAAATCTGTATTTCTAGTTCAAAAAATCTCAACTGGATCTCAAAATGATTTCAGGTTAATCCCACCACTATGCCACCATGTCAAGGTTCCTCCCCCACTCTGAACTCTAGGGTACAGATGTGGGGACCTGCATGAAAAACCTCCTAAGCTTATCTTTACCAGCTTAGGTCAAAACTTCCCCAAGGTACAAAATATTCCACCCGTTGTCCTTGGACTGGCCGCTACCACCACCAAACTAATACTGGTTACTGGGGAAGAGCTGTTTGGACGCGTTCTTCCCCCCAAAATACTTCCCAAAACCTTTCACCCCACTTCCTGGACAAGGTTTGGTAAAAAACCTCACCAATTTGCTTAGGTGACTACAGACCCAGACCCTTGGATCTTAAGAACAATGAACAATCCTCCCAACACTTGCACCCCCCCTTTCCTGGGAAATGTTGGATAAAAAGCCTCACCAATTTGCATAGGTGACCACAGACCCAAACCCTTGGATCTGAGAACAATGAAAAAGCATTCAGTTTTTTACAAGAAGACTTTTAATAAAAATAGAAGTAAATAGAAATAAAGAAATCCCCCCTGTAAAATCAGGATGGTAGATATCTTACAGGGTAATTAGATTCAAAAACATAGAGAACCCCTCTAGGCAAAACCTTAAGTTACAAAAAAGATACACAGACAGAAATAGTTATTCTATTCAGCACAATTCTTTTCTCGGCCATTTAAAGAAATCATAATCTAACACATACCTAGCTAGATTACTTACTAAAAGTTCTAAGACTCCATTCCTGTTCTGTCCCTGGCAAGAGCAGCATACAGACAGACACAGACCCTTTGTTTCTCTCCCTCCTCCCAGCTTTTGAAAGTATCTTGTCTCCTCATTGGTCATTTTGGTCAGGTGCCAGCGAGGTTACCTTTAGCTTCTTAACCCTTTACAGGTGAGAGGAGCTTTCCCCTGGCCAGGAGGGATTTCAAAGGGGTTTACCCTTCCCTTTATATTTATGACAGGAAGTATTGCACTATTTCCTGTCTTTCTGAAAGCCTCAACATCTGGGGTCAAGAGACCACACAGGAATCTCAGATTTCAGTTTCCTTAGAAGAGTTTATTTTAAAAAGTGTGTTGCAGAAAAGCTAGAAGCCCCGAATCAGGTGACCCCAAAGGCTCAGAAGCCAAATGAAAATGAACCCCACATTAGCATATTTTAAAAATTTATTATTTTAATCCAGTGTTTTGGGGTGTAACTCATACTTGTTGAACTGGGCTGGGTGATAATGCGCACAAAGTTCAAGAGATCTGAAGGGCAAAAGTAAAAAAAATTAACAGTAAATATTTTTCAAAGTACATCAGAAGCAGTAAGCCTGCCAAACAATCAGTGGGATTACTAATTGATCAAGGTGCAAAAGAAGCACAGAAGGGAGGTAAGGCTGTTGCAGAGAGGCTAAATGAATTCTTTGCACATCTCTTCACTGCAGAAGATGCGAGGGAGATTCTCAGTCCTGAGCTATTCTTTTTCAGTGACAAATCTGAGGTGTCAATAAAGGAAGTTGTAGAACAAACTGACCAATTAAACAGTAAAAAGTCACCAGGACCATATGGTATCACCCATGAGTTCCGAAAAAAAATCTCAAATGTGAAATTGCAGAAATACTAATTGTGGTATATAGTCCATCACTTAAAACAGGCTCTGTACAAGATGACTGGCACATAGCTAATCTGATGCTGATATTTTTAAAAGGCTTTAGAGGTGATCCTGACAATATAGGCTAGTAAGCCAAACTTCTGTACCAGGCAAATTGGTTGAAACTATAGTAAAGAACAAAATTTCTTTTCAAGGGTCAATAAGCATCTGGACAAGGGTGATTCAGAAATATAGTGTGTTTGAACTTACAGAACGCTTTTGGCAAGGTCCCTAAAGGCTCTTAAGAGTCTTAATAAGCAGTCATGGGATAAGAAGGAAGGCTCTCTCATGGATCAGTAACTGGTTAAAAGTTTGGAAACATAAGGTAGGAATAAATTATCAGTTTTTAGAAGAGAAAGAGTTAAATAGTGTCTCACAGAGATGTGCACTGGGCCTAGTGCTGTTCAACATATTTATAAATAATCTGGAAAAAGGGGTAAACAATGAGGTGGCAAAATTTGCAGATACAAAACTACTTAGTATACTTAAGTCAAAGGAGATTACAAAGTGTTACAAAGGGATCTTACAAAACTGGGTGACTGGGAAACAAAACAGTGGATGAAATTCAATGTGGATAAATACAAAGTAATGCACTTTGGAAAACATAATCCCAACTATACATAGAAAATGATGGGATCTGAAGTAGCTGTTACCACTCAAGTAAGAGATTGTGGAGTCATTGTGGACAGTTCTCTGAAAACATCCACTCCATGTGCAGCGGCAGTCAAAAAAGCAAACGGAATGTTGGGAATGATTAAGAAAGGGATAGATAGTAAGACAGAAAATATCATATTGCCTCTATATAACTCCAAGGTATGTTCATATCTAGAATAATGTGTTCTGATGTGGTCCCCCCATCTAAAAAAAATTGAATTGGAAAAGGTTCAGAAAAGGGGAACAAAAATGATTATGGATATGAACGGCTGCCGTATGAGGAGAGATTAATCAAACTGAGACATTTCAGCTTGGAAAAAAATGAATAAGGGGAGATATGATAGAGGTCTATAAAACTATGAGTGGTGTGGAGAAAGTGAATAAGAAAGTGTTATTTACCCCTTCACAAAAACCAGGAGTCACTCAATGAAGTTAATAGGTAGAAGGTTTAAAACAAATGTATTTTTTCACACAACACACAGGCAGCCTCTGGAACTCTTTGCCAGGGGATGTTGTGAAGGCCAAAAGCATAACTGGTCCCCAAAAAATGAGATAAATTGATGGAGGAGAGGTCCAACAATAGCTAGTAGCCAAGATGGTTCAAACTCAGCCCCATTCATATGTTCCTTAGTTGTTCAACTGATGGATGGGCTGCTGCAGAAAATGGATAGCTGCCATGATGCTGCCCAACTGCAGCTACCTGGATCCCCAAGAATAATTGGAGGCTTTTCATCTGCCTCTTCCTTGTAACATAAATGAAGGTTGCACTGATGGAGACTCTGGCTGCACTTTGGGTATGGAAAGGTTGAAACTTCCTGACTCATCTAAGGCTGGGTTATTGTGCCCATCAGCTACTCTAACCAGCCCTCCCATCAGTGTGCAGACACCTCCACCCTGTACAACCCCATTTCAGCAGATCCTGTGGGCAGTGGCTACTCTGACAGGCCCTGGTAGCACATCTCTGATAAGCCTGTGCTATCCGGGAGTTGGAGAAGGTCCTAGAGAAGATGTAGAGGCAGAGAAATTGTGGGTGGGTGGGCCTTGTTCAGAATAAATCACTCAGATCTGTGCATAACTTTGGGGATCCCTTGAATTCTGGGTCCCTCTTTTCATTCCTCAGGGAGAAGGGAAGGGACCCCGCTCCTGGAATGATCCCAGGGAAATTTCCATGTAGGGAGTCCCTGGCCTGCACCCTGGGTTTGTAATGCAGGAAAGCAGCAGGATACGGACCCTGGACTTCAGGAAAGCAGACTTCGACTCCCTCAGGGAACGGATGGCCAGGATCCCCTGGGGGACTAACTTGAAGGGGAAAGGAGTCCAGGAGAGCTGGCTGTATTTCAAGGAATCCCTGTTGAGGTTACAGGGACAAACCATCCCGATGAGTCGAAAGAATAGTAAATATGGCAGGTGACCAGCTTGGCTTAACGGTGAAATCCTAGCGGATCTTAAACATAAAAAAGAAGCTTACAAGAAGTGGAAGGTTGGACATATGACCAGGGAAGAGTATAAAAATATTGCTCGGGCATGTAGGAATGAAATCAGGAGGGCCAAATCGCACCTGGAGCTGCAGCTAGCGAGAGATGTCAAGAGTAACAAGAAGGGTTTCTTCAGGTATGTTGGCAACAAGAAGAAAGCCAAGGAAAGTGTGGGCCCCTTACTGAATGAGGGAGGCAACCTAGTGACAGAGGATGTGGAAAAAGCTAATGTACTCAATGCTTTTTTTGCCTCTGTTTTCACTAACAAGGTCAGCTCCCAGACTGCTGCGCTGGGCATCACAAAATGAGGAAGAGATGGCCAGCCCTCTGTGGAGATAGAGGTGGTTAGGGACTATTTAGAAAAGCTGGACGTGCACAAGTCCATGGGGCCGGACGAGTTGCATCCGAGAGTACTGAAGGAATTGGCGGCTGTGATTGCAGAGCCATTGGCCATTATCTTTGAAAACTCGTGGCGAACCGGGGAAGTCCCGGATGACTGGAAAAAGGCTAATGTAGTGCCAATCTTTAAAAAAGGGAAGAAGGAGGATCCTGGGAACTACAGGCCAGTCAGCCTCACCTCAGTCCCTGGAAAAATCATGGAACAGGTCCGCAAAGAATCAATCTTGAAGTACTTGCATGAGAGGAAAGTGATCAGGAAGAGCCAGCATGGATTCACCAAGGGAAGTTCATGCCTGACTAATCTAATCGCCTTTTATGATGACATTACTGGTTCTGTGGATGAAGGGAAAGCAGTGGATGTATTGTTTCTTGACTTTAGCAAAGCTTTTGACACTGTCTCCCAGAGTATTCTTGTCAGCAAGTTAAGGAAGTATGGGCTAGATGAATGCACTCAAAGGTGGGTAGAAAGCTGGCTTGATTGTCGGGCTCAACGGGTAGTGATCAATGGCTCCATGTCTAGTTGGCAGCCGGTGTCAAGTGGAGTGCCCCAGGGGTCGGTCCTGGGGCCGGTTTTGTTCAATATCTTCATAAATGATCTGGAGGATGGTGTGGATTGCACTCTCAGCAAATTTGCGGACGATACTAAACTGGGAGGAGTGGTAGATACGCTGGAGGGGAGGGATAGGATACAGAAGGACCTAGACAAATTGGAGGATTGGGCCAAAAGAAATCTGATGAGGTTCAATAAGGATAAGTGCAGGGTCCTGCACTTAGGATGGAAGAATCCAATGCACCGCTACAGACTAGGGACCGAATGGCTAGGCAGCAGTTCTGCGGAAAAGGACCTAGGGGTGACAGTGGACGAGAAGCTGGATATGAGTCAACAGTGTGCCCTTGTTGCCAAGAAGGCCAATGGCATTTTGGGCTGTATAAGTAGGGGCATTGCCAGCAGATGGAGGGACGTGATCGTCCTCCTCTATTCGACATTGGTGAGGCCTCATCTGGAGTACTGTGTCCAGTTTTGGGCCCCACACTACAAGAAGGATGTGGAGAAATTGGAGAGAGTCCAGCGAAGGGCAACAAAAATGATTAGGGGTCTAGAACACATGACTTATGAGGAGAGGCTGAGGGAGCTGGGATTGTTTAGCCTGCAGAAGAGAAGAATGAGGGGGGATTTCATAGCTGCTTTCAACTACCTGAAAGGGGGTTCCAAAGAGGATGGCTCTAGACTGTTCTCAATGGTAGCAGATGACAGAAGGAGGAGTAATGGTCTCAAGTTGCAGTGGGGGAGGTTTAGATTGGATATTAGGAAAAACTTTTTCACTAAGAGGGTGGTGAAACACTGGAATGCGTTGCCTAGGGAGGTGGTGGAATCTCCTTCCTTGGAAGTTTTTAAGGTCAGGCTTGACAAAGCCCTGGCTGGGATGATTTAACTGGGAATTGGTCCTGCTTCGAGCAGGGGGTTGGACTAGATGACCTCCAGGGGTCCCTTCCAACCCTGATATTCTATGATTCTATGAAAGGGGGGTGCCAGGGAGTAATCAGGCCCCACATTATTATTATATTTTATTTTATTTCAGCAAGATCACAGCTGTGACAGCATCATCATTACCTCTAGGCTGCCCCTGAGGTAGCCATGTGACTAATCGGAACCGTACGAACAGTGATGACAAGCCCGGATTCCAGGAATAGAGCCTGCAGCTGGGCTGGTGCTGCACTCCAGTTGGGTAGCATCATTGTGCATCCCCTGTGATTTGGCCTCCTGCAATTTGCCATTGGCAGTGATGGGGGTTACAGCTGGTGCACACTAAGTCAAGCAGCTGAGGTTCCCTGATGGCCAAGTAGGCCCCAAGGGAATGTGCAAACATGCTTCATAAAGGCAGTTCCCTCCCTATCTGAACAGATACTGCCTGCTGCCCATGCAACCTCTCTGATGACTCCTTGTCATTTAGGGTTAAGACCTATGGTCTCAGCGGCTCCCCTTCTAGCAGGAATTGGGCACGTTGGCAGGTTTCATTATCTTTAAAATGCAAAGTGAAGGGAAAAGGCTGCAAGCTGTTTCCAGTTGCAGCTGTTCTGTGCAGTGTCAGAGGACTCAGCTGGGTGATTGGGGTGACTCAGTGATGGAGATGGAGGCCAGGGAACACTAGGCAGCTTGGGAACCCTCCCCTGTATCTGCCCATGCTCCACAGTGGGTTATTCAGGCTACCCAGAAATCTGAGATTTCAAGAGAACTTAGAGTGTTAAAACCCCAGTGCCTCAAGTCAGGATTTCTCAAGAGGTCCCTTTTCTATCAGTGCCATGGGCTCTGGGCCCGATCCTGCCAGGGGCTGAGAGAGAGGAGACCCCATGGAATATCAGGTTTCAGAGCAGCAGCCGTGTTAGTCTGTATTGGCAAAAAGAAAAGGAGTACTTGTGGCACCTTAGAGACTAACCAATTTATTTGAGCATGAGCTTTCGTGAGCTACAGCTCACTTCATCGGATGCATACCGTGGAAACTGCAGCAGACTTTATATACACACAGAGAGTATGAAACAATACCTCCTCCCACCCCACTGTCCTGCTGGTAATAGCTTATCTAAAGTGATCATCAAGGTGGGCCATTTCCAGCACAAATCCAGGTTTTCTCACCCTTCGCCCCCCCCCCAACTCACTCTCCTGGTGGTAATAGTCCATCCAAACTGACCACTCTCTTTAAAATGTGTATGATAATCAAGGTGGGCCATTTCCAGCACAAATCCAGGTTTTCTCACCCCCCCACCCCCTTCCAAAAACCACACACACAAACTCACTCTCCTGCTGGTAATAGCTCATCCAAAGCTACCACTCTCCCTACAATGTGCATGATAATCAAGGTGGGCCATTTCCAGCACAAAGGATTCTAGGTGGACTCCTTCTGAAGGTCGAAACAGCAGACTGGACTCCTACATAGACTGCTTCCGCCGACGTGCACGGGCTGAAATTGTGGAAAAGCAGCATCACTTGCCCCATAACCTCAGCCGTGCAGAACACAATGCAATCCATAGCCTCAGAAACAACTCTGACATCATAATCAAAAAGGCTGACAAAGGAGGTGCTGTTGTCATCATGAATAGGTCGGAATATGAACAAGAGGCTGCTCGGCAGCTCTCCAACATCACTTTCTACAAGCCATTAACCTCTGATCCCACTGAGAGTTACCAAAAGCAACTACAGCATTTGCTCAAGAAACTTCCTGAAAAAGCACAAGATCAAATCCGCACAGACACACCCCTGGAACCCCGACCTATCTACTACCCAAGATCCATAAACCTGGAAATCCTGGGCGCCCCATCATCTCAGACATTGGCACCCTGACAGCAGGATCGTCTGGCTATGTAGACTCCCTCCTCAGGCACTACGCTACCAGCACTCCCAGCTACCTTCGAGACACCACTGACTTCCTGAGGAAACTACAATCCATCGGTGATCTTCCTGATAACACCATCCTGGCCACTATGGATGTAGAAGCCCTCTACACCAACATTCCACACAAAGATGGACTACAAGCCATCAAGAACACTATCCCCGATAATGTCATGGCTAACCTGGTGGCTGAACTTTGTGACTTTGTCCTTACCCATAACTATTTTACATTTGGGGACAATGTATACCTTCAAATCAGTGGCACTGCTATGGGTACCCGCATGGCCCCACAGTATGCCAACATTTTTATGGCTGACTTAGAACAACACTTCCTCAGCTCTCGTCCACTAAGGCCCCTACTCTACTTGAGCTATATTCAGAGAGATTCAAAGAGGGATGGGATGTTCATATGGCTAAGCAGAAAATTCTATTACAGTAATGAGAGTTTTTAAAAGGGTCTTGTAAGGGCTTTAAACCTTCCTGATTTATTCCACAAAATATGTCTCTAATTATTGGGTGTCAGGGGAAGACATTCCCTTGGAGCAAGTTATGTCATAGCTGACTATTGCAGAGCTTCTTGGAGCTTCCTCTGAAGATTCTGGAACTGGCCCCTGGATACTCAGCTATATTGACTACAGGTCTGATACCATCTGGCAATGCCTATCTTCTTCTTGGTGGTGAAAATCCAAGAAAATATTTTTGCTGATCTTCTTCAGCTCCTGAGAGTCTCTAGTCTTCCATTGAGATCAGAAAAATGTCTCATTAAATATTATCTAGTCTCCTTTTCTTTTTCTTTTCAGGAAGGAAAGCTCAAAACTCCTCAGACCAGCTTGGTATATTATGTCATCTGTCAATGACACTAAATTCAACTTTGCCGTGTTCCTTCTCACAGAGATACCTGGGCAGGAAGATGTCTACCTCTGGGTCTCTATCTCCTTCTGCTTCATGTATGTTATTTCAATAGTAGGAAATTCAGTCATTCTGTTCATTATAAAAACTGATCAAAGCCTCCATGAGCCCATGTACATTTTCCTTTCCAGGTTGGCCATCACAGACCTTGGTTTATTGCTATCCACCATGCCAACGATACTGGGCATATACTTGTTTAACTCTAGGGAGATCAGCCTGGATGCCTGTTTTGCCCAGGTCTTCTTCATCCACTCACTTTCATTAACTGAATTCTCCATGCTGTTGCTGATGGCCTTTGACCGTTTTGTTGCGATCTGTAACCCACTGAGATATGCTTCCATCTTAACTCCACTGAGAATAGCCCAAATGGGACTGGTGTTTGTGCTAAGTTGGATGGCCCTAATATTCCCACTCCCCTTTCTCCTTAAACAGTTCTGATACTGTCAAGACAATGTCCTCTCCCATTCCTACTTCCTGCACCAGGAGGTCATGAAGATGGCTTGTTCGGACATCACAGTCAACAGCATCTATGGCTTGTCTGTTAAACTCTTAACAGTTGGGTTGGATTTGTTGCTTATCTTTCTCTTATGTGATGATCATTAAAACAGTGCTGAGCATCGCGTCCCCCATGGAGTGCCTTAGGGCCCTGAACACCTGTGTCTCCCACTTCTGTGCTGTCCTGCTGTTCTTCACACCAGAAATTGGCTTGTCTGTGATACACAGATTCAGCTATAGCTCTTCTCACTTGCTTCAGATTCTCCTGGGCTATGTCTACCTGCTGGTCCCACCTCTGATGAACCCAATCGTGTACAGTGTGAAAAGCAAACACCTTCGTGCGAGAATAATCAGGGTGTTCATGAAATAAAGTGTCAGTTTATCACCTGGATCCAGAACTGCTGACATTGGACATGAAAAACATGGGCCACCTGTTCCATCCTGGACACTTACATCTGAGAAGACATGAGCTACTGATCTCCACTGTGTAGAGGGTGGTTCACGTGGCGTCTAAGACCTGGAGCAATGGGTGATGGGCTGTCCCCAAACACTGTTGAGGGAAGGCAATGCACTGGTGGAAGCAAACCAAGGCAGGCAGCAGCATTTAAAAATTGAATGTGTTCATGGAGAACCAGGGGACAGGTGAGATGTTGGCTAATAAAAAGCCACATCGGTGGCTGCTCCCATCTCACTATTCTTGTTGATGCAGTCAATAAAGAGAAGGAACGTGGAGGTTGTTTCCTATTACACCTGGTCTTTAGCTGTTCTGTCTCTAGTTAAAAAACAAGGGGCGATGCAAAAAGCTGCAAGCCTGTTCTGCAGTCGCAGTCCTGGCCCTTCCCAAGAGCTCTGGGTGCTGCAATATCAATGAGGACTGCACCAGTGATGGACAGGGGCTAGTCAAGGGGCACAGACACCCACCCTTATCCCACGCCCTCAGCCAGGTGCTTGTGACTGAGTCGTGCCAGAGACATGATTAATGTCAGAGCCCCAGGAGAAGCCATTCACACAGTGCCCCCAGCTCACCCATTGATGGCTCTGCACACCACACACCTGCTGAGCCCACTCCCGACCAAGGCAGGGCAGAGCTGCGTGTGCGAGTGAGGGTCTGACACACAGGAGACCTAGCAAGAGACTCAGGGCCAGATTCCCTCCTCCTCCCCTCAGTTTGTGCTGCCCCAGCAATGCAAAGGGGTGGAAACGGGCCTCAACTCCCCAACAAAGATGCAGCTAGCTCCTATCCCAGTCCAGCACATTCATTGTAGGTTGACCACCACTCAAAAGGCAAAAGCGGGACACATGGAAGAGCCCCGTCCCCACTGTGACCTAGCCCCTGCCTCTTGTCATCTCCCCTGAGATCCCATTCCCTGCTCCTCCTCATTACCGAAGGCTCCATCCCCTGTCCAGGTCAGAAACCAGAGACGGGCCATGATAAAAACTGCCCAAGAGAAGCCCCCACCCCGCAGGATGTTCAAACCAGGGAAGTTGGTGAGTCTGGGGCTCTCCACAGTGCTCTCCCTGGGCAGCTCTTACCAGTTATCTCACCGCTCAGATAACTGGAAGGCTGGTCCTATGGTCTGGGGTGCCAGCAGAGATGTCCCTGGGGCGGTGGGTGACTTCTCCTCCATATTCGAGGAGATCGAGGCCCTGGGTCTGACCCCGGTCACTCAGGGGGAAGGCAACCCTCTTACCAAAATCAAGCTCAGGTCTGATCAGGGGGGTGGATCTTCAGGGGAAGAGGAAGAGCAGGGGGTGGGGCCTCAGGGAAAAGGAGGAGCAGGAAATGCATCAAGCCTAAAGCAATGCAGACCCCAGCAAGGAGGTCGCTGGGGGCGGGGGCTCATGAGTAAAGGAGGAAGATGGGGCCAAAAGGTAGGAGAGTCTGTTCTTTAGAGAAGACTGAATAAATGTAACTCCTCAAAGGGGGCTCTTGTTT